>NC_085920.1:5665909-6295454 GCF_035222485.1 Podospora pseudoanserina | reverse complement strand
TTGTCGTGAGAAGAGGTGAGAGAAAAGATTTGGAGACCACGGATATCTGTGCCAGCCTCGAGAGACTCGTCGGCGAAGCGCCAGGTGGTGCCATCCGACTTGGCCAGGTAGACTGCGCCATTGGTATTGATGCCAGTAGCCCAGATGTGAGTGCCCTCATTGTTGCCCTTGGTGAGGGCCGAGACTGGGCCAGGAAGGTTGCTGGCGCCGGGATAGTTGTCCCAGGTTTGGGTTTCGGTGTTGTAGGTGGCAAGGAAAGTCGAGACGGTGTTGTTGACTGTGAGGTTGCCGCCAGCAAGCAAGATGTTGTCGGAAATCCACATCAGCGAGTGAACAGCACCGGCCATGTTCTGACCAGGCTGAATCCACTGAGACGAAGCGGTGCTATAGAAGCAGACACCGTTGCAGCCCAAAGAGCCAGCCGATCTGAAGGATCCTCCGACGTACACATCGCCAGTGGTACCACGCACGGCAATAGCAGAAACTGTGCCATTATCGCCAGACAAGGCTTGGGGTTGGGTGTTGAAGGACTTGCTGGCGAGGTTGTAGGTGACAAGCCCGCTGACATTGACACCGTTCACATTGCCCCTCACTTTGCCACCAGCAAATAGAGTATCTCCGTGCACAGCCAAGGCGACAAATGTCGAGTTCTGGGCGATTTCTTGACCGAAGCCAGAGACCTTATCACCATCAGCGCCATCAATAATGGCGAGATTGTGGATTTCGGAACCGTCGCTATCTGTAGCAGTAAAGTGCCCGCCCAGAATGGTGAGGTTTCTGCTGTTGCTAGAGTCGAAAACGCCAGTGACGATGCCCGACAGACCCTTATCCGCCAGGGCATCATCTCGCTTCAACAGAGCACTGGTGCTGGAGGCAGTTGGAGTAGGACGGATCTTGACAGGGAAGCGGCTGAGATCCTCGCCCAGGATCGCGGCTCCCGAGGCGCCAAGAGCCCTGGAGACAAGCGAGCCGGCATAGAGGGAGGTTTCGCTGTCAACATTGAGAATCGAGGCTGACAATATTCCTTCAATCAACTCAACCGGCAGGTCCAAGTTCTGCAACCAATTCCCTTGAGAGGGAACCCAGATGCCAAACCCCTCCACCTCAACAGCCGGACTGTTGCCAAAAGCCCGCAGCTGATCGAAATCTCCATTGACGGCAACCACAAGTTCAGGTGTCGAGCTGGTGATGTTCATGGTCATACCAACCACGTGCTGGACAATTCCGTTGACGCCAGCGCCCAGGGGACGCCAGGTGCGGCTCGAGGTATCGTAAACCGCAACATTGCTTAGCCCAGTTGAGGAGCCGCTGACAGTGCCGTTAAAACTGCCACCCACAAAGAGGTTGGTCCCGTTAAGAAACAACGACTCGACCTCGCCATTCAGAGTGCCACCGAGCTGTCTGGGGTTGGCGTCGTTGCCCTGCAGTGCAACGATGTTTCGAACATTGCCGGCGCTAAAGTTGCCAGCAATATAGGTGGTGTCACCTGACGTCGCAAGAGCGTTAACGACGGAGCCGGTCCTGAAACTAGCTCCCAAGCGGTTGAAAGCAGAGCTCATGAAATCGCTCGCATTGACTGCTCTGCCAGGCGTGTACTCGTACAGCCCATTCAGACCACCTGTGCTATTAATCAAGGTGAAGCCAATGCGCTGTGCGACAAACGTCATCTCGTCCAAGGACTGTCCGGCAAGAGGGGTCATGGTGACACGGGGGCGGAAGCTACCTGAGCTAGCATCGACGGCGCCGAAGTAAATCTGGTCGTACTTGTCATAGTTGTTGGTCTGGTAGAGATCTAGGTCGATTGGCTCACTCTTGGTGCTATCAGCTGTCATCTGTCCGGTAAGCTTGACACGGCCACGGGTAGAGCACGTGTTGTCCTGCAAACAACCAGGGGTGTAAAGGTTGAGCGAGTAGTGGCCGGATTCCCGAATATCCGGAGTGAACACCACAGACGCCGAAGTATTAGTAATAGGTCCAGTAAGGCGGGCAGTAAGATATTCAGAGGTGCTTTGTTGAGAAGGCGTAGCTGTCCAAGGTCCAGTGATAGTCGCTTCCGATGGGAATTCGCCGCCTGCGCATGCTGGCTCGTTGAAATCGTTGATGGCATACGAGTAGATATCGTCCGCGAACAGTTCAATCCCGTTCAAACCCCCACCGCTGCCGTAGAACCTCGAAATGTCGATGCGGAACTCGTTCATGCCAATGACGTTGACAAAGTGGAAATCTTGAAATTTGAGATCCGGGTTGTTGCTGAGTGGGCATTCGCTCGTGCAGCTCTTATTTGTCTGGGTGGCTGGGTCGATATAGGTGAAGTTCATAATCCCGTTGATGGGCAGAGCCGTGAACCGCCATGTCTGTGTTCCCCTGCCATCCTGGCGAGTGTTGTAAAGGCGTAATTTGGTGGGCTGGAATCCGAATCCGAACTTGGCGGACCAGAAGCCCGGGGTGCCGTCCTGGAGCAACCAGGTGCTTCCTGCGCCGTCAGCTCCGCCAGTCTTGCAAATGATATTCCTCGGATCATTGAAACCCTGGGTAGAAGTCGAAGAACCGCTGCTAATGCTTGCTGTCGACAGGTTGATGACTTGGCCATCTGGCGTGCTTGGAGCACTCGCATTTCCCAGACCCGTGAAACTGCCGCCGAAGATGATGTTCCCGTTGGACGCCTTGCTTATCGACGCTACCGGTCCATTAAACCCCGCAAATGGGAGATTCGTCCATGTTTGTGATTCTCCTTGCCAAGCAATCGCATTGGTTGAGTTCGCACCCACAAAGCTTCCACCGACATACACAATATTTGCTTGCTGATCGCACAGCACTGCATTGACCTGGCCAGAGAGCCCCGGTAAGGGCGTAATCTCGGCTGTCGCTGGGTCGAAAAGTGCCATGCCAGGCGACTGCTGAACCTCGGAGTCAACCGCTCCAATGCTCGTGAAATTCCCGCCAACCATCACAACAGTACGTCCGCCGACCTCGAAGGCGCACATTGTTCGGATCGTCGCGTCGGTGTTGGCGACTAGGGCGAAGGCGCCATTGGGCATCCTCGCGAGGAGCTGTTCGCTGCCATTGGTGCTGTATGGCCTCTCATTCTGCCCCTCGAATTCGTAGAGCGAAATCCCCGAGAAGTCACCGGCCAGAGCTACTCGGCCGAGTTTGGAGAAGTCGAGGTTTGCCGCAGGAGCTGGGGTGAATGTGATGGCGCTCGACAATGACGACAAGGCGAGAAGTAAAAAGGCCGAAGTCGTGGTCATTCGTCGTGGCGCGGCATGGTGCCGCCGTGATGGTAACCGCATCTCGTATCGATTTGGTGATTTGAGTATTATTTAAGGAAGAAAAGTAAGAATGTGCTTGGAGACCGGCGAGCAGGCGATGTGCTCGAGGTCAATCGGTGGGCAGTCCAAGCTGTCAAGGATGAGGGGCCATATCAAGGTGCTGTTGCGGGTATATGGGTCGATCGGTGACGTTGTGAAATCGGGTGCGCGTCGAAATTAAATGAGGTTGTCGCACGAGGGCCCGGCCGAGAGCGCGAGAGGAATTGTGGAGGTTGAAATCGGCGGCAAACGGAATCGTCGCAGAATAAGTCAAAGGTAACTTGCGGGAATGAGCGTGACAAAGGGCGGAAACTAGAAAATTAAAAAGGCCACGGGGTAAGCCAAAATGACGACGTCAAAAGTCGCGACGAAAGGATGTGAGTGGGAGCTTGGGGTGGGAGGTGTTGGGGCGCCAGCCTGTTTTCTGAACCAAACTTGGTCCCCGCCTACCGTTGCCAACGAGGTTGCGCTGCTTTGCTTCGGGTGGAGGATTCAAATTTCGCTGTACCTGAGCTGCTGCGCTGCTACTGGCCAGCGCAATCCCGCTAGACCCCAACAGGCAAGGTCCAGGTACCCAAGAGGTTCCAGAAAAGATAAGTGCAGCTTGTGAGTGGATGAGATCGCAAGTGAGCAAGCAGCCTGCTTGTTCTCACAAGAGATAACATTCACAGCTTGAGATGTCTCCAGAGACTTGTCCGCCTCTTTTCCCCAGCGAAAAACAAGCTCAGGCTGGCCAGCCCCGTGGATATCCGGAGGTCGCTCTTGAGAAACCGGACCCGCACGGCTCGATATTGCTCCTGCAGGGTCACTGAGGGTCAAGGTGAAGGTCCCGGGTAGAGAGAGGTCTGAACGCTGCACTGATGCAAAAACGCTAGGTACCTCGCCTTCCGTGTTTTGAGGGTCTTGGAGGCGTGCTTGAAGATGGTGATGGCGGGGAAATGCAAAACCTGAAGAGATGCACGAACCTTCGGATTTTCTAGCAACCCAACACTCAGAGTTTTGCTAGGACTTTTGCTGATCGCTTTCCGACTCGATGATTTGGATTTCGGACCGCCCAAAGAAAGGGTGGGGGGACTGCCACAGTGGATAGCAGATATCAGATGTCAGTCCGTCCGCCCAACAACAAAAGTACGCGCTGGCTAAAAAGAAGCCTCCGAGTCATACACTCTTTTGCCTTTGAGAAGGGACGTGTTGCTATTCAGAGATGATTGTCGGAGGTGGACCGTGGGTTGGGTGGTTTCAACACCTCAAATAGAGCGTAGCAGTCGTCGATTATCGGTAACTGCGGATCGCGATTGAGAGTGACGACAATTTGGCCAGGTATAAACGAACGGTAGGGCCGTGGGTTGCAAAGTCCTGGGTTGCGAGTGCTCTTGTCAGAGACTTGTGTCTTGTGGTGGTGATCAGGGGTTGCACCCTTACTGTGTGAGGTTTCGATTGGGGCAGAATGAGCGGCAACGCAAACACAGAGCGCAGAAAAAACACGTCGAAAGAATGTGAGGTGAGGAGTCGCTTGAGCAGTTGAAGTTTCGGGTGCCGACCGGCTGCATGTAACAAGAAAAGAACGAATGGAAGCCGGAAGTTTGCCGCAGAGAAAAAGAGTGTCGCTGTCGTCCTCACTAGGTGACCCCCCGATTTGTTTTGTTTGTTCAACCCCTCTTCGTCCTGGGAGACAAAAGGAAGATTTTCACATTCCAACGGGATGGGTGAGGGGAAACCGCTGCTTGTCCTCTGCTGTCGACTGGAGCCATTCCACGCTGCCGGACTCAGGGGGTTCCCGGGGTTCGTTCGATGCTCCCACATGGCACCGTTGATCTCATTGGCCGACATGCATCAACATGCGGCTTGGCAGGGGTTGGTTGACCCAACCACTTCTTTGTCCCTCAGCTACAACTGAGCATCATCGCGATGTGGTTTTGGAGTCTTTTTTGATGGCCTTTATTCGAAATGGCATGAGTTGGTATTGATTTGCATCTTGAAAGATCCACTGTGCTGCAGAGCTCGATGTCATCTCATCTGGAAAGCTTCACCTCAACTCTTGCGCACACGCCGGCAGCTAGTGCGCGACTTGTGTTTCCGAAAGCTTCTGGGTTGTTTCGGCGGTGAGCCCAACCGCCGCAACCCAGCAGCTGTCGTAGACCACTGGAGTGGTTCTGCCGTCAACCTGGTAATCGAAAGCGGGAAGTGTTTCTATACCTCAGAAATATAAGCATACCATTATTACTATACCGCTCTATCAGATCTGTACTCTGTCGTCCGGAACCACTCATCATCGCCTTGACAGATCTCCGGTGCTGATCACACGTGCGTTGCCTGTCAAGCACGATCTGATACCCGGGATGCGGACGCGCATTGGGAGGTTAATGCAAAACAATGTCAAGCTGTGGTCCTGTCGATTCGTTTCTACTACAACCACAAACCTACCATTTGTGGGCGGGGAGCATCAGTGCTATAAACAGCACTAAAACAAACATTACCAGTTGTCATAAGATTCTGGCCATAAAACCATGGATGGCATAGTATAGCCCGGCATAAGACAACCTCTTGACTACATGTCCAGCTTTGCTCTTCGTTGTGTTCGAGGTAGCAACCGTTTCTTCGCGAGAATCAAACCACCACAATCCACTCTGATGAGTGACGGCAAGAGGTTCATGGTGATCGCTGTGCGGAACAGCTCTATTCGAAACAGAACCAACATATCTTCGTTATGGGTATCAAAACGTTCCATCATGCCTTCCGCTATATTCACGGATCCAAATTGCGTTGCTGCTTCTCCGCTAGCTTCACTCGCCTCTTGTATGCCATCGGGCTCTCAATCGCCTGGGCTTTTTTGCTCGGGTGGAAAAACCCGCCTCCCTTCTCCAGGGACCACATCCCCTTCCCTTTCTGTCTTGCCACCTCCTCGGCAACTTTGTATTCGATCTCCTTGGACGGCCCGCCAAACTCAGCGCCCGTCTTGGCCTCGTACGTAGTTGCGAATCCCTGCTTGAGCAGCTCCATCGAGACGTCTTTTCGTTGAAAGAATGGCGGCCGTCGGACATAAACGGTGGCCACGATTCTGTCATATTGGTCGCGTCTCCAAACATAGGCGCGGACTCGGCGGTTGAGGATGTGGCTGTCCAGAAACTTTTGTGCTTCGGCAGCAAAGGGCTGAGCGGTTCGGCCAAAGTGACCGCCTTCGGGGGCGTCGACGCCGGCGATGCGGATGGGGATCTGTGACGCACAGAATGAGCCAAATATTCAGACCCCGTTCTGCAAGGAAGTAAATACCGTCTGCCCCTTCAATTCCTTCCTCAGCTTCGGCACCGTCCTCAGCCAGCCCCAGCCAGCCAAACGCCCACCTGGTGTATGATACAAGTGGAACCCATCACCATCCCCAACACTAGTTACCTTGCCAAACAAGCTCCGTCGGTGAAAGTATCGCGTGGAAACATGGGCGCTGTTGGGGATGCGCCGGAGGTAGGTCTTGTAGAAGCTCCAAAATCCCACAGTCGCGCCAGCAGCAATGACAGGTGCGATCCAGTTGCCGCCTTCGCTGAGGTGATCGCGTATAGGTTTGGTCCACGAGGATAGTTTTGATTTAATGTCGTCTTTGTCGCCTGACGGCGCCGAAGAGGACCCTAGACTCCATGGCATGGTCAGTCCGGTCAAATTGGTGATCTTCCCCGCGTTATAACAGTGGTGGCGGGTTGGAGGTTGCAGCGGACTCGGGGTTGATGGAGCTTAGCTGGGTGCCGAGCTTTGTCAGGTGGAGCGGCAGATCAGCGCCGGTTTGGCGGGATGTGCACGGGCCATATTATTTATTGTTTTCCTGTTTGGGATTTGGCGATAGCTTCACTACTTAAAGATTATTTCATTAGACATTGAAAATGTCGATATTTTGCCAACCTTCCCCTGTCCATGGGATTGAGCTAAATTTTCCCTTGTACGCCGTAAATCCAAGAAGTTACCATCGGAAATATAGGAATCCTGGTTTCTCGAGCACGAAAACCCGCTCCACCGAACGCCAGCAATGCAAAACCGCTTCGCGCACACCATGATCAATGTTGCGCCACCTCCCAAAGCCTTATTCTCTTCTTACCGAGCTGTAAAACCCAGTTCCCAACAATGTCTGCCGCCGTCGTCGAATAGAAACCAACATGGGCAAAAGCGGCTCCCTCCTCCCTGTCATCAACTTCCTATTGTAATCATGCTCATACCCACAACTACCCGTCTCGCGCCACCTCTCTCTCCACTCTCTCCTCAGATTTCCTGGTATTGTCGACGCAATCTCCATCCCGTCAACAAATAGCTCACTCTTTCTCATCTGGTCCCTTCTCTTCATAATTGCCTGCCGTTCATTTAGCCTCCTGTCCTCTCGAAAGAAAAACCCGCAGCCTTTCTCAACTCTCACACCCCAACAGCAGCGACAGCAGGAGAAAACACCAAGGCGCACCGCTGGGGGTCAAACACAAAGCTTACCTCTTCCATCCTTTCGTGCTCACTCTCACCATCATCATCATCACCGTCATCACTTCCCAGCAGAGGCTCTTTCACCAACCCATGATCCCTCTCACCATCCAGTGACAGTGAAGTATCACCCGTACCTGTAGTCTCACTCGACCCCCCAGGCGAAGACGTCAACTCCAACCCCGTCGTCCCAGCTGAATTCCTCGTCGAGTCAGAATTTTTACTTCTCACAGTCAAACCCCAATCATCTTCCTCGTCAAAACTGTTGTTCTCCTCATCACCAATTTCCTGCCCCAGCTCCGCACCTGTCGTTATCCTCTCCAAGTTCACCCTCAAGCTCTTGATAACCTCTTTCACCTCCCCGATCATTGACTCCTTCCTCCTTCGTTTGTACACACAACTTCTGCAATCCTCCCCAACCTTGACGGTGTGAAACCCATGAGACCACATTTGGTTACACCCCTCCTCCGGCAGCAGATTTTGCTTGTCAAAACCACCTCCAGTCTCACTCATAGTCTCATGCTCGTTATCATTATCAGACTCGGGCATCCCACCCCTTAGAAACCTCCTCTCGACCTCGCAAGGAATCGTCGCTTCGGGCGTAGTGAGCCAGGCGTAGTGGCTGCAGGCGAAGAGGATGCGTTTGTGGAAGCACATTATTGTTTGTTGTGGTGATGTGTGGGGGTGACATGAAGTCCAAAAAAAACGTGAGAAGGTGTGATGACGGACGGCGTGTGTGTGTGTGTGTGTGTGTGTGTGCGGCCGTTGAATTTGCTCCAGATATGGGAGTTTGGTTGAGGCGGTGGGCTAGTTGAAGGTTGTTTCTGCGCTGGCGTCGTGGGCAGGTATTAAGGTGCAGCAGTATGAGGTATCAACATGTGGCTTTTGGTGGAATATTCTGGATGGACGATGTGTCAATCCAAGGGAGGCATTGAAGCTCTTGTTGTTTCGCCTGTTCTGACTGTTGGACGATGTGATAAGTGATAGGGTCCCTTTGTCGGTTATCGGCGCTAGGAGCGAGCAAACGCCCACAATTAAGCCCGTAAGGAGATGGCGAGGTGAGATTCTTTGGTTGTTGTGGGACTTTTTGTGGAGGCATTGAAAGGGTTTTTCTTGTCATGGAAGCAGCAGGGAGATATTATGGAAGTTGGATGGCTCACATTCCAGCTGCCTTCAACACCAACTGTGGTGTGAGACATTGACACATTTTCAACATTCAGTTCCCACATCTTCATCACGGCCGTATATTTTATCTATTGGCACCTTCACCTTCAACATCACCACCTCACCTCCGCAGCCCCTCAATCACACCACTCCTCATGAGCTCCTCGAAATCCCTCGCCCACACCATCCCCTGTTT
Organism: Podospora pseudoanserina; assembly: GCF_035222485.1. Lineage (NCBI taxonomy): Eukaryota > Fungi > Ascomycota > Sordariomycetes > Sordariales > Podosporaceae > Podospora > Podospora pseudoanserina. The sequence goes on along the minus strand of NC_085920.1, from coordinate 6,286,337 downwards.
CTTCCCATCTTTTTCTCTCCTATACTCCCCCTCCACATGCGGCACCCCATACCCAATCCTCCTCAACGTAACCAACAACTTCCCCTCCTCCTCATCAGCAACCACAACCCCCAAATCCGCCTCCACCAAACAAGCCAAATCCGTGGTCGAATCCCCAAAATACACCACCCATTTCCTCTCCCCTCCTTCCTTTGACAACAACTCCATCCCCCTCAATTTATCCCCCGCCGTCATCATCACCTCCCTCCCCAGCTCCTTCGGCCCTTCAATCGTCCCCTCTGGGTATCTAATCCCATTCGCTACCACCTTAACCCCATCCAACCCGCCGCACTGCTCACTTATAACCCCCATGATAAAATCCCGACTCCAATTCACACTCACAACCCCAATCTCCCAGCCATTCTCTCGACACCGTCCCACAAACTCCTTGAACCCCCTCCTCAAAACCACCCTCTCCTCTTCTCCCTCCCCTCCCCGCCCATTCTCCACGATCCTCTGCCCAAACACCCGAAAGTCCTCCTCTCTAAGGTTTGCAAAAAGTGATCCCCGACTAACCCTCCCAATCGACACCCCCTCCGGCCCCCTCAAACTCTCAAGATACTCCAACTCCTGCCCCAGCGTGGTCCTCCCTTTGGCCTCGGGCACATAATTCTTGGTGTGCTCCGCATGATCAGCCACATACCCCTCCACAATCTCCTCCCACAGCTTCTCATGCCCCTCCGTCACTTCCCCCGGGTGGTGAGATGTCGGCAATGAAGCCAGGGTGTTGATCGTGTCAGCAGTCGTGATGGTGCCGTCAAAGTCGAGGATGATTATGCCTGCCATTTTCTCCAGACAAAATGCGGGGTATATGGTTGCGGTGAAAGTTTCTTGGGTATTGTGAAGAGAATAAGATTCAGAACGAAACAAAAAAACAAAGTGTTTTAGATAGTCAGTCAGTAGTGAGACGTTGTATGTGCAGCAAATGCGAGATGACGGCAGAATCAAACTTGGCCTGCATGTAAAGCGGGAAACGGGTTGATCAATTTATAGACACACTCAAAAAACCTTTGACCCCACTTGGACTACATGGTTACTTTTCATAACACACGCTTGGTGTTATCCATGCCAGATATCTCTATTCTGTGTGTCTGCCTTGTTCAAAGGCATTGCAGCTGTTCGCTGCCAAACCCAACAAACGCCCAAGTGTCACCCTCCCCTGCCCTTTCAGCATTAATGTACAAAGCAGACAAAAAACAGACCCACTCCTTCTCCTCACCTCAGGGGTATCACTCGTTTTCATTTTTCTCTACCCATACTTGCGTGCCTAAGGACGGCGCCTTGCGTCCTTGAGGCGGCAGCGACGGCGAGATTTTGCTGCCGTTGAAGATCGAAAACTCTTTCTCCAGTTCCCATCTCCCAGGGCTGTTTATACAAATCCTCCGTGTCGTCTTGACCGTTGATGTCTTTCCTAAATCACATCCTCCATCTTGATGTCCTCGTCCTCTTCGTCGCTAATGTTGCTATCGGGTGGTGGAGCTGCCGCACCGTCCTCCGGCTGCGCCGTCTTGAGCATGCTCTTGTACTCTGCCTTTAACTCCCAGTGGTTGGCAAAAGACCCAGAACGATGAAGCACAGCAATCTTCTCGAGGGTCTCCCGCAAATAAACCTCTGGCTGTGGGATGACGGCGCGGATAGCCTTGATAGACCAGAATCTGTGGCGGCCGAAGCATTCGGCGATGGCATCGAGGAGTTGGTTCTCGGGCCAGCGCGCGGTCTTGTTCTCCATCTTCTTGGCCTTGGTGGGTTTCTCGGTAACTTTCTGTGAGGTTGTTAGCGATGCGGCGAGTTAAAGGGCGCCATCGAAGAAAACATACGAGATATCCAGCCCACTCCTTGTCTCCAGACAAGCCTCGAGGGTTGGTACCAGCCTCGTACACCTTGACTTCCTTCTTCGTTTCTTGCGTCTTCTTCGTGCGAGAGAACAGAAATCTTTCGGTCTCGGGGTTGGCGGCGGGCGTGCAAAGTACTTCGTGCTTGATTCTGCCAGCAATTCTGGTTTTCTCTGCAAACAAAGGTTAGCAAACAAAAACCTACAAGCAAAGAGCGGGACTGCTCACTTGGAATCGCCTTCCGCGTATATGGGCCGCTTCTTCTCCCTCGGTCCGACGACTCTCCTGACTGCTTTTGCTGTTGCTGACGCAAAAGATGAGCCGGAATACCGGCAGCCAACGCCTTTGCCCTCTCCTTGTTCTTGGCCGCGTAGCTGCCTAGATCCTGCTCGGTGAAGACGAAGGTGTTGTGAACGTCAGGGTTGTGGACATCGAGATTGTACTCCTTGGGAAGTTCTTGATGTGGCTGAATGTTAGAGTGAAGGAGCATCTGGAGTTGCTGTTACCACAAGATGTCAGTAAAAGTGCGAGAGACAGCGCAGTAGAGGGACACCAACCATTTTGCCGTCTTTGTCCTGGAACTGTCGAATCTTGCCAATTTCGATCTCGTCATCGTCATCCAATTTCGACCAAGCTTCCCATAGATAACTGGGGAGACGCGCCAGGTACATCCTATCGTACGTGTCGGCAGAGTCTTTAAACTTGTCGTAGAACTCGAGATCGGCCGACTCGTCAAGCAGGTCCTCCATGAACGGCGAGCCGTTGGCCGCGTCGGGCTCAGCCTTGACTGGCTTCTGCTCCTCGGTCTTGATAAATCCAGCCATGGCTTCTTATGATGTAGTTGGAATAGTCGTGTTTGCTGCCTGCGGTGAGATGTCGCAAGAATTGATGGTCTCGAATGTCGAGACAAAGAAGATGCTTGAATTCAAGGACCTGCCTGGCCAGCCACTGAGGTAAGCACGCGCTGCTGTAGTGCTAGCGGTAGCGATGAAAGTGGGGCGGTTCTAGCGGCTTTTGTCTGCTGGGAATCCCTGGACAAATGCGGATCCGAGATCAACGGATCGGGTTGCCCCCAAGCCTTGTTATCCTCAACTCTCCAACAACAGCATTTTTCATATCGCAGTAAAGCTCCCACGCAGCAAAGTTTACTACGGCTACTCTTTGAAACTTCCAGGGCTTATCATCATATTTCGTGCTCTTATCAGTCTCGCGCTCGGTTGATGACGCAAGGGCAGCGGCAGTTGCCACTAAACCCCGAGAACCCATTGGTCGCTCTTAGCGCCATTTGGCTGGGCCACAATTCCCCGCTTGCCCTGTGCACCGATTTCTTTCCCTCTTTCATCCCACTTGAATTCGCATTCTCGACCATCACCGCAACTTTGCTTTTGCGTACAACTTTCGACTCTTGCTGGTACTGGCTGCAGATTTTCACAACCTTGAAATATACGCTACACGTGATACCACCGACAACATGTCAACCTCCGCCGAGGACCGCGAGGTCATGGAGAGGATCGCTCGCCTGGCCAGTCGCGTTAATCGCCACAAGAATCAGCAGGCCGGCCTCATCCCTCCCCCGCCCTTCCGAGCCCAGCACCGTATGTCCATCGACTCGAAGAGTGCCCGCCGCACCGATATTGATGTTCCCAAAGATACAGGGTACTACCGAGGATCCCACCGCGGACATCCGTACCGTGGTTACCATGGTGCCCCGAGGCCTGTTCATCGTAACAGGACTCTGGTTTTGAATGGCGCCTCTCCGTCAAGCAGATCTGTCGACGATCTCGGAGCTTCATCAGATACCTCTACCAGTTCTTGGGTCCACAAGAATGACCGCCATCTTCAGATCATCAACTCCTCGGTCTACCAGCAGGAAGCACCGTCACGTCGCCAGGCAATGGAACAAACTCGGCAACAGCAACTCGCCGCCAAAAACAGACAAGAGCGCGCCAAGTTGATCAGTCATCTCAACCGATTGGCAAACAATGGAGGCTATGAGACAGCTAACCATCAGAAAACCGCCGGCAAATATGTTATCACCGTTGACGGCATCCAATTCACCGTGACGAAACAAGGCAGCAAGCTTGTCAAGGTTCCCGGTGCGTCAAGCTCGCGTTCAACTGGAGACGGAGAAGTCACTTATCCTAGCGCAGGCGATGGAAACTCGGCCAAGGCAACCCCCAGGATGGCCGTGGTTGGCGGTGTCAAGTTTTACAGAAGCAAGAACGGCAACCTGTATCGGCATGGCGTTGTCAAGGCCCAGCGGTATGTCTTCCCGAACCGTCAAGTGTGACCGCTGACTTACAGCATATCCAGGCAATCTGGCACCGTGAAGAAAGTCAACGTGCCTTGCAAACAGTTTTCGATGATGGGTAACTCTATATTCTTCGACCGACGCCGTGGACCAAGTCACCCTGATTGGTGTTCGGTAAGCCCAGCGAAACGATCTAACATGCTTGTAGGCTCCTGCGCCAAAGGCCCCCAGTGCCGGTATACCCACGACCCCCACAAGGTTGCCATCTGCAAAGACTTTTTGCTGGGCGGCTGCCCCAACGGCGATGACTGCGATCTCTCCCATGACCCCACCCCCGAGCGCACCCCAGCCTGTTTGCACTATGCTCGAGATAGCTGCACCAAGTCTGATTGCAAGTATGCTCACGTGAAAGTGTCTACAGCTGCCCCCGTATGTCGCTCCTTTGGCTTCTACGGCTACTGCGAAGGAGGTGCAGAATGCCCCGAGCGGCATGTGTTTGAGTGCCCCGATTTTAGCAACACAGGCACGTGTAAGATCCGGGGTTGTAAGCTCCCCCACCGAGAGAGGGCAAGCGTCCTTCGCAAAGCGTCGAGCTCCAAGAGCGAAGACGTAGAGATGGAGGATGTTTCAAGCGACGACGATGGGGAGTCTATCGACGATTATGATGTGGACTCGGACGAGGTTGACGAGTTCATTGGCGAAGATGAGACTGGTGGTCTCGATTTCACTGAGCAAAAGGACTTCATCGAACTATGATGATGATGCGTGCCTTGCGCTGCTCTGACTGATACGTTACACCCGCCATTTCTTTTCTTTGCAATTTGTTCTTAGCAGGCATCGATACCCTTTTGTTTTTTTGTTCTGTTCAGGAGAGCCTGGAGTTACCCGTCAACGACCTCGAGTCGTGATGATGTTGGATTATAGAGCAAGAAAAACCAAAAGTACATAGCTAGAGAGGAATTGAAGAATATTTGTACCAGCCTTGTCTCCAACTACATGTGGCAAGCTTGCTTATTCCCGGCTGTCTGTTGCCGGCACGATATTGACTGCCGAGTTTTGATGGATCGAGGGCCCCTCATCTCCTCATTACTCCGCACGACTATGAAGGTGGTGGTGACATATCACCTGTCACGCACTGTTCGGCACGATGATGAGGAAGCATTTTGGGCCGTTGGTATCCCAAGCATCTAGGACCACCCACAAGTTCCATTGGTTGCCACACCATGTTGGTTATGGGGACGCATCAATAGTTTGATTGTGTTTATGTGAGGGTCACCGGTTGTGTAACCTGTGTACCGAACCTAACTGTCGGATATGCTTCTGCGTGTTGGGTGTTGGTGGTGGATATATGTAGGGATATATGAGGACACCCACTCAGAGGATGGAAGTCTAGTTTATATAGATGGTGTCTTGTGCGTTGTTGATTGTATTGTTGCTTTTGTCGATGATCTCTACTCAAGGTACCTTGGTTTGTTTGAAACCTTCTATATCATACAATGACACTCTCTACGGAGCCTAACGGGTTGAATGGACATGCCGTCAATGGCAATGGCATCAATGGTCATGAGCCTAGGCCTTTCGTTTTGAAGGATACACCTGTTGAAAATCTCCGTCCGCTTCGAGTTATCGTTGTTGGCGCTGGATTTTCCGGGATACTGGCTGCGATTAGGATCCCCGAGCGACTGAGAAATGTGGAATTGGTGGTGTATGAGAAGGCGGATGGTGTTGGGGGAGTGTGGTAAGTCCTCCATATACCTGATCTCAAGTTCTGTTGTCCAACAAGTCCAGGCATGCGAATAGATATCCCGGGGTGGCCTGTGATGTTCCTTGTAAGTCAGTTGCTCTCGTACCACCAAGAATGGCAGCCAACAAAAGACAGCATACTCCTATCAGTACACCTTCGCCCCAAATCCCAACTGGAGTGCGCTTTATGCCCCTGGTAGCGAGATACGGGAGTATCTTGAAGATGTAGCTACCCGCTTTGGGGCAATGAGATTCATCAAACTCAGTCATCGAGTGGAAGGTGGTGAATGGGATAACGTGGCCAAAAAATGGTTTGTGTTTTTGCCCCCTTTTCCACATTAGCACGTTCACACATTGCCCTTTCGCCGCATCAGCAGATTGACAAAATGCCCTCCCCTTCCGGTTCGATCACCTTGCTAACGTTTGGCAAAGGAACGTCAAAGTCCACAATATAACAACCGGCGAGACCTTCACCGACAGCGCCAACATCCTCGTCACAGCCCGCGGCCAGCTCAGCGAACCCTCCTGGCCCTCCATCCCCGGCCTGGACACCTTCACCGGCAAAATAATGCATTCTGGGGCCTGGGACACGAGCTATGACTTTAGCAACAAACGCATCGGAGTCATAGGCAACGGCTCCTCCGCGATTCAAATCATCCCCCAACTCCAAAAGATCCCGGGCACCCAGCTGAAATGCTTCATGCGCTCGCCAACGTGGATTTCTCCGGAATTCGGTGACCAAGGCATGGCAGCACTCGGCTTCGACCCCAAGGTCACAAAATGTATATCCATCGATCCCTCCCCCCTTTTGGGCCAGCTCTGATATGTTTCCAGTCTCTGAAGAGCAAAAATCCACCCTCCGCTCCGACCCTCAACTCTTCCTCAAATTCCGCAAAGTCTTTGAAGACCTAGGCAACACAATCCAGTCAACTACCCTCCTCTCCCACCCGGACCAGATCTCTTCCCAAGCCTTCTTCCACTCGTCCATGACAGCCAAACTCTCCTCCCGCCCCGATTTACTCCGGCTCATAATCCCCACCTTCGCCCCCGGCTGCCGTCGCGTAACCCCCGGCCCCGGATTTCTGGATTCCCTCCTCGAGCCAAACGTAACCGTAATCCCCTCCCCCATAGCATCCATCACCCCCACTGGCATCGTCACCTCTCCCTCTTCCCACCATGCATTCGACGCCATAATCTGCGCCACCGGCTTCAACGTCGGCACCGCACCCCCCTTCCCCCTCTTAGGGCGCAACTCCCTCATACTATCCCAACACTGGTTCCACCACCCCGAAACCTACCTCTCAATCACAACCCACAACTTCCCCAACCTCTTCTTCCTCTTCGGCCCCAACTCCGCCATCGGCTTCGGCTCCCTCACCAAAATCCTCGAAGCCCTAGTCGACTACCTAACCTCTTACATCCGCAAGCTCCAAAAAGAAGACTACGCCTCCATCGAGCCCAAACCCAAACGCGTCGCCGATTTCGAGTCCTACACCCAGGCTTACTTCAAGAACACGGTCTACATGGACAAGTGCCATTCCTGGTACAAAAGGGGGGATAGGATCGTCGGTCTCTGGCCGGGGAGCACGCTCCATGCTTTGGAGACGCTCAGGAGTCCGAGGTGGGAGGACTATGATTATGAGGGGTTGGAAAATGGGAATAATAGACTGGGGTGGTTGGGGAATGGGTGGAGTGTGACCCAGACTGTAACGGAGGAGGGGAAGAGAGGGGGTGATCCGAGTTGGTATTTGAATGAGGATGAGGCTGAGATCCCCAAAGAGGGGAGGCCGGAGGAGAACGAGAGGTTGGGGAGGAGGCCTTGGAGCTATTAGAGGTGGTTCATACCTACTCTCTTGTCACCTGGTTTTTGATACAATGCCCTCGCTCCTTCCCGTCTTGCTTCTAGGTTACTTCCTCTTTCCTCTTTGATGCTTTCCTTTCTGCTCCCATCTTTTCACCTTTCACAACCATTTCAACAAACCAAAGTTATATATCCATTCTTTCTACATCTCAATCTATAAAATTCCCCCATCTCCATCAACATCATACAGATTGACAATATCATACACCCTCTACTCCCACCTACAAACCAACTCCTCCCTCACCTCCCCTCCTCCCTCTCCCCTGACACAAACAGCCGGCGCGACCCCCTCACAAGTCAGCGCCCCAACCACCATCCCTGGCCTCTCCATTCCCTCATACCCATTCACACTCCCCGCCAAAAAGTCACACCGTCTCCCATACGCCACAACCCCCTTATAGCTCGTCTCCAATCCCGATGTCCCATTCCCACTCATCACCCAATCCGGCTCCACACCGCCCATCCCAACAACCGTCCCGTTAACATCCCCGCTAAACCCACTAACCACAAACCCTCCCTTCGCATCCCTCTCCGAATAAATCTCATACACGGCATCAACATGCTCGGGATCCTCCGTCACCGTCTCCGTCGACGATGGTGGTAAAGCAACTCTGTTGGCGCCACTGTCGGGCTCATCAACTGGGTTTGGCTCCAAGCCCCCTCCGCCACCGGTATACTGCCACTGACAAGTCCCACTCGCACAACAAGCTGGCGAGTTCTTGGAGCACCCATCCCCGTTCTTGGGACAGTCACACTTGGGACAGGAGGCATTGTGGCAGCACGCAGGAGACTGTTCATCGCAACCAGTGTCGCCGCATCGGCAGGGGTTGCCACGGTCAAGCTTGCACTTGTCGTCACATTCCGGGGAAGGGGTAGGTGTGCCACCCCCGCCACGGGTGGTGGTCGGTTTGTTAGGACCCGGGATGTGGGTGACAGGGACGGGGTTGCCGGCGTTGGGATCTTTGGGGTCCATATAATCGGGCGGGATACCGGATGGCTTTGGTCGGCAGAAGAACCCGGTACAGAGCTTGCCGCCGCAGTTGTTGGACTGGCAGGTTGGGGAGGGTGTGGGTTTGGGCTGGTAGTCAATGGACTTTTCTGCGCCGGAGCCGCCGGGGGTAAAAGGACAGCTACCACCGCTGCCGGCTTGTCTCTTGCTGTTGGGTGGAGGTGCCGGATTGTTGCAGTTTACCGACTCACCAGGGTTCTCAGGGAGGGTGCTGAGCCGGTCAGGAATGTCTGGACAGGCCTTGGTGGTGTCCCAAGTTTGGCGAGTGTCATAATCAACAAGACAGTTCTTGTCTTTGACTTGGCCGTTCCAGATTACCGGCTTACTCTGAGCCAAGATGGGAAAGTTCTTTTCCCTCTGAGCGTTCCAGAAGCCATATCGTCGGTGGAAAAGCCGAATCAGTTTCTTGACATTGGCTGGCTCCTCGAGCTGCGTCTGCCACTTAGACGGAAGGGAGCGCCAGTAGGCCGCCAAACCAGCAACTTGAGGCGCTGCTGCTGAGGTGCCAGACGCCATATTTCTGGAATACTTGTCGCCTGCGGCGTTGGGGTCGCTGGTGCATGGGACGTTTTCGCCCGGGGCGAAGGTGGTCATGTAATTGGACGTCTGGCCCCTGGTGTATTCGATACCGATGTTTTGAGTGGCACCGACCACAATGAGGTTCTTTATCTCTCCGTAAGGGTTTCTTCCCTTGTCTGAACTGGCGAAGCGAGCTGGAAACCGGCTGATTTCCCTGCCCTCATCGTGTGCGTGGTTACCCGATGAAGCCACAAGCACAACACCCATTTTGTCCAGTTCGGTCAAGACCCAGTGGGTAGATTGGAGAGTGGCCGGAATGGCCTTCCCCGGAGGGTACGACCACGACATGTTGATGACTGCCTTCTTTGCGTTTCCCCTGAGATGAATATCTCGAAACGCGGCCATCAGATGGGCAATGCCGCGCTCGCGTACAAAGTTCGGGTTGAAATAGGGGTCATCGGTAGACCATAGCTTCGTCTCGAACCAAACACCTCGACACTTCTTGCAGATGCCCAGCTTCGCTCCGATGGCATATGCAGCGACACAGGTGCCATGAAAGGCATCTGCCTTGTCGTTTTCGACGTCGTATTTGCCTCCTGGAAGCACGATATCGAGTTCACCCTGAAATCCCTCGGATGCCTTGAACTCGGGATGATCGGTCCACACCCTCGCCTCGCCCGTCACGTAGATGGTGTGTTCCGTGCTTCCTCCTTGGTCATCCCACTGATACAGATAGGGATTGGCAAGATTGCTGTAGTCGTATGAATCTGTACCCGCTTCTCGCCAGTTCCAGCCTTTGGGGAGCGACACGATAGATGACGCCCAAAAATTCGTGGCCGTAGTCGTGCGGGCTCTTTTGAACAGAGGAGACGCGAGCGACGTCCAACCGTCATCATCATGAGTAATACCCTCGGAATGAGCGGGTAGCGCCATCTCACCGTTGATATTCCCTGACCTGTCTGGCCCATTGCCAGCATTGTTCCAGTCTTGGTAATAGTAGGCGTCGTTCACAAAGGGTGAACTCTTCAACCTCTTCATGGTCTCCTCGTCTAGCAGAGGCACCCACCAGTAACCGACAATGTTCAACTCCGGGACGCCGATCGTCTCGTATTTTCCGGCATACGCGCTGAGCAAGGACGGAATATCGCCCGCGCTCTTGGGATCCTTGGGATACACAATGGCATTCTTGCCGCAGCCGTTGCCGTTGCCGTTCTGTCGTGGGTTCAAAAGACTGGGATCATCGCCGTCTCGAGCTTTTACTCTCGGCTTTGGCGTGCACGACTCTACCGCAGTCGACACGGTCCTCGTGTTCTGGTCCGTCACATCGCAGCCCCTGACCGTCTCGCACTGTCGCGAGGTGGCAGTGGCTGTTGTCCGGGTTGAGTCTTCTGCAATCTTGGTCACAGAAAAGATGGTTGTTGTCGTGCAGAGCGATGCCGACTTGGTGGTGCAGCTCGTAGGTTCGTTGGAGTATGTAAGTTTCCTGTCACGGCCAATGGTGATTTCTGGCCATGGCGGCAGTGTGCCTTCAACCTTGAAGGGAAACTTTATGAAGGGCGGCGGAGGCCCTCTGTTTTGCCATGTTAGTTCTCAGATCTCGTCTAGAGATTCGATATGAAGAAGCAACTTACGGAGGATAGATACCAGGCGGCAACGTCCACTTCCACCCCCCAATCTTGATATTATCCCAGCGAATGCAGAAAAAGAAAAACCAAAGCTTGCAAGATGTGAAAGTACCGTCATCCTCGGGCTCTGACTCTTCGACTTCTCTCTCCACGGGCGTGATCTCTCCAGGCGGCCACGTAGTCCACACTGGGAGAGGCTCATCGCTGGTTGTTGATTCCGAAGGGCCAGGTGTTGGCTCCGGGAATCGAGGAAAGTCCCAAACTGATGATACAGTGCAGTCAACTGTAAACACACCCGCTGACGGTCCCAGAAACGTCACCACCTTTGTTGTTGGGCACGAGAACCCAAATTTGAACTCTGTCGGAGTAGGACAGTCTACCGTGAGAGTCATGCGAGGTGTGTTGAAGGATATCTCGCTTGACGGAGGACACTGGTATGTCTGTGGGTGTACAATGGCCGGAAATGTCAAGGTCGTGACTGTGGCCGCGGAGGCCGTTACCATCGTCGACCACGGGGTGTGGAAAGCCTGGCCGACGCCGCCACTCGGGATAGGGCTAGGATTACCCCATGGTCCATCATACTCCCAGTCCTCTGGCGGACCGCGGTTGACATCAGGCCAGGGCGGAAGGAATACTTGACGGGTGGTGGTGCCGCCATTGCCATCAGGGAGAGGAACTCCAATGGGCGGGATCTCAACTCTGGGGGTCGCTATGAAGCCGCCTCCGCCCTGCCCTCGCGTGACGTTGACATTGGAGTAAGGCAGGCCACTATTTTTCGGGATGGTAATGGGCGGTACAGTGATAGTAATGGTGGTTGTAGTGGTATAAAAAGTCGTGATAACCTGTCCCCCGGGGCCGGTTGAAGAGCCCTGGCGACCGTATTCCAGCGATGTGGTGTATTCAGACGGAGATATGGTGGTGTCTTGGCCCAGGGTGCTCGTGGGTAATACGAGAACGCAAGGCGGCGAGCAGGCAGCCGTTGGTCTGTCCCAGATCTCCGGACCGACATATACAACATTGATATTGTCAGAGCCGTCCAAGGGAAGCCAAACACTGACCTCGGTGGTGAAGCCGCTATCTCTTGTTAGCCTGTTGATATTTCCTTCTTGTTGGGTAGCCGACGAATTTGACTTACCGTTGGTTAGATTCATTCCTAAAGATATTCGTGTCGCTAGGTGAGTGGTATCAGTATGAAGCTCGACCGCAATATCAGGTCCAACAGACTCACTCAATACCCGAGGCAATATTGACCGTCCCTACAGTGAAGAGGTTGAAGATGGCCACATTTTTCGACCCTTTGACTTCAAGAATCTTGTCCTGGCAGTCAAACGTCTCGAGACAGTCCTGATAGTAGTCCTGGAAGAAGCTGTACAACCCAGACCCGTGAATAGTGATGTTCTCCGAGTCAATGATGCGCAGACCCCAGCCAGCTTTACAGCTGTCCGTGGTGCATTCCAAAAACGACGGGTCTGCCGCCATGGGCCTCGCGCCATCGAATGGGTAAGGTGCCACAGGGTTGGGCTGATAGTAAGGCGTCTCCGACTGAATATGGCCGAGGTAGACGTTCTTCGCCTTGTTCAACTGGTACTGATACATGACGCAGTGTTCTGATCCAGTGCCATAGAACCATGTCGGCTCTTGGGACTCAATCAAGGTACATCTCGCGGCATAAAGACTGATCTGGTTGATGAGCTTGTCAGGAGAGTCATAGACAACCATGTCATTGTCACTGCACGTCGGTTAGTCTTGAAGTGTCCATCCGAAAATAGATCAGTACTCACTGGTCTGCTACCCAAACCCAGACGTTCTCAAAGTACCCCGAGGCCTGCGCAGTCACATGGAGGAGCATAGACGCGCATATGCATTGATCGTTGAAACCACCCTTGGGACAGTTGTCAATGTCAAGGTCAGTCCCTATGCCGCCTCCCACACGCACATGCGAATCCCACATGCCAGCTATCAACATACCAAGTTTAGATTAGTACGGACATCGCCAGGTAGAAAAGGAGGAATCCTCACCAGCTCCTTGCTCATCCCCAGCAACATTCCATTCCACCAAGATTGCACCCGCCGTCGCCCCCTTGACCGTGAACAGCATGTCCGTAATCTCCATCGTTCCCAAGTCTCCCCTGTTCCCAACCCTAACCATCACCCTCGGGGCGTTCATATCAGCAAAGTAAAACCCGCTCCCTTGTATCTGCGACCAACTGGAACCAACCACTCTGCTGCCGGTGGGGATGAACACTGTCCCGCCCACCTGGTAAATACCTGCCGGGAAATAGGCAATCTGGCTGTTGGCCTTGGCTTTGAGCAAGAAGGCGTTGATAGCGAGGGTCTGATCGCCGGTGCCATCGTTCTTGATGCCTTCTTTGGTAGCAACAAGGAAGTTTTCGGGGCTAAAGTCGGCGTATTGAGGGCGAGACTTGGTGAACAGCTTCTTGTCGTCTCCCAACAACCCGGCGGCTTTAGAAGGGGCTTTCACGGGTCCGGTCTCGGATGACCCCTTGTCCCCATTGTAGCGGCGGCCGTGGGCCCAGAGGTCAATGGTTGTGGTGTCAGATGTGCCGGAGAGAAGGGAAGGACCGTTGTCCACTTGAACAACTTGGGCGACGTTGGAGATCTTGACATTATCGAGAACGATGTTGGGGGATTGTTCGTGGGAGTTTGTCAGGATGCCGATTGGAGTGTTGGTAATGGAGGAATCGATTACCGAGATGGAGCCAATGCCTTGTCCTGTGGCTCCTCCACGGCCGCTGATGTTGAAGGCAATGGCGCTGTCTTTGACTTCAATCTGAGGTGGGCAATGTTAGTTGGAGAATGTCTGGAATGAGCCTTGAGAAAGGAGGGAGCCTTACCCCTTGCCAGTTAAACCCCCAATCCCAAATCATCTGAACGGCTGTCAGGCAGCCGTTAAACTTCAGGTTGCGTGCCGTATATTGCTGAGACCCAGCACGCCAACCAACAGCTCCTCCATTGAAGGTCTAAAAAAGTGGTGTCAGCTTTGTCACCCCGAAATCATTGCAAACGAAACATACCAGATCAGCAACAAAACCACCAGACCCGTTCTCGGTAAAGATTCCCACGGCAGTTGTCGTTTCATCATCCGTGGCTTTGGGCATGTTGAAGACCAAATTCTCCAACGAAGTTGCCTGCGACACCTGCCAATGAATACCAGTGGGAACCAGGGGCTGGTCATTGTCGGCCGTGGAGATGGGCATCTCCGTCAGGTCAAAGATGAAGTTCCGGATCTGACGGAAGAATTGGTTTTGGTTGATGTACCAGTTTTGGCCGCCCCTAAATGGCGGTCAGTTCATGTGCTGGGAGCGAAGAGTCAAGGATATCAACATACCCTCCGGGAATATACGGATCAGCATCGAAGAGGGCAATTCCTTTGAACGACTTGCATCCCTTGATGGTTGGTGGATCGTGCGGATCACCAATGAACTGTGAGTAGTATAGCTGGACAACGGGGCTGCAGATTTTGTACGTGCCCGGCTGTGTTGTGTCAGTCTCCCATCTTTTGATATCAGTGGTGAAGTCGAGGTACTCACGGGGAAGTAGATGATGGCTCCCTGAGTGAAAGTGTTGCCACACTCCAGCCCACAGCGGTTGCCATCCTCTACGGCGGCATTTATGGCCTCTGAAGCATCGCTCTCACCAGTGTTGTCAGCACCGTAATCAGCAACAACATCACGGTAGAACTTGTAGTTGTTTCCGCCAGCATGCGGTTGTATTCCCAAGGGACCAAGTGTGGTAAGCCAGTAATCGGAAGCCCGCTTGTGAAGTGGGGCCGAGCCACGACTCAACAGAGTCCGGGTGTTGTTGAGATATAGGGCGCTATTTGAACCTAGAGTGCCATTGAGGTGATTTTGAGGGCGGTCCCCGGCTCCGGGTGTTAGTCCTTTACCATAACCACCTCGAATGACTTTGTTGGCTCGGAGGTTGGACATGTATTTGGCAAAGCTCTCGCTGTATCTCCAGACTGGGCCATTTTGTTTGCCCTTGTCTGGTGCTACTCCATAATAATTCTTTTGGTTGTCAACCATGTAAGGAAAGTTGGCCTGAAGTGGTTAGTCAGAGGCTTCAAAACTGTCAAGAATGGTAGCCCTCACCTGGGGTCCGTATTCAGGTACATGTGGAAAGCGTTCTGGATCCGCATAGGTCCATTCTGCTTTCAGACATCTGAAATAAAGAAACAGAGAAAAGAGCGTGCAGAGCAGCATCTTCACCGTTGTAAAGGAGTGACAGGTGAAGAGAGTTGCGGTGACCAAAAAGACTGCACAACATCATCGTATAGGGACAAGAGCTCCTTATAAGTGGCCAGCAATGGGATATCTTGACGCTCAACCCTTCCCAGGCCAAATAATGGTTGGCACCATCACGACCTCACAAGAAACTGCCTTGGGCTATCATGATCCTGCCACAAGGTCTTCGGCCGGTGTATACTGATTCGGTATACATCTTTCGTGGCCAAATGAGATGGCTTGCCTTGAACGTGTTCTGGCCCAATGGCGCCCTAGATTCAGTTGAGTTTATCACCCAATGGCTTCTCAGATCATCACCAACTTCAAAAAAGCCCATCTAACCTTCATTATCAGTTGTTGTGGCAAATTGCTGCTTCATGCCCTGGGCTACCAACGGCCTGGCCACCTGACAGTAGTCATATACCCGGTAGGTGAATAGATCTTCCAAGCAATCTACAATGCTTGATTCAACTACAATTTCTGAAGTTCGGACGAAACCATGGGCCTCTTCTTGTTGGCCTCACATACTGGCCGTCTGCGCCATGTTCCTGCGTCAAGATGACCGCAGCTGTCCATGCATGGATGATCTCCAGAAAGACTAAAGAACCCACCTAGTATGGAAACCAATTTGATAGAATTTCATTCGGGGCTGAAATATTGGACTTAACCATGTCCCAACAGCTCGTAAATAACTAGAATGAATGACCAACGCTTGAAAATAGAGTCTCTTTGAGGTGGAAGATCCGAGTGGCAACAGGCACCCAGGAGGTCATGGCAAATTGACGATGGCCTCGTTGATGGCTCGAACCGATTAGAGAACACTCAAGGCAGAAATTACCCTCCCCTATTACAATGTACTTGTGCTGGGTTAGCTTATATGGCGGCTTGACTGGTGAATGAGTGGGTATAAGATGACCGTGAAGAAGCGCCATTGAAGCACTCAAATCATCCTATCCACCTCATCACCTTCCAAACACTCGCTATTGTGCTTAGTACTGTCTCCTCAATCACGACAATGTTCACTGTCACCACTCTTACTAAGCTGAGCCTGGCTCTCCTCACTGCCAGCAGCACCATGGTAGCCTCCCTCCCACCCAGCAACAAGCCAACTCTTCATCGACGTGTCTGCTACGAAGGTGAAACCACCAACCTCTACTGCTACACCGAGGAACACGGCGGCATCCCTCAAGAGGTGTCAGAAGACGATATCAAATATGTCGCCTCCTACCTCCGCTCGTATGGTCGGCAGGTCCGCGCTGGCCGGCTCTTGACAATGGGCCCGGCTGAGCTCGGCACTTGTGACGAATGGACGCTTTACCAACGTGGCTCCGTCATGGTCACGGCCAAGCACCTCAACGATACGGCCAATTCGGCCGTCCTTTTCGAAGATGTCGCCACCACGATCGACGGCGGCGTGGGAGCGACGGATGCTCAAAAGGCGAAAGCCATTATTGGGTGCTTGTCAGACGGTGGCTCGCTGGGTGTCATGGTTAACAGAACCAACCCCATGTATAATTCGACTGCCTATGTCAGCAATCGTTACACGCCCACCGGAATCGTCATCAAGGTTGTGTCGAGCGGCCAGTGAGGAAGGAGGCTGTATTGCCAGTGTATCAGTGGTGGTGACGAAGAGGATGAACGGACGAGGAAAATCAGGGCTTTTTTGTGTATTTCTGCCTTTCGACTCGTTCGACTCAGGCGCTGCTGCTTTTTTGTACCTTACCTTGCTTGATAAAATTCCATGTTTGTTTCGCGCCTTCCTTGTGCAGTTTGTTTGCCAACAACCAACGACTGCTCATGTGACGCCCACTTCAATACCCCACGATTTCATCAGCCCGAAATAGTGTATCTGCACTATTTACCTTGCAAGTGTTTATGAAACTGCTGCGTTTCGACAATGTCATCCAACTTCAAACCGTACTGGGTGAAAGCCAACAGCCAGACGCCAGCAGCACCAGATGCGTTGGTCGTCTACATCGTCGCAAAACTCGGCCCCAACGGCACAGGCCAACACTATCCTCTGGCAGTCGTCAAACGCGAAGGCGGCCTAGTAGATTTGGATGCCGTTCAAGGCAGAGATGTTCTTTCAGCCATTCTGGGTGCTGTCACTGTCTTTTCTGACCCATCGAACCACATCGGTATCCAGTCTGAACTCTCGCTCGCCGCCCAGTTCTACCAAGATCCCCGAAATGGGCTGCATCGAACAGAGCTCTCCAACACACCAACATGGATGAGGCAGTCCATTTCTCCGCAGTGGGAATGCGGTGTGCGCGAGTTCCCGTTTATCTCGACATGTCTTGTGCTCGGCGTGGCTTTTGACAGGGAGCGCGGAGTAGGCTTGTCTGTCCTGCCTGCACCACTGGGTACTATGTTTAGCAACACAAACATGGAGTATGCGATGGCTGTGGTGGACATCACTGACTTGAACGCAATCCGGTATGGGATCATTGCCTTTCGGTCAACCATAATGATTCACGTATCAGAACGCCCTCGAGAAGTGGATGAATACAACGACTGGGGAGACAGTGACCCTTCAGGGCCGCGCGAGCTTCGTCTAGAAGAAAATAGGACACGGGAACCCCTTTCCGCCGCTGGGTATCTGACTAAATTTGAGTACGAGGCTTGCGATGACCTGGTGAAGAAGCTCGACGAAGTTGAACTTATTGATCCGACAGTCTTGGACCTGATATGGCCGCTGACCACCGCTGCCTTGCCTGCCCTTTCCCTATTTCCGGCCGAGAAAGACGCTGAGTTGACCGCTCTCATCGACGCTTTGCTTGAAAGTCAAAACCTTGATATAATATCCGAGACTCTTCTTACCCAACTTACCGGAACAGCGCACACCAAGTTTATACTTCGCCAACACCTACAGAAGCGCTCCCAAGACATAGGCCACTTACCCAAAACAGGCCAACTACTCGGACTTGCCTTTACCAACGAACTACATTTCGACCTAGCATCTTTTAACAAGCTCTCCTCCCTCTCTGTCATCGCTGCTCTCGAAACCACCCCGGCGCCACCTGTCTCCCTCAGTCTCAACGTTGACACCCTTCACGACAGCTCAACCACCATCATCGACGCCCTCCTCACAAGACCAACCCTCAAATCTCTCTACCTTCTCCAATCACCCACCCGCACTTCCGACACCCCCAGCAGGACCTTCTTCTCCGCCCTCGCCACCCACCCAGGCAAACCCCTAGCCCATTTCAAGAAGTTACACATTTCCGGCCTTTACTCCTCCCCTTTCATCGGCGAACCTTTTCTCCCTGTTGTATCTCGCCCATGGCTTCATTCACCCTATCCTCTCCAATATCTTTTCCTCCGCCAACAAACCCAACACCATCCCCGCCAACCCCCCATTTCCCAAGTCCACTTCCTCAACCCACTCCTCCTCACCCCTGAAAAGTTTGCGGCTGGGTTGTTGATGTATCTCCGCTCTTTGCTCACCTCCACCGATATACAACACCATAGTCGCACTTCCCTATGGGGCTTCGCCTGCTGTCCTCCCACCCTAACCGTCGACCAGAAAACAAGGGTGGAGGTTGACCCTCTCCCTTTCCATACTCCTGACCCACCAAAAGTGAGGGAACTACCAGAGGAGAGTTGGAACGTGATCGTGGAGAGAGGGATACATGTTGATGTCGGGAATAAAGGGCCGGAAGGGGAGGGGATGAGTTGGATGCCGGATTTGAAGGCTGCTTGGGTGAGGTATGCGCTTGTTAGGGTGGTCAAGCCTGGGGGGGTAAAGCTTGATCAGGATGGGGAAATAAAGGAGAGAGATGTGGAGATTGTTGATTTGGAGGGGTTTTTGTACCGGGTGGATCTAGGATTTTCTAAGGCGGATGGAGATACTGTTTGGAGGAGGATGACGGAGTTTGAACGGGAGATGGAGGAGTGGCCGGGGCAGGGGGGGTTGGATAAGGGGATGCCAAAGGTGGGAGTTATAGGGGAGAAGGAGGCGAGGGGCTTGTTGGCGGACTGTTTGACGGATGCGAGGAGCACATGAAGGATACCTGAGGGGAGCTAATGGGTTTAGGGGGGAGTCTACATTTCTCTGACGTCAAGTTGCACCTAGGCTACTCAGCATCAAAACAAGACCAGCTACAAGTCAACCACAGACCATCCTTCAGCATCTGCGAATGTCACTGTTATCAAACCGCAAAGCGCCCTCCCATCCCCACCAGTAGTACTCATAAGCAGGCATATAGTCATACACGCAGTTGATCCCGCTATAAGGGTTTGTATCCGCAACGAGGTTCCTCTGATTGGAGTACTCAGAACGTGTGTTTGAAGCAATGTTACACCACGCAAAGTCGCGTCCGTTGCACCTCCCAACATAGCACTGTCCGCCACGAGCGGTAAGGCGAGGGCCGCCAAACAGTCTGTTGAAGGCTGCGTGATCGGCTCTGGGAGCGTCATGGCCTGGACCATCGAAGAAGAATTGGCACGTCCAGTCGCCTCTGACGGCTTGTCGTTTGGTGAGGAATTCAAGTGCGTTGATGCCCTCGGCGGTTCTGTTTGTTGCCGGAGCAGACATGGTGCCAGGGGTAATGGCAGCGAGGAAGGTTATGATCGGAGTGATCTTTAGGGGTGGTGAAGTGGTTTGTTAGCGTTCTATATAGAGGGCCATTAGAGGTTGCTCTTACCATGATGGGCAGCTTTTTGAGTAGTGCTGTAAAATCGAGACTCCGCTCTGAAAAGAGTATCAGAGCTAGCTGGATGATAAGATCAGTAAATAAAGGAGGTGTTCTTTTCCATGGAGTTTGCCTCATTATAAATACCCCAGATAGGTACCTACCTAGGTGGACAGGGCTGTATCTTTTCTCTAAAATTTACCTACAATTTTGGCGATTCTGTTTCTGGGATAGATACCTATTAGCCACCACTCGGTTCTTGTTTGGGAAGGTCCCATCGTCATCGTGGTATTTGCTGTTCCCTCCCAAGTAACTACTAGAGAGCTGAACGAAGTTTGGGACTAGGGAATAAATCATCACGAGCCAGTGTTATACTACTACCCTGTGGGTAAATTCCCATTGCCTAGCTCTTTACGATATCGAGTTACTCTATTTTGATGTGCCTGCTTTACACCTTGCCATGCGGGCTGTGCCGTACAGAGATGCAATGGTAGCCTACAATCAACAAATATACCTGTCTGCTGAGCCCTCTCTTCAGCTACTTGGCTTAAAGAAATGGACTTTGCTTCGATTCAGTTGAGATTCCTGAGCTAACAGTTTAATTTGATATGTGCTGCATGTAAAGTCCAGTACTGAGTTAATGCCCATCTGCTATTTATCTGCGGAAATCATGATGTTATGGAGGTCAAACAGTCACACAGTCAAATGAATCAAGTATTCATACACGTTTTGCTGTACGGCAGCGAGGATTTGTAATAGTTGATGATATTATTAAGTATCAAACGAACAACTCCGGAGAGCAAAAACCTTTCCTTATCCTTTCCCAGATGTGTTGGCCCAGACCAAATCCTTGGAGCAACCTGGCTGCCCAATCCCGCAGGAGTATTACCTCCCACACGTTTACTACCAATGCATACCTAATGAAAGACCTTTCTATTGTGGACTGAATGCTGAGTAAAGTACGATTGCCCCTGAGATTCCCCCCTGGCCGGGTATGGGATTGGTCTGTGCCCTACAGATGACTGCTTTGATGCCACCAGGAGTTCACCAAAACGTAAGAGCAGGTGTCCAACGAAAACAAAATGCTGATTCTTGTGAGAATATAGAAAAAGAAGTTATTAAAAGATGCAAAACATACAACACCGGGGATTCCCCAGTGGTCACCCACCTGAGTACTAGTCCGGCTGTGCACAGCTTATCTAGGGGAGAGCGGACGGGATCCCGAGCTTTCTGCGCCATATGGTCGTATGTGCTTGGTTTGATTAGTATTTGGCTATATGAAGAAAGCATTTTGAGAGACAAAGTCCTCAGGGGGTCACTTGACTGACTCTTTAAATCTGCTTTTGGTAGTCTGTAATACATGTGAATTTCACCTTGAATGCATGAATGAACCTCCAACCATTTCCTTGAACTCATATTGAACTGCTGCCCAAAGGGGACCGTACCCGCAACACTGCGTGTTAGGTAAACTATATACATCAGAGTTGCCTTTCTATTAGTTGTCCTCAACCTTTAATTCCTCCAAAGACTTCTCGACCAACCTCTCAATCTGTCTCCACCTCCTCAACACCATCTCCCCCGACGGCCCACAGCCCTCCAACTCCCCAATTGCCTCCATACACCTTTTCAGATACTTCTCCAACACCCTTACCATAATCCGATCCACCATTTTTTGCACCTCCTCCCCCCCATCCTCTCCCTCATCAACCCACCTCTCCCATTGACCCCTCGACGTGCACAGTAGCATCAATGCCACTCTGGTCCTATAACACCCCGTCAAATTCCTCTCATCAATCAAATACTTGCCCAAAAAGTCCCTCCCGTCCAACCACTTCTTTCTTGCGGTTGACATTTCTTCCAGGACCACCTCATCAATACAAACCTCATCCCACTTATTCTCCTCCGGACAAAACCCATATTCCACCATCAAAAAGTCGTTCGAGTGCGTCCCGTAGCAAATATACACCTCCTCCCCCTGTTTGTACTCCCTATCCGCCGAAATGGTATAACACCCCGTATCAAACACCACTTCACACCCCTCATCAGAATGATTGAGCAAATCCGCCACCGGCTGCAGAGCCATCTTGTCATCCTTTGTCAGTCGCTCCGTCGCGGGGGTTTCATGGTAAAACGTTCTCGTGTTGACAAGCAGCCAATGATACAGGAACTCCTGCTTGGAATATCGACCCTTGGGAGAGAGAGACAGTTTTGGAAGGAGGACATCACGTGTCAATTGCCAGTCCTTTTCGAATTTGGCTTTTTGCTTGGTCAAGTGAGCGCGGGCTGCGTAGGGGAGGAGGGAGTGTAGTTTCTCATGGTCGGATGTTGGCCAGGCTAATGGGAGGGTGGACAGGATATCGTCACGAGTTGGGACCACGGCGTGCCAGGGGGCGTATTTCTTCTTGATGGTGGGGGTCTCGAGGAGTAGCTCTGCTGCGAGGAGCGCGTGGACGGGGGTTCCTTTGTATTTGGGGGCTGGTGGAGGGAGGGCTTTGCGGATTTCGGGGCGGATGGTTGTGAGGGTGCGGAGGGAGGCGGCGGGAACGTATATGAGGCGTTCATTGGCCTAGGAGAGGTTAGCCTGGTGTGTATAAAGTGAGGTAAAATGCGTAGACGTGAGGAGGAAAACTGTTTGCTTATGTGAGGGCCCGAAACATAGTAACACGTCTGAAGATAGTCGACTGGGCTCAAATGATACATGCCAATCGACAATGCTTAGAAACCAATCAACCCGTATGGCTGTTACACCTTTGTCTTCTCAGCCATGATGTTAGGAGGTCAGTGAATAGTACCTTCAGGTCTTTCGAAGCCACAATGCCAATTCCCCTGCCGGGTATCCTCTTGGCCTCGATACCGTGAACCTCGATCCCTTGCTTGCTGGCCCAGCGGAGAAGTTCGTCGTAGGCCTCCATGTTGATGAATTGCGATGGTTACAACGTGTAAGTGAGAAAGTTCGGAATGCCAGGGGCTGAAATGCTTTTTGCATTGATGCTAACAAACTAGCGAAAAGAAAGGGAACGTGAAACAATCACATAAACATGCATCTGGGTTTTCCCGACTAGCACCGAACACATTTCCATATCCCTTTGCTCTTTTTGTCAATACCTTATGGCCTAGAATCGCCGGTTCAACCATGAACTCGGGGGTCTTGTCTCAGCCTGGAAGTCACCCAGAATCGCTCCACAAGTCCACATGTTAGCAAAACCTTATCGCTATCACCACTTGGATCCTTATCGATAAAGACACCCCTGTCCTACTTTCCGGAGAGCTTCGGACAGCTCCCGATATCGAACCACCCGTCCCCAATGTCACCGATTGCGCCGGCTGGAGTCCAGTATGCGCATTTGGTTCTACACCTTCAACCCGCCATGGAGGTGACACTCAAACGATCCGCGGCCCTCGCCCGCCAAACCGCTCCCCTCCTCCGACCCCTCCGACCCGTCGCAACCTACCCCTCCAACAACAACAACAACAACACCATCCCCCAGCAACGCCGCCCATACTCCCTCTTTTCCTCCCTAACCCGCCCACCACCAAACTACCCAGGCCATGTCCCCCTCTCCTTCGTCGAGAAAACCGCCCTGGCCATCGGCTCAGGCCTCATCTCCCTCAAGAACCCCCGCCGAGGCGACCTGATCGCCACCTTCGCCGAGACAACCTCGACTCCCTACTTCATCTACCGCCTCCGCAACGCCATGCTCTCCTCCCCCACCGGGCGCCGCATCCTCCGCGACCGCCCCCGCATAACCTCCACCTCCCTCAACCTCCCCTACCTCCGCTCCTTGCCCCCCAACACAGTCGGCCACACGTACATCTCCTGGCTTGACCGCGAGGGCGTCTCCCCCGACACCCGCTCGCCAGTTCGCTACATTGACGACGAGGAATGCGCCTATGTCATGCAGCGATACAGGGAATGTCACGACTTTTACCACGCCTTGACAGGACTCCCCGTTGTGAGGGAGGGTGAGGTGGCGCTAAAGGCGTTCGAGTTTGCGAATACGTTGCTGCCGATGACGGGCCTGAGCGTGTTTAGTCTTGTGGGGATGAAAAAGAAGGAACGGGAGAGGTTCTGGGGCGTGTATGGGCCTTGGGCGGTGAGGAATGGACTGAGGGCGAAGGAGGTGATTAATGTTTATTGGGAGGAGGTTCTCGAGAAGGATGTGGGGGAGCTGAGGAAGGAGTTGGGGGTGGAGGTGCCGGCTGATCTGAGGGAGATGAGGAGACGGGAGAGGGAGGAGAAGAAGAGACGGGAGGCGGCGGCGAGGGGGTAGATGTGTACTATTATGGTGTTTTTGTGTGATTGTATATATATGACTGTATGAGCATTGTGAAATTCAAATCATCATCAAGTTTTGTTGAATTCGCAAACAATGCCGTCGAGGCAAAACCGAATGGATATCATTATCATCACCCCCCGCCGTCTCTCTCTCCTTGTCCCCCTTTAAAGATCAAACAAATCATCATCATCATCCTCCCACCCCTTCCTCCTCGCAACAACAATCTTCTCCTCCTTCTCCGTGTCCGCCACCGCATTCAACAGCTCCTTCAGTTGTTCTTCCGTCACCTTGGACCGCAACTGCCCCGTCTGAGCGAGCATGATGAGCCTGTTCTCGACGTCGGTCGCGCGCTGCTCTTTGACTAGTCTGATTCGCCCCAGCCGGTCGGCCGCTTCGGGGTGGAGGATCTGGTTGAGGATGGACTTGCGGGCTTCGGCTTCGGCTTCTTTGCTGGGACCTGCGTTACCACCACCGCCAGCTTTGCCGAGGGAGGAGGGGCCGCCGCCTTGGGATTTGAGCTGTTCGAGGCGAGCCTTGCGGATCTGTTTGACGGGTAGGGGGGTTAGTCGGTTGATGCGACGGTGGGAGAAAGGGATAAAAGGGTACCTTTTCGAGCTCGGCGTCTTCCATTTCGGCAGTGGTTTGATATGGATTCGGGTTGGTTATGAAGCTGTAGGTATGTAGAGCGGGCAAGGATGCGAATGGTATGATGCCAGGATTGGGGGTGGTGGTAGCAGCGCAGCAGTTTATCGCGATCGCGGGGTCAAAAGATTTTGGTGGGGTTCAATCACCCAAGCCCATTAATACGTAAAAGTCAATTAGGTATACTGGTTGCTCCCAACAGCTGTGCAGTTGAGGCACCTTATGAAACAACTCTAAGGTATTGCGAGGTTTTAACCAGTAGAAACCCAATTCATTGCTATTTAAACCCCCCTATATGCAGTGTGGAAACCCCTTTCCCCGTTTTAACATCTAACCTCCCAATTGTTGTGTAAGTGCACACAGTTATACCCAATATACAATGCAATAATATACATTTTAGTAATTTGTACATGGCCCCATTTTGACGCCCTACTACCCTTCTAACCTAAGAGCGAACTCACAGTTGGAAAGGTATCTGCATGTTCTGCCTGTCCATCTGGATCTTTTGCTTGGCCTTGACCTCGGCAATGAGCGAGTTGAGATTCTCGACCCGCAACCCCAGCTGCCGACCACGCTCGACAAAGTAGCCAGTCTGGTAATCGATATCGGTAGCCCAGCCCCGAGCCACATTCGACCGCATCCTCGAGCTAGAAGTCTGCTGTCTCACCAGCTTGTGATAAATCTCCTTCCTCAACCTCTGTGTGACAGTCAACCGAGAGAAGTCTGGGGAGTCTCTGACCTCTGGGAGTCTGGAGATTACCCCACAGAGCTCACTAAGAAGCTGGTCCATGACCAGCCTCGCGTACGCATTCTTCGGCAGCTTATCGTAGGTGCTGTCGAGAACAACCGTCAGAGGGTCCACAATGGATCGAAAGACAATGGTTGGCAACGCCTTCTTGAAGAAGTCATCCATGGGGAAACCTGCCGCCCGCAAGTCGGGTATCGCACTCAGTGTCCTCAGGAGGCGCGTTGGCTTCAACGTGTGCTCGATCGGCGGGTGGCGAACGATGCGGACACCGGACTGCTGAATCTGCTGGGGGTAAATTGACATGCGAAGTCTGCCCAGCTCGACTTCCTCCACCGAGAATTGCTCGCCCGTATAGCCCAACTTTCCAGTGAATTGTCCAAGAATAAAAGTTGGGCGAGTAATGGACGAAGGATAATACGTCTTGATGAGGTCCTCGACGACACCCAAGCCATCATTAATCAGGACAATGGTGGACCTGTGATCGAGCCTGTGCTTGATCGGCTCCAAAATCCGAACAACGTCAGCGGCTGGAGTGGTGATTATCAGATTACTGATGAGGCTTGGTAGCGCATATTGCTTCGGACTCGTATAATCGCCGCCTTGGTTAAAATTCACAGCGATGATACGATTGGTGGTGACCATCTGGTCGCCACGGTAAAGGGTCAACTTTCGATCATTCTGCTTGAAAACATTGTGTACACCAGGGGTGTGCATCACATAGCGCACCGGAGGGATGTGGTCGCAGCTGGCCAAAATATGCGTGATGTAGCGGCCAACAGGGTCAAGTCCCATAACATGGATGTGTTCTGACGGTGCGAGATCGTCTGCCGGCACAGGCGTAGATTCCGGCACGGCTTGTTCTTGTTGGTCCCACATCGCTATTCGAGATAGGATTCGGTTCGACTCTGCTACCACGTCTTGTTCTTGGACCTCTTGATCCGTAGGTGCCACTCTAACCTCGGCCCCTTTTATGTTCTCGTCATGGTCGGTTGTCTGGCTAGTTGGTTCTTTATGTTCCTCAATGTCGGCCGTTTCCGTTTCGACAACAGTCGCAGAGGGTTCCTCCACCTCGCTCGGTTTGAAAGGCTTCGCTGCTGGAGGTATTTTCAGTCTTCCGGCGGCGAAAGGGCCGGGCCGCATTCCAAGATGTGTTGGGAGAACAGCACGCTTCGCATAACGTGGTGGCGGTTCCGAAGAAAAAGGCGCTGGGCGTCGTCTGTGGTTTGTATTGGGGTCAAATCCTCGCCCAGGCGGGGACTTTGACGATGCCCCTCTCCGTAACCGTGGGCTGGCCCCCCGGCCCGCCAAATGGTTATTGAGAAACCATGGTGTGTGTCTGCAGGGTATTTGAGCAAACACCCGCAGCTGCGGGCGGGTGCCCAAAAGGAGATACAGGTTGCCGGTGTTCACGGAGACTGCGGAGATCGCATGGTACGTCGTCGCAATCTCTGGGAAGAGACCCGTCGCAGGAAGCTCGCGCTGTCTACGACATGCGGCACGGCATTGGGTGAGTTCGACGACGTATTGCCTGAATAGGGCTTTGGAGAGCTTTTCGCCGTAGAGAAGTGCTTAAGCAATGTCGTTGCTGGTGTCTCCGATCCAGAAATTGGTTTATCGTGGCGTGCTTGTCGTGGGCGTCGTGGAGGTGGGTGGGCTCAAACTTTTTTCGAAGACGGCGCAATTCGGCTTGGACTTTGAAGAAGTCAGAAAAATAAAATCTTCTGGAAGCTGATTGGCTGGCCGGTGCTGGGACCCGTCATCAATTGCTGGGTCATAGAGCCCCACCTTGAACAACCCGACTGCAAGGCAAATCCCATGTTTTATAACGGGCACTACTGGCACAAGCTTCAAGAGCTTAGGAACAGCTCACTGATCTCGTGGGAATCTCAAGCTTTGGTTGCGAAGTAGTTTGAATTGGGACGAAGTCATTATTTTCCAAAACATCACACATGGAGGGTAAAACCCCCGCATATCCCATGTAAATCGTGCTATGAGGGGCAGTCTCATACGTCTCTAGAAACGAAAGCTAGAAGTCTGATCTAACCCGACCCTGTGCAACTAGAGACAGCGTTCCAGCATAATAATACATGGACTTGCAGTTTTGTAGTTGTGAGGTCTCAACCCTTAGGGACCTGCCGATCCTTTCCTAACTTCTTCCACAGCTACAAAAGCTCATGATAAGCGAAAAGCGCACCTTGAGGCCATCAAAAATAGAACAAGTCAAAAGTTTTGAATTGGCTAAATGCACAGGGGTGTGTATGGACACTGGTACAACAAAGGGGATCTCGATCTGGGTCAAAACTCGACTGGGGTAGCTATTTAGCTGTTTATTGTTTGGCGGAAACGATCTCTGCAATATGTTGTTAGCAACAGCTCGTTCCAAGCACGGAGATCTGAGCCAACTCACTCTCAACATCGGCAACGCTCTGCTGGAGAATCTGCTGGAGGGTCTTGGGATTCTCAAGCTCCTTCTGGACCTTGGCGATGATGGTGGCAGCAAGCTCCTTCTGCTGGCGCTGCTTGACCTGGCTCTCGTAACGCACCCACGAGTCGAGAACGGTCTTGGCCTCAGCAGCAAGGGCAGTGCGCTGCTCGAGCTCATAAGCCTCAGCCTCGAGCTTGGCAGTCTCCTGTACACGGCATCAGCACCCATTCCAGCTCTTCCCTGCAAACATAACCCAGCTATCCTACCTTGGAGACGGCGAAGAGGCTCTTGGTGACGTCAATGACGCCGGACATCTGCTGGACGTCCTCGATGCGGGTCTTGACGGCCTGGGTGTGGTCGGCGCGGGCCGAGTTGAGGATATCGAGGATCTTCTTGTTCTGACCCTCAGCCCACTCCTTGTAAGCGGGACCGCCGAACTTGATCAGGGCAGCCCAGACGCTGAGAAGGCAGAAGGCGACGACGGTCTCCTCGTTGACGACATAGTACTCGTTGCTCAGGGCATAGATCGAGAGGCCGGTGAAGGACGAGAGGATGGCCGACTTGGAGAGGAGGTTGCTGCCGGGAAGCGCATCGATGAGGGACTGGGCCTTGGACTTGGGGTCCTGGGCGGGGACACCGGAGCTGTTGCGCGCCGCGATGGCGGTCGAGAGGGCGGGCAGAGCGCGGGGAGCGATGCTAGGCCGGAGACGGGCAGCCCCTGCGGCGCTCGGTGGTCAGTCACTTTGTCATTGCCGTCTCAATTGGCGCCTCGCAGGCAACTGTTGGCCGGTCTCGAACTCACCGAGAGCACTTCTCGCCAAGCGGGAGGCCATTGTGAATATGGGAATATCGGGTGGGTGACGGCTCGACGTTGACGGAGCTCTCAAGTGCCAAGTGCGAATTGAGGTTTTAACGAAATGCGTACTTCCCGGCTCTTTGCCGTAGAGCTCGGGGTCACGTGCCAGCGCAGCTGATGTTGAATTCTAAGTTTGGCCTTGCCAAGACCCGGTGCTCCGGATCCCTGCTGTGAAATTTCCATTTTCCAACAACCCACTGCTCCATTGCGACAGCCCCACTTAAATTTTCTGGAGGACATGGCCGCGAAGCAGCCCTGAGCAGGGAATTTGGAGGAAACAAGCAACAAGAGCGCGAAATATTGCGATTGAACCACATAAAAGATGGCAGCAGCTACAAAGGAACCGTCGTCGGCCTCGGCCGGGAAGAGGAAGCGTCAAGAGAATGGAGACAAGTGCAAGAAACGGAGGAAATCCGGCGGCGACGAGGGTGTCGATCTCAAGGCCCAACTCAAACAGCTCGAAGCCGAGATCCTCGAGTCCAGAAAACACTACAACAACATCGCTACTCTCCTCGAACTTGCGCAAAAGTACGACGAGGATCGTCCCACCGCCATCGCCGCCTCGGAGACACTATGCCGCGTCTTCGTGCGGTTACTTGCCATGGGCTGCTTGGTGGAGAGAAGGGAAGCGTCAGAGAAGGATGCGACAGTCACAAAATGGCTTCGGGAGCGCCTAGCAGACTTTAGAGAAGTCTTGCTACGCATGTTCAACAATGAGAAGTTGGCACTCCCAGCTTTGTTGTTGGCCATGTCTCTCCTCAAAGTCGAAGCTCAGCACCTTGATGGCCGGGACCAACCCGCCTTCCCACGATACTTCTTCACCCAAGTCATATACTTCATCATCCAGTCACCAGTCGAGCAACTACGGGAAGAGTTTACCGAGAAGTTCATCGACGAGTTTGACGACATTAGATTCTACACCTTCGCAGCCATCAGTGAATTCCTTAGAGACCCCTCCGCCGACCTCAACGAAACAGTCCGCGCCATAATCTTCAACCTCCTCCTCAACATCGATGATGTCCCCTCCTCCAACAAAGATCTCGACACCTTCTACATCGAACCCCCAACCACCAAGAAAAGGCACCCCGTCCGCTCCCTCTCCCAACACAAAAGTCAAGCCCAAGACGCCTGGCTAGCCCTGATGCAACTCGGTCTGAGCAAAGACCAGCGCAAGAAGATCCTCAGCGTCATGTCCAACTCTATCGCGCCCTGGTTCACCAATCCAGAACTCCTGATGGATTTCCTAACAGACTGCTACAACGCCGGCGGGTCCATCTCTCTACTGGCCCTCTCTGGTGTCTTTTATCTCATCCAGGAACGAAACCTCGACTACCCAGAGTTTTACACCAAGCTCTACTCCCTGCTAGACGCAGACATGCTCCACTCCAAGCACCGCTCCCGCTTTTTGCGGTTGCTTGATACCTTCCTCGGCTCATCACATTTGCCAGCGGTAATGGTGGCAAGTTTTATCAAGAAGCTGGCCAGGTTGGCACTCAACGCGCCCCCGAGTGCGATTGTGGCTATTGTGCCTTGGTTTTACAACTTGTTCAAGAAGCACCCCCTGACAACATTCATGATGCACAGGGTGCCGAGGACGGAGGAGGAGAAGCAGAAGATTGAGGAGGGATGGGTGGAGGATGTGTTTTTGGCTTGGGAGAGGGATCCGATGGAGACGAGGGCGATTGAGAGTTGTCTTTGGGAGGTGGTGCAGCTGCAGGGGCATTGGCATCCGAATGTGGCGACGATTGCGAAGATTATCAGTGAGCAGTTTACCAAGCAGGCGTACAATGTGGAGGACTTTTTGGATCATAGTTATGGGAGTGTAAGTGTCTTTTTCTTAATTTGGGGGTGGTTGTGGAAAAATGGGGTAAAGATGCTAACATATTTGGGTAACAGTTGTTCGAGGCGGAGATGGGCAAGGAGATCAAGAAGCCGCCGGTGGTGGAGTTTATGATCCCGAAGAGGGTGTTTACAAAAGTTACGGAGGAGGAGGAGAAACAGGGGCTGAAGGATTCGCTGGTGGTGGGGTTGTGGGATTTTGGGACGGCGTAGATGGAAGAGATGTGAGGCTGTTGCTAGGTTCGAGATACCATCACGATGAAGATACCATACTTGAGAGGTAGTAATTGAGCAGGTTACTATTGGTTCCGAGCGTTCATTTGCTTATTGTTATTCCTACCTTACTCGCATCATGGAGTTTTACCCTTGGCAGGGGTGGGTTATCCATGATGGGCTGATGAAGCAACGTGAGGACGTCATATCATCCTTGTTTGTGTAAGACGAGACGATGGGAAGGGGTTGCTCGGGAGGGAGGATACATCAACAGCGGAGGGGAAATGGGCGTCGTCCGGCCCGTTTGTGCAAGCCTGTTGTGATAGGGGTGAAGAGACAAGCGGACAAAAAGATGAATGACAGTCGTATTCGCGGTTCCCGTTTTTGCACGGGTTTGGTTGTACATTATTACTTCACTCTGGTGGGGAGAGATGCAGGGATAAGTTGGTGTAGACCATCAACCATTGAGAAGGGTTGTTTGTTGGGATGTGTGTAAAGCCAGTTTCTGGGCTTGGAATGTGGACATTAGCTCAGACGGCGGGTTTTCACGGGTAAAGGACCAATAATCAAGTGATCAAGTCCTGATCTGAAATCCCACTGCAGCTTGTCTTCTGCTCGATATTCGTGCGGTCGGGATTCTTATCATCGAGCCACAGTTGTGATGCTGTGGTATGTTTCCCCGAGCTGAAAGACGGA
Source organism: Podospora pseudoanserina (assembly GCF_035222485.1). NCBI lineage: Eukaryota > Fungi > Ascomycota > Sordariomycetes > Sordariales > Podosporaceae > Podospora > Podospora pseudoanserina. Next base: position 6,254,884 of record NC_085920.1, on the reverse strand, counting down.
GCAGAGGTATCCTATGCAACCTGGAAGATCACTTAAACCACTATCCTCCCTTTTTTGCTTTCGAAAGACCTCTTCGCGATGAGGTGATACACAGCAAACCTTAGCCTACCTCGGTTGTCGGCTCTCACCACTACGACACGATGAAAAAAAAAATTCTCCGTAAATAAGAATGGATGTCACACGCGTCTGCCGGCTGCCACTTGCCAATTCTACCTCATATGGATGTTCTTCAACCATGTTTGAGTTACACATGAAAGGATATCAAAACATACAAGCCAGGCTCAAAGTGCAAATATGACACAGGCTAGGTAGGTTAAACCAACTATACTAAGGAGAAAGAGTGGTTCGGTCACAGCGTGTGAAGGTCATTGTTGCAAGCAAGCATGAGCGCTTGTCAGCCATGGGACGGATAGCGGTGGACCAGTAACCCCCTGGCTAAGGTAAGGGGGTGACAACAGACCGAGGTTGTGTGACTTGATGATCAACGTGAACACAGAGCTATATTCTCATTCCCACTTAGGACTGCAGACAAGTGTTCTGTCCGAAATATCTTTGTCAAGTGGTGTCCAGAAATGAGGATAGAGCTGACAGTATGCTTTGGCAGGTATCTCAAATTCCTTCCTTTTTATCTTAGGAGTTATTGGATCCGGAGCTTTTCCTGAGTGGCATCCCTCTATCATCATCACACAAGCAACCAGGGAAAGCTTGTGCCAGGTGTGCGCCTACAAACTAAAAACGGCGAAGAGCGCAAATCGGAGTCTAGATCTCAACCTTACAAGGCCAAGCAAACCAAACCGGCGTGCAAGTTCCACAGACTATTTCCCGTCTCTCATCGTGATGGGCTGTGGCAGGCAAAAACAGAAACGGTAGACCTGCCCCCATCCCAAACATAGCCACAAGAGCACCCCAACAAGGAGAATATACCACAACAGCTTGCAATCCAAACCGGTCAAAACATCCCGACGCCGGACGATCATGGCAGGCGAGCAGCCAGTCTATTCTCGGGATGTAGACCTCGGTACGCCCCCCTTTAATATCGAGTCGAGAAGATTGGATGGTCCTGATTATGGGAAACCAGAACCGTGTAATCCACACATGTAACTGTTGTGGTCTGGTGGTAAAATGTCATCAGGATCGGGGAAGCGTTGTGGCAGCTGCTCATGCGGTCACAGTGTAAGAGCTCCTTTGGTCTGGGGCTGCCTGGGTTGGTTTCACCTCGTGCTGTGAGATTGATTGATCACTGCTCACTGACCACAAGAACTAGCTTAGGGAGGGGAAAGTCAGGAGCACATCCTATCATGGAGTTGACCGATTGACCCTTGAGGCTGTGTACAAACGCCAACCGCTCGCTAGTTTGACTTACCATGAGGAGGCTGTGTGTGTGTTAGCAGCCCTTGATAGTATCGAGTTCCATTCCATCTTCTCCTTTACTTGAAAAACCTCGCAAGCGCTGAGGCTAAGCTGATGGCCGCGTAGCACGATGGTCAAAGGAGGCTCTGAAGTCTGCGTGCACGTAAGTAAGCGCCAGGACCTGTCTACCTATCCGAGCTCTTCTCTCAAGCCAACTTGCATGGGATGGGTCGTTGGGCGGTCTGACATGGCTGTGAATGGTTCCTCCCGCTGCACGAGCGATGTCATCCTATCCTTCTGATATGCTTATAGATATGAGATCTTTTCACGCAACAGGCTGCCATCTTCATCACCTTACTCTGGGCTGATGCCTGCAGAGATAGTACCTGACTCGCTTTTTCGACAGTATGGTATACTGTTGGTGGAAATCCATGACTGAAATACCTCCCAAAAGAGCATACGCCGGCATCAAGATATGTGCTGCGCCATCCATCAAACCCCCGACATCTGAGTGTGAAGCCACTCTATGGCCCGCTCAGCTCATCGCAGCTCACTTCGTCTCCTGCCCGCCAGCCCACCAGAGTCCTCCGTCCAGGAGAACGTCATTCGGATCTAGCGGTCAACAACACGCCGAGGGAGGAATCCATCGGATGCGCGGCTGTTTCAGAGAGCCGCGACGACGCTGTGCTGACACCGATAGCGAGCAATGGCCATGTTTACCAGGGGCAAAGTCATGCTTCCCAAATATTAGACATGGATGACGCTCCCTACCAAGCTTTCCCATCATACCCACAAAAATCAAACGGGGACAAGGAGGCAGGAGAAAAAAAAAGTTTGCTCCCCCGGACACAGGCATGGGGACCTCGTTGACTAGAAAAACCGAGAGTCTGGTTCGGCTCTCTGCGAGTAGCGTGTTGGTAACCGTTTTGATCCCCGGTCTCTGCATCGGCGGTGTGTATGAAAATTCGCATGGTTTATCGATCGATCCCGTCTTCTCCGTGATTCTTCGCGGAGGCCTGCGGAGTGCCGTTCTTCACCTGGAGACGGCCCTGAGACCGAAAAAAAACTCCAACCCGGTGGCTTTAAACTCTGACTCGTGTTACAAACATCGACTAACACCAAAGACTTCAAGAACGCCCACTCCAGGAAGCTCGTGATATCGCCGCACGGTCGGCCTGTTCGCAGCTGCACCAGGATCGGCGATATGGGTAGGGTGTGCAAAAGTCCATAGTCCAAAATCCACAGTCCGGGCGGGCAGGGGGATTTGCGATTCGCGGGTTCCTTGGCGACCAGGGGTAAAACGTGCCGACCTCCTCACCGCTACTCATTGTCTGCTGAGATTCTGGCTGTAGATTTCCGTTTTCCTGGATCTCAAATGCATCTAAAAGGGGATTTTCAAACGTCTTCCAGGCAGAATGTCGTAATGTCTCCGTTTCTGCACAATTTTCGGGGAACAAAAACTCCGTAGCAGGTTTTTCCCGTGGCCTAGATCAACAGCTTGGCCCTGCATCTGTGATGTAGGATAGAGTAGGTGCTTTCACTAGGACGATGAAGCTGAACTTCAACACCGCCCTTGACATCGCGAGAAAGACGCCGACCAAAAAAATAAAAATTAGACACCGCCTCTGTCCCTCCTTTTACCCCTCCAAAACATCAGCCGGTCTCCCCCTCTTTTACCCCCCTAATGTGATGTAATGCAAAACAGAGACCAAGCAACACCGCTGCTTACACCACCTTAGTCTCGCGTCTCGTGCCCATGTTGCGTGCTACTATGATGCAGCAACCCGGACCAAGCAGTGGCGGCGGACCCAAAATGTCCTGATAGTCCTGATAGAGCCTGTGGACTACTGCACCCTGCACACATCGAGTGACCCAGACTTCCGGATCGAGGTCCAGCATCCGCCTCTTGAAGCACCAGGTTCCACCAGAAATCTCCAAGACGATGCAGCTCTCGAAAGTCTTGACCGTGATAGCTGCATTATGCCATTCCCTTCTCAGCGATGCCGGCCGAGAATGAGCCCGTCCGTACGGCCCTCAGTCGTCGGATCCCGAACCATGCGGAAGGTAGGAATAATAATGCCTCGGAGCGGCGGGGTATGTTTTGGAAAATCTCTCTTCTCTGCAACGCCGAGGCAGCATCGTGACCTTTTCACCGCTCAACTGTGCAATATCCCAACTCTTGGCGTCTTCGGAATGGCTGCACCTTGCTTGTATGGAGGCATTCTCTGCTGCTTCTAGTAACAGAATGGGTAATCCGACGGAGACGCGGTGGAGCAGAGCAGAGGGAACAGGGAACGTGCCACTTTGGCGTCATGTATCGTGCGACTGTGAATATCTTCAAGATTTTCAACCATCCAGAACACTGGCCGAGAGCGGAACGGATGCCCGTGTAGGTGATAGGCAAGGCAGAAAGACTCGATTCTGGTTATGGCGTAGCAGATTTTGTGTAGGAGATAGAGGAGCAACACGAAACAGTGTGCGACTGGGACAGGAAGTTGATGATGTTCTGCCATCGGCGAGATCAACCTATGAGTCAGTCACGTTTTTTGCTGAGGGGTCATTTCCGCGACTGGCGAGAGAAAACCTGCCCCAGATATCGGCGACGAATAGGATGGTTGCTACGGTCCCCGAAAAGGGGCCTAGATAGTCAACTTGCCACAGGCATACGTGCAGACCTGCTCAAAACCAGTATCCTGATGGGCTCGTATTGGCAGACCGGACAGACGTTGGGCAGTGATCGTCAACTGCTTGCTTGTGGGAGTGCATATGTTGAGATATCGATCCGACACAAAGGGACCGCCTCGCTAGGTTGCATATTAGGCCTTCTTTCATCGCAACGCAAGATATTGCCTGCATAACGACGGCTGCAGATGCTCAAGCAAGCCGGGAGCGTGTCCGCTCCTGACAGTCCCGTCATATGGACGAATTGCGGGCAGGTCTGACGGGCAAATCCCATGGTCTCTCAAACCAGAGCTGGGCGTGGGACCCGAAGCTGAAAATCAACAAATGATAGCTTTGCTCGTGACAAAAACAAACAACATTGTTCGATCCCATCTGCATGGCCTGGGCCCCTAAAGGATTATGAGGGGCACTTCCCACAACGTCGGGACGGTGGCTTAGTGGGAAGATAATGAGCCCCCAGAACTGCACGGTCGCCTCAAGGTGGTGATTGGCCGTGTCCGGTCCGCTGCCGCATCTCTCAACGGGCCCGCAGCAGCCGCTTCCGCTCCGGAACGCTGCTGTCGTCCCACACTCGTCGTCCCGATAGCAGGGCAGGAATCAAAACACCGAGAAATCTGCCTATCATCTCGAACCGCACATGTGTGCGGGCAAAGCATAGGCAGACTGATAGAGCCAGAGCAAAGACCAAGTGCTGATGGCACCTCAGGAAGGGCACGGCGGGGACTGCTCTTGCAGTAGCTCGCCGGGAAGCCCTCCAATCCGCCTAGTTGTGTTGATCTCACAGTTAGCTGATGGCTCATCACTCGGTTCGGGGTTCATGTTTTCATGGCAGCCGACCAAGAGCCTGTAAAGTGAAGTGAGGTGAAATGTCGCCGTCACCACTCTAGACAATCGATTGGGTGCCATGCCTGCCGGCTGGCTGCCGATGATGCTCTGAGACGCGAAACGCTGCTGACACCTGACAGTCAACCACTGAGGCTCAAGAGCACAAGTGAGCAAAAGTGTGAATAGAGTGGGTTTTCGTGCATCGTTCGCGACCGGCTCTGGATCCGACAGACGCGCTCCTCCGCGCGTTAGAGAATAGAAACAGGCCGACGGTTGGGCAGAGACGAAAGGACTCTTTGTTTTGGGTCGAGATGGCGCGGGCCTCGAGATATGCGGCCGGGTGCACAAATGCATCTGGGCAGCTCTCGTGAGTGGCCAGCTTCCCTTCCGCACCTGCGGGCTCGCCGTCTAGTGGAGACGACGCGCTGCAATCCAAACCAAACTCCAAAATACCAGCCACCGACTTTTTACCATTCCATCCGTTTTGGCCTGGTATCTTTCTATTTGCGTTTGGACTGCCGCCAGGTTGTGGGCTGCGGGCCACAACTCGGGTGCGGATAGAACGATATGCTTCGATATCAGATGCTGGCCATCGAAGCAGGGCGCGTGGAGACCGTTCGAGGTGATACAGAGCACACAATTGGACTGTCAAGTGTCAGTTGGGGCGTGGAGATGCTGTGTAGCGGCGAGGGGCGCGTTTTAGGATGCTGAATGGAAGAATCGAAGGTGAGAAAACCGGGGAAATGAGCATGCCTTCTCGAATCTCGGCCAGGCAGGTCAGGTGACCGTACCGTTATCAGACAGACGTTGTAAGCGACTGACCATGATTGGAACCGCGGAGCTTCACAGATGGTGCCGCAAAGGGACCCAGAGACTTCCGTTCTCGCTACTTCCCGTTTATCCACAACCGTTCGTCCAAAATAGCCTCTTTTTCTCTAGCCTTCAGATTCTCCAGACAGAAGACGGCATCCACGCCTCGTGGCCCTCATGCTTCTGCCGCGGAGCAAAGAGCTTGGCGGCACCCATTGAAGCTGAAGACGATGACGAGAACCTGTTCGCAGTCGCACGAAGGAATCCCATGCCTGGTGACAGTACCCTGACGCCATTGACGAATTGTTTGTAGTGTAGGCGCTGCGATATTTACCTGTCCCCCGCGAAAGCACCACCTCGGCCTACTGTGTGTATCACCAACACCCCGCGCAAGAATAGCCTCAAGGGTTCTCAATGCGTGCTAGCTACTAGTACCGCTAGGCCAGAACCTCCGCGGCGCCATGTCGTTCCAGATTTCATATCTCGATGTCTTGATCACAGTCGCCGTCGCCATCATCTTCAGCACTACTGTCATGGCATCACCCCACCTCTGACCCCTCCGAGCAATAGGATAGTCCGCCTTGCCGGAGCCATCAGATGGTGCTGCCCGGAAAACGGGGGGTCACTCTCACGGGGGCACACTCTCTGCTCACGAGGTTCGAGCGAGCCCTGGCAAACCCGTTTTGGGGGTGTGGGAGAAGCTGCATGTCTGCGGCAGACGACTGGTTCTGCAAGCACTTTGGGTATCGATGCCATATGGCCATCGCTGCCCAACCTGTCGAGGCGGTCCTTCACAACCACTCGTTCGCCCAATCCAATCATGAGAACGGCGTCTCTGCCGCCCACCCTTCAGCGGCCCTCTCCCTGGGTACTCAGCAGTGCTGAGTCCTGTTCCCTTTTTTGCGCTCCCCATGCCGTGAAAATCGACCTATCACTCGGCTCCGGCAAAGCCCCCGCTGGAACATCGGCTGACAGAACCAGCCAGGCTGGACAAAGCTGGGGCGGCTTCCCAGGAAGAAGCCCGGGTCCAGCAAGCGATCACTGATTTGATATCAGATGCTACGGTTTGCGTGCCCGGGACTGGCCGCTATCCCCAGTTGATATCTTCCTCTTTTCATACAGTCCTATTTGGGAGGTTCCCTGGCTCCGTTCGACTGGTCCACATCTCCACTCTAGCCTTCCTCTCGTTCGTTCCTGTGAACCGTTAGCATCTGCTTTGCCGTTCCAGAATGCAAGTACCGGGGCGGTCACAAGAGGTACCCTTCCGAAACGGACTGTGAGAGGGGCAGAGGGCATCACCATCAGTCAATCGCAAGGCCGGTTGGTCTGGTGAGCTTCTTCCCTGGTTTGCGCCGTTGCGCTTCCCGCCAGGCAGGTTTCTTGTCCGACGCTCAGTCTGCCTTTTCCTGGTTGCGTTTCCGGGAGTTTTCAGAGAGAGTACTTTGGACCCCCCGGCACGTTTGGGTGGTCCTTCAAATCGGATCTCTCTTCGCTACACTCCCCAGCCTCGAACACACACCCCCACAATGCACCACCCCCTCCCCTCCCTTCCCCCTCTCCGAAAAAAGTCTCCCCCCATGCACATGCCCCCCTCTCCGCAACATCCACTCCCATGTACCACAGCCGTCTGCACTCCCATCACTCTTCAATTGGGCAAAGTCGGGTACGTACCCTGGGCTGCTCTGTTTCGGCGCTCGCAGAGAGTCAGGCCCTGATCACCTTCAAGTACATAACATAGAGGGAAGGACAACCCACTTCATCCCACTCTCCATCCACAATCCTCATTGTCATCATTGAACATTGTATGCTCTCCTCATCTTCACAGAAAGCAAGATCGAGGATCTCTACCATCGTTTACACACCCACACCACCAACCATCATCGCCAGCAGACTGCCAGTCAAGGTCTGATAACCCCTCCTTCCAGAAAAACGACAGTGTGACTTGGATCCCAAAGAGTGAGTGACATTTCGACTTCTCTCACCCAAAGGCCCCCTCCTCCGACCCCTCCATGGATCACAACATGAATTCTTGGTTCTCTTAAACCTGCCCACCCCTGCCTCCCGCTCTTCTTCTAGCACATCCCCCACAAAAGCCAGTATCAATCCTCCTCCACTTGATCTTCTCTCTCATATCTTCTCACCTTTCTTCTTGACCTCCTACAACAACAACACCACCTAACACTCCCTCCAAGCCCTCTTCACACAACCACCCCAACAGTTCCGCTTGAATGTCAGAAGTTTGAAAATTCTACCCGGTATGCATGATCCTGAGCGGGATTTTTTCCTGGTTTCTTTTTCTCCGCATATCCATGCCGCCCTGAGCCTCCCCTGCTCTCAGACCCCCAACGCCTCCCAGAAATAAAAAGCGGTGGCTTCGCCCTCACCGCTCCCCGGTCCGCTCAACAACTAACACAAACATATAATAGGAATTGGTCCACACACTTCTTAATATCAACACCCAACACACAAAATCACAAATCACACCTGTGGCCCATCATGGTCTCAGCATTCCCAATGGACAACTTCTACAGAGGACCGTTATCAGTCGACACCAACCATGCTCAGAAATACTTTGAGGAGGAGGCTGACAGCATACTCGACGACAACATTCTTGACCAGAGCGGCATTGACTCGGGCTTCGAGAACTCCCCTTCTATGACGGATAGCAGAAGGGATTCCTTCGCAGTCGCCCCCTCGCTCTTCTCGCCAAAAACTGAGAGCTGGCAGCAAGTGGACATGCAGGCCGTCCCGTCGAACAACCCCTTCTTTGACGCTCAGAGCAACAACCCCTTCCTGCAGATGGACCGAGGCCAGCACGCCGTTTACGCGAACCAGACCTGGCCCATGACCAGCTCTGGATCCGCCACCCCTCAGATGCAGACATTCGACGGCCTCCCAGCGGAATATGACTCGGCTCCCATGAACATGTTCCCCAAGCCCAGCCCTTTCCAGGTGCAAGCGACGCCCTTTGGCAATCCCGGACCTCAGCCCGCCATGTTTCAGCAGCTCCCTCAGTCCATGCCCACCTCCCCCCAGAAGGACGTGTGGATGACCCACGATGTCAAGAGCCAGGCCTTGAAGCGACCGCGGCCCGCCAGCCCCTTGATCCGCTCCCACAACGACTTGCGGAGGGGTGATGGCATCCGGAAGAAGAACGCACGCTTCGACATCCCCGCTGAGCGCAACTTGACCAACATCGATCAGTTGATTGCCCAGTCCACCGATGAGCAAGAGATCAAGGAGCTCAAGCAGCAGAAACGACTCCTTCGCAACAGACAGGCTGCGTATGTACCTCGATCCCCATGCAAGCGAACAATGACTAACCATCTTCACAGCCTTGATTCCAGACAACGCAAGAAGCTTCACACTGAGCGTCTTGAGGATGAGAAGAAGCATTTCACCGAGGTGATCTCCTCCCTGGAGGACACCATCGCCGATCTGCAGAGGGAGCTTGAGAAGCTCTCGATGGAGAAGCAGGACTACCAGACCTATGCCCACAACCTCGAGAGAGAGCGTGACGAGTTGATCAGCAAGCACACGATCGAATCGGGCGAGCTGCGGAAGAAGATCGGCGTCCTGACCAACCACGTGCAGTCCATGGAGGGTGCCACCTCTAACGCACCGGGCTTCCCCGGCGCTTTTAACGAGATGGACGGCATCACCATGGATGGTTCCTGGGAGAATATGCCCGTCTTTGGCGAGTTCCCCTTGGAGCAGACTGCCGAGGTCAAGCAGGAGATGCAGCTCGTCTCCACCAAGAAGCCCGAGATCGCTCTGCCGACCGACTCCGAGAAGCCCGCCCAGCCTGGCGGCCTCCTCTTCATGCTCTTCCTCGTCGGCGCTTTCGTCCTCTCGAGCCGCTCGACCCCCAGCATTCCCCGCGTGTCCGAGGATGTCCGCGCCGCGTCCGCGACCCTCCTCGAGAACGTGCTCAAGGATGCCGGCGTCAGCGGCCAGGCCCCCTCGGGGGTCGTTGCGATGGCTCCTCAGCCATCCGGCACCAGCTGGACCCAGGCCTCAGGCTCATCGCTCCCGCTTGCCACGCCGATGGTGGACAACGTCGCACCATCGATGCTCGGTGAGATGGCCGATGCCCTGACGCGGCCCACCGAACAGCAGACCAACGAGCAGATCTTCTCGCTTACGGCTGCGCAATATAATGACTTGACCTCGCAAGATTTCCTCCCTAGTGCTGGTGCCGAAAGGACTACGAGCCAGGGCAGACGCAATCTCGCCGAGGCTCTCGCCAACATGCGCAATGCCAATAAGCAGTCGGCTGCCGAAGTCTACACTCGGTCGCTGCTCTGGGACCAGGTTCCAAGCGACGTCGTCCGATCGTTTGCCAAGATGATTGCTGAGAGCAACTCTGCTCAAGCCTCCAGCGGCAACGACCGGTCATAAGCTATGGAACACCTTTGATGACGACTACACGACACGAGAGACGAGGTTCACGGCCTACGAATGACACTGCATGAAACACACACGACATGCATAGCGTTGGGCGCTTTCAGCATTTTCGGTTTTTCTTTTCCTCGGGGATGACTTTTTCTCAAACCCACCACACATACAATTCTTCCGCTCCCGCGACACACAAACACACACACACACAAAACAGATATCTACCAGCTCACGCTCTCCGACATTTGTTACTTCTTTGCGCTCTTGTGCGAACAGGAGTTGCCCGCCTTTTTTTTTTCTTCTTCTCTTTTGGACATTTTCCCAGCCTGATTTTCTGCGTTGTCCTTGTATTTGGTCTTTTCGATTGGCAAAATTAGCAAGCGAGCATTGGCTTTTTTGATTTTTCTTGGACGCATCTCCTCTACGATTAATGTTCTTTACTCTCCTACTATTTCGGACACGGCTTCTCTTTTCATATGGTATTTCCTATGGCGCTTGGTATTGGGTTGTTTCCAGCAGAGCTTTTTGCTGCGAGGTCGGCGGGCGGAACACGGCGAACATTGGCGGATTTGGATTGATTATTTTGTTACGACATCATTCCTTCTCCTTTGTACACTGGAGGATCGCCGTCGCGGGCCTGTCAGCGATGCGGAGAAATCTCTCGCAGACAGTCAGACTGGCAACACAATTTACACAACAAAATTGGGGTTGAGAAGGAAAACGGCGAGCATTTGTCCTTGTCAACATTGCGCGGGAAGCCCCTTGCGGGGAGGAAGAGCCCCGGCAACGCGGAGCCGTGCTGCGACCTGGACACCACAGTCACGACGACACCATCTTCATGAACGATTTTTATTTTCTTATGTCTCCAACACCTTCACTCGCCAACTTTTCACAAACATGTTTTGGGCCTGCCCTCCCCGCGGTTGTCTTTCACACACCGCCGGACTTCGCAGCGCCCCCCGAGGAGAAAAATGGGTCGGAACACAGCGGCAAGGGATGGGAGTCATATCTGAGCGAGTCGCCGGTAACACGGCGATGGCTCAACTGACTTTGCATCCCTCGCAGGAGGGGGACTCCAATTGGGTAGGAGTGACAGAAAAGGGCAGTCTTCTTTTTTTTATGGTCGCATCAAGAAGTACACGCCCGACCCTGTTCACCATCGCCCACAAGCAGTCACCCCCTCCTTGCGATGCCAGAAAACGGGGACTTGATTTGACGGATTTGGGTACATATTGTGGATTTCGGTTTTTCTTTTCTTCTATACATTTTTTTTTTTTTTTCGTTTTTGGATATACTTTTCACGGCCACCAGACATATATGGAATTGAACAGTGAGAGGAGGAGTGGGGGGGGAAGAAGGGGGAGAGACATTTCTTTCGGACATGGTCCGGTTGTTGCTGGAACGCCCAACCATATGGATACCGCGATCGATACTCTCTTGGGAATATTTCTTGTAGCTAGGAAAGCGAATTAAATTTTCAGTACACCTTTTACATACTTTTACACTGCTCTGTACCTTGGTCTTTTTTGCATTCGTGATATTCTTCACAGTAGCTTCATCTTTTGCAGTGACTGTTCCCGTGGAGGCCTCTTCCGAGACTTGAGCTCATGCATTAGTCCCAAAGGGATGCGACCGACCGAGCTGATGACGAGTTCTGATTCTGCTCGGGTTCGCTGGATTTCGGGCTGGCTATCTACCTAGGTAGGTATTTACCAACCACCCAACGGACCTGCCTTGTCGGCCGCTGTGGAAGTCAGCGCTTGGTTATTTTCAGGGCGATGCTCCGGGTACGGAGTCTGACAGTCTGCCTGTCGGGATGCGGGCCGGTGGGGGTTGGTTCGAGTCAGAGTCATTCACGGGATGGGGAAGAGAAGTTCAGCCTGTTGGATGGAGTTGGGTAGGTTGGTAGCTAGCCAGCCAAGGCTCGTGACGAAAAGGGCTGAAGAGGGGAAGAAGGGCGCCTGTAACTGGCTCGATAAGAAGTATTCTCCCGAGTCCGAGACATAAGGTAGCTACTCATCACAGGCTTCAAGAGCGGGATGCTGAGCGAGGCATAAGATTGACGTAAGTCCAATATGTTGGTCACGCAACTGAGCCTGCTTTTCTTCTCACCCACACACAAACTGGGCAAGTTGGTGTGTGTGTGAGGGTGAGCAAGCAAATGATTGCACCATTTTTTTTATTCTGCTTATGTATCCCCTCACGATGATGCATTTTCCACCAGTCAAGTGAAACTTTCCCCCGCCTTCACTTTCCATCCCCCACGAAAAGATACGAGGAGACTCGAATTCTCAAACTTGCTAGTTTCAGACACAGCATAATCTTTTTGCTTCAAGTTGGTTTATTGACCTGTAGTATTTTGCACTGCCTCAGCTGCAACCACTTCTGCCGACCATATATTGTTCGGGACCGAAAGGAAGTCTCGGAATCTTCCAACGAGACCCAGCCGTTTTTCCAGCTGTAATCTATATTGCACGCAGTAAACTACCGGACTGGACAAAAAATACCTGGGGACGGCAGATTTTGGTCGGGAAGTGTGTGCAATCAAGCGATTTTAGCCGGACCGAAAGCCAGGACACCAGATACCCAACCCACTGGTGTGTGTGAGAGAGAGAAAGTGGTGAGGTAATTGGGCACCATAGCGATCACACCACCCTTCTGGAACACACCTGAACACACAGAGCCCGGGACACCTGCCTGACATCGAGATGGTAGCTGCAAAAGAGCCCACTCACACCTGGTGACGTTGCAAGCCAGTATCAAAACCTGGGGGATGCACGTTTCGGCAGATGAAATGCACTCCGGAATGGGGGGAGTTTGGGGGCTGAAACTTGAGAGGGGAGCTGACATGACCCCCAAACGTTCTTCGAATGACCGAGAGAGAGGACGGCAACCGGTAGGATCGGCCCGGATCGACTACCAATTGTCAATAACGTGATCAAAAGCTTCATCTTATCCATCACGTCACCCCTCTACACACACCTCTTGTCATAGAGGTAAACAAATCCACAACCCCAAACATAACCTCACCATGTCACCTATCAAACAGATAGTTCTACAATCCCGTCATATTACCACCATCCCCTTCCCAATCCGTCCACCGAGACTTCCCCCCTTTCAACCTCCCCAAACTCCCGGGTCGGATTAATCTATTTTCTCAACTTTTTGTCCTCCCTCTTTTGTAACCCACAACCCCATACCTCACGCGGAGACCGCCGACCACAAGCCCAAAAAGCACGGGCGAAACCGACAAGGTAGGTAGGTAGGTTTCCAGCCATGAAGGGATCACAGCATAGGTCAGCCAGGGAAGGGGGAAGGGCGCATGTCGTGTCCGCCCCCCACCCACCACCGCTAGGGTATGTCGTGCTCACCAGAAAAAAAGCAAACACCGCATCAAGCAGCAACGGGCAGTACGAGGCGGGGCGGACGGGACTGTGGGAGGGGCGTGTACCTAGGTAGGTAGGTAAGTAAAAGGAAAGGAAAAAACCCTAAACGAAGAGATAGCGGACATGCGGCTCCGGCGGTGGGCACGACTTGAAGCTGTAACACGCCAGGTGGATGCTGTGAAACCTGGCCCTCTGGGTCAAGGGGTATGGCCAGATGAGTGAAACTGAGGGGATTCCGAAGACGGAAGGAGGAGTAAACGAAGAGCGTTGGTGGGTTTGCAAATTTTACAGTGCCGGATATGAAAAGAAGGGAAGTACAGCTGGCGGTTGAAGTGCCCCTGACAAGACAAGGTAAGATGTCCAAGGTACGCTACCCTGTATTGATATGTCAATATGTCGAAAAGAAACAAGCGAGAGTCTTCAAAGCGACTAGAACTAGTGGTATGATAAGATAGCGAAGAGGCAATGCGCCAATTCTATAAAGGGTAATGGATTACTGTGGCCAAGGGGTAGTGTGTTGACATGATGAAGGGGTAACGTGTTGATGTGGCAGTGGTTGATGCGGTAACGCAGTGATGTGGGAAGGAGCAGCGATCCAAGGTCTTGTCTGTAAATTAGTCACCCGACCGTTGCTTGCATTGCTCCACCCTATACACAACATCCATAAAAGACGCTCAACTCCAAAACACGCCCCAAACAAACTAGTTTCCAGCCTTGAAGGTTCTCCCGCTCGCTGTCTTGCGCTCCTTTTCTTCGTTCTCTGGTCTCGCTCTCCGGAGGACTGATATAAAGCGTTAGGATGATACTCAGGGAACAGTGGTAGGGAACAAACATACCCTGGAGGAAGTCTGCCGTCCGCCTTCTCATCCGAGTGTGGATATAAGCCTTGGAGGCCTTGATATGGTAGTGGAAGTAATCGCGGAAGGTCTGAATATGTGAAATAACATCATTCATACGCTGAGGAGTCAAGTGGCGAGGGAACAAAACTAGTTTGTATGTTAGCACATGTTATCCCACGCCGGTTATGTCGAGACATACCAAAAGTAACATAACCAATCTCCCCGGTGCCGGTATTCTTCACACCCGGCACACCCTGCAACTCCAATGGCGGATCATTCCTGAACAGCACCTGAGGCGCGTTCTGAATAGCTCTCCGGCGGGCATCCACAAACTCCTGGATGAACACCTTTCCAAACACGCGATCCGTCTCCTCCCTGAACACGGTACTGAAAATAACAGTGACGCGATCATGACTGGCCTTGACATAGATCGCCTCCTCCTCACGGTACTGAATAGCCTTCACGGACCCGCCCTCCTTGACACCCTGTGGCGCTTCCTCGGATGTGAACTTGGCCGCCTCGGCCTTCAGGTGGTAGTGCTCCTCGTACGCCTGCTTAAAAGGGGCAGCCATGGCATTGCGCTTCAACAGAGCAATCTTCATGATCAACGCATCGCGGGCTTCCTTGTCCTCTGGGAGATTCTCGAGGTCGATCTGGAGGGAAAAGTCATAACCCGGCTCGGGCGGGATAACATACGGGCCATATTCCTCAGCCAGGAGTTCCTCAGCGCCGTAACGAACAAGGTCCTTGTAGCAGCGGATTTGCATAGACACAACAATCTTCGTCTTGGTGTCGGGGGTGGAGATGTGGAAGATGACGCCGTCAAAGTCGGACACGGTCTGGTCGATGGACACGGGGGGTGCTCTGTGTTGGGCGCATTGTTGGTTAGCTATGGCGGTGATGGTCAGGGGGGGCTTGGCGGTGAGATTGGTAGAGACAAGACAACACTCACCCGGAGAAACGCTCCGTGAGCACCGTTTGTATCAGCACATTCTGGTAATCGAGCAGCAACATCTTGTCCCCTGGTTTCGGCTTCGACGGGTAGCTATGGTGTTGATGATGAAGTTGGGGGAAAGCTTTAGTGGGGCCTGTCAGTTGCAACTGGGAAGGCTGACGTTGCTCGGCTTGCGACAAGCTGCGGACCAGGCCCCTCCCCTGAAGCTACTGCCCCGCAATTCCTGGAGCCGCAGCCACTGAACCCTTGCCGACGGGTGTGGCTAGTGTCGGTGTTTTCACCTTTGTAATTCTTATCTTATCGCCGCCAAAAAAAAGTCCTGAGCAAGACAAGCACTTCCCTCGAAGCGCAAGGACATTCCACAACGATTGAGAGGTGCGCCTGCATTGGATAATCTCGAGTCGCAAATATGGTCAAGTCCTACCTGTAAGTATTTGTCTGGAACCATCGCTCTGTTCGATAACACCCCTAACCGTCTCAGAAAATTCGAGCCATCAAAGTCCTTCGGCGTCGTCGCATCCAGCAGCTCCAACATTGTCTGGTCGTCCAAGGACAAGACGAAAAGCAGCGCCGGCCAAGCTGTCGTCGCCGCCAATGAGGAGGTGCTAGTCTGGGATATCAAGAAGGGCGAACTCCTCAGCCGCTGGAAAGAAGAGAACAACAGAGCTCTGGTAACCGCAATCGCGCAAAGCAAGACCGACCCCGATCTGTTCGCTGTCGGCTACGAAAATGGCAGTATTCGCATTTGGGACAGCAAGATCGCCACCTCCGTAGTGAGCTTCAACGGCCACAAGTCGGCCGTCACTATTCTCGCTTTCGACAAGACTGGTGTGCGCCTGGCCTCCGGTTCGAAGGATACCGACGTTATTGTTTGGGATCTGGTGGCCGAGGTGGGACAGTACAAGCTGAGAGGACACAAAGATCAGGTTACCGGCCTGAGGTTCATTGAGCCGGAGCCGGTGGTGCAGGAAGAAGATGGAGAGCAGGCGTTGATGGCGGTGGACAACGAGGGCGCAGAGGGATTCCTTCTTACGACAGGAAAAGATTCGCTGATTAAGCTCTGGGATCTTTCATCCCGCCACTGTATCGAGACACACGTTGCGCAAAGCAATGGCGAATGCTGGGCGCTAGGAGTTTCGCCGGATCTGAGCGGCTGCGTGACTGCTGGGAACGATGGCGAAATGAAGGTGTGGGCATTGGATGTCGTGGCACTGGCTGCCTCGGCGCAACGAGTCGACCTTTCACAATCAGTAAACTTCCTCCACGACAGAGGCACATTACACCGATCGAGCAAAGAGCGCGCAGTCGAGGTTATTTTCCACCCCCGCCGGGATTACTTCGCCGTACACGGAGTCGAGAAGAACGTTGAAATTTGGAGGATACGGACGGAATCAGAGGTCAAGAAGAGCTTGGCCAGGAAAAAGAAGAGAAGAAAGGAGAAACTGGCAAAAAATAAGAAGGGCGCCGATGTTGACATGGAGGATGAGGGCGCCGACGACATCAACAAGGCCGAGATTTCTGATGTGTTTGCGCAGCACGTTATCGTACGAACCACGGGCAAGGTCAGATCAGTCGACTGGGCGATACAACAAGGGAGCAAGGACCTGCAATTACTTGTAGGGTCCACAAACAACTTGTTGGAGCTCTATACGATTGTTGGAAAGGACAAGCTCAAGTCCAAGACCGATGTCGCCGATTACAACAAGGCACTGGGTGTTGATCTCCCAGGCCATCGCACAGACATCCGCTCGCTATCACTCAGCTCGGACGACAAAATGCTGGCATCTGCTGCCAATGGTTCGCTGAAGATTTGGAACGTAAAGACACAAGCCTGCATTAGAACATTTGAGTGTGGTTATGCGCTCTGCTGCGCATTTTTGCCAGGTGACAAGGTGGTAGTGGTGGGAACCAAGGAGGGAGAGCTCCAACTGTACGATGTGGCTTCCGCGGCGTTGCTGGAGAGCGTGAATGCACACGAGGGCCATGCTATCTGGGCGCTACAAGTCCACCCAGATGGCAAGTCTGTGGTGTCAGGAGGTGCCGACAAAGCAGCCAAATTCTGGGACTTCAAGATTGTCCAGGAGCAAGTTCTTGGCACCACGAGAACCACACCAAAACTCAAGCTGGTCCAGTCGAGGATACTCAAGGTATCTGACGACATTCTCAGTCTGAAATTCTCCCCCGACTCCAAGCTCCTGGCTGTGTCTCTCCTCGACAGCACAGTCAAGGTCTTCTTTGTCGACTCCCTCAAACTCTACCTCAACCTCTACGGCCACAAACTCCCCGTCTTAAGCATGGACATCTCCTTCGACAGCAAACTAATCATCACCTCCTCCGCCGACAAGAACATCAGAATATGGGGTCTCGATTTCGGCGACTGCCACAAAGCCTTGTTTGGTCACCAAGACTCGATCCTCCAAGTAGCCTTCATCCCCCACAACTCGGACGGCAACGGACATCACTTCTTTTCTGCGTCCAAAGACCGCACGATCAAATACTGGGACGGGGATAAATTCGAGCAAATCCAACGTATCGACGGCCACCACGGGGAGATCTGGGCCCTTGCCATCTCCCACGCGGGTAACTTCCTCGTGTCCGCCTCTCATGACAAGTCTATTCGTGTATGGGAGGAAACGGACGAGCAGATCTTCCTCGAGGAAGAGCGCGAAAAGGAACTGGAAGAGCTTTACGAATCTACGCTCACCACCTCCCTGGAGCAAGACGCCGACGCCCAGGATGAAAACCGCGAGGTTGCCGCAGCATCAAAACAGACGGTTGAGACGTTGATGGCAGGAGAGAGAATAGCCGAGGCCCTCGAGCTCGGCCTGGCAGACCTCAACGTGGTGAAAGAGTGGGAAGTAGCCAAGGCTTCCAACCCCAACCTTGCGCCGCCGCAACGGCACGCCATCTTCATGGCGCTGGGGAACATCACGGCGGAGCAATACGTGATGAACACCCTCTCCAAGATCAAAGCGTCCGCGCTCCACGATGCGCTTCTGGTTCTTCCCTTTGCGTCAGTGCCGATGCTGTTCACCTTTTTGAACCTCTTCGCGCTACGGAGCATGAACATCCCTCTCACCTGCAGGATCTTGTTTTTCATGCTCAAAACCCACCACAAGCAGATTGTCAGCAGCAGGACGATGCGCCAGATGCTGGACGGGATCAGAGTCAATCTGAGGCAGGCGCTGAGGAAGCAGAAGGATGAGATGGGGTATAATATTGCGGCGTTGAGGGTGGTGGGGATGCAGATTGAGGAGAGGAGTGTCAAGGGGTTCGTGGATGAGAATTGGGAGGAGGAGGAGAAGCAGAAGAAGGAGGTGAGGAAGAGGGCTTTTGCTAGTCTCTCTTAGACTTGGTAATGGATGGTTTGGGGCAAATGTGTGGTGAAGAAAAGCGAGTGGGGAGCTTTCTGATGGCTTGTTAAATGGCATGGTAGATAGAGATGGTGTTTCTGAATTTGAGTAAAATGTCAAGTTCAACATCTTTGAAGTTTTGTGATACTTTGTACTGCTCTGGCAGTTTTTGTCATTATGATTATTTTGCGACTCAGTCCATGGTATCTTTCCCCCTACCCTTTTTCCAGTCCCCCTTGAATCACTTTCGCTTTAGTGAATATCAACGCTAAACTTGTTGTGTTTCCACGGCAACAAAATACCACCCACATCCAGCACATTATTTACAAATTAATCAGGACCACTACTCCTCTTCACTCTCCACTGCCTCCGCCTCTGACGAAGCAGGTTGTGCATTGTCTTCGGGCGGTGTATCAACCATGACATCATCCTCATCACCCTCATCACCACCGTCAGTCTCAACAACAGCAGGCGTTTCATACGGTGTCTCATACGCCTCCCCGTTCTGTGACGGTGACGAGGACTTTGCCTCTTCACTGTCGATTTCCATCCGCGTCTCATCCGCGCCATCATTAGGCGAGGACAACCCCGACAAAGAAGCAGGTGTCTCACCACCAGCCGAGTCTTCCAGCATCGCCTCCTGCTTCATCGCCTCCTCCATGACATGCTCCAGCGCCTCCTCCATCGCGGTATCGTCTTCAGCCGTTGTGGGAGTGACGTTCATCTCTTCTTGTGGTGTGGCGTCTTGCATAGTTTCTTCTAGGGTCGTTGCCGCAGCCTTTTCTGAATCAGCCTCCGCAGATGAGGAATCTCGATCTATTGCTGCTGACTCCCCTGAGACAGTATTTGCTGGCACCACCCCATCTTGATCACCACTTGGCGACATCGGCGCCTGAGTGCTGGGCGTCGGTTCACCGGCCTGATCGTGAACATGACTGTCGGGCCGATTTTTGTCGTTGCTGGCGTCTTGATGTTGTACATCGACCGAACCAGTTACCTGAGGTTCCGCAGGTGTAGAGACAGACGCATCAGAGCTAGAAGTAGAACCGGCCGCAGATGGGTCTTGGGCTGCAACGGGAGTTTGACCATTATTTCCGGACTCAAGCTGGGTACTGACACCGTTGGGCACGGCCGGAGGCGACTGGACTCGAGACTTCGGCTTGCTGGCACGTCCGATGTTCGCACCTGGTGTCCGTAATGAGGACCGGCCTTGGGATACGGCCTTCTGTGGTTGCGGGGGTGGACCGGCTTGGTTAGCTGGTGCGAACCCAGGTGGCGCATATGGGCCGATGTATCCTGACGGTCTTACATATGGAACTGGCGGCGACGGTCCAGTTGATCTTTGCCCTTGTGGAGGTTGGGCATTAGGCGGAGGTCCATTTGATACGTGTGGCGGACGATAACCGGGTGGTGGTGGTGGAGTTTGCTGTTGTCCGGGATGCGGAGCTTGTGGTGGGCCTTGGGCTTGACCTGCCGAATGTTGACCGGCTTGCGGGGCCGGTTGTGGAGGCCGGTTGTGCATGCCACTCGGAGCTGGCGGCGTAAGCGCAGACGAAGGTGGGCCGGGATATACAGTCACAAAACATGGCGGCCCGAGCTCGACTGGTTGCCCGGCGTAAACTATGGGCAGCACCGTGCCCGGCGGTATGCAATGCTGCCCAGGATAGCTCCAAGGTCCGGGATGAGGCCCAGTGTATAGCACAACATAGTTTGAAGGGTCAAAAGCCGGCGGTATTTGTGGATACGCCGGAGCCTGGTGTGCGGCGGGTTGGAGGCCAGGTTTTCCGGGTTGCGGAGCATGATGCGGAGCTGGTTGGGCTGCCAGCCGATTTGCTGGCGCGACGGGAGGGGTCTGAACCGGAGGGGCCTGTGCCACTGGCCTATTTTGAGCCGGTGGCATTTGCTGTGCCGGAGCGGGGGCTAATGGGGCAGGTGGTCGAGGTGCTGGCGGAGGTGGTTTGTAATGCGGTTGTGGATTCACACGACCTATGATTCGAACGGACGGGGTCATCGGTGCTGTTGTTATCGGTACAGCAGACGAAGCCCCAGCAGATGACGAGGGAGTTGGAGTGGCACCGTTCGTATTTGGGTTCGCAACCGTCACCACTGGTTCCTCTTGCTGCATTCCTTCTTTGGTTCGAAATGTTGAACGCTGGCTCAGTGGTTTCCAGCCTTCCAACGCCTTTGGAACACCTCCTGGCCCGACCTTGGGGACTTCAATACCCGTCCCCTCGAGTAGTTTGTCCCGTGAATCCCACCATCCCTGAATCGTTGGCGTAGGAATCTTCCAAAAGTCCGAAGCTTCGGCGTACGTGGGTGCTCTGTACCAAACAAGTTCCCCATTCTCATTCTCGACAACCGGTTGTGTTGAGCAATCTTCTTGGGGCTGGCCAATCCGGCGGCGTGGTGTTTTTCGGGGGCCAGAGTCCGGGACGCGGTGGGTAAGGAGATAAAGCAATACTTCGATCTTGCGCTCGCGGGTGTAGCTTCGTTCGACGCGTTTGATCTGCTTGAGGGCCTTCGCCTTGAGCTTCTCGGACAAGGGTTTCGGCGCTGGCCCAGGCTTCTTTCTCTCGACTCCTTTCAAGGTCAGGGGCCGGCGAATTGGCGTAGTTTTTGGCGTGGGAGCCATGGTGGTTCCGTGGGAGGCAATGCCGACGCGCTGCCTCGGCCAAATCCAAAAGAATCGGCCATGAGACGAAAACCAATTGCGATGCTATCGGTCTCTTGTCCAATTGTCAATTGAGCTCAGGGCCGTGAACATGAGGTCCGTGCTGGCGCCGAATTTATTGTGAGCAAGAACAGCCTCCTCCAGACCTGGTTAGAGCCCGCCAAATATGGGCTTTGCTCCACATGGCTACATTGACAGCATGACATCCCAAACCACCATATCCGACAAAAAAGTGGCCGTGGATTTTGACGCAGGCAAAAGGAGAAGGAAAGTAGTGAGCAGGCTCACAAAAAAACACACATAAGAATATGCCCAATAACAGGATTGAACTGTTGACCTTCGCATACCATTTACAGGTGTGTACCAGTATTAGTACGACGCTCTAACCAGCTGAGCTAATCGGGCTTGATGATTTGTTGAAAATGGGGTCGCGTTTTGGGTACATGAGTGGCCCAAAACAATCAAGGCATTATGATGAAAGAAGCACAGGCCATACAGGAATAGTTGCTGCCTCGCGTTGGTAACTTCCGGTTGTCAGCCACTTCAGCTTTTCGACTCTGACATCAGCTGTCAAGAAGCACTGAAACAGACCTCTTCTTGCAGCCGTCATCTTTCCTTATTCTATCTTGGCTTTGCGAGAGGCAGCTTGTAACGGTTCTCACAGTTTCGCTTTCTACATGGCGTCTAGGTATATAATCATATGTCCGATCACATAGCAGCATCACCGCAGTCAATTACCTGATGTACCAATGGCATGCTATGGCGGCCCGCTCAACCTTCTCCCCCTTGTCTTGGGGACGATGAGGGGTCCACGGGTGTGCCACAGCCCGCTCCGCAGCCTCCGCCGCGTTGGAGACTCCGCCCCGCCCCAAGGCCTGAATCTCAAACGGACGACATCCAATCTCCAGGAAGAATGCCGTCGGGCTGAGGACTTCAAACATGGCGCCAAGTGCAACTGAGAACATACCTTAACCACTGTCCCAATACATAGTCAGCCTCTCTTTCGTTTTGCTCTTCTTTTAATACCACAATCCTTCCTTCTCCTTTGCCAGCCTCAACTACGTCGATATCTGTACCCCGCGTGGCTGTCGCATTGTGAATTTGGCAAGATTATAGGCAATCACACGTACCCAGCATAACCCAACCCACCTTGCCGGACACCTCGGCTTCCCAAGAAACCAACTCTTCGACTTTCATTTTGTTTTACCGTAGGACTCAAATCGCAAACATATCCCGGTGCCAAACCTGACGTTAGCTTGCCTCGTGTCGACAAATCGTTACCAAGATGGGTTTCCGCGACAAGTTCAGGAAGAAGGAGGAGGAGGAGGGAAACAGCACCCTCGATTTCACGTTTGTGCGATCCGATACCCATAGTGCCGAGGTGATCCAGCCTCCAGGAGAACCCGTTGGTGCTAGTAACGACGGGTTCCTCAGTCCAGGCCCGCAAACACCCCAGAAGTCCCGCCGAAGCCTCGACGTCTTCCGAAGTAACCGCAGCCGAAGCGCATCTGCATCGAGCAACCAAGGCGGTGGCCACAAGCGCCTATCGCAACGGCTACACCTGAGCCGCAGTCCAGCCAGTAGCGAGATCGTACCGCAAGATCTGCCGGAGATCGTGGTTCCGGAGGGGGGCGTCGAGGACAAGGAGGGGACCGAGTCGCAATGGGAGAAGCGAGCCACTCTGCTTGCTCGCGAGAACGAGAAGCATCGCAGCCGGCCAGGGACCCCCGATCACGGAAGTTCTCCCCCGACTCTACCTCAGTTGCGCTTAGGCGATGCGTCCGCGGACGAGGCGCCAGATCCCAGGGTCAAGGTGGTGTCATCGAAGGCCATCGACGAGGATATCCAGGAGGCTATCAGGTTGCATGAGGCAGGAAAACTGGAAGAGTCGACGGCGTTGTTTGGCCGGTTAGCGGATCCTAAGGGGGCCAACAACCCCCTTAGCCAGGTTCTCTATGGTCTCGCCCTCAGGTATGTGCCTCTGCCATGCCTGCACTAGAGACAGAAGTGTCCATCTCGCAAAGCATCAACAAAATGGCGGGCTGGTCCAGTGATGGTTATGTTCGTAAGCTAACGGATATCAGACACGGATGGGGTTGCCAACCGAACACTGCTGCCGCTGTCAACTATCTCTCCGCGGCAGCATCCAACGCCGCCGAGATTGAGCAGATGGCCCTCCAAGCAGGACTCAAGAAAGGAGGAGCAGCCAAGGGCGAGCTGGTTCTGGCCATATTCGAATTGGCCAATTGCTTCCGACACGGATGGGGTATTGCCAAGGACCCCATTGCTGCAAAGCAGGTAGGTTTGTTTTTCTTGCTGCTGCTTGTTGATTTGAATGCAACGGCGAACGGTTAATGGTGACGTCTCAACGTGTGGCTGGTATGCATATCCAGTTTTGCACAAGTGTGCTCGAGAGAGCTCCTCCTGAAGGGTCGTGGGTTGAACACATCTTTTGTTGATACTGACAATGCATCTAAGTACTACGAAACGGCAGCGAATCTCGGCGATACTGGTATGTTGGCCATCCATTTCTGGACTAAGCCCGTGGAGAGCAAGCTAACCAGCTCATCTTTTGCTGTTTACAGACGCGATGAACGAAGTCGCATGGTGCTATCTTGAGGGGTTCGGCACTAAGAAGGACAAGGTCAGTAAATATTGTCTCACATTTTCTCAGATGTCAACTTTTTTTTTTGGTCGCTTGTACACACATGAAGGCCGGCATCGAGATTGCCTGGGCGTTACCATGCCAGCTGGACAAGCAGCAGCGGCACACTTCCCATGTTCACACTTTCCGGTCGGTCTGTCAACAAGTGATGCCGGTTGGAAGTGTGGCTTTCCTGTCGAATCAAGAGCAGTTGGGCATCAACGGGGCTTTTTTGCCTGAAAAGGACGAATCACAATTCGCAAGCTTCTTTCAGTGAGGGGGGGGAAAGCACCACACTCTTTTTAAGGTCCATCGCATGAGGCTGACAGTTGAACTGCATGAACACAACAGTTTACGGCAGCGAAGTACTACCGGAGAGCCGAAGAAAACGGAAACAAGATTATTGGAAACACCTGGTAAGCACATATCCGGCTTTTTTTTCTCCTTCTCTTCTTTCCCACACAAGACTGCAGTTACGCAGTGTGTGGTGATTTATGCAACGGCAGAACAATGTTGCAGATATGACTTGCGTCTTGTTTGCGTGATAGGTTGAGCAAAACTGCTCTTTCTGTCTCGATAGCCATACGTTTTTCTGTCCGCCCTACTTTTTGTTCTCTCACCACACCCCCTCCACCGTCTTGGATTCTGAGAGGTTGATATCCTTTGATATGTACCTTTGTCCGATTGGGTTGTTTTTATGGAGGGGGCGTGGTGTAAGGTTGGGTGGTGCAGGTCTCCGTTTCTTTTTGCTGGAGCCAAGTGCCGGTGGTACGCCCACCCGTGGTGTGTTGCCCTCTTGCTGTGTTTACTTATCACCGCATTTTTGTATCGCGGGCCCGTAAGATGCGGATGGATGCTGTGTAATTTGTGGTGTGGTACGGTTACTCAAGGGAAGCGGGAATCGGTTGGGCAGATTTTCTGGTTTGGTTTTGGTTTGGGGGAGACTGGAGAGCTGACGGCGAGTTTTTTTAGGATTTGGAAGGACAAGTACAACCCGGAGAATCAGAAGAAGAAGTGAGATGGAGAGTGGTACAAAGTCGGGACTGGGGCGAAGGGGGGGGAGTGGGACTAGTAAATGGAGGAGGTTTGTGTCTCTTTCTGCCTTGTGTTTTTGGTGTTGCTTGGAGAGAAATGGGAGGTTTGCTGGGTTGGTTTTACTGGACAGTTGGATATCCTCAGGGGGTTTGCGTCTGGAGTTTTGTGTTTTAGGATTCCCTTTTGGATAGGTGGCAAGCCGTTATAATCACAATTGTTGGATCACGCGATAATTGATTGAGTCCGGACAGACCATACAATGAGGATATGCTGTGATCTGAGGGGACGAGACCCTGATACACAGACGATGAGCAGTGGTGGTAGGTGGCGGCGAGGGCGGCTGTTGAGAAAAACAAAAAAAAACAAAAAAAAAAAAAGGAGTGGACAATTGGGTTTCTTGGTAGATGGGCGCGATTGACATTGTATAAAGGTACCGAACAACAACAACCACTGGTATGGCCTTGTCGTTTCGGCAGTCCTTGCCACGGAGGTGCAGAGTGCATACTGTAATCGGTATTGGATGAACCTAAAGGCAAGGGGGGGTTATATGGTCAGATGGGGTGGGGGAGGCGCGGGTATCGTGAGATTTTTGGGATGCTGCTTTGAGAAAAATGCCCATGTGGAAAGTTTTGAGGCGGGAGAAAATGTTTGAAGCAGGGAAAGGGGCGTTGTGCGACAGGAGTTATCATGTTGCAATAAGGCAGATTCGTCTGGTCTGAACAGTCTGGTCATTACCCTTAGGCATTTTTGGCCTTACTATTTTATGAGTTTTGCATGGCTTTTGTCACTTCTTTGGGGAGAGACGGGGACGTTTCATAGGCACAGAGGAGGAGTTCGTTGGGTTTGGTTGGAAGTTCCGTGATATTTTCGTTTGAGATTTCTTGGTTTTGATGGAGAGCGTTGGTAAGTGGAATGGCTTTATTGATTTTTATGCTTTATTTAGGAAGAGATTAGGCACTAAATGTGGCTAACATGGATGATGACTTGCTTTACCTGCTTGGGGGGTTTGCCACTGTGGATTTTGGTTTCTTGATGTCTGTTTACTCCTTGTGTATGGTGTTGACATCAATGTGAGACGGGAAACTGCTTTTTGCCATCATGAAATACCACTCTGGTGCTGGCGCTCCTTTCGAGTGGGACGGAATGGCCCGGGTCTGGAACTCCAGATCGTATTATGTGTGGATTGTAGGCGCACAAGTATTGGACTAGACCTACATAGATGGTTGAAAGACAGGTTATGTAGCACCGGCGCAAAAGCGCGAGTGCAACATGACTGAAGCTCTGTCGATGTTATGATCATAAGCGAGAGGAGGAATTTGCTGACAGCGAGTTGACGACAAGAAAAAGAGGAGACTGGGCATGGATTCCTACTCGTCCAGCCTATCGCACGTTATGGAACCCGTACCCAGGCTAAGCTTGACAGCATATACCTACTTTGGGCAGAGAGGCATGCAGCATTAGCTTGGTCTTGTGCTAGTTTCGGAGTTTTTTGACCGTGTTGCTTCTGTTGGTATAGACTAGACAGTTTACCAAGAGACTAGGTAGAGTTGCTGTTTCGAATGGGAGCTCGTTTTCAAGGTTCGGATGATGGTTAGGATAGAATTGAGTTTAGGTCCCGTCTATCGTCTCATCCCATCCCGATGTTTGGGTCCAAGGTGGAGAGGGGGTTCAGATAATAGGATGTATGCATTTAAGGAGGAGTAAACGGACCGAGCGAGAGGAAGTATCTTGAAGTTGCGGACTTGAACCTTGAAAAACGGACTTGGTCTTGCATTCAAGAGGCCCAGAAGCAGCGTTTCAAGGTTGGGAGTGGCGAAAGCAACCTCACTCAAGTCATACTCTGGGCTAGACCCCTTTTTTGTTCGTGACTTGCTGTGGTGGGATGGTGTAAACGATTTCCCCTGTCAATCATCTCTGAATATCGCCCCTACGACAGAGGCGATCGTCCTAAATGGCCAGGTGCGAAGTAAACCCCCCGATAGAACCTAAGAATGACAAGAGAATGTAGCACAACACTGCCCGTAAGGTGCCACAAACTGTAGTAGAACTTGGCTGCAACCCTTTTGTGGCGTGATTATAGATGAGTCCCTATTTTCGTGTGTATTCGATCTTGTCTCAGGTCATCCCGGCTGGGGCATCCGTCGGCGGTTTTGCTGATCACAAACACAGGCTTGTTCAAGTTTCGGAGTCACATGGGGTTTGGGCCTAGGCTCCGGTTTGTGGGTTAGATTGAAACTGTGCCTGACGGCCGATGCCGGACCGGAGCGGGACCGGGGCTCGTGCTTCCTTCCGTGTCACTGGTGCCCGGCCCCGGTTCCTCTCCGGTGTTTGCTTTCCGCATCTGAAAGCAAGAAAAGACTGCTTTAAATAAGGGAAACTGTAAGCGATTTCTTGGAAGTAGTACTCGGTAAAGGCTGTAACTGTGATTATCACATCTCTAAGCCGTGAACTACAGTTTGCACCCCCATACACCGTGCTTCGCAGTGCAAGCTGGGACGGTTGACTGAATACATATCCTTGCCACACCGGCGAGCACAAAGACAACTAACGTCCATGAATCTATAATCTCCAAGCTTTACGGATAGAAATAGATGACTAAACGGCAAGTCTGGGACGAAAGTTCGGACGACAGGCTAAGTGTAGCCAGCTTTTGAGCCACGACACATATAACCTTGATAAGCAGATCATCACGTGGAAGCATATTTGCAGCGTGAAACAAAGTCAGGTGGTAAGCCCATGGTATTGACACATGAGCTCTAACTTTCAATGATCACTTTTAATCGGTAGTCCATATCAACCGACACAGTATTGAGAACACTGACTCACAACCACGAACATTCTCAACACATATTGGCTCCATGGAATAAGCACCGTTGAACGCTCACTTAATATGCCTTTGCATCACCGAGCCTACCTACAGTGCAGATAATAACAACAAGTGCTGTTTTTTCCACATCTCTTGAGGCCCCCTGTTCTATAATTGTCAACTGAACTCCAAGCACCTCCTGAAAAGATATCCCACATGTCCTATCCATTTACCCAATCTCCTTTTGATACTTCAACGGTCATATTCGACTCACATTCTAAGGTCCTGCCTTCCACTCAATCATACACCCAACATATAGCTACTCCCACCACATCAAAAACCACACTGCTTACACAACGCCATCCGTGAGCAACAATAATCATGAAAACACATCCAAAGCACTTCACCACATCTCTCATCCTCATCCCAATGATAAACAGCGAAACACAAAAATAAAACAAATTAACCAGTTTATTCAACCCTAACCACCCTACCACCAACTCCATTTTTCGATCTTTTGGGCTATGGTTGCCAGGCAAATGTCGTATGTTGGTGAACAGTTTAATATTCTCAAGCCAACTATTTCCCAACTCCAACTCCCCATATTTCACAAAAACCCACAAAATAAATAAAAAATGGCCCTGGTTCTCAAACTGTGTGTCGAGCTATTGTAAAAAGAAAAGCGAAAAAAGAAACGTAAAAACATATCCTTCCCCCATCATCCCAGCTATCCCCAACCCCAGCGCTTGCAAACGCAAAATTTTGAGAATGCCACGCCCGCAAACCATCCAGAGCGATTGTTTCCGAGCGAAAAAAAACTTCAAAATCTTCTTCGTTGCCGAGCGATTTTTTCGTTGGCAAACGAATTTTTGCCAAGTTGAGATGAAAGAACTTGCCATGTCGAAGACCAAATCTCAAAACACCAACGACCCCTTGCCGCACCACCACTCCTCCTTTCCCTTACTCTACTAATTATTCCCCCGGATTTGGGAGAACACCGTTCGACATAGGGCATAAGAGGAGGAGGAGGTTTGGCGATGACGAGGGGGGTCGGGTGGCAA
The DNA here is from genome assembly GCF_035222485.1 of Podospora pseudoanserina. Taxonomy (NCBI): domain Eukaryota; kingdom Fungi; phylum Ascomycota; class Sordariomycetes; order Sordariales; family Podosporaceae; genus Podospora; species Podospora pseudoanserina. Next base: position 6,226,069 of record NC_085920.1, on the reverse strand, counting down.
AGTCGAGAGATTGATTGGAGATTTGGCGATGGTGAAGGGGGAAAGCCGGAAAAAGATCGCGAAGAAAGAAGCCCATGTTGCAATATGTTGATACACTTCCCACAAAAAAACCACCCCGTTGTGCTGTGCTGTGAATAAGTCGCGATGATCAGTTCGTTCCAACCTCAAACTTCCATCTCCAGCAGCCTCAATTCGCCAGGTGTTTAACCCTAGTTCTGACGGCGAGGACAAACACCACCAGCACTGGCAGCACCACCACCACGGCCATGGCCCTGACCGCCACGTCCGTTGCCGCCAGGAGCACCACCAGCACCACCTCCTCCACGACCCTGTTGTCCAGAAACGCCCGGAGAGGAGTCCTACTCCCCCCGGGGACGCTTCGCACCATGCGGATTCTGGGCTTGGCTGTTCCCACCGCCACCGAACCCACCAGCACCACCCGAACCTCCACCAAACCCGAACGGTTGGGAAAACTGGTTGCCCATCCCTTGGAAGGCTGAGATGGGTCCTTTCGCGTTAGCAGGCGGTCAAAAAAAGAAAAGAAAAAGTCGAGACGGCCCAGTGCCGCCAGGGGAAAAGTCAGTTCCGGGGTCCTTACCAGGCATACCACCCATGGGTCCACCCATACCCATTGGGCCAGCACCACCCATCATCATGGGGTTCATACCAGCACCCATTCCCATCATGCCACCGCCAGCCATGGGGTTCATGGGCATCATACCCATGGCATTTCCAGCGCCGCCACCACCGCGACCGCGCATGCCACCACCACGACCCATCATGCCCATTCCACCTCTGTTGTTGAACCCGCCGCCACCACCACCATAACCACCGCCACCGCCAGCGTTGAAGCCCATGTTGTTACCGGGGTTGAACTGGTTGTTCATGCCGCCCTGGTAATTGCTATAACCACCGCGGTTCATCTGACCACGAGGAGTGTAACCACCTCTACCGCGGTAACCGCCACCACCAAAGCCGTTGTTGCCGCCCTGGTAGCTGTTCGGGCGCTGCGAATCATTGTGGTTTGGGCCAACAGGAGGACGACCACCACCTTGGCCATCTCTGGGAGCACCGCCCCGGTTGGGGGTGTCCTTGGGCAGCGTCCGGAAAGGGTTGAACGACGGATTGTTGTAAATCGCCGTGGGACGCTTCGACGCCGGCTGATTCGGCTCGTTGGCCAGCGACTCGATGCGGTGCTTGACCGCCGTGGCGGCCTGCTGGGACGTGAACTCGACATAAGCTTGTCTAATCCGATGTATTGGTGTTAGCAAACCGCTCCAAGGCTTTTATCTGATGTGCGAGAGAAAACAAAACAAAACTTACCCCTTGCTCTTGCCGTTAACCTTGTGCTCGCTGAAAGTAATGTCTTTGAGTTCAGCCTCACATTGGGCCTGAACAGCCCAACCGCGGATGTCGTCGTCAGTCGTCCACCAGTTCAGCTCATTGATGAGCAGCGCGGTGGTGGCGCCGGGGTCGACAGGGCGCTCATCCGAACCCTCACCCTCCTTGCGCTTGATGCCCTGCTTGGGCTGGGGGCTCTGACGCGGCTGGGCCTGGCCGTCAGACTCGCCCATGTCGTACAGGTCGGCGCCGTTGTGGCCCTGACCCCGGTTCTCGTCACCGTTCTCACCGGCGTAGTCATAGTCCTCGTGGTTGCCCTGGCTATTGCCGGCGTGGGCATCCTCTCTGTCATAGTGACCGCTGTTGCCGTTCTCTTGGTGATCGTTACCGCCCTGGTCATTCTTCTCATCCCCGTAGACGTCGAGGACGAAATCGTCGTTCTCAGCCATTGTGGATGCTTGTGTGAGAGTTCTTGTGTGCTTTGAAATCAGATATGATTAAGCCCTGGCTATTAGATTAGAATACATGCCCAAACGGAAACAAAAATGTACGGTTGCGATTCGTAATCGGCACCCTTGGCTAGAGACAGCATGTCCCAGCTTCAACGCCGACCAAGTGAAAGTGCAAATATGATGCGATGAAAAGGATGATCCATAAAGATGTGATAGGAAAACAAAGGCAGAGAGTTTGTAATACGTACACTTCGATCAACCTTCAAGGTGGCGATCGACGAAAACTGAAATCAAGGAGTCAAGCTCTGTGCTTGTGAACTCCTGGTGCTGGCTTTTTGTTTGCCCTTCTTCCCTCTCAAGTGTGGTTCTTGGAGATACAGGTGTGAAAGATGAGGACTAAATCCCAATGATTTGCTTCCTCTTGAACTGCCAACTCTGAAAACCCCTGCCTAAAACCCTAGATCATGGTTATTGTCTGTTCTCCTCGAAAAGCTGTGAAACCAAAGTGAGAGCTGTGCAGTCAGTGGGAATCACTCGGAGAAGGTAGGATAAAGTGAGGGAAATGAGGGACGAGTGCAGGGCGAACATAGGACACTCCCTAAGGAGAAACCTAGTGAGCTCCTTGTGACTTCTGCCTGAGCATTGATCATTAGGAGCAACTTCGCCGACCCCACCCAAAGTAACAATGGGGAAAGGGGTGGGAAAAGCGGGTCTGCCAAGAGTGACTGGGCGTGGCCAGTGCAGCAGCTGTAATAGGGGTGTAGTGTGGTGTGTAGAAGCAAGGTGAAGAGGATGATGGGGTTTCACGACCACATAACGTCTTGGCTGGACTGAAGCTTGATGTCGATAGATCTAGAAGATCGGGCTGTGATGGGTGGTAGACTTACGTTGCGATCAGATCGGTGCTATCTGGGAGCCGAATACTTGTTAGCTTCAAGTCTTTCATAAGTGAATAGAAGATGGATGGTATACCTTATGGCTGAGTTAAGCGGTCGGTTTGAAGACGGGAATGAGGAACTATTATCAAGTGTTAGTAATGTCCTAGACAAACAGGGAGGGTGTAGCGAGGAGGTGAAGAAGATGAAGGCAGCGGACGGGGAGGACAGTCAAGGTAGCAGACCCGGTGGAGAGTCGCTTGCTGGAGTTGTGCTTGGCTTGATGAAGAAGTGACTGAGTAGACAAGTGACTCGAAGGTGAAGGGTACTCGAGATCAACGAGGCATAGGGTGGAAGAACAGGATGTGATTGAAGAAGGGTTCTCAAGTCCAACTGTGGCTGTGGAAGAAAAGGTGTTGGTGCAGGGGAAAAGAAACAAGAGGGGGTTTCCAAATACCTGAATGGTGGATGGGTGTTGTGGTAGACAACGCTGATAGGGCTGACTGTTAGGTCGAGGCAAATTGAGAAGCGATACTGTTGTGTCCTGTATACGTCATCGACGTACGGGATCGCTATTGAAGGGAACCACGAGAGAGTATGGGTGCTCGCGTGGATAGGTAGGCTATAGGATAGAAGGGTGCTGAATGTGGAGGGAGTATATAAACGGGGAGAAGTTGAGAAGATTAAAGTTGTCCGATGTGTGTCCAGTCCACGCTAACAAAGCAGTGTTTCAAAGACAGAGGGAAACCGACATTCAGATGAGATATAATGGGTGTTGGAAGAGGATGATACAATGATTGTTTGTTTGTTTACACCCTGACCACCAACAAGCCCAGGAATGACGAACAACAATGAATCCAGCCGGGAAGGGAACGATGGTGCTATCTGTGATTGGGGAGATACAATGAGAGGTGGACGAAAACACATCTGAGGAGCTTGAGAAGGATAAAGCAGAGGTGAGGTAGGAAATTACTGCTACTGGCAGTGTGGTCAAAAGAGACCGGACCAAACTAGTCCTCGCCCGCGACCACAGTTGGGGATGAAGGGAAAACCAAAAGATGATGGCAAAGAATCGTGAATACATACCTGATATGATGGTTCAAGTGTGGTCGTAGTCCTGAATCTGCTGTAACCTGTGAGAAAAGGTCGCGAGAGCTGGTGATGAGTGATTCGTGGGGGGGAAATGCCACGAAGAATGCGAACGAGGTTGCAGGAAGAAAAAGCCTTTGGTAGTGTGGGGTGAGGAGCGACCACAAGGCAGAAATAAACAATCCTGGGTGGAGGAAGGGAGCTCGGGGCAAGGTGTGGGCGGTGTGGCGTACCTGTGAGGGGGTCAGCACACCTAGTAGTTGATTATGGCCAGTTATTTTTGTGTCTAGTCCAGTAACAGAGGCAATGAGAGCAGGAGGTGCAAGCACAGGGGTCCAGAGACAGGTCATCTAGCACTGTTGCCAAAATTCCAGGCGGTGAACTACCCCCAAGTAGGTGTCCAGTCTTCCATAGCCAATTCCCCAGGGAAATCGGGAAGCAGAGTAACAGACGCACGATCCAACCCTTAGAAGTGTTCCAATAATCATCTGGAAACAACAAGAAACCAAGCAGTAGACACAGCTGAGCCACCCAGCAAACCAACTTTGGTCAAGGGCAGCTACAACCATCTCGAAGTATTCCACGTCGTCTAGGTCAAGGTCCCGTCCTAGAAGAAGTGTTGCCAACTTTGAACAGGCAAAAGCACGCCAGTCCAGAGTTCCTGGTTGAAGCAATCTCGGAGGCTGTGGACAAAACAACAAACAGAGGACCACCGAAAGCCCCTAAGCAGAGAGAAGTCCCGGTCGAAACCGCTCCAATGTGTCCGGTTGTCGCGGCGTGTAGAGCAATGATCCAAGAACATGGGCGTTTTGGCATGCCAATCCTTCTCGGCTCTGTACCGTCTCGAGTATCCTCCCATCCGTCCTGGCTAGTTTCTGATGCGAACTGAAGCCCTGCCGTGGAGCGGATCGATCGAGCTAGAGTGCGGTGCAACTGGCTCCGGGAGTTTGGCTTCAAGCCGCCTTGGGCCTGCTCGAGGCCTTTGAATAGAGTTTGGCTTGACAGTCGAGGGTTCGATCGGAGGGATCCTGATTGAAGAGACGTTTTGGGTTTGTTCGGAGTCATCTCTTTCGTCGGATGGAGGACCAGTGATGTGTTCACGCCGTAGGTTGAGGAATAGTTCGGTGGATCGTGAAAAGGGCGGCGTCTTTGTGAGAACTATGAGGTAGCAAAGCAAGTCCAAAGGAATAGGACGATGTCCATCTCAGAAGAGTGCCTGGGAAAGAACGGTTAGCCAGTGCTGGAGATGATGGCATGACGGGGAGGACTACTTACTTCCATGAACTTTGTTTGGCTCAACCGTCTACCGACGGAAAAGCACATGGAGGGCAAGCCAAGTGCTAGGCCCTGGCTCTCCCCGGGTTCTTGATGGCCTGAATGGTCTTGGCAGCATGACTATCGGTACTTAGACTTGGATATTATTGACGGCTTGGATGTCCTTGGCGGCTTGGGTTCTCTTGACGTCTTGACTGTGGTTCAGTACCAGGAAGAGAGAGAGCGGGAAGAGATCCCAGAGAAAGGAGCCTCAATAGATAGGGCGCGCCTCTGGTGGCTACCTTCGGCCTTTCGGCCCCGACAGGCAAGAAAAGACCGGTAGGACCGAAGGGCAATTAAAGACCGACAGTGGGGCGTTGTCTCCTTAGTTCTGTGCCTACATTGTACTCCGTCTGATATAGCTTTGTCTCTCATCTCCGCTTTTTACTCTTGCCTGAAGTCGTTTCGGGTCTGTCGGGTGGTAATTGTTTCTGCTCTACAATGGATCCTTCAAATTGATGGTCAGGCAGACGTGGGTTGCTTGACAGGCTCTTGTTTAGAGGTAGGTTGACTGGGCCAAGGTGGACGCTCGCGGGTAGGTAGGCTGATAGGCATCTCATTTGCCTCCCAGAGTAGTTTTTGGTGACCTTTTCTCGTGGTGATTGCGGACTCTTCCATCTGATGACCAGTAATACGTCTGGAAAGGGGTTCTCAGCCTTGTAAAAGAGGCGCCTGTGCCAAGCCAGGCATGTGGCTACTGCGGCCAAGCTCTTGTTTGTGGTCGGTGGGGCTGTAAAGGGGGTTCTTGGACTCTTCTCAGCGGAACTGCGCGAAGCGCCGCATACTGCCAATGCCCACTGGTAGAAGCCTCCAGCACCAAGAACACTATGTTATCCTGCTCCCATCTTCTTTCCAATCTTGAAACGTGCTGTCTACGGAGCACAGGATGTCTGTGGCTGCGTAGGGCGTCTCAGGCGAGCTCGGGCTAGCGGAGTGGAGCGGCACCACAAGCAGGGAGAGCAGCACAGAGAGATAGCACTATCATGTGGGTGACTTATGTGACATATCAGGCGTGTTCTCGTCCTGCTGTGAAGCAATTAGAGGCTCAGATGGAAAGCTGGCTTGTGTGAAGGCGTGGAATCTCAAACAAGCAGCATGGAGCTTGTCGACGCCCCAGACATGGTTGAGTTTTTTCTCCGCTTTTTGCTGGTTTCTTTGCATCACTGGCTTGTAACCATGGAGGACAAGAAGTAATTGAAAAACGAAGAGCTCCGGTCGAACGTGGGCGGAGATATGAGCTCCTTGACTGGGTTGGACTTCAAGGAATTCGGGGGCGGATACCGCAATGAGACAGCAGCAGACGGGTCCTCAAAGGCATGTCTGGGGTCTCTAGTGTCCAGTGCCTCATGGGTTGCAACGGGGAAAGAGCCGAAGCAAATGTAGCTGACAGTTCGCGCAGCGTAGCCTTGGTGATGGTCTGGGACTAGATCAGGATCGAGAGCTGCCGTGGAGGTAGTAGAGCAGGAGCTTTGAGTGTTTGGGAATCTGGTCCTTGCTACCCGCCTTGAACAAGCCTTCTGGGAGTTGCCGGTATGGTAGTGCTGTGAAAGCGGGGGTTCGAGGCGGAGTGTCGTTTCTGCTGGGGGGCAGTCTGTACTCCTGGTAGACTGGAGAAGGATCATGGTCGACGACAAGCATCTGGCTGAGAGGTTGGCAAAAATTGCTCGGTGGTCTGGTGTGGGCAACACGTCCAACGATATATCTGGTCTGTGTAGTTCAACTCCCCTATTCTCTTGGTTGGCACGGAGATGGCTGTAGTTGGCGAGAGGCAACAAAACCAACAAGTATGAGGAGCCTGTGGTAACCCAGTGATCTCCGCCTGTCTTGTCGCAGTCTACCGATGTCGTGGCTACTCGAAGGGCCAGCGGTGAGCTTTTCGAAGGTAGAGGCTAAGTGCGCGAGTTGAGGACGGATCGTATGGCAGGGCGGTTGCTAACCACAGTTGACTCGACTCGAGAACGGGGAGTCGCTGACGAACGAAACCTGTCTTTCGATGTAGCCTGTTGCATGGCAATCCCATCCCGAAGCCACGAGTAGCCGGCCAAGCAAGACAAGATGCGTATGAAAGCCAAGGAGTCCTTCTAACGTGAAGGGTCGACGAGCTCCAGTCGACGAAAGCTGGGCAATCTTCATCGTGTGGGTGGTCGTCCACAACGGCAGAGGACGAGCAGTGACATAGGGCGGCCGTTTGAAAATTCAAGCGCTTGGGTTTGCGTCGAGGGGTCGACCGTCAGGTTTCCTCCAGTCATCTGCTCTGAACCCCTGGACCACCGCTCTGAACCCCTAGACCAGGAGGTGAGTAGTCTTGGGTGACAAGGCACTCCTCCAGCCATTACCTGGACTTCTGGCAAGCAACCGAAGTTTGACAGACTATAGTCCCCAGAAGTATAGAAATGTGGAGGCGTCCAATGTCCTCGGCCCTTGTGGATGTCTCTGGGAACCTTCCCCTATCAAAGACAACAAAGCTTCTGGCCCAGTCATAAACGACGTCGAGCCGCTGGCGAGCCTGGTTGTCCATCAATGCCGGCCATTTGTTCCCTCCTCTTGTATGAAGCTTCCTCAACCACGGGCTGGCTTTAATAAGCCAAAGGCTCTTCGGGGCAAACTTTTGACACTACCGAGCTCAACAACTGACTAGACTCCCAGGCAGCAAGTCAAGCACTAGAGACTGAACAAGCATCCATGATGCCTATGCTCACGTTTTATTCCTCCGAATAGTCTCACAGCCACTGGCTGGCGAGTGGGGCTGAGACCTGTTGAGTCCTGCTTTGATACCACTAGGCACACGAACCGGCGGGATGAGGTTGACAGAATAGGGGCCGGCTCAGCGGGAGTCTTGGGCAGTGTATCCTTCTCGGGTGCAATCGGGGACGACGGGCTTGGGGGTAGAACATATATCGTGGGTGCTAGACTTCGGGAACGGGGTGGGGGTATCTCGGTTGATGGCCCTGAATCCGGGCGGTCGGCTTGACGGGAGAGATACGAAACTAAAACAAGACCATAATCAGATGTCCATACCTTGAAGTTGTCTCCTCCTTGGTTACTATTCGGTATTCGATCGGTTCGGGGCTCGTCGTCGTCCGCAGCGGGGTACAGTCTTGTGTAGAGTCTGGAGATATCAATCAGGTTAGCAGGCAGACCAGGCCAGGCGCCATGATGTAGATATGGCTATGTAGACAAAGCATGTTCTTCCAGGAGTGAAGGGGCTCTGTAACAGGGCATTGAAGAGCCGGAATGTCCATCAAAGCAGCTTACCGGGTTCTTTGAGAGGTGCCGGCACACGTAAAGACTTGGGAGAAGTGGTATGGATCGAGTATCAGACCGTCGCATAGGTCTCTTGAAAGTTGAAGGGAGTTGGCGATGGATCAACTGGCGCGACACGAGGCTGAACCAAGCATGCACCACCAGCAACCGAAGCAACGCTGACCCGTGCGCGCTAGGTCACTTCGGCAAAAACGCGGGTTTGGCGGCGGCAGGGATAAGCTACACAAGGTTTACCAAGCGCTGTGTTACCCGAGACTTGGCGTTGGGCCCTGCCTAAACTTCCGGGAATATCATCACTGTGAAATAAGGTATCTACGGTTACTTGGGACTCCTCTTGGGTATCGAAGGAAGGCTGTTTGGTGACCCGATGGGAAGTTATGTTTCAATGCCAGGCTGCAAATTGTCTGGCTACCTCCATGAACCGGGGGCCAAGTCCCGGTGAGGTCGACGGCGGCGGCGGCAGGACCGCGGGTCCGAGATGGTGGCGGGTCTCCCGGTAAGTACCCCAGAATCTTGATATGTACAACCTCGCAGACGGCACTATTGCTCCTGGTTGAGGACGAAAGTCCTCATCTCCTGACATATCTTTTGGCCGAGTTGAGTACTCTTTCTTATCGTTTATGCTGCCTACTATGCGCCTTTGCAATTCTTTGCATTCCTTCTGAGCATCACTTTCGGTCTCTGGTACCGCCGGGGCACCTTTGGCTCCGCGAAACTGCTGGTGCGAGTCTCTATGCCGGCGGCCCGAGACTGCTGCTGAGGCATCCATTGATATCTGGCCCGGGCATGTCTTGAACTGAGTGGGCACCTCGAACCAGTCAGTCATTATGGCATGGTCCCCTCGATGGCACTCTAGGTTGAATGATATTGGCACATGGAATCCCTGGGCTGCCTCTGCGGTTATTATTCTTCCAACATTCATCGTACTGCGGCTTTATATCAAGCCGGTAGCTTCGAGACTGCATATCATCACATTTCTCTCTCTTTTGTCTGGTGGGTAGTCTCGCCTCTACTGTTTATCTGGCCTGCTGTTTATCTGGTCTGCTGTTTATCTGGTGACTGTGGTTGGGATAGCGTGCGCAGGATCCATGTCTTTTCGTCTTCTTTGGACCACTATGCGCAATCCAATAACGTCACGTGGGCTGTATTCTTTACTAGTACCCTTTTGATGGAACAACTTTTGCCTCGTGGAGGTTAGGCAAGTACATATGGCTCACAACTTATGTCTGTTGCACTAGCATCCGTCGCATTACGAGGTGGAAAAGCTCAAGGCAGCGATAATATACATGTGATCCGCTTCATGGAGACCTGAGACAAAGTAGTCTCTTTCACACCTTAGTTCAATGTTTAAGCAAACTCATATTAAAGTTAAAGAGCTCATTTAGTGCCAAACGAGCTCGTTTTATTTTCAGGCAAGCACGTACCACGCATCACCAAAGGACCACAGTTTAACTAACTCTCTACCTCAGTACTGGACAGCCTGGTCTTAATAGACAGGTCCAATCAAGCATGGCCCCCTGAGTCCTTCTTGTGCGAATCAAGGGTCCTCAGTTGTCATAGGATAACGAACGGTCTACCGTCCCACACTAACTTGGAGTGAACTGCGGTTGTCTATTGTTTCTGGTGTTTGGAGACTTCGTTCTACAGTCCATAGCCAGGGAATGTGTGTCCTTCCATCTCTGCTGTTTTATATCCTCCTTCGTGGGTTATTGGTAATTGATCGTTGTGCCATGGGCATGGATGTTGCGAGGAAAGATCGTATTGGAACTAGCGGAACTGGGTTTTCTGCAAATTCAGCTATTCTGAGCGCTTGGGTTCGATATCGACTTACCTTTAATTCAATGCTTGATAGGCATGTGTTGTCTACAAGGCTAATTTCGAGTCGTTTAAGATGCAGGCGGTGGTATCAGTGAGGCCATGGAAGGGGTGTTCTGCAGCCTGTGTGTCCAGAGATAGACAGGTTTTCTGAAAGGGGAGAGATCGGAGTTTCTGCCGCTGAGTTCTTGATGATGCAGTTTTATTAGAGGTAGTTGGCGTCACGTCCTTCCAGGGAGAAGGGGTATATGTGGGAGGCTAGTTGGTGGTGAAGATGTCGTACAAGAAGATGGTCATGGAAGAGGAGCCGGCGAACTGCTTGTCCTTGCCAGGCGAGTTTGGTGAGATTCCCTTGGACTTGGAATCTCTCGTTACGTCGATACCCACAGCTCCGGCCAGTTCAGCTCCGGCCAGCTCGGCGCCGGCTCCGCATCATTGCGAACAGTCAGCGCTCCCGTCTTCTTTCCGGATCCGCCCCTGCTGGCGCGGAACTGGATGGGAGCTCGGGCTTCCAATATCTCAGCAATCTCCAGGAAAGCCGCAGAGATAATGTCGAATTGATAGAGGGTCCCGGACAGCCTTATTCGGTTCCTGGCACCGAGACACATGACTGAGCAACCAGCATTCAGTACATGTATCGAAAGAGGCCAGGGCAATGTCAACAGTCATTCGGCCATCAACAAAACCCACAATGCACTCGACGGCAAAAGTCACCACTCCTATCTCACCGCCATCGTTGGCTCATCTTCCATTACCAACATCCCTGGCTCGTCGTATTCTCTCCTGCCCGCCAACCACATTAGGTCGACATGAAGACAGACAAGATTTGGAGGTATGCCTTGCTGTGGAAAATATCTTCGAGTTGGCACTGATATGTACTTCTAAATCCAACAAGAGCCCGAGAAGACGACCGACATCTCCAGACCAAACTTTCAAGCTACCGACCTGACCTTTGGATCATACCAACCTGTTAGCTCAATCGATACGATACCTACGTGACAGCTGCTGCCAACCTCTAAACAGGGGATGAAAGGGATGGAAAGGGTATCACAACTCCATCTTGTACAGAAAAGGGGTTCTGACCAGACTATACCACTGTAGCTCTGGACTTCACTTTGCCAAAAGGGGTTGTGGCTACATCGAATCTCACAACATCGGGCGCTCTGTGCTCGGAGAAACATCAACTGTGACCAGTAAGGCTACAACTACAACTGCAACTATGACCGCCGAGAGCAACTACAACTAGATGCTGCCGAAAACAACTACAATTTGAGACAGCCAGGACCCGCATAAGAGCAACTACAGCTGGCCAAGGACCACAGCTGCAAGTAGAATCCTGAGAGAACTACAACTACAACAAGGCCGCCGAGAGGTATCTGCCCATATACTGTTTTGACCAACGTGTGCAGGAACTACGACTATAACTACAAGCAGGTACAATAGGGGCCCACCAAGGAACGACAACAACAATGAGAGCCTGCCCGGAACCAGCCGACGACTAGGTACAACAAAAGGCGCCGAGAGCAACCCAGAGCCAGGAACTACAACCCCAAGATATATCATAACAAGCACGAGCCTGCCAGGAATACAACTACAATCGCACGATTTAAGCCAAATAGGTACTCTTCCGAGCGGCAGGACATGCTAATTGCAGAGGCAGACGTATACGCACAACATGCCGTACGCATTTTCATGAAAACACAAGCACAGTTTCTTCCGCCCGCTCCGTTCAACAACCTTGAATCACATTGGAATCAACTCGAATAGGGGCCTAAACGACATCAACATCAACAGCAACTCTGCAGTCCCATTTGCATCACCGCAACAACCGGCCCCGGAGACCAAATCCATCTTCACTTCAATACATTCCTACATCCCAACTAACAATCTCAATTCCCACAGCTCCCCTCCCGTTACATCGCGCTGATTCCTACAAAGTTCAGTTTTAACATTTAATTAACTCTGAGGCTTTTTCCGGGTTTCCCTTGCCAGCCCTGCCGACTCAGATCCTCTCGACACCTCAGCACCGTGTTACGTTTCCCCTCAGGAGCACGATCATCCTATCCCCACCATTCTCTACAATCTCTACCTTTACTCCCCAGCATGGGATGAACACCTCCACCTATGTCCCACCACCGCCGCCATCATACCATCCCCCTTCCCAAACACCGGGTTTGTATTCCCAATCCAGGTACTGAGAACCCACTACCCTAACACAAACCTCTCGTTGGTTCCCAAAAGGTAGTCGTACAAACTTTCCCCTCTCCCCCGCTAGGATTTTATTCTCCGTAGTCGTCAATCGGAGCCGGAGAACAACAAAAACAGAGTGGTGAGATGATGAGGTGGCTTGCATATAGAAGGCCACACACACACTCACAAAAAGAAACTTCTGTGAGAATTTCTGTAAGGCTGTCGTCTGTTATCATCCGTCAGATTTGACATGTAGGGACAGAAACAGGGATAGTCGGATATCAGATGGATGGGGGAAGAGACAGTATGGGATGGAAGAGAGGGACCCGCCATGGTGCAGAGCACTGCCTCCCCGGCCGGCTGGCCGGAACCCCTTCGGATAGGGGTGTGTGTGCTGCAATGTTGGCAAGAGGATGATGGGCTTTGGACGGATGCTGTGCTGATTCTGCGGTTCGCCCCAATGCCCGTTGTCGGCGACCGCAGCCGGTTTACGGGCGGGGCAAAGGATTGGGCATGGATGTTTAACCTTGGTTATGTGGCTTTTTACTGCGTTGACTACTGGTGGGTGGCCGTTTAAAGACGAGGCTCAACAGGCACAGTAGCCCTAATCAAGTTGACCTGTGCAAGAAAGAAAAGGCTGGGCGTTGCTGCAGAGTAGGGGAAGTGTAGATCGATTCGGCGGTCTGAAGAGTTCAGGGTCCTGGAGAGGGTGGTATCGGAAGGGAGGTGATTGGTGGCGATGGTGGTCAGCGAAGCAACGGAATACCGTCCGGAGATCAGATTATGGTGGGTATCACAGATACACCAACCCAGACTCTCGGGCTTCAATATTTGGTTGTAGTTGTTGTTGTTGTTGTTGTTGTTGTTGTTGCTGAAGAGAGCTAGCTGCAGCTTACTGTGACATTGGTGATGATGGGCGGCGAGTGTGTTCTGTTCTGTGTGAAAAGAAGGTTATGTGCGACATTTAATTTAGAAGCTTCCCGTCGTCGCCGTCAAAGGTGTTTCACTGCTGGTGTTTTCTCACGGTTTGTAGGAGATGGTAATGGCGGAGATAGAACGGGATAACGAGGCACGGGTTTGGTGACCTTGCGAAAACGCTCCGGCTCCGGACTGGTAGTTCATTGATAAGGAAAGCGCCACCTAAGCACATGGCTGGGGGTGTCAACTGCGTCGAAAATTGATTCGCGTGATTCGCTTTGGGAAAAGCGCCATGTCCAAAATATCCATATTCACAAATCCCTCGAAGCCATGCCCGTCCATACCATCGACAGGTACGCAGCACTACCGTTGGAACGAGAGTTGACTTAAGCTTGTTGTTAGTTGGCGAGCTAGCCCTCCCGTCGGCAGTTGTCCGAACCGCTCAACCTGTCAGCTCTGCGCCCATCCAGGAGCAATGTCCAGAAGAGGATGCTCCGTCCGGAAAGGAGTCCGGCCTTCGTCATGCCACCACACACCACCACCCACCGTGGCCAGCCACCCAGCCCGGTGCCCGCACTGCTCGCCAAAATGGCTTGGCAGAAGTCTGAAGGACGATATTGCCGGTCCTTTTGTGTTTGACACGAGATTCGGCACTCGAAAAGAACCTTTCTAGACTCCTTCGAACGACCTGTTCAGGGATTGATCGGCGGGTTTACGTTTCATCAAACGTGCAATATGGGCAGTAAGGGTGGTACCTTTGTTTCTGCATGGACAAGAGCTGCGATAAAGCAGCTTACCCTCATTGCCCGACTGATAGGGAACAATTACACCGAGACCGCAGGTCAACTATGACCAATAGCGAGATAATCAGAGAACACTGGGTAAGTGGCTAGCGCATCCCAGACAGCTTTCGTGGTGCGATCTTCTTCGGGATTGCGACTTGCACTAACCGGCATTGGCTGACAGACGTGGCTCCTCTACAGCTTAGAAGAGCACACACTGTGATCCAACGAACGGGCCGTACCCATACATTTCGATGCTCCGGCTGTCCTGCGCTGGTGAGAAGCCACATCTCGACGGGAGCGGATAGCAGATCAAGAGCGTGGGATGTAAGCTAAGAACCTCGATGGCACCGACACCGCTCCTGGGAGCTCGAGAAGGGGTGTGTTGATGATTCGCTGGATGACGGGCCGGGTCGCGAAGGTACCTTTTCATCCCACCCCCAGCTCCTATGGGATTTCTGGAAGCAACCAGATCCTTTAGCAGGCCCGAGCACGCAATGCAAGTCACGTCCCTCCCCCGACGTCACGACACCCCCGACATCCTCGCCCGGACGGCGACCAGCCATCCGGCAGGCGGGTAGACGGGACAAATCGAGAGCTCCGTCTTGTCAGAACACTCAATACTGCCATCGGCACCATTCGACAGCCCTTCCTTCGGTTGCAGCTTCACCGCCCAGGTCGCGAATCACAAGAGGGCACAGCAATCTCGAGCGGGTTCCCCTTCTTACACTTCACTTTAGGCTCGGCTCCTTATGAGGGACGAGAGCGGATGCACCGAGAATACTGATGAGGCGAATAGTGACAGCCATGGCTCAACAACAACGCAAACCAGACGGCCCACTTACAACCACATCTGCTTGCATCAGCATTAGATAACAACGTGCCATGGCCCAACAACCACCAATATATCTTCCTCGCACATCCTACGATAGTGAAGGCACCCACGCGTTTGAGTCGGGAGGTTCACTGAGAGATATGGATTCAGGACGGGACAAGAGAGGACAAGATCTGCAAAGCTATTGATATTGGCAGGGTCACAATCGCGGAGTATATGTTCCGTCGCCGCCAGCACAGTGAGGAAATGACTTGCTACGAGGTCGTCGAGGAATGACTGCCGTGATGGAAGGTGGTGAATTCGCCCGAGGGCAGCGACGCTGACTGAAGCTAGATTAGTGGATGGTCTTGACGGGCGGCTTTGTGTTCGTCGTGAGGAGGTTGGAGTGGGTTGCTTTACGCCGAGTATTATCTACCCACCTATTGGAATAGACAGTATGAACTGCCGAGTTTCTTCCAAGACCTCTTCTGCATTGAATCAAGCGCACCGAAGGCAAAGGGTCCTACGGGGTTTGACGATAGGTACGTTGAAGCGGGGGCGGTTGTTGGGCCGCTCAAAACTCCGTGAGGCTGACTGTTGTTCAACATGACAAGGAGTGCTCTCTTATTGCCTTCATTCCAAATGCGGACGAAGGGGACCTTGGCCATTGCTGAAAAGAGCAGCTCACACCCATCAGTAATTGCTTACTGACGTGTGTCTTGAGCCCTATGGATATGGATCTTCCACCAACTCATTCTCCCGGTAAGCGAGATCTGGACCCGTGGGCGATCATTGCGCCAACAGTGAGTTTATTTTCGAGGCATCAGCTTACCGCCGTTCTCTGCAGCATGACTAGGTATAAGCCTCTATTATCTCGTCCTTCGCTGAAATCATTCTTCGGTCGTTGGCAACATGAGGCCCAAATATTGTCACATCAGTGTCGACCGTGAGCTGGATTACCACGGCTTGTCATATTGGCTTGGGTTGCTCTGCTAGCTATCAACTGATATCTTGGCAATATCTTCCATCTGTCTACACAAACTTCTCATGCCGCCGCATCACTGCAGCACAGGCTCCCAAACACACCGAGCTCAAGGGTCGGGCACTTCTGCTGTGGTCCCCCACCTGATGATGCCAAGATCTTTTTACAATTTCGCTGGTTTTCCGTCACCCTCCTTGTTGGCGCTGTTGAGCCCCCGCTGATCCAACATGCTTATCGGCGGTCGAGCCTTGTGCATCATGAGCGAGGCCGACGCCTTTTGAAGCACGTTACACACCTCACCCTGAAACGCAACCAGCACTCGGCAGAGATAGGCAGCGGGCTTATGTGGGAGTGACTGGCGTGGGACATAAACCTATTCGGCAGCCTTGCCGAAAACATGTCATCTTGAAGATGTCATGATTGAGGAAACCAACCGTTTTTGCGCGCACTCACTTCAGCACACGGCATCCCCTTCTGCCTCGCCGCTGGCGATGTAGGATGAAGGTTGGTATCGAGCCAAGACAATCATTCTCGAACAAGACGTTGAAACCCGCCGCTAAAACGGGACCGCTAAGCATGCTTGCTAGCTTCACTTTTCTTTTGCTGGGATCGAAACTAGGATCGAATCGGCGCCCGTTGTGGGGCCATCCCCGTTGTTTCTTCAAGTCCGTCGACTTCTCGGCATCGGAGCTCCGGGTCGATCAACCACTCCGTTTTCCGTTCGGCCTCCAGGTGCGGACATCGTGACATCTCAGCCTAGCGAGCGACCCTGGGCGAGCTTGGTATGGAGCACAGTTTCGTAATAGATGGTGGAGGTGAGCGCCTACCGGATTGAGACACCGACGACGAAAGGAGTCCGAGTTCTGTGGTCCCGCGAACTGCGTCCAATAGCGATCACTGGGTGGAAATAAAACCGGCGATTAAGGAACTTGCGCTCTAGGGTACCACGACAGCGGTGACAAGACCTGCTGTTGGTCCGGCCTTGAACCCCAAGGCCCATCTATCTTTATGATGTTTGCAAAGATGAGAAATCTTCTCGAACAAACGCTTTGGTCTGACTGTTAATCTTTCCTTCTTGGGGTAGAAAAGAACCTCACGTCGGTTTTCGCATGCTGGAAACAAACCACGTTGACCCCCAGCGTGGCCCCTTGTCGGGCTCGCCCAATCGTTGCCCAGTCCGCTGGAAATTGCAGATTGTGGCTTTGCTCTAAAAACATGACAACGCCTCATCTACTAACTTCCCCAACTTTCAACCCCGCAGCCGATTATGAGGCTAGGTTTTTCAACCACAGCAGCGATATCAACCATATCATCCTTGACGCCGAGCCTTGACGTGAGTGGGAAAGGTTATACGAGTGGCCGAAACATTCCTCCAAATGAAGAAGGACATTCTATGAAGATGGGGCCAAGACCAAGAAGGTAAGCGTGCATATACACGGATCTCTGAAGTCCATTTGATTCTACAAGTCGACTTCTGTCATTGCCGCTGATACGGGACAGACAGCTTCCTCCCCATCCTCCCGGGTCTCAACGGTCGGGTGAGCCGAAGGCTGAAGAAGCATTCTTGCAAGAATAGACCAACCATATATTATGCTTATTCTGTAGCTGGTGTGCGGGTGTATGCATTTTTCAGACACATACGAGCATCGGCTACGCCATGCTGAGACATCTGAACCCTTTGGGTCGGGACTTCTCCTCATGGCGGAGACGGGGCGCGGCAAACGAGGACGGGAATTCTGAACATTTGCCTATGATCCTTCTGTGAAATCCCCATCCATTTTTTCGCAGCACCAGCAACCGCAGAGTTGAATCTGGTCCAGTCATCCTCCCACTTCGGGACTACTCTCGGCAGAAATCGACGGTGCCCGTTCTGCGCCGCAAAGCCAACCGCTGGAGAAGGGTTGATCGATCAAAGACGAGGCGGTGTACGTACCACATGCTACAATGCTGTCCCTACATTCTGTACAAAGAAGGAACAGTAAGGCCAATACTGATACTGTGATGTTGTGATTGTATCACCACACGTGCCTACGATACACTCCCTCATGTGGTAAAGACACACCCCTAGGTTGACTTGGGTGGTCTGTATGAAGACAAAATGTCTTGAACCCTGCCAACGGGAGAACAGCACCCGACAGAGACGAACCGAACATATACCTACTAAGCTGAGACAAAAAGGACACCGCCTATCCTATCAGGTCGTAGATGACACCCCCATCAAATTAATTGCGAGTGCATACCAACTTCTTGGCTTCTGCATTGCTGACAGCGGGTAGCAAAGTGACACATGCCCTCCCTTACCTGAACGATAGATACTACCTAGAAAGCAAGACACGCTTTGAAGTGGCAGGTTAGCCTAAAAGTTCCAAATCCGTGTAGATGGAGCTGCACAGGATACACAACGCACATCCCAGTTCGGTTTTACCAGGCACAGCACTTTCTACAAGCAGCGGCCGCAGACGTACAGTGTAGATCATGGCGCATACGCACGTCCCGCCGCTTGACTCGAGAGCAACATACAGGATACCTATACAACAACGGACACGGGTGGACAAAAGTACTCTAGCCTTGCGTGGCAGGTTGGATGCTTGTGACATCTGCCTGGAACGCAGCAGTAACACTGTCTGAGTCTCTGCTTCTCGCACTCATGGCAAGACAGTAAGCACCAGCCAGGCTCTGAAGCCTTCTACGGATACGGAAGCTCAACTATTACTTCATTGAAGACCCTGGATATGAGCAGGATACACGGGAGCTCTCAAAACCCTGCCCTTCTAGGTTGCTTGCCGGCCGGCCGGGTGGCTGGGTTGAAATCGTCACCAAACTGATTGGACAGCTCGTTCACTCGCTTCATCCCTCTACCGCTCTAGCGATGAGATTTGTGGTGACTACAGTATACACAGATCCCCGAGCCACGAGGCCGTTGTAGCATCGGCTCGCAGGCTCGCGAAGGCCTCCACCAATGGACCCTTGATCTACAGAGCAAAGCTCCCAAACTATCTCGTCAATCTGACCATTGATCACCAACCCTTGCGTTGTATCATCGATAGTGGGACCGCTCCTACCAACACCAGCTACCACCACATGTTCCTTTTTTCGCCCTTGTACCCACCCTCTCAATACCCGAACAGAAGGACTACCAGCTCTTTCTCTCGTAAGATATCTCCCTCCTCTGCCGTAGGTCTACCGAATGTAGGATGTAGGATCTCACTCATCTTCCAACCTCCAGTAGCCGTTCCTATCAAAAGCCAGCCCACCAACATTTATCAGATACAGTCGGAGTCCCCTAAGTTGGTAAAACCAACTCCCTACATAGATAGATAAACAACACATGCAGGTCCTGCAGGTCGTCAGAAGGAACGTGATTCAACGTGCCTAATCTACACGCACCACCAGCACCTCCGCCCTTGTCAGATTTGGCAACCTATCTTGGTTCTCTCCCGAAGGAGCTCTGAGGAGATATCGACACTAGCTCCTCCCGTCAACCATTACAACTCAATCTGCATCAGGGGCGAACAACAAACATCTACGTGCCTTATCTGACAGCGTCGATCTTTTCCCAGAGTTGATGCGTCAGTCAACAGTGTGTGGTATGCCATGACATGCCCGTGGGGGAGGGGGATCTAGATCAGGATAGAACAATGTGACTGCGTGGGAGACAAGGGACATGACGGGCGGATGTAAAGCCTACATCGCCAGTGATTAGATATGTAGGCACATAGAAAAAAGACGATCACTTCCCTCAAGGACGCGGGATACCACCGAAGCATCTGCGTACCTTTCTTCAGCGTGATGGAAAGGGCGCTCGGGGATCTACAATCGCGCCGTTGCCGTACGCATGCCATTCGAAGGGGTGTGACGAAGGATCTGGCCAAGGAAAAAAAATAAAATAAAAAATAAACCTGAAAACATCCCAGACAAAAAAAAAAAAAGTCCTTCAGCATCATCAAAATTATGTGATGTCCATCGGGGTGTTTTCTGCATTTTCATCTCAGCCCGTCTCTTTCGTCTTCACGGTACGTACCTACCTAGGTTACCAAAAGAAACAATAGTCCAGTGCCTACCCGGAATCCTGTCATGCCCCTGTGATGCGTGTAATCTAAATTAACCGAGTCCTTCTGTTCCTTTACCAGCCCACCAAAGCGTACAAGCAAGGCAGACGACGGTGCACAACAGTCAACGCCTGCGTTCACAACAGAAAACAAGAGGCGGGGTGAGACATTCCGACGACCACCCCAACCTGACGACCAATACCTTGGCTTCGCCTGAGCCTTATACACTGCAATCCTCCTTCGTCTGGAAACATCCGCCGCTGAGCGGCTTCGGCCTTATTCAAGTGGCTTTTTAACCTCCTTCTAGAAGGGGTCGCCGGTCTTCTAGCGTGGGCGTTCCCATTCCCCCCAGCCGCTAAGCAACAAAGCAATTTGGGTAGGATGAAGCCTAGTGGACTGAACCGGAGCGGGTGGAAAAGAGAAACGTGGATGATTAACCGACCGAGCGTACAACGTGGCTGGGAATGAACCGTAGGTAAGGAACCGGGGAAGTTTTTTCTTCTAGAACGATTCCACAAGACGGGACGGGATAAGATGGGGGAGCAAATCAAATGCCTTACCACCCCCCCAGTTCGTACGTACCCGAGTAGATACCTCCACACGTTCATCTTGAAACACTTCGGTGATGATATTGACTTCACAAGATACGGTGGGATAAGCGTGGTAATCATCATTCATCGTTCAATTCACTATCACAACCCCCTCGGTACCACTCCCAACACTCAGCCCTGCCCTCTCTGACCGAAAAAGCCACTGCAACGTAATAAAAATGAACCCTCAATTTGTCCCACCATCCATCAGCAAAAGTACACACACCCCGAACAGAAAGACAACCGGCTCCAATGAGAGAGAAAACAATTAAAGAAAAAGAGTATTGTTGTGTTGTCTAAAACCCTTTGTACCCAAACCATACCTCCTCCCCTACCTAACCCCCACAAGGCGCCAAGTGAACTCCATCCTACCTATCCCATCCAACCCCAAAAAATAAAAAAAAAGGATAAATATGTAAACAACAGAAACGAACGTTCTAAACAAGGTAACCCGAACAGTTGCATATGTCCCTCCCGTGTAGAGAAGGAAAAAAAAGAAACGGTAAGCCAAACCCAAAAACCCGCCGCTCAACACCCCCCCCCCGCCGCAGCCTCACACATCCTACACCCCCCTGACAGGCACACACATACACACACATACATGCATCCACACAAAAACTAAACGGTTCTCCCCGTCTCCGTCCCCGGTCCCGCCGCACCACCGCTTCCCTCACAAAAAAGTTTAGATGGATGGAAAAACCCTTTCAACCCGTGTACCGAAACCCGATAATCTGCATTCTCTTCTCTTGCGTCTGTACCTTTGTCCTGACTGACTGACCCCCATGACATCCGAAATTCCCCAAAAAAAGTCCCGTCACCACTCCCCACAATCTCACTCACATCCTCAACCCATCATCGCCCCCATACACCCCCCGTACATCATCGTGTCCCCCATTCCCCCAAAAGCGTGACATCCGGATTCGCCGCACAAGCCAACCCCTTCATCCCCACCCCACTTCCAACTCCAAACGCGGACTCTAGCAGATTCTGATTAAGCATGTCCATGTCCAACGTATACCCCCCGTAGTGCGCCGCAGGCTGCGAGGTAAACTCCAGCGCGTCCATCACAGCCGTAGAAGAAGTCCTTGCCGCGTTGAGCCAGTTCAGACTGGTGGGAATGCTCCCCGCCGAGGTAGGTGACTGCGTCGTGTGCGGTGGGAACCTGCCGTCCACCGAAGGCGTAGGGCAGCCGGACATGTCAAAGTCGTGATAGGACAGGCTGGCGGGTGACATGGTGATCGCTGAGGTTGCTCCCGTGGTGGTGCCAAAGGTCGCTTTTCGGTAGTTGTCCATGCTAGTCTCAAAGTCCGAGTGGTCGAGTTCGGGGGAGGACGAGCTGGCCCGGTCGTCGATTCGCGAGTCGATCGTGTTTTGTCTACTGTGGTGGCTCTGGGGGATGGAAGTGGTGGTGCCGTTGCTGGATAATGGGGCGGCCATGGCTTCTCTCCTCTGTTGCTCCTCTAGTTGTCTGGCAAGTTCCGTGAGGCCGGCTTCGTCTTCGGGGAAAACAGCATGAGGAGGCAGGTCCATGTCCCCGCTGGGTCGTATACACCCCAGTTTGGACGCAATATTGTGAATCACCGGCTGGCCTCTGTCGTTGAGATCTGGCTCGCCGAGATCCCATGTCTGGTGGTTTCGGACCATAGCATAAAGCTTGTGTACCGTAGCAATGAGGGCAAACTGCGTGTTCTCGAGCACCTCTGCGTAACCGCGCGGTAGTTGCTTGTACTCGGTCTTCTTGCGAACTCCAGCTGTGCAGACAAGGCCGTCGTCCTTACACCTCTTGCAGGGGAACTCTCCGTCGCACTGAAAAGTGGTTAGTCAGATAGCTGAAGAGAGATCAGGTTGGTAGGTAGTTGAAACCAACCTTGGTCTTCTTCATTCTGCACCTCTCGCAGGCCTTCCACACTCTCTTATGTCTGGCATCTCCGCTGTGTGATGAGTGGGTGTCATGGACAGGCGAAGGCGGGTGGCCGTGATAGCTGGTGCGTTTTGATGTCCTGTGAACGGCCTTGACTGACTTGGAGATGGTGTGGTGTCTCTTGTGACCGAGGAAGTCCTCGTTGGGTGGTGTTGGTAAGCCGTCCATTGTATGCTGAGTGTGTAGGTATTGTGTGGCAATAGCTTGATGTCGTCCGTGAAATTGGTTGTCAAGCTGTCAAGCTGTCAAGTCAAAGTTCGTGTCTTCTAGAACCGAGAAGGTGTTAAGACGATGGTGGCAAGATGAGGTCTTATAATGGTGAGCTAGTTCTGGAGGGGGGGGGTGGGATGAAGAAATAATATATGAGATCGGGGTGGTTTGCACGGATGAGGCCAAGACCAGTGTTCGAGAACGAGGGGGGAGTGGGTGCATAAGCAGAGGGAAGCAGGAGAGAGCAGGGGATTATTAATGTACATAAAGATGAAGGGCTGCGCGGCCCTCTCTTAGCTGTGAGTGAACTGACATGGATGACATGGATGACGGGTACATCAGGTATGCTGACAAGGTTCAAGGGGACCGACAGGGGCATGAGGAACATGGGGACTCGAGACTGGGGACTGGGGTTGGGAGCACAAGTACTTCTTGTCGCGAGGCGATGTCTGCAGGTCTCATGTACTCGTTGAGTGTGTGTACCCGGCAAAGCCCACGCGCCGGGTCTAACACCTCTTCTGGATGGAATCATACCGTTCGTACAGTACCTTGTCTGTATGATCGAATCACTTTGCGGCGTTCGATTTTGTGTATTCGTGGTGGTGGGTGTGTGTGTGGGGGGATTTAATGTGGTATTGGACGGTGTTTAAACGGCCTCAACAGTCGGTCTCTTAGTTATCCCCGAGAGCGCGCAAACTTCATGATGCTTTTCCCAAGTAGAAAAGACTGTGGACACCTCGTTAGGGCCAGCCAAAAGATTCTTCATGACATGCAGCAACAACTTTGTTGGCCTTCAAAAAGAACCTCTGCGGCCGCACTACCTCTGGCTCCTGCGTCGATCTTCACTCTGCTGCATTTCAACATGATTACTCCGTTGCGGCCAGGGGAATTTGATCCGCTGCCGTGTGAGGCTCGATTCGTCAGGATGTCCTCAAATCGACGCCAAAAAAAAAAAAAAAAAAAAAGGGAAACCATTAACCAAGACCAGAAATTGAAAGAAAGTGGAAAAGCAGGGCGACAAGGGAGATCCCAACGTGGAGAAGTCTGAGGTGCTTGCTCGCTATCAGACAAGACCAGGATGATCAAGGTCGGAGACAATACGGGATGTTTCCGATCAGGGTGTTCCCGCAACCGAGAGCCGACCGAACTGGGAAGTAGTGTCGATATATCATTTGAGAAAAAGAATTCAAATACTCTTGTCGAAATGTGTCGCCGGCGGTACTTGTCGCTGTGTCTGAGAAGATATGCAGCTCAATTGCCCTTTGTGCGTCTGACATGCCTCTTGTGGTGTTCATGACGATTGTTGGTGATGTTGGGTTGGTGATGTGCTGCTGTGCTTCTCGAATTCGAATTGTGAGTGGCTTGCCCTAGTGGGGGTTTCTCTGTTTCGCTGGCTCGGTACGGGTGGGGCCTTTCCATGTCGTCCTCCCGGAGCTCGTGTGTGCCAAAGGCCGACCTCCGAACCCTTAACGGAAGATATTGTATGCGCTTTCCCACATGGCGGACGAGGGGCTTGTTCTTGACTCGATCCAATCAACCGCTTGGCTGTTTCATCCCGACTTGACACGATGCATCTGAAAGCTATGGAAGAAGCCTAGAAGACCCGAAACCCGTCCACCAGACGTCCTGCTTCTTTTGCAAGCACCAGGGCCCTGTTAATCGCGCGAGAAGCAGTCGGATCGGTGTTGACAGCCCAACTCTCGCCGAATCCCGACTGGAACAATGTTGTTACCAAATAACAGAGTTGAGCCTGGCTGACCAAGCCATCAAAAAAAGTATTTCTCAAGTAAAAACAGCCCAATTATCAGTCACTCATCAGATCGGTGATGCCCCTTTTCGAGACACGCCTTGGGTATGCTTATGGGCCCACTGGGAAGTCCTCTAGATACAGATCCTGCTGTCCCCTTTGTTAGAGTCCGTCCCCGTATGAAAGTGCCCAGATGTATCGGCAAACTCATAGCTCGAGCATCGCCTTGAAGGATCATGGCGAAGAGCTCAGCTTCAGCAAAGCAGGACCTAGGCAGCCTACTATTTCGAGAGCGCTGGCTACCTTAAACTGGGGTCGTTACCTGTCATTGGCCTGTTCAGCATCGTCACATTCCTCGGCCGCATCCTTAGCCTTGTGGGATACCTGTATCGGAAGGAGGCAATATAGCAGGGTAGCACGGCATCTTCCGTTTTCGTTGGTCAGACTAAGACAGACTATTCACACCGCCCAGGGGTTCTCCTGTTCGCCGTTATTAGGGGACAGCGTTGCAGTTGCTGACGCTCACCATAAGGCGGTCGCTCGGTATTGGAGCCACCGAAGCTGGTAGATATCACCAAGTCTTGTTTCGTTTTGGCCTCACCCGTGCCTTCCTGAATCTCGGCATTGCAACAGTTGGGTAGGGTACCCACCATAAACCAGAGACAACGATAACAATGTCGCGATATCTCTGGTCCCCGTCCCCGGATCCTGGCCCAGGGCGCGGGACGCCACAGCCTTGTCGATATTGCATTGTCCCCCTTGAGCATGATGTCCTTGCATCTCCAGGCCCAAGGGATGAGTTGACGGGCCTTGGCAATTGCTTGATTGTCTTTGTAGAAGATGACCGGGGAAACGGCAACCTAAGATCGGGGTTCAGTACTAATCTGCGCGATACGAGGGCCTGTGGGACTGCACTACAGGACACTAAGTTGGACCAGCGACGCCATTTGCTCCCTCGTGATTGGTGTCATGAACCTGAGTGGTTTTGGATAATGGTAAAGATGAGACTCGTAAGGTGAGGGGTAATCTGCTCAAGAGATACCCTGAGATGGGAACAGAGCCTGCCGATCGATGTGGCTGGCAACTGTTCACTTCGCACTTAAGTGCGAGCGTACAGCATGAGTCAGCCCTTCAGGGCCCCAAACATGTTTGCCGGCGCTGTGAAACGTCGAGAATGGTATTCTCCGGTTGGCACATCCGAGTGTTTGAGATACTGATGGAACAACGGTTGTCCTACAACGAAAGTCTTAGCTGTTGCCGCTATGGGCACTGATAGCGATTCATGATGTGAAGCGTATATCTGTGCAACATGGCATCAGGCAAAGATCTTCGACCTCCCCCACATCCTCATCGCCGTGTTGAAAAGAGCAGGATTTGGCCCATCGATAGAAACTTGAAGTTATGCCGAAGAGCGAGCGAGACTTTACCGAGCCTCGAAGCTGTATCG
Organism: Podospora pseudoanserina; assembly: GCF_035222485.1. Classification (NCBI taxonomy): domain Eukaryota; kingdom Fungi; phylum Ascomycota; class Sordariomycetes; order Sordariales; family Podosporaceae; genus Podospora; species Podospora pseudoanserina. The sequence goes on along the minus strand of NC_085920.1, from coordinate 6,200,269 downwards.
AGTGGAGAAACATCATTCTCGTGGCGTGACCATCCCTGAAGAGCGAACCAGCGAACGTGAGAAGACACCGCCTATTCATTTGAACGACCGAATTGTAGATCGTGTTGGAAGTATAGTGCAGGATAGATTATCGTAGAGTCAAGCGTATACGTAGAGAGTTTTTCGCTACCTTCGAATAAAAAGCAAATTACGAGCCGTCATGATCCTCGGAGCTGGCGCCGACGCGCCAAATTCTTTTTCGCATAGGCTTGACGTCATCCCGTCTTGGTGGGCGTTAGCCGGTAATGCTTGGCACTAACAATGCCGGACCCACAGGTAAAGCCAAGCATCGGCCATCTGAACTGCATCTTTCAACACCGTTCGGCAAGCCCGAGACAGCGAGTTTCGACATCGCCAAAATCCATGACAACAATGACATCTATCATCGGAGAGACAGTTTCGCCAAGGAAACATGCGAGTAAGATTCTCATGGCTCCCGCCTGCCGTCTCTTGGCAGAAACACGCTTATCTGGGGTCATACATGTACATGTCCACTCTACTGCTGTGCTATGTTATTTATAACAGATGCCAAGCTCATATACTTCCCCGGGAAACGTCCAATTGCAGAATCGTTCCAGTTTGAGGGCCTCTTTGCTGGTTCATTCAGTCTCTCAGCCAGCCATCAAACTGCGCCTTCGCTTCCACGAAGCAGGGAGAAGCGAGATCCAACATCCTCCATACCGATCACAGTATGCTCCCCATGAGACAAAACTCCACGTGCCATTCTTCAGAAATCTCATCCGCCTCACTATTAGGTTGCTTGCCTATCCTTCCTCACCGTCTACTCTCAGCTCCCAATATCAAGCCAGACAAGGATTTTCTGGGGGAGATCTACGACAGGATCTTTCTACACTCATCCCTAGCTACCCTAGGTACATTCAACGTTTTCTGTACCTACAGAACCCTCGGTCGTGTCGAGGCTGAGTCTGCACGCTATCGGCTTTCCATCGGCTTCACTCAACCCACAGCCCATACAGCAAGGGCTACCCCAGCCAAACCCTCACCACGATCCCCCATATCCACCACAACCACTACGCCCTGTGCAAAAATGCCTCTTCCAGCCCTCGGCAAACATCAGAAACAAACAGGCAAGGTGGCCGAGCGGTCTAAGGCGCCACGTTAAGGATCTTCCCTTAATCCACACTTGGATACTTCTCTTGAGGAAAGCAAACAAGTTCCGTGGTCTCGAAAGGGGCGTGAGTTCGAATCTCACCCTTGTCATTTTTAGCAAAGCAGACTACATGTCGGAAGATAAATATCTTTTTTTTGTGTGTGTGTTTTGTGTGGTGAAGTATGAATATCTATGGCGCTATTTTGAAGGTAAGGGATTTGAACACCTTGGCTAATAGTATGGGGATGTATTGAGAATGCTATGTGGCAAAAGTAAATCGATTGAAATCCAGGCAAATCTTCAAAGCAAATTCCGATGGTATAAGATGAGAATGAAGGAAGCGATTTCTGTAAAGAAGAAAAGAGGATAAATGGTATAACAAGGAAATAGACAACCAAACGTAGAAAACCATCATCTCCAACGTGATCTCATCCAACCTTATCATCCTGCATTCAACAGCTCATCACGTCTCTCTCACTTCCGATGAATATCGACCCTCGCAATAACCTTTTCCGCATCAGGCATACGTGTGATGCACAACGCCCTGCAGAAAGCACCCCATTCATCCTTGGTGCCCTCCTTTACAGCGTCGCTCAGATCCTGACCATACTGTTCTCTAAACGCCCGCTTCACCTGCTGCATGTGATTGGCATCCCAGTGATACCTCACCAACCGCGAAATCAACAGCTCCTTTCTCAGCTCGTCCTTCTTGGACGCCTTGAGCGCGTGCTGGAGCAACATGGCGTCTCTCATGGGCTTGTTGATCACCCCGTTGAGGATATGCGCTAGAACCTCGCCCTATATTCGTCACGCGTCAACATCATGCTCAAAACTTGCAGGACTAGAGAGAACTTACCACCAAATTCCCACTCTTCTTCAGCGCATCCTTGGCAAAGTTCCCTCCCCTACTAACTTCCCTATAAACCCTCATCACCTCCCTCAAATGCTCCTCCCCCCTCCCCACCACAATCTCCAACATCTTACTCTCCCCGCCCTTCTCGCTCTTGACAGCCTTGTACAACTCCCTAACATCCTGCTCCACCAAATCCGCATCAACCCTCCACCTCCTCTCCCTACCATCCCAAACATCCTCCTGCCTCCCCCCCTCCAGCACCATCAGCACCGCCTTCTTAAACTTGTCCTCCCTCAGCTCCGTCCTCATCGCCCTCGTCAGAGAATTCCCATACTTCTTGTCACTAAACCCATCCTTGATCAGCCTAATCTCCTCGTTTGACCTCCCCATCAAACTCTCAATCAGCAACTCCCTCCGCGTCTTATCCCCATGGTACCAAAAATTAGCCCAGTAACTCTCGCTCTCCCACCTGCCGAGCGCAGTAGCGTAACACGCCTTCATCAAGTTGGGATCCTCATCCTTGAGCCTGGCACGGATATGTTTCGCAATGTTGACTCCCTTTCTTTCCGTGCCGGTTTTGACAAGGCGCTTGTATTCCTGGCGCAGCTCCATGATTTGCTCGTGGGACATGCCTGGCAGGATTTCGATGAGGGGTTCTGTTTCGGGAGGGCGGCGGTCGCCCTTTAGGGCTTTTGCCAGCCTGGCAGCGTCGTCGACCGGGTCGTGGAACCTCGCGCGTCGTTTCTTCTTCTGTTCGGATTCAGAGTCTGAACCGAGGGGGGAGAGCGCTTCGAGGATATGATGTCCGGGAGAGGAGGGCATGAGCAGGGGGGAGGGCATGGGTGACATGGATTGGTACGTTCCGTGGTAGGCTTCCAATAGCGGGGAAGGGGGGGCGGAGGAGAGGGAGAGGGAGTGGTGGGGGCTGTGGACCGACAGGGTTGACATGCGATTCGTTGGGGGCAGAGGGGAGGAGGTTCGCTTCATGGCGGATTTCAAGGGGGATGATGGGCCGGGAGAGGGGGAACGGCCGGGGCGAGGGGCAGGTTCGAGCGAGGCGCCGTAGCGGTCTGTCTTGGAGACGGAACCGTACTCGTAAGGCCTCGGCTGGGCGTAGTTGAACGATGGTGCCGAGGCAGAAGGGTTGGGGATCGGGATCGGAATGGACTGGGGGACAGGAGCATCATATTTGGATTGCCCCGGCAGCTTCCCATAGGCGAGATCATCCTGGAGCTTGTCCTTCTTCTCCCTGCGGCGGCGCTCCTTATCGGACTCCCTCCCGAAAGAATCGCGGGAGTCTCTCGGCGAAGACGAGGGCTCGGCGGTTCTGATCTCAGGATATCTCCGTCTCTGGCTGTCGCTGTCCGAGTCCCGGTCGCGGTCTGCTCTTCTACCGCTATATCGACCGTACTCAGCTTCAAGAGGATCACCATAGATATGACCCTGTCCCTGGAGGTTCACCACCGAGGGAGGTCTCGCGCCGTAAAAGTCCTCATCGGCGGCGGATCCCCACTGTGAGAGCCGTTCATACTCGCTGTATGCCGTCACCGTAGAGGGCGTGAATCCGCGGTCGGTAGAGCTGTACGGTGACGCTTCCACCACATCGGCGCGCCGGCCCGGAGAACGGGACCGGGCGCGCCGGCCGCCATCGTCAACCTGCAGAGACATTATTATGTCTTGCTACTTCTGGAAGTAAGCTCGCGGCTGGCTTGCAGCTGTGAGATGCCGGGTTTGAGCTTTCACACGGCAAACTGTTTGTCGACCCGGAGTTCGGATGAGACCCAAAATGCGGGGTGAACCAAGTGTGAGTTGGTCTTGGCGTAAGATACAGGTGACGCGGTTGCAGCAAGCTTCGGACTCGACTTTCTGCAGGAAGAGGGAAACCGAATTCTTTTTATCTGAAAGAAAAGAAGAGCAAAAAGATGTTGGTCGGGGGGCGGCTGACGGATGAGGATCAGGGAAAGGAAGGCTGAAGGCCTGAGGCAAGGCATGGGTATCAAGGGAGGGGGGTTTGTGCTGAGTTGGGCTTCTGGGATCGCTCGTGATTGGGTTGAAGAGGCTGGGCTGCATGAGAGTTCCATAAGCCATGAAACATCAGTGGGCATTTACCACGCCGCTCTCTCTGCATCCTGACGATAATCAAGAGGTCTTATTCGCCGATGTATTCGTTGGTAATCTTAGTTCTCACACTCTGCATTCCCGAGCTCGACTTATGCGATGAATACAGTCAGTGGTGTCGACTTGCTCATGAGCCGCTTGCCGATGTGGCTTGTGATCACAGCGAACAGCCTCAAAGATGGAGTTGCAAGGGCTTGGCGATGGAATGCTTGGCATCACGGGGTAGGAATGATCAGTCGGGACCTCCGAACCCCGCATTCCGGCGCCGATATGCGAGAAAGGCGGATCCCGGGGCGGCCGGCTCAGCCTCCATGGTCCTTGGCACGGGTGTAGAAGCCGCACTTAACGTCATAGGATGTCTAATATATCGCCCTTTGAGATAGGTAACTTGCTCTTTCAGATCTCCTCGAGGCGGGTGAGGGATGGAAGCGGAACACGTTGGGCTCGGTTCGTTGGACTGCAGTGAGGCCTTCTGGAGCTCACATCGGCCCACTCCTGAGTGACCATACGGAATTGCACACGTGCTCGAGTGTTGTTGCACAAATTGTTCGGTAAGCAAGTGCACGAGGGAGCCTAATGATAATTATATTTTTTGCGAGATATATTCAAGTAAGCAACACCTGCTCGGTTGCCAGACGATGGCAACGGAACATGAACATGCCCTATCAAGTCCTCACGAATGTTGGTCTTGAGGCCATTCGTTCTTGGTTCTGATGATATGCTGACACACAGTCGAGCTTCAGGTTGGCCTAATAGCCATCAGAAAAGAGGTATCGAGGCGAATTTCGAGCTATGCTCTGCTCATCTTCACAGCAAGGCTTTCTTCTCATCCGACACATCCTTGGGGACATCCGGAGCAGCTTCTAACTGGATTGAGCACACCTCTCGAATTGGGCTCTCTTCTAACCTGATCGTGCCTTGCTCTTGTCTATCATGTATCGTTAGTGAAGCCCTTCATCCATACTTTGTCAACTATGACTTACCTCCTCACATAGCTACCCCAAGTCTCCACCATTACCACCACAAGAAGGAAAGATGTTGCAAGATAGATGATGAGCATATCGTTGTTTTCGCGTAGTAGCCTCCCATGACGACACGGCATTCCTGGTCGGGCGAACGACGCAAAGGTGGTAATATCGACGTCGGTCTCGGTAACCTCCAGCAAGTCCTCATCGCCCAGTGTCACGACAGGCGCATCCATTTCGTCCTCCCATGTTTCCGCGGCAGGCCGGTGTTTTGTGAGCGGTCGCAATTGCGGTGAAGCGACTTCTATTGGTGTTTGCGCAGATCCATCTTGACTCCTCTTGGTGATAACACTGGAGAGCTCGCTCGACCGGGACTGGAGGACAGTCACCACTCCATTGGCAGCGTCCGAGAAGATTTCCAATCGTTCCTTCAACAAAACAGGCACAGGCGAGCATGTCGCCATATGCGCAAGGCCAAGCACAATGTACCACCTCATTTTGATATGTGACCAAGGTGCGACAATTTAACTCGGGCAAATCCAAGAACTCACGGGTTGGTCGCTCTTGCGTCCTTTTAAGGAGCACCCCGGCGACAAAGAACAAAGAGTGACGTCGGGCTTCGAAACCGAGGGGGCGGTAGTGGAATAATCCAAACAAAGGAAGGGGAGCAGGAGCTTGCCGAGGCGCAATGATGCGCAGCGATGAGGAAATTCGAAAGTCAGTGAGGCCGGGTAATTGGCAGAGGCAGGCCCAGACAGCTGAATATGCCGAGCGCAATATGTTGAAAGACAAGAAACACCGAGTACAGATGCTATGCAGCAGGCTAAATGGAGGAAGAGCAGAAATTGAGCTTACAAACGCCGTTACACGGGAGGGGAAGTCGGAGAAGCTGAAAAGGACGGCGTGTTGGCCCCGCGAAGGTAGTGTGGGTGGTTGGGTCTTTATGAAGACGGGAAGCCACCACCAAGCAGGGCATTTCACGATAGCGTCGAGCTCACATAGGACGACGTCCATAAGCAGGGCGCACCAGGCCAACAGGCCCCCGTGTGCTAGACGCCGCCATGCACCCGGAGGGTCTACACCAACCGAACCACTGCGCCGCAGTGCATCTCAATCTGCTCTTGGCGCCTGGTCCAAGGCAGGCAGTCTGTGGTGTATCGGATTTATACTGTGGTGACCACCTCTTGGAACAATGTGATGATGCGCTGACTTGTTGCCAGTCGGCTGTTGTGGGCGAAGGCGTCCAACGGATCCCCAGCTTTTTTTTTTCGCGACCATTATGCCACCGGTGGGCAAACGGCGAAGCCGATCATGGAGCGGCCCACGCTAGAAAATGGCCATGTGCCAGACGACGGCGAGGACGAGCGAGAGAGTTGCGTGTGCTGAGACAAGCTGTGAGCGGCACGTTGCATGCATATCGGTAGGTGCCGGAAAAGATTGGGTCAACTTGGCAGCCCTGTCCTTCTCGTCCTTCTCTTGCGGGGTGCTGAAAAGGGAGGGGGGAAGCGTAGCGACACAGAGAATCTCGTATTTCAATAATCGGTCGCCGTTCCGGACCAACGACCCATCATACGAGTTACCCAAAACGACGCCGTTTGACCATCGTGTTGATTCTCCAGCAAGCCGCCGTTCATGCGATCTTTGTCTTGGCTTCATGGGGGCAAGTAAGTTCTGCATCTTCAGCTGCCCCAGTAGGTGTTTCAATGGCTCTGAACTGGAAGCAAGGCGCCACTTGTATAAAAGGCCCGTCTGCATCTGTAACACGAGCTTCTGAGCTGCTGATGGCCCACTTTGACAACGGGTGCCTCCTATGCTCATCCACGGCCGTTGAGCTAGAATAGGGTATATCCATCGCCGAGAAATGCAATTGAATATGCAGCCCCTGAAGACTTACATCTTCGCCGCATCAATACGCATCCAAAACAGTGGAACTCGTTGGCTGGAGCGATCGAGGCCAACACCTAAAAAGCTTGACGATGCCAGCCATGGCCCGGATGCCGCTCGGGAGGAGAACAGGAAAAAGCTTGACTGACCCCTTCATGCATGAGGTACACCTTGGGTGGTTATCAGGCCTTTTGTTGGGTTACACATGCGGTCCGAAGGCGGGATCCTGGTCCTGTGCCTGGAAAGGTTGCATGCTTAATCTTTGAAGTGAATGGAACCGTGAAAAGCTCCAGCTGTTTTTGGAGATATGTTGGTGACGATGATCATTGCTTACGCGTCGTAGGAGTCGCTCATGTTAAATCGCCCTGATTACCCATGTCTGTGGGAGCATGCGTACGTGTACAGCATGTCCAGAAAATACGACAAGCAAGGGACTGAGTGATGACAGAAAATTGTACTCTTTCTCCTGAGGTTTGATGTGGTCGAGACGGAAGGTGGATGGCGGGACCTGAGGGCCCCACAAATCAAGAAGTGGCCCAAGCTTTTTAGCGTGCTCGGTGCCAAGGGGCAGCTATTGCCTGCCACACGCCAGTGCAATGGCTTGCCAATGCGGCTTTGCTGCTGGCGAACACATCAGATTCCTCCCCTACATGTTTAGCACTGCTGTGGCATTCATCGACAATATCATTGTGCATATGGGAGAGCAGTGACTCCACCCCATGGCCCCTCCGTCGGGCCTCCATCAATCGGCCATTCCCTCCGACTTTGAGAAGCCCTTCCCAGCCCTGGTGCGCTCCTCGACCGTCCCAGCGAGCCTCAAGTCGCACCGCGCCGACCCATCCCATCTGGCCCCCGAGGACGCATATACCCCTATTTCACCACCCAGACAGCCTGGCCTCTTCGATACCGGTCTCGATACGCGGCCACGGCACATCAGGCGTAATGACACGAGCAGGAGTCGTAGTAGAAGGCGGAAGCGCTTCCAGAAGCTCTTATGGGTGAAGCAATCATGTGCGCATACTGGACGCCATTCTCTTGTGGTTGCTCCTGACCTAACACGAGCGCATTGCAGATCCCGACAACTATACCGACCAAGCGACCTTTCTCGAGAACCTACAGCGCAACCCACGGGTGCAGCCGTATGACTTCTGGCCCCTGGTCGCCGATTCGACTGTCATCTTGCAGCATGTCTGCTCCGTCATAATATTCATTGTTTGCTTTGTGGGCATATTTCAGGAGAGGGTGAGCCCCGTGTCGGTAGTCGGATGGGGGAGCTTTGCGACGTTTCTCGGTTGGCTGCTATGGGATTGGTGGATGACACAGGAGGACCAGACCGGTGCTGGCGAAAGCGGTGACATGACAAGGAGCATGCGGGATGGGCGAATTTACAGAGAATACCGACCCCCTCGGCGACAAGACTCTTTACCTGGGCCAAGTCTTCACCAACCATTGCCGAATAACATCAGTACAGCTAGCATATCGAGCACCTCGAACCTACCATCAGCAGCCAGCTCGACTACCAATCTCCTCCAATACAACCACCGACCAAATCCGACACCTCACCAGCATCATGATAATACCTCTCACAACTCAACAGCACCTAAGCTCCTGACTCCAGGACACTCACACTCGCACTCTGTCTCCTCAGTTCACTCGGTAACATCGCAGAACAGTGCCAACTCCCCAACCAGCACCAGGGGTCCAACCCACGACTCCGACCCAGACTCCCTCCCCAACACACGCGCGTACCTTCGCGTATCCACCATCAAATCCGCCATCCTCATCTACTTCACCTTGCTGGGCTTATCCCCCATCCTCAAGTCCCTCACCCGATCCACCTCCTCCGATTCCATCTGGGCCATGTCCTTTTGGCTCCTAGCAATCAACATCTTCTTCTTCGACTACTCAGGCGGCACCCCCTCCCACATCTCTGGCCCGCACAAAACCAAGAAAATGCCGGTCGCTTCCTTGTCAACCAACGCCGCTCTCATGGCGTCCACCGTCCTTGCCTCCCGCCTTCCCTCCACAGGCCAAGTCTTCTCCCTCACGCTCTTCAGCATCGAGGTGTTTGGCCTGTTTCCTGTTTTCAGATCATACGCTAGGCACCGAAGCTGGCGGTATCATTTTCTTTTGACTGTGCTGTTGGTTTTGGGAGCGGGGGGTGGAGTGGGGATCATATTAGGGGAGGCACCGGCGACGTCGTGGCCATGGAAGAGAGGACTGGCCGGGATGGTGATTGGGTGTTTGATCAGTGCGGTTGCGATTGGGGGGTGCAGTTGGTGGTTGATTGGGATGCAAAAGTACAAGAATGAGATTTATGGGCCGTGGGATCCGGCGAGGCCCATCATTATCAGTAGGAGGCATTGGGATGATGATTAGATGGAAGGGATATGTTGGTTGGGGGAGTAAATATTTGGATAGAGATGAAAAATAGTAGATTTTGATTTTATCGGAATGAATGCTGTGTGTGTGATGGATGGCCCTTTACATTTACTCTTGTGCATAATTGTGAGGTTATGCAGTCGAATCTCATGATGTACCAAAAAGGTATCATGATAATGATGAATGAACATCAAAACATTGGGGCCGAGCCAGGGCTCGAACCTGGGACCACTTGCAACAGCTTATGAGAGGGAATTCCCAAAGCAAGTATGCTACCACTACACCACACGGCCATTTGGAACAATGGAGTTCTTTGTTTGTGTGAGATGTGGCATCAGCTTATTGGATTATATGTGGGGAGCTCTCAGCTGAGGAGAGGAGCCATGCCGATAAGGGGTTGGATGCTATGGGGGCACGGCAGGTGAGTCAAGAGGGGCAACAGACATACTGAGACAGAGTGGTTTTGATGAGTGCCGGCTGTGTAAAACGCATAAAATATATCTTCTATATGACATATAAAGTAGATGAAAGTTTATTGACCTGGGTGAACTTGTCCCTTCTGATTTCAAGTGAAGGGTTAGGGTTGATCATATCTTCGGATGAAAGTGATGTTGAGATGTGCTTTGTCAGCACGATCACCGCCCCACCCAGCCGATTGATTGCCCCTCACTCATTCCCCTCACAAGTTAATTCCGGGTGCTAAACTCCGCATGATAGCGACCTCCCCAGAGCCCAGCATCCGATTTGTCCCAGTAATGTCGTCACTAGTATATATCGGCCGGTGTTCAGTGCTAGAAGGGTGGGTGAGATAGCTTGTGGCTCTGGTACAACGGCGGCGAAGTGAGGTGCCATGCCCGTGTCATCCATTTAGTCAATGAAACAATTGCTTTGCTCTTTTCTTCATGATGCGCTTTTGAGAACTCGTTTGCTTGTCACGAGTGATATTTCTCGCTTTTGAAAAGCGATCTGTTAAAGCGCATTTGAACTACCCCTCGTGGCTTATCAATCGACTTGCCTCTCACCACAGCTGGCTTCAACCGGTCGAAATACAACAACACTTTGGACTTTCAGCGTCGACGTTTCAACAGTTTTTCAGTCTACCACAATGAGTAGCGACAATTACCGCGGTGACCCCAACGATGGCGGCCCGCTGGATTCCGACGACTGGACCTCCTACGTCCCGTATTCGATGCATGAAGCTACTCGCGAGCGGGTCGAAGACGGAGAGGAATATGACCAGGAGTATTATGATGAAATTTTGAGGGAAGAAATGGCAGAACATGAGCGGCTTCATGCGTCCGGCGATGCCGAGGGACTCGAGTTGGAGGTTGTGTTGGAGCAGGTTCCGGTCGGTAATGAGGATGATGAGGATGATGAGGATGAAGAAGATGAAGAAGATGACGAAGATGAAGAAGATGAAGAAGATGAAGAAGATGAAGAAGATGAAGAAGATGAAGAAGAAGATGATGATGATAATCAAGCTACTGCCGAGGAGAGGGAGGGGGGTCAGCTACTGAGGAGAATTGTGAGACTTGTTGGGAATGGTGAGTGTTGACTGGGGGTGATTGATGAGACCCGGCTGACGATTTGTAGGTGCCTCGGGGGCAGTTGGGTTGAGCCAGCGACAGATTCTTGCTTTGCTGAGAGGGCATGATCTTACGGACTTGATTTTTGATGATGCCGAGGTTGATGAGATGATGTATCAGCGGCGGACCAACAGACAAGACCCGGATAGGTTTCCCAAGGTACCGAGTGAGGAGGGGAGGAAACTGATGGAGTCGGGGGCGTTTGGGTCGTTTGATATCCGTGATCGGAGGTATAAGGATATCTCGAGGAGGATTCTCGATCGAGAGCTAGGTCTGGGCGGCAAGGCTGAGCAGCTGAGGAATCGAGGAATGATGCTGCAACAGATGATACCGGTATCCAAGCCAGAGATGATTATCCATTACGACGATCCCGTTTGTTGCGGCCAGTTCTCCGACGATGGCAACTTCTTTTACACCTGCAACAAAGACTTTAAAGTACGGTTATACGATACCTCGAATGTTTACGACTGGAAGTACTACAAAACGTTCGACTACCCGTTTGGTCAATGGACGATGACCGATGCCGACCTCAGCCCTGATAACCGCTGGCTGGCGTTTACGTCGTTGCAGCCTGAAGTTGCGATTGCTCCCACCGACCCGAAGGATACCGGCGATTCATACACACTTAACTTTGCCGGAGGGCACAGTCAGCCTGGGTATGGTGGGAGCTTTGCTATCTTCTCCGTGAGGTTCTCGGGCGATGGGCGTCAGCTTGTCGCGGGCACGAATACCGACTCCGTGGTAGTGTATGACATCGAAACACGCACAACATTACATCACGTTCATGGGCATAACGACGATGTGAACGCCGTTTGCTTTGCCGACAAGAACTCGCCTCACATCCTGTACTCCGGCTCAGATGACTGGTAGGTTTTCTTCTTTTCTGCACAGAAAGTCTTGAGATGGTAACTGATGCCATGTCTCTATAGTACGATTAAAGTATGGGACACCCGTTCCATTGGTGACGGCCGCCCAGCCGGGGCCTTTGTAGGACACACCGAAGGCCTTACCTATATCGACTCCAAGCAGGATGGTCGTTACATCCTTTCCAATGGTAAAGACCAGTCGATGAAACTGTGGGACTTGCGCAAAGCAATGTCTACCTCCACCTTCCTTTCAACAAACCCAACGGCCATCACTCAATCTCCAGATTATCAGTTCGACTACCGCTGGCAAGAATATGACGACTCACGATGGTATCAGCACCCCCACGACAACTCAGTCGTGACTTTCCGTGGACACAAGGTTCAGAGGACACTCATCAGATGCCACTTTTCGCCACCCAACAGCACAGATAGTCGATACGTCTACTCTGGAAGTGCAGATGGGCATGTATACATTTGGAACATGGACGCCACACTCGCGAAGACCATTGACGTTCAAAAAGCCACAGAGTCAGCCACTGGAAGCAACACGAGACTCAGGATGAGGCGGTATAGATTGCATAGCTTCGAGAATGACTGGAGCACTATTGTGAGAGATGTGGGATGGCATCCGAATGCGCCGGTACTGGTCGCTAGTTCGTGGAACGGCTCGGCGAATGATACGGGAACGGCAAGCGTGCATGGGTACAACGAGGCTGACGATGATGATGGGGAGGAGAGTGAGGATGAGGGGATGGCAATGGGGAGAGTGGTGGATGAAAAGTTAAATGCCCCGCGGGTGGCTACTGGAGGTTGGAGGCAGAGATATGATATGTAAGAAGTTGAATGATGTTTCGGCGTTGCATGGCTGGATTGGGAGGCTCAAATTGAGATGATGTGTATGATGCCTATGACACTGTTCTGGACGGTTTAGGATATCGATTGATTTCATGATCTAGTTGTTACATTTCGGGTATCTGGTAACGTGACAGCAACTCTATTGCTCCCACGATCTTGATGGATGAACAAAGTTTGTCCCAATGTTCTAACAGGAAGGTGCTCAGGTCGGCCGTTCGAGGACGCGAGTGTGTGGGGGCTAAACAAGGGGCGGGGAGGACGGAAGTGGAGGTTTGCCCCCATGGCCCCCAAAGGCTTGCGCAAAGACTCCATCACGTTATCACCTCTTGATTCTTCTCAACGGCCTCAAATGCCGGTACCTTTGTCTGAATTACCTCTAAAAGTAGGTACCTTTGTTGGTGCTGCGCCTTATGCTAAGCTTACTACGTCTAGTCGTCCGGTAAGCGTAGCATTCCATAGGTGGACGATGAGTCGTCGGCGCCGAGAATCATTTCCCGAATCTGCAAGGCTGTCTGGAGTCACAGTTGCACGCCGACCTAGACCTTGTCTGTTGAACTAGCTTTTTTTTACCCGAGGGGTTACTCAACCCAAGCGAGCCACTACGGCAACGATACATGGGTGTATATCTCGAGGCTGTGCCTCTCAGATGGTAGGCAACAGAAATATCGGCACACGCTTGGCTAGTACTGACCCGAAAACTGTAGCCCTAACCGGCCGGATGCATAGAGGTCATGCCGGCACCTCGCGGCTCTTGGGTCTCATTCTGGTCGCTGAGACACGATGGTGTCGTTGCATTGATGAACAGATGAGTAAGGGTCTTGAGCAACGGCATTAGAGATGGCCCGCAGACGACTCAGATCGACGTGATGGCTTTCCCTTCTTCATGGGTATACAAGGGAGTGGGCTTCTCCCCCGCCTGACCCCGAGTTTCACGCCTGACCACGACTCTCTCACTGTCTTGGATCTCGCGGAAGTCGGCGTGCTTGTTGTAAGCCGACCATGTCCAGAATTTTGAAGGCGCCTTTCAAGGCCCTGCGGACTAGGTTGCCGCCATCGAGTGATACTCAGTCTCAACAACCAGACGAGGATCTTCACAACACGAAGCCTTTGGTCCTCAGAACTCCTTTCTTGATTGCAATCGGTCTCTAGTAGGTGCCTCTTCTCCACTTTCATGATCAAGGTTCGCTAACAAGACTCATTGTGCTAGCATCATTGGCCTCATTGTGGCACTCGAATATGGTTTTCGAACAATCACAATCGCGGAAAACCGATTGCCCGTCCTTAATGAGTACGGGTACGAAGACGGTACTGGAGCCTACGGCCCCTTCCTGGCACCACGCCTCTATAAGGCTAGAGCAGAGGAAGACTCGTCCCAGTTGTCCACAACCACTGGATTCTCGTCCACTGGAACGCCATCTGCAACAAGCACGGCTCCTCCGGTCTTCACATCCTTCCCGCAAAACACCAGCAGCTCAGTGTTCACCCCGGAGCCGATCTTGATCTCAACGTCGACTTCAGCGTCAACGTCAACGGCAATGTCAGGATGGGATGCCCTGCCAACAGAGGCCATGGAATTCGGTGAGCGTATCGGATATCCTGTCATACACGTTCCGACCAACGGAACTTTGAGCTCAAACAGAACCAGCCCCTATGGGATACAACGTCGAGTGCCGCCCAAGGACAAGTATGGGCAAATAGCGGGATACCGAATCAGGCTATCCTTCTGGCATATTGCATATTGGAAAAGTTCTCGGCCTGGGGACATACCATACGTCCGCACCCCAGTAAAGTTTATCAGCAATATCAACTTCTTTCCACTGGATAAAGCAACCGAATCGGACTGTACGATCATTTGCGACGGCCCTGCCTTCGTCTTTCTGGAGCCCTCGTGTTGGTCTGAGTGGTCAAGGGTTGCAACAGCCCAACGCGACATGCGCGCTCTCAATCCATCGATCATGGTAGAGTACAACGAATTTCAATTCGACGGTGCTCGGCCGTGTGCAAAGGTCGCCCCAGATATTGTGGAAACCAGACCGGTTACTGCTACTCTGTTTAACCCTCTTCCATCAGTCACAACCACTGAGCTCATATACGAAGATGTCGTGGTGACAGGACCGGGCCAGGGGTCATATGTTCCTTCGACCTACACTCTGAGTGATATTGACGGAAAGCCCACCACTACGGTGACTACGCCCGTTTGGGTGCCTGCTGAAACGGCGGTATACACAACAACCGTCATGACCTTGACAGACAGTAATGGCAGGCCGACCGCCACAATCACCGGACATGGGAGGAGCTCAGCGAACCAACCAAGAACCCTCTTCGATGACAAGGGGAAACCTACGGCCACAGTCATTGTGAACGGCGGGCGATGGGTATGGCGGACAAGAACAATGACAGGTGGGCATGGGACTACACCGATCGCAACGATCACTGCTTTTGCGACTCTGAAGTTTGCCACTGTCACTGGGTATGACGATAAAGGAGTGTTGACGACTGTGACGGGCAAATTTCCTCTTGTTCCCAAGACCATCACTATGCGTGATTCTAACGGGGTTCCCACGGCAACGGTAACCACGCAGGTTCCCACAACGTACGACTGGGGGGTCACGATTACAGATTCCAACGGTCGACCTGTGGCCACAGTGTGGCCCAAAGATGACGCCGGTATCTTTCGCGCCTGGGACGATGACAGCGACGGGAATCCCGCCACCTTGGACACGGTTTCATGGGGTGCTTATCTTTTGGCATCGTTCCTGCCCATCATCATCACGTTACCGCTCACTATCCTGGCGCAAATCATCGATTCGCACGTCAAGGCGCTACTACCTTTGAAAGCCATGTCGCGCCGCTCCGATGGGTCATCGGCCGAGGACTCATTGTTTCTTACAACAGGTGGCATCAAGGGTTTCTTCACCAGTTGGCGTCTCTTGTTTCGTTCAAGAGAGCCAGGTTTGCTGCTCTCGCAGATGTTGATTCTTGTCTCCTCTGCTACCGCCTCGTTCGCAACAGAAGCTATTGGCTTTAAACTCCATGGAGGTTGTACAGTCGATAGCTTTGCTGGCTGTTTTATGGAGATTGCTATCTTCCGGGCGCCGGGTCGTCTTGTACAGGTCTTTTTGAGTTTAAGTCTAGCTGTGGTTGTCTTTTTGATATTCGCAATGTGGAACTGGCACAGAAACTGCGGATCGGATATGAGGAGTATTGCTGGTGTTGCTGCGCTCCTTACGGAGCAGACAACACGAGAAACCATCCACAAGGCCAAAGTCAACATCACGGACAAGTACGTCGAAAGAGAGAAGATGATCAAGGAACTGAGCGACCATAGGTTTGCCCTGCGTCAAGTGGCGCAGGCACCACTACTGCCGCCCAGCCCGAGGCACTCCCCAACAGCAACGTCCATATCCAGCGAGACATCCCTGGGACTGTCCTCGTCACAGTCGTCGTCACAGAAAAAGTATGGTCCGTATTGCACAGTGAGGCACTTGACGAATCGGTCGAACACAAACAGGCCACACCTGGCCCTTGTTACACTGCCAAACGAAGGGCAGAAACAGCCCGGCGCGAGCAAGAAGACAAGCGACAAGAAGACAAGCGAGGAGGTGTCTTCTTCTATAACCAAGAAGCTGTTTTCTCTCAACCCAGTAGCACAAGACTACATTGCCCAGGTCCTCTTTCTCCTCACCATCATCGGCTTTCTCATCATGATCTTATACTATGAGCTCACAAGCTTTCACGACTCGGCCTTTGAGATCTTTATGAACTCACAGAACCTCGGTGTGCGCGCCTTATTTGCCGGTTTGGGTTTCATCATCTCGCTGTTTTGGGATTCTTACTTCTTCAGTAAGTACCTCACCTACTCCTATTCTTTAAAACCAGATAGCTAACCACTTCCCAACAGACATAGCAACCCGAGAACCCTACCGCCTCCTCTCCCGCCACCCCCGCCTCCTCCAGACAGACGGCACCAGACGATCCAACCGCTTCTTCACCACCCCTCCCCCCCTGCACGTCTTTGAGGCCCTCACCCCCTCTAGCATCTTTTACAGCCTCCAGGATGGATCATTCATCGTCCCTGCCGTGGCGGCTGTGACGGTGTTGTCGAAGCTGACCCCGCCGTTGTTGTCCAACATACCGTTTGTTCCTTGGCTTACGTGGGAGACTCACCAGGTGTGTGCTTGGTCGGTGGTGGGGACGTTGGTGTTGATGATTTTGGTGCTTGGGTGGAATTTAGTTGCGGTGAGGTACCCGTATATGCCGGTGAATCCGGGGGGTGACGGGATGGGGTTGGTTGGGTGGGTGTATTATCTTTGCGATTCGAATGTGAGGGCGGAGTTGGGGGAGGTTTATAGCAGGAGGCAGGAGGTTGAGAACAGGGGTGGGGTTTGGGGATGGTGGAAGGGAAGGGGACAAGGAGGGGAGAAGACGGAGGGATCGGAGGGGGAGAGGGGGAGATATGTTACTTTTGGGGAGGTGACGGAGGCTCAGACGGGGGGTATGAGGGTGGGTATTGGGGAGTATGGAGTTGGGAGGGGGTAGATGGGGCTGGTGTACTCATATGATAGCATTGAAAGGCATGAAATAATGATAATGAGGCGCCGATTCCAGGCATATCAAAGCATGAGACATGTTGCATCAGTTAAACCGTGAACATCATTCCACCACGACCATCTGAAGTCTTTCCAGCATAACGATATCTGGCAAAGTGATACAGCCCACGGAGTATTCAAGAGCTTATAACCACTTGGTCCGACAGCTCTTTTCTCAATAAGAAGAATCGAACGATTTAGTATGGTAAAGCCAACGAACTATATCCCGAAACATCCATACGACACAAGTAAACCTGTCCCAAAAATCTTCCTCTGTCAATGACTTGTTTCGACGCCACTCCCCCAGTAAATATCAATAACCCTCACCAATGACCACCCATTGGCCCCCTCCCCCAACAATCAACCAACACCAAAGCAAGCCCGAGTTGGATCATATAGTCAAAAGTTTGGGTGAGATACCTAAGGTACTGTTGGTTGTGGACTGGATTGGGAGGTGGATTCGCGCGCCCGCTCGCTCCGTGTGGAAGCCCCTCATCCCGATAGAGAGAGCTGCAATTTCCGTGACGGGCCCCGGTTCATGAGGTGGCTAGAGCTCTTAGAGGGCGAGGATGCGATTGATTCTCAGTTTGAGGAAATATGCCATTGGGTAGAGTGTTTGGGTGCCCTGCAGTTGTTTGATAGGTACGGTGTGCACAAGGGGGGTGATTGCTGGATGGAAGGGGGTGCAATTCTCTGTGGATGGTCGGCGGACCTGCCCCGATAATAGGAGGACATATCTCGACGATTGACGGGCAAGTCTCACCGGTGATTAGAGATATCCGCAGGTGGGACATGGGCCGTCCAAGACTAAACAAACTGTTTGAACAGACTTGGAGGTTTTGTGTGGGTTTTCTAGGAAAGGGTTGAGGTTGATATGAGGAATGAACGAATAGGTGCTAGCTTTCATGGCAATCATTTACCTAGGTATCAAGAAGTTAGGATATTGCGATACTCTTCACGGTGAATAATACGTCAGTATCAACATTCACGGGATTGGAAGTGGTTTGGTATGTTCGATCTGACCGAAAATTGTATAATGCATCACGTGTCCACCAAAACTCACAAAGTTTGAACAGTATTTGATCGGAACATTGTGGTCTTTCCATTTGGGGGTATTAACTATTATGTACAGTATACGTTTTGCCGTGTATATCTTCCCAGCTGTCCCATGTATAATAAGTGAACCCTTCCCATGAATCTTCTCATCACCTTCTCTTTGCCCAAGATGCATATCCTTCTTTAGCCCATCAATTGTTCCGATCATGTAAACTTTCAAAAAGAAAACTCAAGGGGGTGACGAGATTATGGGGGGTATTTGCGATAAAGCCAAAAAATAAATAAAAAAAATCCCGCCCCCAAAATAGCCGCCAAATAATGCAATGCAGTAATGCTATGTGTTCGTGAAGGATCGTACGAATTGGATATCAAGGCTGAACCCACCAGGGCGCCGAAAAAGACACTTTTGATAAAAATAAGGAAATGGGGTTTGTAGTGTACACGTTTTGTAGCCGCTCAAATCAAAAGATTTAGAGGGCAAAGGCGGCGAAAGCCGCGACGACGGCAGCAAGGCCGAAGCTGGCGGCAACACGCTCACCACCGGCGAGGACGACGCTCTGGGTGGGGCGGACGAGGCCTTCAGTGCCGGTGGGGACCGAGATGGTGGTGCCGTTGGCAGTGATGATGGCACCGCCACCGTTGTTGCCAGGAACACCGGGGAGACCGCCGTCGACGATGGGAGCAGCGGTGATGGGAACAACATCAACAACGCCGGCAGTGCCAGTGGTGAAGCCGATCTCGGGAACGGGGACAGTGGTGGCAATGACAACGGTGGTGCTGCTACCGGGGATCTCAACACCGGCATCATCAGTGCAGGGAACAACAGTGGTGGTGTCGATGGTGATGGTGGTGTAGATGGGAGCAACAGTGGGAGTGGCGGTGATGGTGAGGTAGGTGGTGACAGTAGGAGCCGTGACTACGGCGGGGTTGCCACCAGCCCAAGGAGCGCAGAGACCCTG
Source organism: Podospora pseudoanserina (assembly GCF_035222485.1). Taxonomy (NCBI): domain Eukaryota; kingdom Fungi; phylum Ascomycota; class Sordariomycetes; order Sordariales; family Podosporaceae; genus Podospora; species Podospora pseudoanserina. The sequence goes on along the minus strand of NC_085920.1, from coordinate 6,181,006 downwards.
GAAGAAGATGACGGCCTCGGAGATGATCTGATCGGAACCACCGTGGGCGTACAAGCAGTCGTAGACGTTCTTGACGAAGAGGGCATCGGGGCAGTAGCACCCCGCATCAGTGTTGTCAGAGCAGCCGACCTGGAAGAGGAAGGTGTTCAAGCACGAGGGGACAACCTCAGGGCAAGGGAGAGTCTCGACGGGCTTGACAGAGGTGACAATGCCAGTGGTGGGGATGTCAATGACGGTGGTGGCGGGGGTCTCGGTAACACCAGGAGCAGGGACAGTGGTCTCGCCAGCAGCAGGGGTGGTCTCGCCAGCGGCAGGAGAAGTCTCGACAGGGGCGGGGGCAGAGGTCTCCTCAACAATAGGGGTCTCGATGACAGTAGTGAGAGTCTCGGTGACGGGGCAGATGGTGGTGGAGACGGGAACGGTCACGATTGTGGTCTTGATGGAGTTGGCCGGGCAGTCAGGGACGGTAGGCTCGCACTGGGTGATGGTCTCGGTCTGAGTGGTGAAGATGGTGGAGATGGTCTCGAACTCGGTGGTGATCACGGTGGTGATGGGAGTGGTGATGGCGGCAGGCTCAGTGCTGGTGGTCTCGCCAGCAACCTCAGTAGTAGTCTCACCAGCAGGCTCGGTGGCCGTCTCCTCGGCGGGGGCAGTGGTGGTCTCCTCAGCGGGAACAGTAGCGGTCTCCTCAGCGGGAACAGTAGCGGTCTCCTCAGCAGGAGCAGTGGTGGTCTCCTCAGCAGGGACCGTAGCAGTCTCCTCAGCGGGAACGGTGGCGGTGGACTCCTCAGCAGGGACAGTGGAGGTCTCCTCGGCGGGGACGGTAGCCGTAGACTCCTCGGCAGGGACAGTGGAAGTCTCCTCAGCAGGGGCAGTGGTCTCGGGAAGGACAGCAGTGGAAGTCTCGCCGGGAACAATAGCAGTAGAAGTCTCGGTCTCAGCGGGCGAGGTCTCAACAGGGGCGGTGCTGGTCACATCGGCAGGAGTGGTGACAACGGCAGTGGTGGTGGCAGGCTTGGTAGTCGCGGGCTTGGTGGTCACAGGCTTGGTGCTGGAGGCAGTGTTGCAGTCGAAAGAGACAGTGGGGACCTTGATGGCGCAGCTCTTCTTGGGCTTGTTCTGAGGAGGGAAGATGATGGTGACATTCTTGGCACCACCGCACTGCTTGTTCTTGATGGTGGTACCGGACTTCTTGCAAGCGTGGCGAGTCTTGCAGACAGAGCCGTTGGGCATGTCATAGTGGAACTCGAGATCGCAGTCGAACTCGGGCTGGACAACAATGGTGCCGAGGGAGAACTTGTCTACAACGGGACCGCAGCCGAAAGATGGAGACTTGTTCTTCTCAGGGTGGCAAGTACCACCAATGAACTTGCCGCTGCCGGGGCGAGAGTCGAAACGACCCTTGTTTCCGTCACTGCCGCACTCGAAACCCTTGAAGGTGAAGTCTCCGTAGTTGGCGAACGGACCAGGAATGAGATCAGCCCAGTCGAAGCCGGATTGCTGCTTGGGGGTACACTTGTTGTCGATGTTCTCGGGGCAGGTGAAAGCAGGAGCCTTCTTGAACTGTTGGAGGTGTAAGCGACTGAGCAAGGTGTGGAAGAGATGACGATCTTTCAACTTACAGTGGCCTCTACGCCGGCCGCGAGGGCGATAAGGGGGATATAGCTCTTCATGGTGACGAGCTGCGTGTCAATATAGACAGTAGAACGATAGACCGGGTATAGTTTATGGCGGTGGGCTGAATGAATGCCGGTAGAATATCGGGCGAACCTTGCGCCTTCAGATACAATGCTGGCTTAAAATGTTGATGTCGTCTGAACGATTGTGTCGACAAGGAAATCCAATAATGGTTGGAAAAGAAAAGAAGCTTGAGGCAAAGAAGCGAATGACTTTGCCGTCGGTTGTTCGTTAGAGTAAGGTAAAGGAAATGCCACACCACAAAACGTTTGAACACTACTGACCGAGAAAGAGAAGAGCGGGAACGGAGGCGAGGGCAGGACTCTGTTTATACCAACATGAGGGCATAACATCGGGTCCATGACCCCCATGCAAAGGAGAACTCATGTCACTTCATGGTGGAGAGTCTGGCCCAGACAAGGCCGTGGGCCAGCCAGACCAGCATCCCCTAGCAACTGCGTTCACACCCTGTGTCGTTGGGAACGGGCAGAACGGCCCAACATGGCAGCCAGTGAGGGCTTCGTGGGCGCTAGGACCCTTTGCTCCTTTGGCGATGTGACGTTTGGCGAGGGGTGAGGTCAGGGCCAAAGTTCACGAAAACAGTCGTCTCCACATTGAAAATGCCCGGCCGATGTTGCGCTGCTGTCTCTTGGTGGCGCGCGGCTCCAGGGGCGGCAGGCAGGGGGTGCTGGTAAGCGACAGGGGTGCGCTAGAGATCTGGTCAAGGGGTTGGCTGAAGGCTTTGAAAGCTGCCCATCGATGTGGCCCAATCGGTTACACATCTCGACGTCTGAACGGAAAGGGAATGTCTTACTCTCTCACTGCTGTCCTGTAAAAGGGTCAGTTCAGGCACTGCAATTATAAATGGCTCTGCGTGAGCGGCAAGAGGCCTGCCTGCGGCAAAAAGGGCGAATGCGATGAGCATTTCACTGTTGCCTCTCTGTCACAGCTCACTGTGCTACAATCCGGGAATTCTTCATGTCGGTAACCCTATTCTCGTTGCTGGGTAAGCAAAGCCATGCTGCCGGACACGAGATAGGATCCATTTTCTGTGATGATATTGAATGTTGAGCACGAGCACGCACCCCTTTACGTCCTGTGCCTTCACCGTACACAGAGGGATTCCGGCAAAAGAAGGCAGTGATGAGCGCGCGGATGGCACCTTGATGGTGCAGGCAAAATGGGGACTTGCCCAAAAGCTTGAAACAGGTGGCTGTCTGCTTCAGGCTGCTCAGCCACATTCGAACGGTGACGCTACTGCAGGTACGAAGCCATTCCCGCACGATGCATTTTGGGCTGCAGCTGCTGACTTCCAATTGATCCTTCTTTCATTGTTCGACTTCTGGCAGCCCTCTCTGCTTCAGCGATGTTCCTGGATTTCCCCAGCGTTCGGCTCTGGGATCGTTGGCTACCAGGAACCGATCATCAAAACTCCACCCCCGCCCAAAACGGCTGTGGTTCGTTATTCCCCACAATGAAGCGTTTCCCAAAACGATGCTCAATCACGGCCCGACTTGCTTGTTCAAGAGTCAACCCTGTTCGTCATTCCAACAACCGGACCTCCGATCTGTCCACGCCGGGAGTATCGACCGAGTTTATCGATTGATGGAAAAGGGGGCTCGCAACCGAGTCGTCGCCTCATCTCCGCTGCTAAGAGATATTGTCAATGCTCAGAATAACTTCAAAAATACACTCGTTAATTGAGGTCAGCTGAGCTGGTATTATTTCTGTGTCTGTGAGTGCAGTCAACACAAAGAATCGCTACCTAGTACTCCGTAATCAAACGGGTGTCCGCAGAATCGAAGTGCCGCGTTTCACCGCACCCGCTGTCAGTTGTCCCTGGACTGGCGCCAGCAGTTTCATGTTTCAGGTCTGACCAGCCCATCAGAGTCTGGGTCGGGGATATCTGACCAATCAACATGAGCCGCTTTTCTCGGACCGACGTCTCCACTAAAACATTGTTCCCTTTCCACGATGTCACTGATGTCCAGAAGCATCGTGAACTCAATTTCGCAGAGGCCAAACGATCATATGCACTGCTACACTGACGGCTGACCACGGAGCGTCCTGTGCGCTTTTCACAGTCACGACCTTCAACGAAATAGGGAAAACTGGATCACATTGCAACGGTATCCACGGACTCATCGAGCTGCCGATCTCCAATATCTGCTGGACGGCCAATTCCTCTAGTATCGGCCGCTTTGACGACGAGATGGAGTCTGCAATTTCAACACAGCTGTCACGGGTTCAACTGGCATCATCGAAAAACGAACATAGCTTGCCGTTCATATCAAGCGCTGGTGCCGTTTTAGTGTAGTCCCAAAATAGGAGCGATCCAGCCAGAAAATCCCGGTTGACGCTCGCCAAATTCGCGGTTCCTGGGTCCACGAGGCGCTGCCGCCAGCGAATCGCCCCGTCAGATCGGGTTGATCGGCAGCCTCCGTTTCTGACAACCGCCCACCCAGCCCTTGAAGGCGTCTAGGAGCCGCCCGAAACGCCGCCTTCAGTGTCAACACAACTCTCAAAAACGCTCATCACAGACATTCTTCTCGCATACGCAGTAATTGTGAATAACTTCTTGCTAATGACAAATGGTACGCTGATAGCTCGGTGTCCGGGCACTTTGACGAGAACTGGTGGACGACCGAGACATCGCGACAGGGACAGGGTGTAAACCCCACAACTCGCTTGGAGCACGCACTGCCAAGAGCAACCATCGCCAGGCGTTTCTTTCCAAGTTCAGACAGGTGGTGCAACAGTGGAGAGTTATGCCAAGCACAACCCCTTGTTGTGTTCTGCTCAGGGGTTCCTCAGTCTTGTTTCGAGTTGAAGCCATCACATTCGTATCCAACGCTGGAACACACATGAACCAAAGCTCTGGCCACCGCAAGAATGTGCAGATAGCTTCGCCTGCGAGAAAGAGACCATTCAGTTGTGGTCCATCACCCAAGTCATGTTGAGATTACCCAAGGCCCGAGCCACCAACAGCTGGTTCAAAGCGCAAAGTTATCGTGCGCTGGACAAGTTCATGGTGTATGGAGTCTTCAAGCGTCTTGGAGACCCGGTAACACCGATGTCTGATGAGACCGAGGCGGCGATTCCAGCCATACGGATATGGGGATCCTACTTCGTGGCTGCGACTTCGGCATTTCTTGTGTCATCGTCTCTTGGGTTGGGAAAATCACGATCCCTCCCAGCTCAGCCCGGCTCGATAACACCAAGTCAAAGCTCTGAACAAGAACCCAGCGGTCTGGATGAAACAAAGCAACACCACACGAACGGCGAATACGCTACACCAAGATCCTTTACAATCCTACTTTGCATCTGTCATACCCATGGCAGGATATTCATCCTGATGCGCCGGCCCGCTGCCCAGGTCGATCAAATTGTAAGTAAACAAAGATCAGATCTTTACCCCCTTCCTAACCAGTCGTGCCCACCTCGTTACACCAGACCTCTGGTCCTCGACCATGTTTTTATCACTCATCCAAAGCTCAATGCACCTCTTCAAAAGACGGACGGCACGGCACGGCGTAGCCAACCCGACCATCTGGACTGCCTAAAAAGAGACGAATCGGCCGCTTTTATCCTCCCTCCACCGGCTGTCAAACGTTGGATGGGGGCACAAAAATGCGGCACACACCAGATGGCCGCATATCACCGCCTTTCAGGTCCCGTTCCGGGTCTTCCTTCCGGCCCGGACGACTGGCCTCGTTCTTAACTACTTAATTTGTATACATAACGTCCAACGACAGCTGCCTGCCCGTCTGCTTGAACGCCGGCCCGTTTCCGTCTGTTTGAGGTGATATTATACCGGCGTTTGTATTACCTCGGCTGGTCTGATAGAGTGACCGCCGGCCACTGCTAGGCAAAAGAACCAGCTTTGGTATCAGGTAAACTGGCCATCATAAACATGCTGTAAGCTTTACTATCCATACAAGCGAGTCTCGGCCTTCAGCCAAGTGTTCGAGGTACCGTGTCCTGTCGACACGGCCGGATTGTCTTCCGGCGTATGTACGAGGACAATTAGGAAGACGCCACACCCACACCCATCAGATAGAATAGTTTAGCTCTATTCAGTGGGGGGTTAGCATTGAAATCCCGCCGGCCTTGTAGACCTTGTAGATCTGTAGGCATTGGGACCACCTACACAACCTTAAAGCATGTCCCTCTCATTCGGTCAAGTTTGATAACTGCGCTCCGGAAACTTTATTCGGGCCTGCTTATGGTCGAGCGGTACTTTTGTCGACGTGAAGTTGGTTGATTTGAGGCCGCTTATCTGATGAAGCTATCAGTTTGCAAGCTGCATTAGTGGCTACTAGGTAAGAACTGGTGTGTTCAACGTCATGTAAAACTTCATAAAGACAAGCATGTCTGTGCCTGCCACCGTAGTATCTCCCTAGCCATTCATCAGAACTACAAGTGGAGAAATAATGACACAGTCAAATCTGCTCATCAGCTACAGACGAGATTCTGAACAGACCGGCGTAGCTTGAAGCTTCTCATCATACGTTTCTTTCCCTTCACACATATTCCCTCCTTACCTTCCTCACCAACCAACCCTTTCTCCTTCCCACCGCCCTAGTTCCTTCCCCAGCATCCAATCCACCCCTTGCTTCCTCGTCTGCCAGCCGCAACTCCTTCTCTCCTTCCCCTCCTTCCAGCTTATAGCCATTCCTTCCACACCTCCCCTCAACAAGCAATAAACTCCCATATGGTGTAGTGGTCAGCATATCAGGCTTTCACCTACCTACTGCCAACAGTCAAGAGGAATCTGAACCACCCTGGAGCCCCGGGTTCAATTCCCGGTATGGGAAATTCGTTTTGCTGGCTTCTCCATCTTTCTTTTCTGTTCCGTATTGTGATGATGGTTGATTATTCTGGTGGTATGTCACCGTTCGAAGGCCTGATAAACAAACCCCAATAGACTCATGTCGAGCGACAACAAGTAATGGATTTCATTATTTTAGTCCTCCAGAAGATGAATACGGCAAACGGCATGGCACCTATTTGCTCTCTGTCCAACAGTAACTATCAGTTCTTCTCGAACGTTAGTGAGGTACATGTATTGTAAGAAAGCACCTGACGGGAAAGTCGTCGGCGAGAAGTCATAATAAATAAAATGTTGCTATTTGTTGTCTAATCATGGCATATCTTACGCATTTCATACAGGGATACCACATCGGCTGTTTATCTGCCGCATCCTCCGTAAAAAGTCGACGGTGGTGGTATATGTCATGGCTTCCAGGCACATCTCGTTAAGTTTCTCAGTGCTGTGGACAATCTCTTTCACATACTGCCTATGCAACCCTTGGATGAAATCGATGACTGGATATAGACTAAGAATCCCATTGCTTAAACAACCAAAAATAGGGCAACAATCACCACCGAGTCAACATCAAAATGTCATCAAAGAAGCTCCAGATCTTGGTCTATTATTCATATCACCTCATCCACCGCACACTCACTCACGCACCCCCCTGCAACCTCCTAATCCTCTCCTCCGCCGCCCTCGCCCTCCTCTCCCTATCCAACTTCATCCTCTGCTCAGCCGTCAACCCCCTCGTCTCCTCCTCCCTTTGATTCAGCGGAGCCCCTCCCAACACGCCCCCCTTCCTGGGCTTACCCTCCTTCACCACCGGCCCTTCCTTCTTCAGCCTCTCCTCCTCTGCCTTCCTCCTCTGCTCCTCCTCCTTCTTCTCCCTCTCCGCTCGCTTATCTGCGTCTTCCCTTTTCAGAGCAGCAGGAACATGCGCAGCCTCCCAATCCCACTTTTTCTCGCCTGCCTCTGACCTCGCTACCCTAAACGCATCCCGCGTGGCGCGATCACCGGCAAGATCGAAGGGAGTTTTCCCTTCCGAGTTGAGAATCGTTGGATCAGCGCCGGCGCGGGTAATGAGACCTACTATTACCGCTGCCGAGTTTTGCGAGGCGGCAAAATGTAGAGGGGTGGGAGTGTGATGGTTTTGTTGGGTGTCTTTTGGTTGGAAGACAAAGTTGGCGTCGAGTTTGTTGTTGGTCAAATACGACAACAAGGCAGGGAGTTTTGACCGGCGGATGATGGACTGTAGCTGGGTGGTGTGGAAGATGGCCGCCTCTTCCTCTTCTGATAGTTTCGGCGCCGCTGGCTTTGACTCTTTTGACTTTGTAATCTTGGATGGCTCAGCAGTCGGTGCTTCTGGTTCTGGCTGAATCTCCTTGACTTTTAGTCTGGTGAGCTCGATAAACGACCGCATGAGTTCGTTCTGGGTTGCTCTTCTCGTGTTGAAGGGGAAGCCTCGGATCCGAGGGTCGTTGGCGCGAAGAACTTGGCCTTCATATGGACCGAAAAGGGTTCTCCGGTTCGTCATGCCAGTTGCGCGGATGAACAGGAGGTCCGAGGTATCAATGAGGTTCTTCCAGTCTTTCAGGAGATTTCGAACATCCTCAACCAAGGCCTGCTCGTTGTAACGACGAAGGGACGAACCAGCGGAGTGGGCCGTTCCCTTTGCGTTATCGTTCGCCGACTGAGAGCCACCCTGCTTGCGACGAGTGGTATACCGATGGAACGTCTTGTGCGCCAGGACAACAGCTTCTCTGTTCAAGGGGCCTGTAGTGCCGTGTTTGCTCCTCTTCGGTGCCAGTGAAACAACCATAGCAGCGAAATGGCCACCTCCGATCATACACATAAATATGTGCTGCCCATTGTAGCTCGCCGGCACAGACTGCGCATCTTTTGGAGGCTTGGGCATGGAGATGGGCGCAAGCTGTCTCTTCTTGATCGCCTCCACGATGACATCCTCATTTTCCAGCTCCTCGGCGGTGAAAAGGGCTCTGTAGATTCCATAGTATGTCTTTTCTGGCAGCTTGGGGGACTCGAACCAAAGTAATGGTGCCTTGCCCGTGCCTTTCTTCTGTTTTGTATCCACGTCGCCACCTTCGTCATTCGGTTTGCGCTTGTCCGCCAGATTGGCCTGTTTCTTCAACAGAGCGGTAAGAGTGGTCTCCTTGCGCCCGATATCCTCCTCTTCGTCTTCGCTATCTTCGCTTTCGGAACCTGAAATGCTCTCGTCGAGCTCATCGACAAGCTTTTCGAACTCGGCCTCGGAGACTGGGCTGAGGCCATGGAGCTTTTGCTTGAGGTTGTAGTGGTGTAGATCGGTCTTGAGATGCTCTCTCTGCTCTTGTACTGTGACAAACGACAGACTGCAAAGGGAACAAGCTTGCGATCCGATCACATTGTCGGCCGTCGCGGGGCTTGGAGTTTGGGTCGCTGTTGTGGTATCGTCTTGAACTGCCAGTCCACCGCTCGCATCGGCATCGGTCTTGAGGGACAGAGTGGTAATAACGTCTGGTGGGAGATCGTAGAGGTAAAGTGGCCGCCGCAGGAGCTCGTCCTGTGGTTTTGCCATTGCGCGCTTGGTTTCGGGGCGTTTGCGACTGGCGATAATAGGGAGCGTTGATGGTTGGAGGTTTCGTGGAATGAGGACTTGGATCGCAGCTCAATCAAACACCAGTCTTTTTATGGGAACAATTAGACTGAGAGAAACCTGGCTCTATCTCCCGCTCCAAGTAATAGTATGCTTTCCCACACAATCTTTTTAAATCATTATTTCAAAGCTTCACGAATGGTGGCGCGGGGCAATTCCTTATCGCCAAGTGGTACACTGATAAGAGTCATACCGAGATACGTCACTCTACGGACCCTAACCCTTACAGTGATTTAGCACTGGAAAGAGACAAAAAAGATTCAGAAAACTATATACGATTCACTGCATAAAACTAATAAGAGGGAGGAGGGCTCAATTGAAAAAAAAAACAAAAGTAGAATATCAATTATTAGAATCGAGACACCACTTGGTGCCTACCGATATACCTTACCCTAGGGAGATCCACACGACTAAATACGGCTCACCTGCCTTCGTCAAATGAACAACGAGAAGAGGCTTGTGCAAAGAGAAAGCTCAGCGGAATCGTGATTACGAGAAAGACAAGTTAGTCCTATCTTGTAGGCTGATTTAACTCAACGCTCAGCTCACTCCAAACCCACTTCTTGTTGTTATCTCACCTTGAAAGAAATACAGACAACGAGACTTGTTCACCTAGTCGAATGAAAACCGAGAAGTGGGCTGTATTCCAGGAGAAAACTGAGCAAAATCATTGTTCTGAGAAAACCCAGCGGACTCGGGAAAAAGGTTCTCGCTCGCCTGATTTGACTCAACGCTCAGTTGTGTCCAGCGTACCTCTCGCTCGGGTTCAGCGATGTTGTTCTTCGAAGAGATGCCCGTCCAGGTTCCGCATAATCGAGCCAGAGTCTCATCATGAACCTGTGGGGCTTCTCGATCAGTGATGGAGTTCTGAGAAGATTGCCTCGACGACTCACTCAGACCCGGTCTTGAGGGCGAGTTCTCAGCCGGCGGGTAGACAACCTCCTCACTCTCAATCCACTCCCTGCGCCTTCGCCCAGCCCACTCCAATGTAGCGTGGCGGATATACTGAAGGCGCTCAAGATACTCATCCCGTGTCTCTCCTCTGTAGCGAGGAAGGACCTTGGCCAGGGTGGAAAGATCATTACGGGGAGAGTGAACACGCTTCCGGTACTCTTCAGCAGGGTCACAAGATACCCAGAAAAGCTCAGCACTAGGGACATACGAAGGATGAACAGCATAATTAATGCCACGCTCAGCCTTGTAAGCCCAGTAGCTCAAGATGATGTAAGGGCTGTCAGTTACAAGAGGCGCGTAGAAATCACGGCACTCTCGGCAGAAACCGAATTTTGCACTAGTAATCACCTCCGGGTTGTCACACCGAGCCCGCGTCCTCGAAGTCAACGTACACGGAACAGCATGTTCGTAGACGTGTGTACACACCGTATAAACCTTGTGCTCGAGTTGACACATTTTGATGGTCAAAAAGGGCTAGCTTTATCTCTATACTCAAAAGGTTAAGTAGGTCGATATTGAGAGAGGCTTTTACGATAGCACGAATGTTGAAGCAAGCTGAGATGTGGGATGTGAAACGATGCTGTTGTAGTGCCATCACGACCAGCATTGGCCTTAAATACACGAGATGAAGCCAACATCATTGATGCATATAACTGCATTGTAGTCAGGAATTATTGACAGTAGTCAAAACAATGGCTTTGTTCCGGCATCAGTTCTCTTGTGAGCGTTAGTATCAGACAGTAACTTGGCAACTTCAGGGACAAAGAGGTCATAATGGTATTATTCAAAGTCACCAAAATGATTGGGTGAGAGTAGCGAACAGGTGAGGCAGTGGCTATAATGGATTTTGGAGCAAGCATCCTCCTTCACCACAAATAGTTGATACACATAAGTATGTTGGCCCATATGATGTTGTAAACCATGCATCGAAAGTAAACTAAAGGGCCTTTTAAATACCTTTAAAGGCCTTTAATTATCTCGAAAGCCTATTAACTTTATTTAAAAGCCTAGTAGTCATCCTTTAAGGTGTAGATAAAATATAGGCCAACTTATTTGTGTGTCAATTATTATGTGGGCAGGTGGCACCTCCGTTCTCGTTCAGATAATGTCCCATACTGCGACGTAACGAAACCAAAAGGTTGATTTTCAACATGATCCTCACGAGAATGGACGAGCCTGCAAGTAGGAAACGTTGATGTTGTTATGTTGAACGCTTACTCATCGGGCCGTCAAAAGCCGAGGCGCGATGCCGCAGCTGAAGGATAATCATGAGGTAATCGTCGGTCAGCAAGTCTCGGCAGGCAACTCTCCACCACCCTCAACCATCATGAAGACAAAACAATCCAGAGATCGGAAAATGATGATCTAGAACCCTAGGTCTCTAATACATGAATATATGATCACTCAATCTCACTTAAGCATCGTGTCACGATTTCTCTCCCAATCCAGTGTCTACCAGCTTCTTCTCGCCTCCATCGAGAAGCAATCCTATAATCTATATGAGGCGTCCTATCCTTCTCCTCTCAATTCTCATCGCATTTTTCGCAATCATCCTCACATACTACAAGCCTGACATTCTTCAGATCTTGACCACATACACAGGCACCACCATCCTCACCCTAACAACCCACCTCACAAGCCTAACCACCAACCCCAACATCACCACCCCATCACACATGAACACCGCCAAAACAACCATGTCTCGCACCCTCCACCACGCCAAAATCACCCCCCATCTCTCCTCCACCCGCGGCCACTCGGACCACGGCTGGCTAAACACCTACCACTCCTTCTCCTTTGCAAACTGGTACCACCCCTCCTACACCAGCTTCGGCTCCCTCCGCGTCCTCAACGAAGACCGCGTAAAGCCCCAATCCGGCTTCCCAACCCACCCCCACCGCGACTTTGAAATCTTCTCCTACATCCTCTCCGGCGAGCTCACCCACCGCGACTCCATGCTCACCAAAGGCGCCGAGGGTGACAATGTCTCCCCCGATCAGTTCTACCGCATGAAGCGCGGTGACATCCAGTTCACCACCGGCGGAACGGGGATCGCTCACTCAGAGTTCAACGAGCACAGGAGGGATACTGTCCACTTCTTGCAGATTTGGGCTTTGCCTTGGAAGAGAGGGCTGAAGCCGAGGTATCATACCAGGCGTTTTAGTGAGGAGGATAAGAGGAAAGGGTTTGTGACGATTTTAAGTCCGCTGAAGGGGGGTGTGGACGCTACTGCTGAGCAAGAGGCCAAGGCGGAGGCGGTGGTCGAAGGGACAATTCCTATTCATGCTGACTTCTTGATGGGGGCGGGGATTATCACTGGTGGTGACAAGTTTGAATGGATTGTGGGAGGAAGAGGGAATGTGACGGAGCAGAACAAGAGGAAGGTGTTTGTTCACTTGCCCATGACCAAGGGAGGGAAGGCGAGTATCAGGTTGGATGGGAGAGACGATGCTGTATTGAAGGAGGGAGATGGAGCGTTCATCGAAGGAGTGAACAAGGGAGATAAGCTCTGGGTGGAAAGTGTTGGCGAAGTCGAGGCTGAGGTTGTGGTTTTGGATACCGCGTAGGCATGGTTGGCTGTTGATCAGACAAGCAGAATGTGATACCCAATTGCAAGACTTGATTTTAATAGACTTTATATGTTCGGACAAACTTTCAAACCCGGCCCAGTGCTTCACATGTCATGTATGACCAACGTCTTCCTCACCACGATCCGCAGACCGACAGCAATGAAGAGATGAGAAATCCCACAAGGAGAGAGAGGTTACAAAAATTCCCTACCAGTACAAGCCTGGCAGGAGCGGTCAGGTATGTAGTTTTCAACTAGCAAAAACGCGATCTCGGACGAATCCTCACTGATACGCGTAAAACCCCTGCACTTGGATGGAGAAGAAAAAGAGAAACAAGAGTTGAAATTCTGGTAGGGATTTGCTGAATTTGTACTTGAGTGGGAGTGGTCTGTGCACGCCTGCAAAATCTGGGGAAACTGCAAAATGTCTGTGCGCTGGTGAGCACTGGCCAGGTGAGGTGTCGGTGTGACCCTAACCCTCTAGTTACCTGAACGGAGGCGGAGAACCCGCGACGGTGAGGGACGTGGTTATGAAAGCCGGTTGATCTCAGGAGTCGTGGCATGACTTGAGTGTTTAAAACAAGCCTTGACTGATATATTACTACTTTTTATGTTCGAGTTCATACTGTTCTCATTTTGCGCATCGATTGGCTCTTCCCTCAAACTCGCATCCTGTAACTGCAGCACTTCAGTTTGTTGACAGCGTCATTGAAATTCAGTTCTGATACACACGCTCCAACCTGTATAGACAACGACACTCTCCCAAAAATGACCTCCCAACTTCCAGCCTTCCCTCGATTTGTCTTTACAATAGCAGAGCCAATATCACTGTAAGATCTCTTTGGTCGCTCTCGACGTCACCCACTAACCACATGCCTCAGCATCTCCGGCACTATTGGCGCCGTTGTATTCCCCCGTTACTTCCTCGCAGCTCAAACACCAACCCCCATGCTATCATTTCCAGAACAATCCCTCCTGGTCTCCCAACAACTAGGAAACATGTACTTCCTCGCCTTCCTCCTCGGCCTCTTTGTCCTTCACAGTACCACCGAGATTAAAGTCGTGAGGAGCTACCTCTGGGCGCTGTGGTTGGCTGACATTGGACACATGGCTGTTACATGCCGTATTCTTGGGTGGGAAGAGTCGGTTGGGATGTTGAGGTGGAACGAGATGACTTGGGGAAACTTAGGTGCTACTGTAAGTTCAATCCATTGTTGTGGTATATTCGCTGACACGTGCGGTGGGTAAAGGGATTTCTCTTCACTGTAAGGAGTTTGTACTTCCTGGGGGTGTTCGGACCCGATGGGTCAGATGAAGAGGACACCAGGGGAAGGAAAAAGACAAGGAGGGTGAAGGAGCTGTAATCATGAGACAAACCAAGACTCCAAAGTGATGGTGTCTTGCTGATGACGTCCATTCCTTGCAGACAGAGGTGAGTGAGCGGTTGGGTGAGCTTTTGTTTAGTTGTTGAACAAGTTTTTGGTGGGTTAGTATTGCGGCAGTTCTACGGGATACAATGACCACAAGAAAGTTGTATAAACAAGTTGCAATATGAACATACATGAACTCACTCTGTACCTTTGTGTAAGTGAGACTGCAGATACCCTAACCCTAATGGTGTTTATCAAGGTTGAGCTGCCAGCTTTGCACCCGCGGCCTGTGCTTTGCCGAGCACCGTCTAATTCCTTGCCTGCCGCATCAGAAGAGCGATCACCAATACAACAACCCCTCCACAGCCCTCAAGATGCCGACCAGCTCATGTAAAGATATTCGTGTGTTCCACGTTGTCAATTGCTACAGCCTTCTCGAAACTAACCTCTGGTATCCAGGAGACGCCTTGGCGCAGTGCCTCCAAGAGTCTGAATGCGTCATGGTGCAGCGCAACTCGGCCGCCGACTGCCTCCGCGAACCTCTCGTCGATACCCTCCCGCTCAAGTGCAAGCAACTCAAGAAGGGCTTCGGTGAATGCCGCCGTGGCATGGTCGACATGCGCAAGCGCTTCAGAGGCAACCAGCCCATTGCTTTCACGAAGATCCAAAAGACAGAGGACACCGGCGAGGGATACCAGTTGTATGCGGGCAAGTCTGCTTTCGCAGGGACACGCGGCGAGACAGACGGCACCAACAAGGCGCCAGAGGACTGGAGAGAAGCTGAGAACAGGAAATACAGAGAAGCACAGGAAGCTGCTGGGAAGAAGTCATAGCAGACCTATGGGAAAGCATGGGACGATACCGGGGTTGCGCAATGTAATGGGATAAGGAAAACATATGTGCGATAGCTGTATTATATTTGAATTGGGTCATTAGGGCATAGCAGGCGTTTTGGCAAAAACAAAATCAGACTCTGGGCAAAGAGGCATGACTGTCACCTGGGTGTGTTGTTGGGGGTAGAGGTCAGCGGCAGGTGACGGCATGCTCTTTCGTTTCCAAACATCCGGTACAGCATTCCTTCTACCCTTCAGAACTCATCAGACAAAGGAGGCACACTCTCTTCAACAAACTTCAGGTAGTCGACAGTCTTTGGCCTCTCCGGTCTGAACACCCAGACGAACAAGAGCCAATGGTGGTGCAACGTGACAGCGCAAAGTCAAAAAAAGAGACCCCTGCTACGCAGCACTAAAATAGGACCCCGGAGCGATTGACCGTGGCACAGAAATCAGATATCCACCATCGACTTTTGCGCATCATGGCCAATGGTCAGTGACTCGTGGACCTGCTACTTATTCTCACCGACTTCAACTTTGGATCACCCCTTTCAAACGGTTTTTGGTTCCATCAATTGATCCTTGACAAAATGGGGGTTCCGTGAACCCTTCCTTCAGCAAACCGAGAAACAGCACTCCCGTTGCAACAGCTCGTCACACGACCAAAACACGATGCCGGCAATAACCAACCTTTTCAACCGCCAACCACCACGGCGGACACTGTTCATAATCTTTGGCACCCTGTCATTTTTGACATTATGCATGTTCACCATTCACTTCCCAATCCTCAACCAGCTATCTACACTACGAGTGTTTGATACGATTGGAGGAGGGCATCACAAACCACACCACCACCTAGAAGCTGCAGGAGAAGTCGTGGTGACAGTGACACCACCGACGCAGGGGCAAGAAGATGGGCAAAGCGGGATGACGTCTTCAGGGTCGATAGGTGCACCCCACCTTGAACCCCAACCCAGACCTCACTCACCACCACCACCATCCCACGACATCGACATGGACACCAATCACAACCTTAAGATGAATCCCTCTCAGCACCCCATGGGCGGTGCTTCCGCCAACAGTCAGGAGGAGGAAGAAATGGATCTCACGGCTAGCAACCACAAACACCACAAACACCCCCCTCCCCCACCACTAAACCTCATCTCCCCCCTTCCCCCTTCCTACCCCCCACTCCGCCGCCTAATCATCATCTCCGACGTCCACGGTCACCTGCTTCCTCTCCAGAAACTCCTCTACTCCAAACTCAACTTCTCCCCCCCTTCTGGTGACCACGCCATCTTCGTCGGTGACCTAGTGACCAAAGGCCCAGACAGCAAAGGCGTCGTCGCCCTAGCCATGTCCATCGGCGCCTCAGCAGTGAGAGGAAACCACGAAGACCGTGTCCTAGCAGCAGCCCACGGTCTCAAAAAGCTAGACTACTGGCCTCAGCAACAGGACGACAGCGACTCAGTCGAAACAGAAGGCAAAAAGGAGCGTGACAGGCAAAAGGAGCACCAAAAGGACGAGCACGCCAAGTCTGTCGCGAAAAGCCTATCAAAGTCACAACTAAAGTGGCTGGCAGAACGCCCTGTGATATTGCACGTTGGCCAGCTGGGGCACCTCCCCCAGCTATCGACAGAGCAGAAACACCACAAAGATGGCAAGAAAAAGAAGGGCGGCAATGGCGGCGAAGAGGATGAAGGTCCGCAACAGCCATGGAACCCCCTCAACGAAGTTGTCGTTGTCCACGGTGGTTTGGTACCAGGTCTTGACCTTGAAAAGCAAGACCCCTGGGCGGTGATGAATATGCGGAGTTTGATATATGCCCCTTCTTACAACAACAACAACAACAACAACAACGGCCACAACAACGGCAAAGATGATGACAAGGAGGAAGAAGAAGAGGTTCCCGTACCGGTAGATAGCACCGACGACGGGGAGCCCTGGTCAAAAGCCTGGTTTGTCTTGCCCCCTTGATGCCCCCTCGCTCAGCGTGTGTACTGACAATGCCCCCCAGGAGCCGCTACCAAAACCACCTATCCCCTTCTTCTTCACACGACACTTCCAAAAAAACAATCGTCATCTACGGCCACGACGCTAGGCGCGGACTGCAGGTCGATCCCCATGTGGATATCACGCCCTACTTCCAGAAACAAAAGGGCTCCAATAAGAAAGGTAACCGGCCCAAAAAGGAAAGGGGCATCAGATATGCGTTTGGGTTGGACAGTGGGTGTGGGCACGGGAAGAAGTTGACTGCTTTGGTCATCAATCTCCCGGTTACGACTACTACCGAAGGAGGGCAAGGGGAGATCAAGCATGAGATTGTCCAGGTGGGGTGTGATGACATGAGCACGGGGAATGATGCTCAGTAAAGGGTTGTTTGCATGCATTAGAAAAGCGGTCACTGCGTTTTTAGGTGTCTGGCTTATTGCTTACAGGCAAAGCATTGCGCATTTATAGCGGCGTTGAGTTTTTGGCTTTTGGCTATTGGGTTGGGAGGTTTGGCAAGCAAGTTGGGTATAAGTAGATTGTACATACCCATAACACACAATCTCTCTCTCTCTCTCCCACCCACCCACCCACACACACACACACACACACACACACACACACACACACACACACACACACACACACACACACACACACACACACACAGAGAGAGAGAGAGAGAGAGAGAGAGAGAGAGAGAGAGAGAGAGAGAGAGAGAGAGAGAGAGAGAGAGAGATATTATCAATCATATTCTGTGATGTTCCACGATGTCGCCATTGTCTGTCTTCAGCATGATACATATAGGTATGAGATGTAATACCGAAAGGTTCTCATTAGACTATCAAGATCATCGACCTCAAAACGCATTTATACGTCATCAGCCACCACCACACTAATCTTATCTCTCACGCCGCCTTGACCACACCACACACAAACATCAAGATTGCCTCAAAAGCCATTAATCAATTACTGAACTAACAGCCCATTGCTCATCAAAGAAGTCATTCCATCCCAGTTTTTTAACCCGCAATTGTGCTTGAAACCCGAGTGTATTTATTCATTTTTTAATCATTACCCCTTTTCTCTCTTCAACCATCTAAGCCTGAACCTTGGCCTTGATGATATCCTTCAGCGTGACAGCATCAGCAGCGAACTTGCTGATACCCTCACGGAGCTTTTCAACAGCCATCTGGTCCTCGTTGAAGTCGAAGCGGAAGGTGGGCTCGTCGTTGATGTAGGTCTTCTTCTCAATATCGAGAGCGGAAGCACCCTCGGCGTTGAGCTTCTGGGGGACGGCCTCGGAGGAGTTCATGAGCTCCTCGAGGAGGTTGGGCTGTTGGCACAGAACGTATTAGCCACAAGTCTGCTAGGAAACAGACAAGGAGATAGCTTACAGAAATGGTAAGGTAGTCGCAGCCAGCCAGCTCGGTGATCTCACCGGTGTTGCGGAAAGAGGCACCCATGACGATCGTCTTGTATCCAAACTTCTTGTAGTAGTTGAAGATGCTCTTGACGCTGGCGACACCGGGGTCCTCCTCCTTCTTGTACTCCTTCTTGTGGGCAGCCTTGAACCAGTCGAGGATACGGCCGACGAAGGGGGAGATCAGGAAAGCGCCAGCCTCGGCGGCGGCGATGGCCTGGACCAGAGAGAACATGAGGGTAAGGTTGGTGTTGATGCCGTGGTCGCGCTGGAGGATCTCGGCGGCCTTGATACCCTCCCAGGTGGAGGCGATCTTGATCAGGACGCGGTCCTTGGAGACACCGGCCTTCTCGTAGAGCTGGGGGAACATTAGCTTTCCGTGGCGACGTTCTGACCTCAAGAATTCATACCTGGATGAGGTGGAGAGCCTTGTCAACGGACTTCTTGGTGTCAAAAGAGAAAGCGGCATCGACCTCAGTGGAGACCTTGCCGGGGACAATCTCAAGAATCTTGCGGCCGAACTCGACGAGGAGGTGGTCGAGAGCAGAGTCGACTTGTCTGTCAACGGAACCACCCTCGGCCTTGGCCTTCTCGACAGCAGCGTCGAGGAGAGCGGCATACTCGGCCTTCTTGGTGGCAGCGAGAATCAGGGAGGGGTTGGTGGTGGCATCCTGGGGCTTGTACTTGGCAATGGCTGGAAGAGATGTGAGTATTGTATCCAAAAGGAAGGCGGAGGGGTAGTTGTCGTCGTTCGAGGAAGACGCAATGGAGGGTAATACTAACAGGCAAAGTCACCTAGAGAAGCAATGTTAGCCACCGCATTGTTGAGACTTGCCAGACAGGCATCATCCAGGGGGTAGCTTACCAGAGTCACTGACAACAACCTAAAGCAAGACGAATAGCAAACATGTTAGCCCAGTCCTCAAAACCAAAGCTTCCGCTTCAGAAAAGACCAGCTTCGCGACACCGCCCAGACGAAGTGTGTTGGGCTCATCAAGCTTCAATCCCCAACGAGGGGAAGGTTTGGCGGGGTAATTTGGACGGGGGAGGGACGGAACATACGGTGCCAGTGGCCTTGAGCTGCTCAAGAGAGTTGGACATTTTGATGATATTAGAATTTGAGGGGGTATCGATATAGAAAAAAAAAACGAGTTACGCCTGAGTTGTTTGCTGCAATGAAAGGAGCAAGAACGAAGACGGAGAGGGAATTTGTCGCAGGTTGGTATGTGTCAGAAAAGAGTTCAATGGAAAGAATGCCCAAGGGAGTGTTGGGAACCGTTGCGGATAATATCCTACTTTCTCTACGGCTTTTAGCGGGGCATCTTCGTCATGAGCGCCCCGGACATCGCCCCCCCACCCCCCTTGTCTTCCAAGCAGTCAATGCCCCTCGCCGCTGCCGCCTCCTTCAAACTTAGCACGGAGAAGCCAATCCCATGCTCAACATCAGATGAGAAGGGTGGCCGTTGTTGGCTGACTTGACATGGCGATCACTCATACAACCATCCAAACTATTCCCGCTACTGCAGAGGCAAGAAGCTCAGCTCAGCAGCTACCAGACAGACCTTTGGAATCGCGCGAGTGCTGTCATCGGACCCGGCCATCCGACATAGCTCCGACAGTGGGGTTTTGGACCACTAACAAGAACCCCCCCTTACTCAGCCATGACCAGGAACAACCAGCATCGGGCGTGCCGCGAGCCATTGGCATGATTGGATCCTGCAGGCCAGATCCACTTCCTCAAATAGCCAAAAGTCAGAAAAGACGCTACCCACCTTCAACCTCACCCTTTATTCTCCTCGGCGCGGAGAAGCTTATATAATGGATATCTTGTCTTACAACACTATCACCGACTCCTGACATATGCTATATGAACATTAAACACAACTTAGTACTTTTATTCTACCAATGCTGATGATGATGATAATGATAATGACCTAGCATTAAGCAAACCGAACCTGCCTGCTAAGAGTAGTCCGTCCACAACCCGTGGAGTAGCTCCCGGTCATCGCCCACCTAACGGGCACCAACCCCCACACTCTCCATGCCCATGCCCAGAACCACCTCCTCTCAATCCTCATAGAGCTCACCGTACTCCCACATACCCCGATGGGCATCACTCGCCACCTTCTCAGCCTCCTTGAGATTCTTCACCAGAGACTCGAAAGCCTTGCTGCTCTCCCAACGCTTAAACTTCCGTGGGACAAGGCCCCATCCAGCCTCAATGATCCTACGATTGAGGGACTCGGTGACCTTGTGGGAACCCTCAGCCTTGGGGTCATAGATCGTGATGTAGCTGACGCCCTCTTTGGAGTCAATGAAGTCGAAGCTGCCTACAAGCTGCTTGCCCTCGGTGATTTCGTAGATGTAGTTGATGGCGTCGTTGAGGTAGTCGGGGGAGGCGGGAAGCTGGACAAACGAGAGCTGAGCATCAATCGCCTGGGCCTTCAAGGCCTGGGTGTTGAACTCTGGGCTCAGGGGACGGAGCTTGGACCATGGCTGCTTCTCGGTGTTGCCATAGTCGATGTACACAACCTCAGCCACCTTCGCGGTGCGATCGTTGGAGCGGATGCGCGCTCTGTACCATTCACCGTCCTCAGTGAACTTGGCAGCAACAAAGTCTCCAGCCTTGGGGCTGTCCTTGAGGCCAGCATTGTTGCTGGGGTTCAGGTGGAAGCTGCGGAACTTGTTCATCAGCGTCTCAAGAGCAGCGGTGCCCTTGCCAATCTCTTGGACCTTGATCCGGCCGTTGGAGTCAACATTGGTGATGACAATATCGCGGTAGTCTTCTGGCTTCTTGTCGATGGTGACATCAGCATCAGCAGACTCGGCAGGGGCGGTCTCTTCCTCCTCTTGGGCATCCTGAGACGGATCCCAGTCCTTCCAGAGACCTTTTCTGGCCTCCTTGGCACGCTGTTGGGCAGCAAGCAGTTCGGTAGCGTTGCCGGCCTTCTGAGCAGAGTACTCGTGAACGGAGGCAAGACCCTCCTCGACAAGAATCTTGGCAAAGCTCTCACGGTTAACGTAGAGGTCACCGATGAAGCCGCCAACCTTGTCGATGTCATGAACATCAATCTCGCAGTCGCGCTGGTTGCAACGCTTATTGGCCAAGTCCAAGGCCTCCTGGCCAAAGGGCTCACCCTTCTCCTGCGCATTTCTACCAGGCGCACGGGGGGCACGAACGCCGGCCAAAACGAGGGTGAGCTTCACGCCCTCGCGGGGGATGAGGATGGTGAAGCGGGAGCCAGACTTGCAGAAATCGATGATACCAGGGACCTTCTTTTGCCGGGAAAGAGTAGAAACCTGGATCTTGGCCTTCTGGACGCTCTCTGACACATCAACGTAGTTCTTGACCTTGGGAGACTTGCCGGACCAGATACCCTTCTTCTCCTCCTGAGCCTTTTCTTGAGCGGCCAAGAGCTCATCGTAGTTGGGAGCGCGGTCAGTATCGTCCTTGCGATGACGGATAACAGTGGCGTAACCGCCCTCGACAAGCTGCAGACCGATGTTCTTGCCGCCCTGGGTAACGGTGGCAACCTCACGAGCCTCAAAGTCATCAGTAGCAGGCTTTGTCCCGTCGACAGACACCTTGACATGTTTGCCAATGAGCTTCTTGCGCAAGAACTCCTTGGCCTCCTCTCTCCATGGTGCCTCTGAAGCCTCCCCGGCACGGGGCCCGCGGACACTGCTCAAGCTGATTCTCTTCTCGGCACCGGTTTTGTTGCGAACAATGATGGTATCGCCGCCAACAATCTTCGTGACGGTGGCCTCAGCCTCTTTGTTGTCGGTAGCCTTGGGAATAAACGCTCTGTGGAGGCGCTTACGGGCAGACTTGGCCTGCTCCTCTGCGGCCCGAAGAGGAGCCATGTCGGGGCCAAGGAAGGTGGAGTGGAAGTCATTGCAGCGAGCGAGACCTTCTTGAAGAAGGAACTCGGCAATGTTTCCGCGGGGGTGCAAGATAGCGGCAACCAGCTGTCCTTGTGGGCTCACACCCACAATCTTGACCTTGACCTGGCGCTGAAGGAGGCGAGACTCGACAAAGGCGCGGGCCTCATCTCCAAACTCCTCGGCCGGCTGGACTTGTCCGTTGGATGGGTTCGTTCGGGCCGTCGATGGGGTGCGGATGCCAGCAATCAGAGTCATTACTTGCCAATGCTTCTTCTCGGTGAGGAGTAGGCGAGCGAGCAATCGGTCGCCGCTAATAACGCGCTCGATAACGCCCTCCACCGTCTTTCCCTTCCACTTGTTGAGGAAGTCAGGCCCACCGAGATCGTTTTGGACCTCAATAACACCGCCAGAGCCGGAAAAAAGACCTTTGCCTTCGTCCTTGGCCTCGCTCTCGTAGATTCGGAGAGTGTCGATCATGGCCAGGGCAGCCTCGGACTCTTCCTTTCTGCCAGCATCTTCTCTAACTTTGAGCCAACCAGCCTTGACAGAGGCTTCTGGGAAAGTGGTGCCGTCTTGAAGCTGAGCAGTACCGTATTCCCGGCCCGAGTTGGGGATGGTATCTGAGATGTGTCAGCCAATATGCGAGACAGTGACAACGGTACATGATGAGGAGATATGAGATCTTACACAAGACAGTGAACTTGATTGGCTTTCCGACGGTCAAATTCCGGAGAAATTCGCGGGACTGGAAAGCGTACGGCTCATCACCGTCCTTGCTGAGCCGAGGAGCAGAGACATAAGCAAGAGAGAATGTCTTTTCCTGCGAAGGGTTGTTTGGGCTGGAGAGAACAAAGGTGTCTCCGCTGAGGACCGACTTGACGTTGGCGAAGTGAGCAGCCATGATGATGGAATTGTGTGTTGTTTAGAAAACCAATGGCCAGGTGAGTGGGAAAACGGAGTGTCGATTATAAGGGAAGCAAGTGGCAAGAGAGCCAACGATCCCACCTCTATATAGTGAATTGTCAGTTGAACCGCTCCTCACAGCTGATATCACTTGTCGACAGTTCCATCAGATGGCGGTATTCCAATCAAACAGTTCTTTGTTGTTTCTTGGGATGAGGAGTTCGGAGCATGATAACGGCTTGGTGATAGTTCGAAGGCGTTGGGCAGGCAGCCCTCACCGTCGTGTCATGCCCCCCACTAAAATGCCTAGAACTGATGTTGGGGATGGGATGGGATAGGATGGTGGGCGCCGAGATGCCCAGTCCCAGGAAGGGTTGACTGTGTACATACCGAAAGAAAGCTGATGGATGATCAGCAAGAAAGAAGAATGTGAGTATGTTCAGAAAGAGTTGAAGAAGGCTTAAGTTACACTTCAACAGGCGGTGCGTGGTGAGAGGTGAGGTGGTGGCTATTTGACAGCTTTCATCATTAATTTGGATTGGCTCCATATGCATATTGTGGGGTAGGCTTCAAGGGACTCGTCCGAGTTTCAGGGGCTCAAGCTCCCAGCTGCTTGTGTAACTTGAACCACCCGAGCTAGGCAAAAATAGGCAAGTCGCCGCCCCAGATAACCGAAGCATCTCTTTTTTAACTTCACTCCATCATATGTATCTAGCTTCTGGAGTTGAATAAACTGCCTACAGGAGTTCTTATGTTTTGTTTATATTGGTTGTCGAGCCCATTGCTCTTTCCCGAAAAATTATCTGGCACAAAGGTGACTCGGGGCCGTCAAACCACACCACACAGTGCGTGTGACGTGTGAAGTGCGGGGAGCACAAACACAGTGCAGGAGCTGATGAACACAGGCTGATCAATGGCTGGTATTTTAATTTTGGACGACAGCAAGTATGTTTGGAGAGCTTTCACATTGAACCATGATAGTTGTTTCTATCGACAGTCATTTTATGAGTAGCTGTATCAAACTGCTTGAGGTCAAGTAGAGCTTAGACCTGGGATCTGTCGATACCTGCACGAGCACCGTGATTACCCCGCCCTATTTCGTCATACGTAATTCCAAGCAACTTATACAGGGCGGCAATGGCTTTTGGGAAAATTATTATTTTTATTTGTGCCATCTCGAGTGACTTTGAGGCAGGCAACCAAGAGGATCAATTACTACGGTTTTATCCAGAAGTAATATTGTCCGGCTGGTCCACGTCCCATAAACACCGACTTATCAACTCACATAGTGCTACGAAATAACTTAAGCAGAGATACCAATGACACCTGAAACAAAACAGGTCAGCTTATGGCCTATCAGGGGTATTGCTCTCCAGTTAGAAAACTTACCGCAGGCAGGGCGGGCACCAGCGTTGCCAGTCTTGAGGGACTCCTCGGTGTCACCCTTGCCAAGATCGTCAGTGCCGGCGTGGACGACGACGGTGCGGCCAATGACGCTCTCGGGGCCAATGAGCTTGATGAGGTTGTCGGTCACGGTGCCCTTGGAGTTGCCCTGAGCATCGGTCTCAATGTTGCCCAAGTCACCAACATGGCGGTTCTCGTCGGTCCGGTTGCCGTGGGTCTTGCCATGGGGGTTGACTGTGAAGGAATTGGTGGTTAGCAAGTGGCTCCCCAGAGTCCAAGGCTGAAGGTATGAATATGTGATGACTTACAGTGAGGGCCGGCGGAGGTGCAGCCGTTGGTGTTGTCACCAAAGGTGTGGATGTGCATGCCACGCTTGGCATTGGCATCATGGCCAGTGATGTCCCAGGTGATGGTAGTGGGACCGTTCTCGGTCTCCTGCTCGAAGACAACGGAGCCGGAGACCTTGGAGTCACCACGGACGACAGCAACTATACATCCCCAGTGTTAGCAACAGCATGTCCAGGGACCAAAGCGCCTCTGCACCGGGCCGCTCCTGCAGGGTCCAGCCAGCCCTCCTCCCAGGGCTTCGAGAACCCTTCCGGCCAGATAAAGTGCCCATCAAGGTTGTCGGATCTTGCTCAGTTAGGATGGGCAGCTCTGGAGGACGAGGAGTGTGCAGAAGGTGGGGTAAATCTGTACAGACTCAAAAACTACATACCAGCCTTGACCATTTTGACGGTTTTGTTTCGAAGGTTGGAGGTTTACTTGAGGTTGAGTGATCGATTGGGAGTGCCTGAGCTGGACGGAAGAGACAAGATACTCGGGGAAGCTCGCGATATTTGAGAAGGGAAAATCCAGACACACGCGGGAGCAATGGCGGGGGACACTTCGGAAACCCGAGGATCGGATCGCTGGTGAAGTGGGGTCCAAATGGATGACGAGAGAGCTCCCGCGGCGGAGACCTAGCTGAACCCCGCACTGCCGTCATCCCCCTTATTTCGAGGGCGGCGCTTACCAGCAGAGCATCTCGAAACTTCGAATGCGGCACTGCGACACGGAAAACAACCCAAAGATTTCTCTGGGCCCTCTGATAGGTATTTGGGAATCTCCCATGCTTCCCCGGTCGTGTGTTAGATGGAAGGTGCCAGTGCCTGGCTTGGCACTTAACCCCTCTGTGCCCCTCATCCTAATGCTGCGACAGGGAAAGTGATGTATGTATTCGAGATGCGCCTCAAAACATCTCGCGAGAAGGATGAGCGTGGGAGGGCCCGATATTTGGTCTATATTTTTGAATACCACATGGCTCGCAGGACCTGGGTTGATGTATATCTGAGCAAACTTTGATGTGGCGCATACTGAGATCTGGTACATGCATGCTGATTTAGATTCTGTCCACTGTCTATGGTATGTATGGCACGTTGGATGTGGACAAAGTAATGTAGACCCCAATGCAGAATCAAGACCTTGGAGAGTAGTAAATACCCTTTCGAATATTTTTGAGTGCCCTCGTGCCGAGGATCATGCTGCTTTCTACACCGTTTTCTTGTGACATCAAGCTGTCGCCATGTAATCATAAGTGGTCGAGAGGCGCCCGACTTACAATCTGGGCAAATATATGACATACGTGCTCAATACAGGTAGATTGTCTATTCGACTGGTGACTGTAGTCTCTCACGTAGACTTACATGCCGTTATCCGTCATGATTCAAGGCTTATTGGTTTGTAGACGTTGATGTGACGGAGAACAACAGCCAGATGGTGATAAGTGGCTATTGGAACGGGAGGTCCCAAGCCAAGTCCTCAACACGAAAGGATGAACTCCGACCCATGCGAGCCAAAAAGTGCTGGCTGTGCGACAAAAGCCATTGTTCGCCAGGCCAACGTGACTTGAAGAGGGTGAAGAGCCGAGGAGACTGCAGTGATCATTGCTTGGGAACACCGAATGACGGGAAGGGCCAAGATTAGCAGTTCTTCGTGTCAACTTATATGTGTCTTGTTGGGTTCTTTTGCCGTCCTTTTGTCGCCATCGAGCCTGACTGTCTGCCTCGGGCCTTGCGCCTCTTTTGACT
Organism: Podospora pseudoanserina; assembly: GCF_035222485.1. Lineage (NCBI taxonomy): Eukaryota > Fungi > Ascomycota > Sordariomycetes > Sordariales > Podosporaceae > Podospora > Podospora pseudoanserina. Next base: position 6,154,461 of record NC_085920.1, on the reverse strand, counting down.
CCCGTCTCCGTCTGCGACGCTACGAAGAGGAAAAGGCTCAAGCCATCTGTGGCTTGGGCTCACCTGCAGTCAACAACTCAAACTCAATCCTCACACAGGTCGCCGCTGTTTGAGATCCCAAACCTCGGGGCGATCACGAGAACCTAGCACCACAGCGCTTCGCGCTTCATTTTGCCATTCTTCAACCATCTGCTGGTGTGCTACAGAAGCACCCGACAGCATCTGACGACAGCACCTCGCAACTTGCCCAGTGACAAGGCCCAGGGTTGACTGTGACCTTGCCAGAGCCAGAGGACTCCACCTCCACACACCCACACGCCGCCCGGCGAACAGGCACAAGGCACGCAGGCCTTGTAACGGCGTCTTACCTCTTGCATCCACTTTGCCGACCCACGACCCAGGGCATCGATCCACTGTTCACGAGGGATCCGAACCATGTCTTGATAACTTCGTCGACGCTTCCAACCGTCGCCGATAATCGATATTCGAGCGCCGTGCTTTGTAGCGCACATATGCGGAGGCCGGTTCCACGCGGTTGAGTCTTACGATTGACTCTTGAGCTCCATATACCCTATCTACATTGCCCCTGGCCCGTTCGCCTTTCAGATCCTACACTGAACCTTCCAGGTTGCCGTCGTTTGACCAGGTCACCCTCGCGAAGGTGTCCACTTGTATCGAAACCGCTCGGTAGTACTCTGCGCGCGAGAGGACGAGGTATCGCCGCGCCTACCCTTTTCTCTCTCTCAGCCTTTGCGCTCTCTCCAGTGTCAGAAATATCTCCCAGCCGGCGCTTGTCTCTACAATCATCACCATGTCATTCCGCGGGGACGAGTCGCGCCGCTATGGCCATGTGCCCCCCGCGCAGTATCCTGTTGCCGGCGGTGCGCAACAACAGCCGGCAGGATACCCTCAACGACAACCGAGCTTCAATAACGGGGACGACTCGAGTTTCTTCGATCAGGATGTGGCCGCACCCAGACCTCAGCCCCTCTACATCGGTAACAACAATGTGGGAAGGGGTGAAGACGAGCTTTTCATAACGAGTCCGACGGTGGATTCTCAACCACCACCTCCGCCGCCGCCGTCGAACCGAGCAAGCTACATGCCACCTCCTCCGCTGACCCCCAACACTGCCTATCAACGACAGTTCCAGGGCAACGTCCCGCCTCCACCCCCATCACATTCTACGTATAATCCCCAGCATTTTGCTCGATCGCAATCCACCTCACTTCCATACCACCCATCACCAGCGGCGAACCGATATACGCCCACAGCGAGCCCAACTTACAACGCGCCCCCTCAGAACTACACTCCCCAAGCGTACAACCCAGCTGCGTATGCGAATGCCACTGCTGTGGTTCCGCAAAGGCACTCTACTGTTGCAGGGTACAATAACAACAACTATGGTTATAATTACAGTTCAGCCACGGTCCCTCATGTGTCTGCGGCCTATGTTCCTCCTCCGCCCTCAGGTTATGGGGGGGCTCAACAGCCCTCGGCCACTACTTCTCCGGCGCTTCCAAACTCTTCTTTTGAGCCAACACTTCACAGTCCTCAGTATGCCCAACAAGCACCAACTCCATCATCCGTTAGCTCTCCCCGTGAATCACAGTACCCGGCAAATATTGGCGGACAGCAATACTCCAATTCTTATGCTACCAATGGAGCCAACATCCCACAGAGCCCTGGGCTCTCTGCCTCGAGCTCACAAGCACCTTATCCAACGCATTCCCAAATTCCAGTTGGTCCAGGATACTCTCCAGATCCCACCTCTTTTGCCAACCGGGCCTCTCGATCTAACTCGCACACATCGCCAATACCTTCACCCCCAAATCATGGGTATCAAAACTCTCTGATATCCCGCCACCCAACAAATGCTCCTCTTCCCAATCGCCCATTGGACAACTTGACGGAGGGAGCAAGTTGGAGAGCGAACGGACGAAGTAATAGCGACACGCGGCTTACTCAGGACAGCTTGATCCAGGATATTGTTTCTGACCTTGGGATTCCTTCCCGTGGGCAGCGGCCCTTGCCCGTTAATGGCGCTTTGTCTGACAATAACTTGGACATGGTGCGGCGTTATGGCTCTAATGCGTCTGGCACTACGATGCAAACTGCGACGAACTCCCTGTTGAATCGACACCCATCCGATGCCTCCTCTGCTCTGACTAGCAATAATGATATCTCGACGACATATAACTGGGACTCCGAGGAAAGCGACCCTGAGGGCGCCGCGGGGCTCCAGGCTATGCAAGATGATCTTGACGACCGAAGGTTTGGCGGAATGTCTTTCCCTGGATATCCTGATTACAAACCCTCGTCTTCGTCTGCACCTTCAGCAGGCACGCCAATCCCTGCTCCGTTGGGATCTCAGCTTTCTACGCCTGCGGAGGAGCAGCCTAGCACTGATAGCGACTATGGTGGAATGGATCTAGGAATGTATGGCGGCGGCTATGCTGGGAATCTTCATTATGGAAACGATATCAACTCGCCGCCAGCTACAGCTCATGACGGACCACGACCGCTCCCAGTTCCGGGACAAGTCCCTGATTATGCACCCTTTTCCGAAGCATCGGTAGACTATGGCGGCACTGGTGGTCTCCAACAGCCCCAGGTCCACCGTCTGAGCTTTGATGAGGGTGATGAGAGGGTGTCACTTCACTCGCGGCAGAGCAGTGACTCCCCTTCCAAAGAGGAGTATCCGTACGATCAGATGTTTTGGCACCCCGGCCTGTCTAACCGACCTCTGCCTGCCATCCCTCCAAGTCTAGAAGGACAACACAGTGGCTCCCACCTTGCCCCAGATCTGGTAAACAGAGCCAGTTATCAGCACAATCATTCTCTGAGTGCAGACTCTCGACTTCCTTATCCGCCTGATAACCACGAGATGTATCCAGGTCAACATGCGATCCAGCAACAACAAGTTGAAAGGTCGATATCTTTGTCGAGCCACAGCAATACCCCTCCCGTTGTGGCACCTGCAAGGTCTAGGACAGATGCCGCCGAGGAGCGGAGGCGCGCGCAGAAGCAGATGTCGCAGCAACACCAGCTTCCCTACCCACAAGGCGCCGCATATGAAGGCTATGAGACGGGTACTCCATCTTCCATGGCTGGCTATGATATGATCACCCTGCCCACTGGAAGACGGAAGAAATTTGTTCCTTCGAAGCTTAATGCCGCCGATATTAAGCGGTGTGCAGAGCCATGGGCTCTTAGTGGCATAACTGCCTGGATCCGCGAGATGGCTGAGGGCGAGCCAGATCTGAAAAGGAAGACCATCGAAGAGGGCGTTCTCAAGCTTTTCTGTGCTAAAGTTCCGACCATGAATGTCGCCGACGCTGAGCTTCTGAGCGCCAACGTCGTCGAATCCATGTTTGCGGCTGGAATCCTGATACCTGAGGAAGAATGGGTCAAGTTCGGCAAAGGTCAACTGTCCGGTGTGCTGTGGCAACTTACTGGCTCTGGGTGCTACGCTCCAAAGCTGCATGAAGATGAGGGCATGGTCCCCAGGTTGCATGGAGATGGCATTCCTGTGAGATGCTACTCCCAGCATTGCGGCCGGACGCTTAAGAAAGTGAACCTGGATAACATGATGTCCGAGGACGACACGCCCACCCTTGACTGGGCCACTTTCCACGGCGTGACCATGGAAGACATTAAATCTAAGCACAAGAAGGAAGTCGAGAGACAGAACGTTCTGCACGAAATTGTCACGGGCGAGGAAGACTTCATGAACCAGCTCGATGTTCTCCGGCTGCTTTACAGGGATCAACTTCGGGTCTACCAGCCACCGATTATCGCGGCAAACAGACTCGAGAAGTTCCTCGAGGCCGTGTTTGGAAAGGTCGATGCCGTCCAGCAAATCAACAAAGAACACCTCCTTTCTCAGCTCAAGTATCGCCAACAGGAGCAAGGGCCGTGGATTGTTGGCTTTAGTGATCTGTTCAGGGAGTGGATCAGAAAGGCTAGGCCGATTTACATCGAGTATTGTTCATCATTCCCACACGCCACATACTTGATCAGGAGAGAGGCGAGCAGAAATCTTTTGTTCCGCCAGTTCCTCGACGTGGTCAGAGATCACAAGCGTTCGAAGCGTCTCGAATGGACCACATTCGTGAAGGCACCCATCACCCGGCTACAACGATACGGCCTTCTCTTGGAGACAGTCAAAAAGAACATGCTTGGCGAAAGCGAGGAGAAGGCCAATCTTGTCAAGGCTCTGGAGGAAATCAAAGCAGTCACTCACGAATGTGATGAGAAGGTTGCTGAGATGACGAAGAAGGTTGAGTTGATTGAACTTCAAGGACAATTAGTGCTGCGTCCAGGTTTCCAGTCAGTACTGAACCTCGACCATCTCGGCCGAGAATTACTCAAGCAGGGCGAGCTACAGAGACAGGGCTCAAAAGGCGTCCGTTGGGTTGATACACACGCGTTTCTTTTTGATCACTATTTTATCCTGGCCAAGGGTGTCGCCTCAAAGGATGGGAGGGGTGACAAGAAGTACGATGTTTCAAAGGAGGTGAGTAATGTTCCTGGCATTATTTACAACTCATGTCTGATGCTGACAATTGATGTAGCCAATTCCAATGCCGCTGCTCTTCTTGGAGAGTTTGAATGACGATCCGGTTGCCAAACAAAAGAGCTTGACAGCACCGCTGACCAGAACAACGGTCGCAGCTGGTTCGGGTACGCAACTGAATAAGGTGGCCTCTAATGGGGCAGAGCGTCCTGGGCTTGAGCATGCCGGAACTAGTTCTTCCATGGGATCTATGAGTACGGTTACTCGCCTAGGCTCTGGTGGCACAGACGACGGGAAGATCATCTACCCATTCCGTATCAAGCATCTCGGTCACGAGATCTACACCCTCTATGCCTCGTCGGCCCAGGAAAGGGCGGCTTGGTGCTCAGCCATTATTGAAGCAAAGACCAGACACGCACGAGCATTGCATGCGCAGAATGCGGAACCATTCCGGCTGCGCATCTTATCTGATGGTGCCTTCGCCTATGATTCTATCTCACTTATGGGCAGGCAACCGAGTGTATCGATTCGGGGTACTCCCTTGGATCGAGCCATCAGAGAGATGGAGCAGGTGTATGGCCCAGGTCGGGGACCTCCACCAGTCTGCAGAGCTACCGTGAACTGCGCCTGCGCCTTCACTGCTTTTGGTAAGTCGATGATCGCCATTGGAACGGACTATGGCGTGTACATATCGGAGTCATCAAATCCTCGCGGTTGGACGAGGACGGTGCAAATCAGCAAAGTCACCCAAATCACCGTCTTGGAAGACTTTTCGGTCTGTCTCCTCATCGCCGACAGATCGCTAATTTCATATCCTCTCGACGTGGTTGCCCCCGTCTCCAATTTCCCTGCACCATCCCATGACAACCCCCGCCGGGCACCTCAGCGGTTGGCCAAGGACGTCGCTTTCTTCGCCACGGCACGCATGAAGGATAGGACTCTCTTGTTTTACAAGCGCAAGGAGGGCATGCACAACACGTTCAAGGTTCTCGAGCCGGTCTTCCAAAAGGCAACTGAGAAGAGATCCCGGCTCTTTGGCGGCCGTAAGGGCGGCGCCGGCTCCACAGAATCATTCCGCGATTTTGACGAGTTTTACATCCCCGCCGAGTGCTTCTCTCTCAATCTCTTCCAGTCCTACATTGCTGTTGCCTCGGCCAAGGGCTTTGAGCTGTTGACCCTCGACAAGAAGGTTACGCAGTCGATTCCTCGAGACCTGAGCGCGCCAGCGATTGCCAACATCGCCTCAAGAATCAATCAGAGACCGCTAGGCATGTTCAAGCTCAACGACCAAGAGTTCCTGCTTACATACGAGGACTGTGCGGTCTATGTTGATAAGCATGGAGAAATCAGCCGGACGCTGATTATGGAGTACTCGGGCAAGCAAAAGAAGGCAAAGGCGGCGACCATGTTTGGACAGTACTTGCTATTGTTCAATGATGATTACGTGGAAGTGAGGAATGCGGAGAATGGGAGGTTGAGACAGATCATTGCGGGTAGAGATGTGAGGTGTTTGGATTACGGATTTAGGGGGCCGACAGGAAGCGGCATGGCAAACGGTCCTGGCGGTCTGCCACCCGGGCTGGTGGGATCAGCTAATGGCGGGCAGCCGGATTCGAAGGGGACGGTCAAGATTTGCATGAGCCACCCTGAGGTTCCCGGCGGTCAGATCGTGTTGGAGATGTTGTTGAATGATGGGCACACGGAGAAGAGTGCGTGAGTTGGATGACGAAGTGTAATGATGGTGTGGCTGTATTGTTTCTTTTTTGTGTTTTAAAGTTACAAGTTGGAGACAGTAGAAAAGAAGGATGGAACGGGGTACTTTGGAAGGGTTCTTCTTTTCCCTCAGACGTTTCAGTGTCATGGTTTTTGTTTCTCGAAGAGGATGGATGGGTTTACCACAGAGGTGAGCCTTTACTGTCTTCAGTCGTCGGTTTTATTCTAGTGATTCCCCGGTTCTTCATTTTTCATAGTTATTATTACAATGCATAATATTATTTACTGGTACGAGAGCTTCGTATTAACTTCGTGTATCGTGGTGGATGAATCATGGGAGTTTCCTGTAGGGAAGAGAGTAGTCAAAGATATTGTGTGCTTGCAGGTCATCCCGAGGAAAGGGGGCTGCATGCAACAGATTTAAACATAGTGCCAGCTTCTGCAGTAAACAATCACCCAATAAAACAGCATCAGTGGTTTAGTGGTAAAATCCATCGTTGCCATCGATGGGCCCCGTGTTCGATTCACGGCTGATGCATCAAAATTTACATTTTGCACTTTTTTTTTCTCATCTCTTTATGCAGAATTTGAACCACTCTTTTCCCATCTTGCAACACAGAGATGTTCACCTCTTTCTCTAGCTCTCTTTACCTGAGGGTGGAAAATAACGAGGATTGATGCTCTTCCTACACTTAACCCTGACTGTTGTGGTAGATACCCTTACAGTCTGCCGAGCAACGCACGGACCGACCCTGCGGGGACCTGCATCATCGAGAGTTCAGACTTTGGGGAATCTTTTTTTTTTGTTTTCGCCAAGTTTCGACAGCGAAAAGAAAGAAACATTACCGCCGCACCAGACCTTCCCCCCCCCTTTCCGAGCTGCGATGCCTCCGGCATTAAGACCTGCAGCAGTAGCAACGCCATCGCGGAGTCTCCTTCGATATTTGCACGCCCAATCCGAGGGCTTGTGTTACGCTGAATATACTATTCGCTTGGGTGTTTCGACGAGGCGCAATGTCTCTACGAGATGTCGGGGTGTGGGGGAACAGAGACAGGGCGGGTTATTGCCGCAGCTGGAGCTGAGGAAACAACCGGGGGCGACAAAAGAGAGGTGGGCTTCGAGTAGTAGTAGTGGGGAAAAGAAATCACCGGTCGGGAGGGAAGAGGTGGCGTGCAAGAGGTCGTGGCAGGATTGGTTGTTTGGGAGTGCGCCGAAGAAGGCGAGGGAGCTGCTGAAGGAGGATGACTTGCCGGTGCAGTTGGAGGAGGAGTCGGGGAGTATTTTCCAGAGGAGGGCGCTGACGAGCAAGGCGGCGCTGGATCCGAGGTTGAGGTGTACCGAGGTGGATGGGAATGGGGATGTTATCATGGTGGATGGCGAGTTGAAGAAGAGTGAGCTTATTGCGAAGGTATGAGAAGTTAGAAGACAAAATGGGAGGGGGAATTGGTAGGCTAACGGCTTTGTGTGCGAAATAGTACGGCCTCTTACCTCGCGATCTCCGAAAGATTGACTCGTCCAACCTGCCACATATTCTCGTTCGACCGTCGGCGATTCTGCTCAACTTGCTGCACTTGAAGGTGCTGATTAAGCATGATCGGGTGCTGCTGTTTGATGTGTACGGGTCAAAGTCGTCGTATCCCCAGTCGGCATTTATGTATGATTTGCAAGGGAAGCTTCAGCAGAAGCAGGCGGCCGGGGCGAATAGCTTGCCATACGAGTTCAGGGCGCTGGAAGCGGTGCTGATGTCGGTTACTTCGGAGCTGGAAGCTGACTTTGAGTCGGTGCGGGACCCCGTTATTCGTGTGCTCAGCGAGCTGGAGGACGATATTGATCGGGAAAAGCTCCGGATTTTGCTCGTCTTGTCCAAGCGGGTTAGCACGTTTGAGCAAAAGGCAAAGTTGGTCAGGGACGCTATTGAGGAGTTGCTTGAGGCGGATGATGATCTTGCGGCTATGTATCTCACTGAGAAGACGCATGATTTGTTCCGTGGGGAGGACGATCACACGGAGGTTGAATTGCTGCTGGAATCGTACAACAAGATTTGCGACGAAGTGGTGCAGGAGGCGAGCAACTTGGTCTCGAGTATCAGGAACACGGAAGAAATGTATGTGCATATCGGGTCTTTTTGTTCTTGGTCGAACCCAGCTGACAGTGCTCTAGTATCCGTGCTATTCTCGATGCCAACCGCAACTCGCTCATGCTTCTCGACCTCAAGTTCAGTGTTGGCACTCTCGGTCTTGCCATGGGCACTTTCCTAGCAGGCCTGTACGGCATGAACCTGGAGAATTTCATAGAGGAAACCAACTGGGGTTTCGGGGCCGTCACTGGAGTGTCATCCATTGCCTCGCTCATTGTCTGCTGGTATGGATTGGTCAAGCTCCGCAAGATCGGCCGGGTCAAGATGAACATTCACGACGTGCGAAGAGGAGGCGGCCAGAGCCATTGGTACCGTGAGGACGGCACCGACGTGCTCCTTGATCCTACCAACCGCGAACGGTTGAGGAGGATGAACATGCTCAAGAACGCTAAGCAGCCCAAGGCCAAGAAGTGGCCATTCTGAAGATGAAAAGGAGGAGCGACATGTGCGATTATTACTGCTCACTTTTTGTGCTGTTGGCATTGGCGTTTGGGGGCATACAAAAGGGGCAAAAGCGAGTAATAGACAGGGGCGTTGGAGGGAGGACAAGGAAAGGCACCACTTTATATCCTCTTGTATTGGCCATTTTCTTTGACATCTCATCTCAACAGGGAGGACAAGCATATATTTTTGTATTATCATGACGTAGAGGACTTGTACAGATATTGGATGAGCCGGCGGGGGAGAAGGGCTGATTGATGTATGTATGATCAAGGACAGGAACAGGACATAAGAACAAAACAAAAGCATGCAGATATGCACCTGCCGTAGCTCACGGGACTGACTCGGCTCATTCGGGTCGGTCGATTGTAATGTACGTGCGAATTACCTAACAATTGATCCCCCCTTTCATCCGCAGCCAGGGCACTTGAGTCGATTGCTGAAGGCGTTCCCCGCAGTCCACTCATGGGGTACCTACCCCACTATCCCCAGAGCGAGCGAGCATCTCTTCCCAGGGATATTCCGAAAGTGACGCATTTGCCGCCCCTCTGTTGCCGCAGCGCAGCTTTATCTGATTCGACTGGATCTCTTACACACCTTGCATCAATTTGTATACTCGAGAGAGCAGACACAACATTGCTTACACCGACCGGCAGTCCCGGGTTGTACACAGATTTATTTTATCCCAACTCCAATTCGGACAAGGACAGTAACTGTTGTTGATTTGATCCCGTGGTTGAAGGATTGAAGAAGGTCAGTCAGTGTCAGACCACTTTTTGGGGGTCATGATCAAAATTTGGGGATATATACTTCCCATGGCAGCGTCATGTGTTTGTTACCTTTGCAAAAAAGCTAACTTAAGGATAGCTCTCATTCCACGCACACTTGCACAGCATTGTCAGTTGGCAGAAGAAAGAATAGCCAAGATGATCCCTCACACCCCCTCCGAGTCTCCCCCTTCCAACCTTGCCGCGTTGGCGGAGGATCATTATTTCAGCGCCAACCCGCCGCCGAAGGACTTGCAGAAGCACATGAAGCTGGCGAAAGACTTTATCGAGTTTCACTCCAAGGCGGGGAGGAGGTTAGTGTTGGTTACTTCGGGGGGTACTACTGTGCCTTTGGGTATGTTGACGTCTGGACGAGTGAGAATCGGGGAAAGATGAGTGAGTGCTGACGAGGTGATGAACAGAGAAGCAGACTGTGCGGTTTATTGATAACTTTTCGGCTGGTACGAGAGGAGCTGTAAGTGATTTTTTGTTTATTTGTTTTGGTGTTGTTACAGAATGATGAGGCGTATTGTGGGATGGTGTTTAGGGGTCCTCCCACTCTTGTCCCTAGGGACATTGTCTCTGAAGAAAAGTTGATGTGGTGGAACTTGACGGACAAGAATACTGACTTCAGATCTCAGACTAGCGCTGAGTACTTCCTAGAAGCTGGTTATGCGGTTCTCTTCCTGTGGGTAACCTACAGTTGCATCTTCTTCCAAATGTATAAGTCAAGCTAAGACCCAACAGCCACCGTCAATTCTCCCTCCTCCCCTACTCCCGCCACTACAGCCATGCCACCGACTGCTTCCTCGACTTCCTCCGCGAAGGCCCCAACGGAAGCGTGGTAGCCCGTGACGAGGATGCCGGCAAGATGCTCAACGTCCTCCGGAAATACCGTGAGGCTCGTGACAAGAACATGCTTCTTGTCCTCCCCTTTGTCAGCATCTCTGACTACCTCCATGAGCTCCGCGGCATCGCGCAGTTGATGAAGCCACTGGGACCTAAAGGGTTGCTGTATCTCGCCGCGGCAGTCAGCGACTTCTTTGTACCTGTACGTTCTCCCTATCCTCATCCTCTGCTCTTTACTGACAAACCCCAAGCCCGAACGTATGTCCGAACACAAAATCCAATCCACCGACGCAGTTGAGGCCTTCAGCAAGAAGCCGTCAAAGCCATCAGCCTCGGAAGAGGAAGAAACCTTTGACAACTTTGACTCCTCCCCTTCCGTCCCACGCAGCAAACGTCTCGTTGTTGACCTTGATCCCGTCCCTAAATTCCTCAAGAATCTGGTAGAGGGGTGGTCACCAGAGGGGATGATCGTCTCCTTCAAGTTGGAGACTGACCCCAAGATTCTTGTGCACAAGGCAAAGTACTCGCTGGATCGGTATCAGCACCACCTGGTGATTGGGAACTTGCTGTCGACGAGGAAGTGGGAGGTGGTGTTTGTCAGTCCTGGGAATCCGGACAAGTGGATCCGGATACCGCAGGGGGGTAAGCTGGATGATGCGAAGGAGGCGGAGAAGGACGAGCCGTTGGATCCGAAGAGCTTGCCGGAGCAGGAGCCGGAGGCGGAAATCGAGAGCTTGATTATTCCGGCTGTGGCAGAGTTGCACACGAAGTACATCAAGACGATGGAGGGGAAGAAGCTGGAGGCTTAGGGAAGGGTGAGAAAGCAGTGTATGATTTGGCTTAGGCACGTAGACGGCAAGGCATGAGAAGCAGGCAATTGGGTATTATGCATGGCGGCTTTCTGTTCTTACATCAGCATGAAATTTACAGCAGTATACGCAGGTTAGCCGTGCTTCCGCGACAGAAATCACACCCATTGTGTGTTTCTGATGACCGGGTCGAAGATATTGGTGACAGCCTCATGCCTGAATTTCACCAACTAACCCCCTCTAACCATATCCCTAACCCCCCAACGCAGTAGTAAAGCGTCATGCTGACTTGTACAGGCGAAATTTCAACACAAACTAAAAAAAGATGTACACCACTGGGGAAGAGTGGGCAAAAGACGAAGTTTCATTGGACGAGCTGGGAATCGAACCCAGGACCTTTCGCATACAATGGGTATCCCTGACATTTAGTCAGGGGACTTGAGTATGCTAAGCGAACGCTCTACCAACTGAGCCACACGCCCTGTTTTGTTATTGCTGTTGCGGTTAGTTGGGAATAGAGGTTTCGAGTGTAGTTGAAGGGGGAGACAGCCACAACTACTCGCCCTTTGCAAGGTGGTTATGGTCTGGTGCATGATGAACGATGTTAAACATTTTCGAAGAGGTCTTTCTGACAAACCTGCAGATGAGGTGTGGTGAGGTTGAGGAGGTTTCGTTTTTTGTATGAGCTGCAGGATCGTGGCTTTTTTTTTTTTTCTTTAACAAAACTTCTGTAGGTATAAGGTATTGTGTTGTCTGATTTTGCCTCCCGAAGTCATCATGTACCAGGTTTGCCTACCTCCACAGAGTTTTGTCGTGAGAAATATGGTGTGATGAGGTACCTTAACATGAGTGGACTAGACCTAGAGCTATCGACAACCTCTCATGACGAGACTTGTTGTCAGTCCAGAGCTAACTGGCTTACTTCAAGGGGGGTTCCGACAGGAGCAGATAGGTTCGTACTTTCTCGTCGTGATTGGAGAGAGTTAGTCACTGGGATGGGATTCTATGAAGGTCTTTTGTCAACAGGCAGTTGCACAAGTGGAAGAAGAGGGACTGCTTTCACCGTAAACTGAAGACTTGCAGTCCTGGGGGTTTGATTTGGAAACGGCAAGGTGAGATGCCCACGAGGCCGACGAGAGCTGGAAAAAAACACTCCTGTTGATGAAGAACCAGTCATTTTTGCGGTTGCTGTTGAAGATTGGCAGAATCAACTTGATCAAGCACATGTCCAACCAGGAGTCTCACACTCACTCTTCGCCCTTTCTCACTGAAAGACAATATCACAAGCAAGTCCAGCTCGGCATCAACACAGGATATTCTCAACTTCCCTCTAGCCTCAGTATAAAGGTGTACGAACCAGAGCAAATCAGACCATGCGTCCCTTCTCCATGTAAAGGGGGAAAGCTTAAAGACCCAAAACTCACCAAACACCCATCAACAACCACTCAAACCCCTTTCAAATTCCAAGGCAGTCCATGATAAGAAAAGGGGCTCCCAGAGACAAACCCTCGGACTCCGCGGTCGGCTATCTGCAGTCGATGTCTCTAAACCCTTCTAAGCCTCCTCCTCCCATCTCAGACATGCCTCCTGCACCCCCCTATCAATGTCTCCCCCCCTCGGGCAGGCAGTTTTCGTACGACGACCCTCAAAATCCACCACGCCACCTTGTCTCTCGGTTCGGCAGTGAGTATTACCGTCCTTATTGAAACATATCTACTACGGAATGACAAATATCAACACCCCCCCAGCCGCCTTTCAGGACTATCCCCAATCCCCCCAACGGCTCCCATGATTCTCTGCAGGCTCTGTAAATCCTTCTACAAAACCGGGCAGGGCTGAACGTCAACAGCTCAATATTGATCTGAGACATCCTACACCCCCCTCTAAAAGAAGTCAAGCTTCTTCAGCCCACGAAAACAAAGCACAGTACCCCTAACCATTCTCCATTGACAATCCTACTGTCCAAACCGCCACGCAATTACGGGCCGAGCCATAGACAACACGGCAAGAAAGAAGAAGAAGCAAAAAAGCCGCCGCCATCGTTTTCGGTGTCATCAATCCCCCACACGCCCCTACAGTCAATATTACCTACCTGATTTAATAACGCCCAACAGCCACGGAGCTGAATTTCTCCTTCCAGTCTAATTCTCTACCACGTTGCAGTGGCGCCACGTGTGAAAGCAGACTGCTCAATATCAAGGTTTTGAGAATAGGGGGAGGCAGCGGCTGGAACGGGTGGCTTCCCATCCGATAATCCCATATGCCGACAATTGGCTGTCAATTGTCAATCAATGTCCATCTCTTCCCTCAGCTTCCTGAAAGGGAACCAAAATGGTGAGCAGGGAGGCAAAAAAAGTCAACATTGACCATATTTGACAGCGCATATCATGGCCAAAAAGCAGACTTGACATATGGTCAGCTATTAGCCGCCTGCTCCGGTAACCTTCATGGTGGTGCCTTCATCAACAGCAACCAAGGCATGTTCTCCCAGTTTCTACATAGCATCGTCTTCTGGTTGGTCTACCAGACCCAACCCAGCAATGCAGATAAACAACAAGCCTTGCTTGACACTTGACGAACAAACTACCACTTCCTGGGCCGTCCCGAACAACGGGCACTTGTGGATGGATCGTTGGTATCTAGCCGATTCGCCCGTGCCCCCTCAATGCCGTCTTTACCCTCATGCACCTTGCACAATTAGCCGTACGCTACGAGCTCATGGACCAATGTTGACGATAGGGGCATGTCGGCGGCAATAAGCGTCAATATGAACCTGCACTCGGCCGTGGTGCCTACGACTCTCGGCCCAGTTCACGAGGCTTCGGACAGTTGGTAAGACGCTCGGAAATGCATCACGGAAACTTTGTGTCAGAGAAAGATTGCCAAGGGGAGTTCTCGCTGTGTGTACTTGGTTGCTGTTGTGTCACAAACATCTGACCAACAGCCTCTTCATTGGCCGCTCCCATCTCGACCGCGAGCTGTGCAGCATGTCGAGTTCGGTTGGGCGTCCGAAGAGATGATAATCAGAAGTGCCAGCAAAATGGTTCCCAACTGCAGCCTGGTGTCCTGCGTGCCCTGATCATCAAACTGTACAAGGAAATGATGGGTGACCCAACTGCAGGAGGGCAATACTGCCGTGCAGTGAATGGTGCAATTGCATCTATAATCGGATTCACTGAGTGAAAGCTGGACCCAAATTTCCATTTTCTTGGAAATCATTCAGGTTTCCTGGACGAACCCCCTGTATCCTGCAGGGTTCGAGTGTCGCTTTGACCCACCACGGACGGGCTGACGGGGCCAGAGGAAAGCAGCACCGAGATGTCAGTCTGGAAAGGGCTCTGTCAATGGTGTCCGCCGTGGCGTTTGTCGACTGAGGGCTTGTCTCTGTCCATGCCAATCCTCATCTTTTCGTGGTGATGCCCTGCCAAGATGAGGCTCTCTTCGGTGTTGAGGCTGGGCACACTGGCCTCATCAAGCGCTCGGCATCGAGGGCTTGTCCGTCGAGGGTTGCTTCCGGAGATTTTGCGCCGTAACGGCCAAACCCCCAGGCTGTTGAGACGCGGGAAGACGTGGGAGGATGGCGTTTCGCAGATGGGAATCTATCACCCAGCTTTTGAGAGATAGCGGGATAGTGATAGAACTTTGCTATTGGTACGGAGCGTTTGCAGCGGAATTAGCACCTGCCAGAGGAGTGCTGCCATCTTGAACGGTGGATCTTGTTGAGGTAGGATCCGTACCTGGCCTTGAATACAAATCGAGATGCATATGGGGCTTTGTGATGGGTGTTCGGTGATGAAGAGAGGAGCTCATGGGGAAAGCTCCATGATGTGAGAGGGGCTGCATTGCAGTACCGAACTCCGAGTTGCTCGCATGCTCCCCGTTTCGGACGTGAAGGAGTCCCTCTTTGGGATGTCTGTGAGCATCGAAATTCTAGGTTGAAGAAGCAAACTGAAGAAGATGTATGGTCGCGTCTCACCAGGAGTGGTCGCGAGGCTGGAATGATCATTGGCTGTTCTTGAATTCGCCAATTGACCCCGCTTGATTGAGGCTGGGAAAGTTGGAAAGGGTTCCATCAGCGTGCGTCATTCATCTGAAATTCTGAAATCACAGACAGGGGTCCGCCAGGTGTGTGGCGCCAAGCCGCAGACCCGGCCAAGCGCGACTGCCCAGTATCAGCTCAGCAAGGGGCTGGAGAAGGCGCAAATACCGAACATGTTTCGATAAGCGGTCTTACACTATAGACTTCTAATTCTTGAACTCTTTCAGAGACTCATCCTATTCTGGTGAGAGCTACAATATTGATATGCGGCTTAGGAGACAATCCTTTGGAAATGTCTGAGACTTCGCCTATCGTTTGATACCAAACATCGACATGGCAAAAGGACTCCGTGTCATCCATCCAGATAAAAAGACAAGTACACATAGGTACGGATACGATACTTATCCCAAACATGCATGCAGCAAATGCAGAGCTCAAAAGCCAGCACCATTGCATTGCTTCGTGTCATCAGATCGTTCGACAATTGACACAATCCACAAGCGGTGTGCCGTCCCCAGGGTCAACAAACATTCTGTCCTTGGTCTGGGTTGGTTTGAGCCTTTTGAGAGGATCCTCTGCGTGTATCCATCTGCGTAGGACGAGTGTCTGGATATCAGAGAGACAACTAGTGCACTACCACTTCATTCCAAGGTGTTTTGGGCCATTGGACTATTGAACGAGCAGAGAGATTGTGTCCATATGAAAGCCAGGATAATTCCATGGAAGAACAGTGCCTACAAGATTTTCTTGGAAGTCGGCCAGACTTGAGGTTGCTTTCAATTCCGAAGAGCACCGGACGGTAAGCGGACACCGAAGAGAGCCATCAGGAACCCTCAACTGGAGCTTCTTCATTGGCCTGAAACAGCGACAGAGTCGTGGTAAGAAGCCAAATCCGGGCTTTGGGAAACCCCCACCCACTCTGGCCTTGGCAGGTTGCCTCTCCCACCACACCAGCTGTCATCTTATCCAACGTCCAGCAGGTGGAATTTCCAACATCTGTTTCCGGGCCATTCGCACTCTGATGAGTGAAGGATTCGGACGGCGAGAAATGCCAAACTGCCATCTCAAACCGTCTCCTATCATCCAATCTATTTTCGGCCTCCCAGAGCGTCAGAGCGGTCGAGAAAAAATTCAGTTGCCCTTGGCCCCTCCCACGTCACTGGAAAGGCATGTTGACATTGAACACGGGCTAGCTTCCGCTCAAAGCCACACGCCTAAGACCGCGTCACCGATCAGGCACAGGCCAAATGGGCCCCTGTTCCCTGTTGATGCTGTTCACATCCCTTCCGATCCACCTGCAAAATTGTCCAGGGCCGACCGCGAACAAGTCTTGTCGGTCGCATCGGCTTGCGGAACAAGCGATCAGTTATCCACAGGTGGGGGTCTGCCCCTGGCGAGCCTTTTTTTTATTTTCAGAAGCTGGCGATGGTTCGAGAATATCGATTGTCATCAGGAGCGTTGACAACGAAGCTGGCGGTTCAGGTGCTCTCCTCTCTGACATCTGACGCCTCTCGGTCGGTGGTTGGCGTTTCAAAGCACGAGATACCGTACCATTGAGAAATATAGATATTCTGGTTTTGTTTAATGCCACGACGCCGTGGAAGACAGGGACAGTGAGATTGTTATCTTCTTTTCAAGCGGCAAGGTAGGCATCTTAGTAGGCTGTGGCTGGTGGCTGCTACCCACCTACCTACACGGGCTTCCGAATGCACATTTCCACAACAGTAGAATGTCGGGTGCGTTGATGCGTGCGTGCCTTCCTACCCGTAAAGCACCCCTGGCACCCGAATGGGCTGTCTACCATTGACAGAGGGGATGGAGACGGACGGTGCCTGCCATCGCAGCATCCATCCAAGCAGTGGCCAGGGAGCATTCAACTGCTGGGTAGGGCAGAAAGCGCTCCCGTTGCAGACGACACGAGAGCCCTGGGCAGCCAGCAGAGAGAATCCACTCCCGACGGGCGAAACACGCAACCTTGCGAGAAAGGTCAATTCCATGCCTGCGATTCTGTCGGATTATCCGGTCCCCTCCCTACGAATCCTATCGCCATTTTATTTTTGTTTTGCTCTGTGACGGGACTGCCTGTCTTGTGTGCTGCAAATACCTTTTTTTCGGGCTCCAGTCCGCTCCAGTCGCTCCAGTTTGCACCCAAGCTGCTACCGGCGCCGACGGCACATACCTTGGCACCGACCCCCAAAGTGTCTCGAAAGTCTCTCTACAGCAGGCGTCTTCCCCGTGGCTCGTGGTTCGATCGTTGCCCAGACCGCCCCGACTCTTTGCTCGTCCGCTCGTTACAGAATACCTGTCCCAGCATCCCGCATCCCGCATCCTGTACCGCATCTTCTTGAGCAGAACAGTGTGAGACGGCGAGGCCTGCAACACGCAACAGACGGGGGAAAAGACGGTCCTTTTCAACTCTTGCGGCCTATCATCACCGGCTTCGTCACAAGCAGCCCACGCCGCCGCCAGCCACACATCCGAATCCAGCCATATCGAAACCCAGGAATACCCTAGATTTTGTGTCGGGGCCTTCTGGGCGTCAAGGCGTCACGCTCGTTTGCTGGCGTACAGACCAGCCCGCCGCTTGACATTTTGCACTACGTCTGCATTTGCCTGAAGCTAGCCAAAGAGTTAGATCCCCCGGCGCCACTGCGAAGCGCGCACGTACGATCGTCGAATTGTCACTGCCGCTAAACTACTGCGCCCGAGGGGAGCTCGTTCGCTTGCTGAGCCAGCACCCGAAGGGTCTGTGTGATATCTTTCAATCGCTCTATCATCAAGTCCCCGATCTGCAAGCCCCGTTGGACGAAATCTCGGGAACGACCGGTGTCTTCGCGACAGTCTGCGCCGAGAGGGCCTCTCGTGGGTGAGACCGCCTTGTGTGGGGGAGATTGGAGAAGGCAGAGAGAGGAAAAAGAAACTAAAGATCCACCGCGGAAACGAGATCTCGAAGTCGACAGCGGGAGAGACCAAAAAGAAAACAAAAATTGTTGATTGGAAGCCGCAGAACAAGCCAGCCACAAAGGGGAACTTGGTCGCGCTTGGTGGGACACCTGTACACACACACCACCACCACAGCTCGCAGAACACTGCTGGCTCTCTTGTCCCGTTCTGCTGGTCGATCACTGCCCGCCAGACACAGCTGCTGGTCTCGCAGCTTCGAAACTTGACCTACCCACTATCCCGAATCGGGCCTCCACCATGGCACCCATGACACCCCGACTCAAGATCCTATCAGGTCAGTAGCCCATCCACCGGCGCCAGTTGCAATTGGAGCTGCGCCGTCTCGTCCTGTTTCTTGTCCCTCTGTCTCCATTCCCCTCCTGTGCACCCCATCCCCGTCTTCAGCCTAGTGTCACCTCAATTCCCGGGACGGGAGCCCAAAAAGAGTGGGCATCGCTTCTCTGGCGCTCCCCTCGTCCAGCTTTCTTCCCCCTGACACCCTTCCCGTTGTCCACCACCACCACCACACTCGTTTTCTTTCCCCGACCCCCGACCCTCTTCCCAGAAAAACAAAAAGAACAGACTGCCCAACGGATTGCTGCACATGTGTTCTAGCCAGAGCAGCCAGACATGTCGGACTATGAGCTGATGAATGTTGTCACAGTCGGTGGGAATCCGGTTTCTGCCTTCTTATCATGGAGGCTCCAAGCGACTAATGC
Source organism: Podospora pseudoanserina (assembly GCF_035222485.1). Lineage (NCBI taxonomy): Eukaryota > Fungi > Ascomycota > Sordariomycetes > Sordariales > Podosporaceae > Podospora > Podospora pseudoanserina. Next base: position 6,135,524 of record NC_085920.1, on the reverse strand, counting down.
CTGCGACGTCACCCTCGTGTGGAAAACGGGCTACGAGCATGTGTCGCAATACGGCATCTCGTTCAAGTAAGCACCTACCTCTCACCCACGCAGCCGCCCTGCCAACCTCTTTGCTTGACGCATGCGTGCGATGATGTGTATGCTAACGGTCCTGCGCCCAGATCTCTCGTTTTTGGGAACGAGCGGTTTAAGCCCCGTCATGGTATGCAACTTCTTTTTTCTACGCTCCACCCCATTGATGAGCGCTCCCCACCAGCGACCGACCAGTGTGTTTTTCATTTGCTAAAACGTGGAATTGATATACAGTCGTCCGGACGCCAGAGGAGGCTGCTACACGCAGGGAGGGAGCTTTCGACTACGTCATCCTCTGTATTAAAGCTCTCCCCGATGTCTACGACCTCGCTTCGGTGATCGATTCAGTTGTGACGCCTCAACATACCTGCATCCTCGTGAACACAACCCACGCACTCGGACTCGAATCGGCTATAGAGGAACGGTTCCCGACAAACGTAGTGCTCTCACTCGTTTGCGGCGCTGACTTGGCCCAACTTGGCGGAAGCGAATTCGAGCACAAGGGGTCGGCCGAACTATGGGTTGGTCCTGCCAACAAGAACCCCAACATTCCGCCCACGATCCAAGAGGATATGGCACAGGCTCTGGCCATGACTTTGAGCACCGGCCAGGTCGATTGCAAGGTGTCGCCTAATATTCGACAGCAGCAATACGAACGAGTTATTGGGTAAGTCTTGGGACGCTGATGAGCTGCAGGCATATCAGTTGGTGACTAACTGTGTTGTAGCCCGATTGCATTTCACCCACTGACGGTCTTGTTCGAAACGCCCAACTATGCCGCGTTACTCGACAAGGTTGGGGTGGCCAAGCTGGTGTCCGACATTATCGACGAGATGTTGGCGCTCGCGGACGCGCAGGGCTGTAAGTTCCCTCCTGAATTCAAGCAGAGCACGATCGACGAATTTGCCAGAAATGGGGCCGAAAACATCATGTGGCAAGACTACATTGCACGACGTCCCATGGAAATCGAGACGTATCTTGGATCGCCCATGAGGCTGTCGCAAGAAACTGGAGTCGCAGTTCCCCGGATTGAAACGCTTTACGCCATCCTCCACAATCTCAACTTGGTCAATCGCAACCGGCCGAAAGGTGACGCCACAATGGCGCCAGCGCAGCCAGGCTCACCGTCTGCTACGCCTTCCCCACTGCCCCGGATGTCTCAAGGTCCACCCCGACCGATGCCGAACGGTATGCCCAACGGGAACGGTATGCCTCCTGGCCGGCCACGTCCAAGAATTCCTTCGCAAATGGGCCCTCCCGGACCTGGAATGCGCCGGCCACCACCGCCCATGAACGGAGGTCCACCAAACGGTTACGGACGTCCGCCTAATGGAATGCCGCCAAATGGAATGGGGCCAAACTCACGTGTGCCCTCGAGGCGAGGTTCGATGGAAGGAACGGATCTGGAAGAGTTCAGCCACTTGGTGGTCTATGATGATATCCCCGAGGGGAGCGAAAATGGCTATTCTGGTACTTCACCACAAGACCTTGCCATCAGGGAAAGAGAGCTTCAGCTTCGGCAACGGGAACTTGCGTTAAGGGAGCAGGAGATGAGACTTAGGCGCGCTGCCGCTGGTATCGGACCTGGACCTGGACCCGGACCTGGCCCCGGCCCCCGAAGAGGGCCGCCACCACCACAAAGGCCCCCTCCGGGTGGCATGTACGATGACGATGACGAGGACGGAGAAGACTACTTCGACCCCACGCCGATGGCCCCCATGATCGATCCTGATAACTTCGACATGATGAGCGTCACGTCAAAGAAGAATAGGAAAGCGCCTAGCAATGCCGCCCAGTTCCGCCAAAACCCAGAGGCAGACTCAATACCGTCAACCCGCAGCAGGTTCCGGCCTAGCTTTGGACGCAACCGTTCAAGTCAAGTCATGACACCCGCCATTTCGAACTTGCACGAAAACATCTTAGACGATCCTCTGCTGGGCTTTACGTCTAACCGCTACGGTAACGTGGATCGAGGGGCCATGCACGCAGGTTCGAGGGCCAATTCTCTGACGGCTGCTCGTCTCGATGAATTGCAGTACAATCAGGGAGGGCCCCCACCTATGGGCATGAATGGCAGCGTACGGCGTGCCAGCCAGTCTCCAGGAAACCCCTACACCCCATCGGTGCGTGCCGGGACCAACAAGGGACGACCATCACCACCAAATGGCTATGCTGGACCGCCAATCAACGGAAGACCATCACCTCCGGATGGTGTGCGACAACCCATGCCCCGATACCCACCCGGTCACGGAAACATGGTTGCGCCACAACAGGTGGAACAGCACGCTGGGGTGAGCGCCCTCCAACCGCCAAAGACTAAAACTGTGCGAAGTCTGACCGGTAGTGCGAGTGCTAGCGCGGGCAGTGGTGATTCCACCCACCTTGATTCAGAGCCATCAGCTGCCAGCAGTCAGAGCAGCCTAGGCCCCCGTCCTCCGATTGGAGTGCGTTAAGAGGCTGGTGTTGGATATGAGGGAGCACCCATCCAATGGGGCACATAAGCTCCTCACCTTTGCGTCACCTCCCACGAACCCACGAGCCGAGCTGAGGCAAGAAGATCGGAGGGAAGAAGACAGTTTTGGTCTAGAGCGGGAGGAAGAAGTTGAACATCTACACACGACACACAAAGTCACAACATTGCAACAACAACATATTAAGCGAGCGAAAGGAACGGGGAGGGGAGCAAAGCTTCGAGATGGAATTCGTTCTCACGGGTTAGGAAATGATACGAACATTACAGGTTTTATACACACATATTTTTTCTATGGTCTAGAGAGTTGGGAGTGGCGGGAGAACCCGTGTTGTGTGTGTGTATGTCGTGTTGTGGGAAGGGCAAGAAGTGGGAAATATTTTTGGACTATTCTTTGACTTTTTCTTTTGACACACAACACTCAGATTCTCAATCACACATGGCGAACGCGCGTACAAAAATCAAATTAATGTTAGTTTTTCTTTGTGTTTTGGTCTTCTTTTTCTTTTGTGTGTTTCTAGTATCGCATTTTTTGATGGGAAGGAAGAGAGTGAAGAGGGGTACAAAAACGAGGAGGAGAGGTGGAGGGGAAATGATGAAGAGTGCGGGAGGTTGGGTTGAAATTGTGTAAGAGAGAAGAAGAGAGAGAGTTGAGTGAAAGAGACAAAGTACATATGACAACTTTTTTTCCTTTTGGTCGACGTTGCTTTTTTTTTTCTGTCTGTGTGTTTCAACGGTGTGGGTGCTTTAGGGGGAAAGGGAGGACGATAATGCAATGTTTATTGGTGGTAAATTCATTATGCAGCTACGAGCATTGTTTTGTTGTGGGCTATCAGAGGGCGGTAGTTTGTCTTTTGGGGTCTTTGATTCAAGGAGGGATGTAATACCTACCCAGAGAAGGGGCCGGGGGGGAGAGGAGGGAAGTGTGTGGACACACAGAAGTAAAAGGAGGAAGGAAGGGCTTGCCGAAGAAGTTGGATGGTAAATACAAAGCATTACAATGTTGATGATTGAAACACATACTGATCATGGATTCTAGCTATTTTGAGTTGATATGTGTTTGGTGCTGTTGATCCTGTGGCGAGAGGCTTCCAAACACTCAGGAACTCAGAAATTAATCAACAAGTAGGTGTAGAGCCAGCTCGGTACGTCTGTTGAAAGGGTTCATTATCCCACCAAGGTTGGCTGGTTGACGACGAAGCGATCTGAGCGTATGATCTGATCATTGAGGGGATCAATTGCTGCTGCCATAGAACAGCAACATGCCACGGAAACTAAGAATTAGCTTGACGTTGTCCGCCTCGGGAGACGGGCATGAGGCGGGGGAGCAGATACGGGAGCAAAGAGGGCGTTGTTTTTGTTGATGTTGTTATGCTGTGTTGAAGAGTACTGCATGGGAAGTTGCTATGATCTCCTCGGGATTCCATTGTGTGGTGTCTCGTCTGAATTCTCAGGTGTGATGAAGTCATGGATGATAGGGTTCTTCCAGATCGAAAACAAGAGGCATATCTTGAGTATGCTCTCAGTCGAAATCCGAGCCTCCAGACTGAAGCCTCTCTCAAGTCATCTATCTATCTCCGTAAGTCCAAGGCATTGAATCGCCCAGGCAGTGCTGTTGCTGCTATAACCCCCCAAAGCTACCCCGCCAAAAACGCGTTTGACAACGCCCTGCGGCCCCGCTCTCGTGTTAAGGGCTTTTTGTTCCATCCGCATCACTGAACAACACGCGTGCTTGGGATTCCCATCCATACAAAATCCCACATTGAAATATCACAACGTAACCCGCTATACAGCGGTGGGCCCACTTTGGAATTCTTTATTTCCTTTCGTCCTTTGCCTACCTAGCCATCAGACCACCTGCATATCAGTCCACAACAGCACACACCATGGCATCACGAGGCTACGGCAGCGCCCCCACACAAACACGCCAGTCTATGGCTTCATCTGGGGGGGCTGTTAAAGCTAGACAACTGGTTTGTTTACATTCTCTGTCCTTGATATTGTGATATTTGATGCTGATACTAACACCACCCAGGCCCAACTCCAACAACAACTAGCCCAGCTTTCCAACAACCTCGCCGACACTGAGAACCTCCTCCGTATGACCAGCGTACAGGCCGAGTCCATGCGCGGACTGGGAAGTTGGCATGCGGGGTTGTGAGTAACCCTACTTGGCTTTGGTGTACTTTACATACGGTTGAAACTGACAGACACCCGCCCGTCGTTGTCGGATCACAGATTCATGGCCGCGAGTAAAGTCCTCGGGGAGGAGTCGGTGCAACAGAACCAGCAGCAGGGAGGAGGAGGAGGCGGCGGCGGACCAAACTGAAGGACCGGCGGGTAGGTGCAGGTTCTGAGACAATGCGGGTGGTTTGCTGGGATGAGGTTCTGTCATATGGCGACAGAAGACGCGTGGCTCGACTGTTTGGTGGGCAGCATGGTTACTGCTGTGTAGATAGAGACGAATGATAGCAGGTGCTTGGTGGTGGAACGACTGATATCCGATGCCTTGCAGTTTGTTGACGGTGGCACTGGAAAGTTGGTGTTCTTGAACGCTGAGAGCTTCTGGTCTGATCACCTGGGTAGTACCAATGCTGGTGCTTCTGAGGACCATGTTGAAGGATATCGAGGGCACCTGGGGATTCGAGACGACATCTCCTCATCGGTTTTGCTGTCTGACATGGCACCTAGGCCTTGAATATGTCCCTCATCTACAAGGAGCAAGCCAATGCATCCCCGAGGAAATTATAAACTGACATTCAAGTTCGGAATTCTTCATCCAGTTTGGTCCATCATGTCTGGTTCATCGGGGGTCGCAACCGGCCTCTCTGTCTTTCTCTTTGTCCTCTTGGTGCACACTGGATACCTTCTCTCCTTGCCGCAAGCATGGCACTTGCGAACCAAAATATCGGCCCATGGCTTCCTACCTCCCTTACTCTTGTTCTCGATTCCCGAAGTGCAAGACTCCCCGTCAATGAGGACCGAGTCACAGAACTTGCAGATGCTCTGCTTTACTGCTGGGTTCAATCGAATCCGGCTCTTCAGGGACACAGCGCGCAAGTCAGTGGCTAGACGTCTTCCAGCACCTTGAAGTGGGGGGTTTTGATCCCTGTTGAGCTCTGAGATATTGGAACCATCACCGTCCAGAGTTGCTGTCGAGAGGAAAACGGCTGCTTGCTGAAGAAATGATAGTCGAGAATAGATGGCCTTGTTTTGCACCCCGCCGCCACCATTTTTTGCCTTTGCCATAATGAAAGGAAATCGGAATGAAGGTCGAGTTGTCTTTTCTTTTTATCACGATCGTTTGTGAATGTCAACTGACACAGAAAAAGCTTGCCCAGCCAAGAAGGCCAAGTGAATCAAAAAGACATCAAAAGTGAATTGGAACTGTCACAGGGTGGCCTGTGCTCTGACGGTTCCGTTGGCCCCACCAGCGCCCAGTGCACGGGCCAAGCGGCACCTTTCCGGCTCTGGCTAAGCCACTCGTGGTTAGAGCTGATTGCGGTCAGGTTTTGAGGCTGTGCGTGCTGCTTGACCTCCAACCTTATTTTCGCCTTTCTGCTCCCTCCCTTCCTTTTCTGACATCCTCTTCTCATCAACGCGCCAACCCCTCGCCATCTGACAGTCTTGGTATTCATCACCAACGCGCGCCTCTTTCTTCTCACCTTGCGACTTTCCACTCGGTGATTTATTTTCTTCACCAGACGCGACTCTTCTGACGACTTTTGGCGCCATCGCCTCTTTTGTTTTCACGACAAGCCTTGCGACCGTTTCCAGTTTTCGCCAAATAACTAGCCAACATGTCTGCTGAGGAGGATCTCATCGACTACTCCGACGACGAGCTCAACCAGGAGACCACCGCTCCCGCTTCCAACGGCAAGAAGGCGGATGCTGCTGCTGCCCAAAATGTCGACAAGAAGGGTTCCTATGTCGGTATTCACTCGACTGGTTTCCGCGACTTTCTGTTGAAGCCTGAACTTCTCCGTGCGATTGCCGATTGCGGTTTCGAACATCCCTCGGAGGGTTAGTGACCAAATCTCATCCCCAGCATCCCGTTATTCCTTCCTATCATCACGGGTCCGTCCATCTCGCAAGCAAAGGCAAAGCTACGCAGAGCAATTTTTGAAACAAGACTATCATCGGATGGAGCTATTGGTTGGCGCGCCGTCGACGCGCTTTGCGCAAGCACCTGGTGACTCTTCACCATGCGACCGTCAGACCGCTCGGGGTCGCCCCCGAGCGGCAAACCATGCTTCTGGAAAATCCAATGAGCTCTTGCGCAAGAGAAACCTCTCATAGATGGCCTCGGCTGTCGCGCTTGGGTTGAGTCGGCGCTTGGAAAGCGACAAGGTTGCTTCATTGCTCACTCGAGCTCCATACCTCGAACTCCTTCGGGAGGTTTCACAAAGGGACCTTGTTCCCCCGTCTCCATCATCCATTGGCCTTTGGTCGTGGTTTTCGCGGATGCGTGGGAACGTCGTTGCCGTGACAGGTGGTCGCGTTTTCCGCATCTCGCTCAGCTGGTCTCGGGGCACACCTTGGTTTGGAAGGAGAAGATTGGTGGTGTAGGAGGAGGAGTGGTCGACATGTCTTTGCTGCGACGATGGACGGGCTTCTGATGAACCTTCCCACACATCGTTCTGTCCAAATTTGCGTATCCAGTTCTAATCCGATGCCCGACTACAGTTCAACAGACCACCATTCCCCAGGCTATGCTTGGTGGTGACATCATCTGCCAGGCCAAGTCCGGTCTCGGTAAGACTGCCGTCTTCGTCCTCACGACCCTCCAGCAGGTCGAGCCTGTTGCCGGCGAGTGCTCCGTGTTGGTTATGTGCCACACCCGTGAGCTGGCCTTCCAGATTCGCAACGAGTACAACCGCTTCAGCAAGTACATGCCCGACATCAAGACCGGCGTCTTCTACGGTGGTACTCCTATCCAGAAGGATGCCGAGATACTCAAGAACAAGGATACCCACCCCCACATCATTGTCGGCACACCTGGCCGCTTGAACGCCCTTGTCCGCGACAAGCACCTCCGTCTTGGCAGTGTTAGAATGTTCGTCCTCGATGAGTGTGACAAGATGCTTGATCAGATTGGTAAGGCGATTATCATTTGTGGTTTTTTTTTTGGGCCAAACCGCTAATGATCTATCAGACATGCGCCGTGACGTGCAGGAGATCTTCCGTGCTACTCCTCAGCAGAAGCAGGTGATGATGTTTTCGGCCACTTTGTCCGACGAGATCAAGCCCATTTGCCGGAAGTTCATGCAGAACCCCACCGAGCACTACGTCGATGAGGATACCAAGTTGACGCTCCACGGCTTACAGCAGTACTATCTTGCCCTTGAAGAGAGGGAGAAGAACCGTAAGCTGAACGAGCTCCTGGACGACCTCCAGTTTAACCAGGTCATCATCTTTGTCAAAAGCACCCTGCGCGCTACCGAGCTGGATAAGCTCCTCCGCGAGTGCAACTTCCCTTCGATTGCCGTCCACTCCGGTGTCAGCCAAGAGGAGCGTATCAAGAGATACAAAGAGTTCAAGGAGTTCAACAAGCGTATCTGCGTGGCCACCGACGTTTTCGGCCGTGGTATCGATATCGAGCGGATCAACCTCGCTATCAACTATGACATGCCCGCTGATGCCGATTCCTACCTCCACCGTGTCGGTCGTGCTGGACGTTTCGGTACCAAGGGTCTCGCCATCTCCTTCGTGACCACCGAGCAGGACAAGGAGGTCCTCCAAGCCATTGAGAAACGCTTTGAGGTCGCTCTTCCGTACGTAATACCTTCCTAGTCAACTTCCGGAATTGTCTGCTAACTGTTTACTAGTGAGTTCCCCAAGGAGGGTATTGATGCCTCCACTTACATGGCCTCTTAGACGAGTTGTTGGTGTTTGTTGAGCTTGGCCCTGGCATACCACTTCTCACTTTTAATTAGTTTGGCGATTGCTTTTTCCTCTTTTTTTTTTCTGAAACGGCGGATATGGTTGCAAAGGGAAAAGCATCAAAAGTGGCAGAATATATGCAGCAAGGGCCCAATAGGTGGTTTAGTTTTGTATGATTAGTACCAGACCATCGATTATCGCCATGCTTTCAGAAACAGCTTCTCTCTTGCTGGTGCTCATGCTGAGTTGGTGTCAACATCAATTGCTGCATGAGGGGAGACACATCGCCACTGGTTGTTATTGGAACACTGCATTGTATCGCTTTGTCTCAAGTAAAGGGGTGGTGGGATGCGTTTCGTCTTGGGGTGGCCGAACTGGTTTGGGTTGGGAGGCTCGTATACATCCTCGGTAGTTAGTTACCTTGCTCAATGGATATGTTCTGTTCTCCTATCTGGCAATGATTGTTACATTGTTGGCGACTAGAGTTCTGACACCATCCTAGATTTTCTCCATGTGGTATGACGGTTGGTGTTTGTTGGCCTTGAGCTGCCCAATTGTAACTCCTTGTCGGGATGATTCATCGTCAATCATAAGTCAAGTCCCCCAACCTCCCCACCCCCGTCTTGTATTGTTGTTTTGACTCTACTTTTGGCCTGAAGCTTTCGTGGTTAAGGAGCGAGTCTCGGCGTCGGTGCCCAACAACCCAACAGCAGTCAGCTGGGAGTGATAAGTCTTGTGAATAATGATCACGACTTTCAATCGCGATAGGTAGGTGTTTTTTTATTACGCCGTATGCGTCATACAAGCATGAGTAACTGTGATGATGGCGAATGTTTGTGACCACACAAGCTTGACTCATCCGGGGGCTTGTGTTTGTCTCCATCTTACCTTGGTAGGTAGGTATCTGATCGTGGGAAGCTATTTCGAGCACCTAGGTATGGGCTCGCGGGTTATGCCTTGCGGGATACCCCTCCTTGATGTATCTACATGTTGCTGGCGAATTGGCAGAGACTAATAGGGGGGTATGACTCTGAGCTGGTAAGGAAGGTGTTGTGGTCAGGGGGAAATATTGTCGAGTAACTTGGTCTATACTTTGTGGATTATGTCGTGTTGAGAAGACTGTCCCGAAACAATGTCACTATTGCAGTTTCAAGTCTGGGGGGTGATGATCTGTAACATTGCATTAGGCTTCTTTCCACTTTTGGCTGGCCGGATGGAATGAGAGTCGGTCTACCCCTTTTGGTTCCTTGTGAGGGGGGCATATGCACGATATCATTACTTGGCTGGTCACGGCGAGCAAGAACGGTGTACTTCTTTTGGGGTCTGGTGTACCTCCATTGAAGTGTGGATGTCATGCAAGTTTATTACGATGAACCGAACTTACCCCGAGTATCAAACTCTTGGTCATTGGGTTGATGATGGTAGCTGCTCGTTCATGACTTGGGCAAGGAAGCAGAACATGGAGATCAAGCATGAGTGAGTAAACATATCCACGATGACTTTAAGCAGCCACAAGGTACTTTGGATGATAACATGTTTATTCTAGTTGTGGGATCACCTGCCGGTAGCTACCCCTTACAAAGTGAGGATGTGGGTGAGTGAGGCAGGTATGATTCATAGCTACCTAAGGTACCTTGCAGAATCATCATGATTTGTTTCCACCCTAGCAGAGCTTCACCGAATCATCCTCACAAGCTCTGAGTTACAATATTAGATACTTATCCAAACACAGGCTTGTTCACATCTGAGTGCAGTAATCTACCCTTCTTACGTGCCTATGTGTCTTGTTGGCAAAGCCTTATGATGACCACATCATCATACATGGCCTTCAGACTGACGGTCAACAAAGCACACTCATTTCCATCTAAATGATGAGCCTTGGCCCCCATGGTTGGCCTCTCTGACCCTACCTTTGCCGACTTGTAAAGTGTGTATGGGTCACGAACATGGCCTCCCCCATGTTTCCACCACGGCTCAGCAGCGGCAAGGCGGCCGATCTGTCTACGACCCCCTCATACATAACACTCTTACCGAATGGAAAGAGTGTTTGTTTGTTTGTTTGTGGCACCATGATACCATACCATATCACTGGGTAGTTTGTGTGAGGTGATATGGGTATCACTTCTTGGTCGAGTGCTGTCATTCCACCGGGAGCCAATAGGCAAAGAATGTTTGCCGAGCTGTTTCTACGATCTAGGGCAATGTAGGGGGCCAGAGGTATGTAACCTGTTTATTATCACAGGGCTGGGGTTGTGAACTACCGGCATGTTTGTTGTGGAGGACACAGAGCGGGAAGATGGGCAAGGCAGGTGAGGCAGTCTGTGTGAGGGTGATCGTACTCGGGTTGAGGCGGGCTGTTGAAAACGTCATGAAGTATGTGACTGGTTTTGTGTGAGGCCTCATGGTGAGCTTGCTTCACCTTGCCTCACCTTGTTGCCTGTCTGCCTGCTTGTCATCTCATATCTCGAGCGTGATTATCATGCCTGGCAGTTGAGATATGGGGGAAATAAAAGTGAAGCCAGATCGAAAGGCCTACACATGAGGGCCACAGAATGAAGGCAGATTGTATGACTGAGTGAACGAAAAACTATGCACGAGCGAGTGACTGGCCACCTGTATGACTGTGACGAAGTAAATAGCCCGCACCGAATGAGGCTCTTGCTCATGTGTAAAGTGAAATCCTCACAACTTCCCGCTATCATCATCAGCAAGGCTCGATCAGATGCGAGCTCGTATGCGAGCTTGACCGCAGGTCAATGTGTCCTCTGTGTGACCATCGTGTCCTTCATGGTCAGATACGTGCACAACGCCGCGAATGGCAAGATCCCACATCACAAGCAAGGTTCCGATGTGGCAATAAGCTAGCTGTGATGAATGAAGTGAACAAGTGACTTCACTCTAGTGACGGAGGCAAATCACGGCAAGCCCATTCCCCCACCTCACCTTAACCCCCCTCACCTCACCTTCGAAATTTCACTCACTATTGTCGTAAGACAACTGCGCCGCGTTCAAACTCTCGCACTTTCCAAACCCAGAAAATAAGAGCTTTCCGATCGATCGGGCCAAAATTCCACCAACAGCAGCTCCGGTAAGTTTCGGCTTACCTTCCTTCCCCTCCCATCCTCATACTCAACGCCCCCCTCGGCGCCCCTCGTGAGAATTTCAAAGCTTGAAATCACATGAGATACCCATCCCCTCAGAAACCAAGGAGGTAGGGATCAAGGTTAAAAGATTGAGCGAGAATGACAGGCTCTCAACCGCCACATTCTTCGTATCCTACGCTCAAGGGCAAATGTGGGCAAAACCCACTGCTAATTTTTCGTGAGAGATGGTTGGATGACCAAGCCCGTAATGGTGTGTAGCTCACCTGCCCTTTGGCGTTGCCTCACTTAGCTTGTACCACAACTGCTGCTAAAGGATCACCTACCTTCCCCTTCGACTCAAATCTCCGATGGCTCAAGTTCGTAATATCTAATCCCCTATCTGTGATTCGCCTCCCCGTTGGTTCCGGTTTCCAGCCCTATTTCTCATGTGTGTAGTTCATCATGGCCCTCGTCGAGGCCAGTTGTCACGTTGGCTACCATACAACCAAGACAACAGCCTCACATCCGAGATCCCATAGTTGAACCTGTCCCGATCTTCCCGACGGAGTTTCTGGTCAAGAATAACTGGTGTTGCTCTGCAGTACGAACGAGGTCAAAAGTGGAACCAACCCCCAAATCCCACTGCTGCCTTGGCCCCACACTTTTGTTGCCTGTGCCTGTTTGATGAACCGCATCTCATGCTCTCTTTCCTCCAACCACCATCCAAAATAGGCGGCAGTGTCCTTTTGAATTGTACTATTTCCCTCGGCAAGACAAAGCGCGATCGGTGAGTCCGCAATGCAAGCCTTTTTTTGTATTTTTTTTTTTCATTTTTTTTTTGGAAAATTGATGGTGGATGTGAAAGCTGGTCGGTAGTTCACCGGGTCCCTCACCCATCCCCGTCCCCGCGATCGTCATCCTTCGGCCGAGAGAGAGCGAATGAACGATGACAGGTTCCGAACCACCGAGAAGAATGTGGGGCATCAATTTTCCCAAGCAAACCACACAGCAACAACACCAGACTGGGAAGGTTTTCCCCCCATAACTTGTTTGACAAATACTCAGCCTCAAAATTTATGACGAAGCCGAGGAGGAGCAGGAGGAGCAGGAGGAGGAGGACCCTGTGGAAAGCCAAGAGCAATATTCCATATCATCATCATCTCACGGTCTCCGTGGTCGGCGGCTGACTCAAACCTTTTGAATTACCACTCACCACCATCCTTTAGCTCCCTCCCATTCACGGTGCTGCTCTCCGGCCTCGGGAAATCCGAGCAGTGTTATTGGCTTGTCTTTGACAAGCCAAGTACCGGGCAAAGAGCTGAATAGAAGGTCTTGGTCGAGGGGATGATCAGTGTTGCAGGTGGTGACTCTTGTCGCCCGGACGAGGCCAGCCGAGTCAATAATTGTTGCGGAGCCCCCCCCTTCAGCTTCAGCTTAGATCTCTCCCGTCTTTCGCCTTGGAAAGGCTTCTTTGGCCATCATGGTGTTTCCATCAGAGAGCCTGTTTGGTGTGGAGCATCACAATGATGAGCAAGTCGGATCTGAGCCTTGGCGGTTATTCGAGGCACCCGAAGCAGGTAAACTCAGCCCGGCGCCGCCCGCGACAATATCTCTAGACTGTTACCGTGTGGTTATTGTCCAGGTAACCTACAGGGGAAGGCTCTCGTAAGAGTAGGTATGGCAATATGTGCACATGTGGAATGATTTCGAGATCAGCAACCTACAAGACTGATCTGCTAGCTGTGACCGCCTCACAAGCGCCCCCAACCGGGTATCACACAAGACACTCAGCCGCTGGGCCGCGCGGTAAGAACCCGCCGCACGGAGACGGGAACAGCAGCAGCATGGGAATTCTGCAGCGGGTTTGATCCCGTGAGATGCTTAACAGCTGACGACAACGCGATTTCCACAATGTCGCCGAGAGCAATTCATCCTATCGGCGACCGAGATGTTGGATCTCCATACACATGAACGGCTGGTGCCGGTGATTCCATAGTGTATTATCGCATCAGCCCTCTAGTGTTGACAGGGACCGAGACAAAAGATCCGATATCGCGGTCATGTGTTGACTTTTGGTAAGGAAGTTGTGATCTTTGGAGTTGAGTCATGGTGGAGGAAAGTCTGGGCGGGGCTAAACCAGAGGTTTCCAGCTCGTCTCGACCTCTTGAGAACCAGTCATTAACTGAAGCAAAGATAAAACCTGCCGAAGGCGTGATCAGCGTACGCAACAAGCAAATGGCCGAGAACGGCGTGAAGTGCGAAAAAGCAACACTTGTGATGATTCCCCCTGGTCCTTCTGCCTTGCGAGAAGGCGCTGGCAGTGGAGTGCTTGGACGTTGGGTTGCTCTGCATCAAGAACGGGCGTCTCATCGCGAGCCACTTTCACGACTCTCTTTTGGTGTCATGGTGACAGCCTTGAGGGGCGGGGTGAAAGTTAGTTCCCACTGTGATTGGGCAACGGTTGAGGTGCGACAAGGCCAAATCTTGCGGTCAGGCCTGATAGAAAGAAAAACTTTGAGGGTTGTGCTACGCGTCCAGGCCATCCATCCATGCGAACTGTGCCAACACAGCGCTGGATGGAAGGCAGATAGGCGTCGACGAAGGAGCTGGGTCGTCTGGCCATCGAGTGTCTCGGCGGGGGTTTGGTGATGTGTGCAGGACAACACTGCATCACTTGGTACAGCTATGAGTGGAGGAGGGTTATATGGCGATATATGGCGACGAATGAGAGGCAGATCTTGAGGTTGGCAAAGGGAGCCAACACCTTCAACAGCCAGTGGACACTGTGTAAGTGGACACGGCCGACTTGCGCGACCCACGATGAACGAAGCCATCATGAAGCCCATAACTCTCCAAGGTAGCGGTGGCATTCGTTCGTCCAGACAAGGCGATATTCCTGTTTCTCGGTCGTAAAAAGTGGTTGATCATGTACATAGTACCCCGACTGGCTGTGTGAGGGGGCATTGATGGGGCTTGAGACTCCCGAGCACAGCCTTTTGCGGGGAACCCAGGACATGGCCATTTTTGGACTCAACACATGATCGACAAACATTTGTATCAGGACCCGAGAGAGTCATACTTGGGAAGTCGTATCGAGGCTTCTGAATATCTGGAGATTTCATTCCTGTCCGGAGGCATGAAACGGTCTCCAGACCTCCCGGAGATGCCCTGGTGGTAGCATGGTGGAGCGACTTCATTCTAGAAGGTCTGGGCGCCGGTAGTGACGGGACGGGAGAGCACCGATACGATTGCGCAACTGTAGCAGATAAGCTGCAAGTGTTCAAGCAATCTTGAGAACAGGCTAGACTTGTGATGTGATCATGGACCTAGATGATTGCTGGGTAGGTTACTAACGGGATATGGAGTTTAGCTGTGTAAATGCCTGGTCAAAGACAAATTTAGGGACACTGAACAGATGAGGAGGTAATGCGGCTGTGAGCGCGAGCGATCCATGAACATGCGTCACTGCCTTGGAGGGTTTCTCCGTAGCGTGCACTGGGCCAACGAGAAACGGACTCTGTCTATTGCCGGTCGCCGACCATCCAGTTTTCCGAGTCGATGGTAGGAAATGCGGGCCCAAATTATGACTGACCGCAATGCCAGGGTTTACGTCTCTTAGAGAATGATTTACGAACATCCAAATCATAAAACAGATGCCTCTCTTCTCACCCATATTGGGCATCATTTAAATCTCCATGAAGGAGGGGTGTCGCATTCACTGACACACCTCTCGGTGGTCGCGAAAGACTTGGTGGTGTTCGAGACTGCCGTTCCGACCAACCCTTGTCAGCTGTGCAACACTCCGAACTCAGCTGTGAAAGTGAGTCGACGATGTTTCGCAGCCAAGACTCCCTCACTCATCACTCATGAGGCCTCTCGGTCACTCCCTCCACTGCGGTGAATCAACCAAAGCCCCGAGCATTTCAAATCCACGTTGTAAGATGTCACCATCGCGATGTTGTTCTCATGCCACAAGCTTCATTGATGTGAGGTTGTTGCCTCGATCAAGAGCTTGATGAAGGCGGAGGGTTGAGAAATGAACGAAATGATGACTGTGTGGCAGGATCAACACCGTGCTGATGAGTGATGATGCATCCTGCGCCTTTGGTTACGGGCTAGCTGTTTTGAGAACAGTCCAGGCGCTAGACAGGGGTAATCTGCTTTGTGAGCAACTTGGATGGATGAACTGGCCACGCTCCTGCAACCCAGATTTCCCGCCCCCCTTCTGCCATGCAGTAACATAGCCAATCAGGAGATAGGCGATGCCATCTCATCCCTCCTACGGGCGAGTTGAAACTGCAAGAGTGTCTCGCAGAGAGTTGGTGGCCTTGTGAAGAGGGAGGAGGGGCGAGGGGTTGGACTTAGGAACTGATGATGGACACTCGAATCCTCGCGATGATGACCTCTAGGTTGGCCTGGCTGCACGAGAATGGAAGTAAACTATGGCGCTAGGCGATAAGATCGGGTACATCATAGTTTATTATTCCTCCGTGTTTGAATGTGCTGAGGATGGCGGCGAGGGAAGGGGAGAGGAGGGGATGACGGGGCATAGGAACAGCCACCGATGTTGGCAAATTGTGCTTGCCGTCTTGCTGCAGCCAGAAAGGAGGGGGGACAAAGTGCGAATGCGTCGTGAAAGGAAGTTCTGTCCATGAATGAGTGAAGAACAAAGTGGCTCGTGCAGGCTGTCGATGGAAAAGGTGGGAACATTCGAAGGGTGGAGTTGGTGAAGGGGTGGAGCGTGCATAACAAAGTGGGGAGCAAGGTTGTCTTGTGCATGCGACGGGCTTGCTGGCGGTTTGGCAATTCGTTGGCACTTGTGGGCATCTCCCAGTGACCCTAGGGAGTCCCATTCAAAACTACTCGGCACCCAGGAGCCAGGCCAAAACGCTCCCTTCTCTTCTCTTCCCCATCGAGCAGCCATCATGCTCAACTTCAAGATCTAGGAAGAAGCGACTCTTTGGCAGTCTGCTTGTGAGATCTGGACGGACCATCTCTCCTCACTACTCTTAATTTAATTTGTTACATCTCTACTCTCTGGTATCTTTCCGTTCTCCTGATTGCCTGCCTGTTTGTCTAGCAACGTTTTCTCTTGTTCGCGCGGCATTCGCTTGCACTCTGCGACAAAGGAAAATAGGACCAACAGACATTCCTCCACCGAGTTCATCATCTTTCTTCAGCAGCCCGCGGAGTCAGCCTCTGCGCCGCTCTCGTCAACAACAGCCAGCAACCGTCACACACTCACCCCGCTGGCTCTGTGTTTCTCCAATACTGTATACACCACACCATCCCGTCAAAAAAGAACAAGGAATCCGCCGCCTATCGAACAAAGGCGAGAAAAAGAGGGAGCTTCGCGAGAACGCTACCTAACCACTCATTTTTTCCCCTCCCCTTTTGAGCTGCACAGGCAACTTAACCAGCCCGGTGACTACCAAGTCGCCACAGCCCTTCTGAAAGACCCGTTTTCAGGCTTCCGTTGCTGAGCGCCAGGTCACACCACACAGACCCCAGGGGGCACACTGCCAGTTGGGGCCACCTGTTTTCACCTAGCGGCAACAGTCGGTTAGGCCTTCGCCACTCTGAATCTAACGGGAAGAGTCATCCAGACCAGGGGGGCCACCCGTAGCCAGCAGCTTATCTTAGGTCGCCCCAGAAGACACGCGCTTCATAGGAGTCACATTGCCGCTCTCCTCAGGCCGTCGCCATCACCATACTCTCACTTTAAAGAGTCCGTCGGCCTCGCAGCCGCACCGCAGTTGGAGAGAGACAGCCGATCGGTACCTGCATAGCCTGCCACTGTCAAGGACCATCTAGTCCACCACGCCTGCATCTTCAGCTATTGCGAATCCGATCGTCGAGTCTCGACCCGCTGTTAGCCATCCACACGATTGCACCCTTACACCAACCACCATCAACAACACCTCGCCTCCCGCCCCTTATGGTACGCAACTAGCTGCCATATAGCCTCAACCACCGCTCTTTCGCTCCAACAAAGCGAAGGGACACACACACGATGCCTCTTGCGAAAAATAACTCTACTCCAGTCGCCGTCTCCGTCCCGTCTACCGGTCTGCTCGTTCGTGAAAAGTTGGCTCTCTTTAGCACCCTGTTTTAGGAGTCTTCTGTCCATTTCGACATTCAAAGTTTGGCAGCAATCTTCAAGATTTGCTGCAGGACTTGCATCTCGTTAATTTCACGATCTGTTCAGCACACTGGTTTAATCGGTAATCACGGCGTGACGGCGACTGGAGGTTGTTGGAAGCACTTCCACCCACCATAACCCAAGATGAAGCTCGACACATACTTGTCCCCCGCATTTATCAACCCCCTTACCTCCCTCCACAATGCCACTTACAGCCAACCCTTAGCCGCGTTGGCATCCGCTTCTACCACCTCGATCTGGTCCGACGCATCCTCCCAGCACTCAGACGACAATACCTCCAACGGACCCTCTTCGGACTCCGAACTCAGCGAATCCTGCTTTTCTATTGCGCCCACATCTTCTCAGAGCTCAGTAAGCTCCTTTGGAAGCTACTGCGAGCCAGTCATCAAGAGCTGCGATCCCTGGGTTCGCCAGCAACATGAACAGTATTCTCAGCCCGAATCATGCGCGCCATTGCGCCAGAACCCCCGCCGAACCTCCAACTCTGCGACTTCAAGGACTGGGCGTCCCCCTGCGCTCGTGCGCCAGGCTGACCGGAAGGTCAATTTCGTTGACAACCTCGTCGGTAAGGAATGCGCTTGCTTCATGTAACGGATATATGCTCAACAATGTTGTTCTAGACACTTCGACCCACATGGTCGAAGCCATCTGGCCTACGTCATCGCCAGCTTGCAAAGAGGTGGGCAGCAGTGCTGTGCTCCCGCTGCGCAGTTTTATTCAAGAAACTTTGCGCCGGTCCCGCACCAGCTACTCGACCCTTCAAGTTGCCTTGTACTACCTTGTCCTGATTAGACCCCACGTTCCGAGCCATGATTTCACCATGGAACAGCCCGACAGCAACCGAGAATGCCAGGCCCTCCAATGTGGTCGCCGTATGTTCCTCGCAGCTCTCATCTTGGCGTCCAAGTATCTGCAAGATCGCAACTACTCGGCCCGTGCCTGGAGCAGAATCTCTGGACTCAAAACATCCGAGATCAACCAAAACGAGATGGCATTCATATTGGCTGTGAACTGGAACCTGCACATCACAGAGGAAACCTACAAGAAGTGGTCTGAATCAGTTCTCAAGTTCACACCCCAGCCTCCTTCACCTCCCAGCCCCTCAGCACAGCGCGTTTACGAACAGCAGTGCGAACAGTTTCAACGGCTTATTCTCAACCTGACGCCCTCGCTCGACAACTTGGAAGAGTTGGCTCCTTGGCTGCGGGCCACTCGGGAGGTATCTATTCAGGCCATCTGCAGCTCCCCTGAGAGTGCCAATCCTTGGGGCGATCTGGATGCGGCTCTCAAGCCACGTTTGGCACCAGTCGTTATGGAGCCAAGTCCTCCTTCAGCATACGTTCCTGGCCGCTTTGCGCCTGCATTAGGCCTGTTGCCTACACCACGCATGACTCCCCAAACTCGTGGATTCAGCACTCCTGCTGTGAGTGCTGCTTCCCACATTCTTGGAAGAAGTTCATCAATGGGTTTCGCCATGGCCCAAGCCTCCTCCACGTCTGTTGCTCAGACCTTGGATCGGTGGCCCCCCGCTGTCACCTCGTCTCCCATGAATCACCTTCCCCGCAGGTCATCTCTTGCCAACTCGGTCTCGACCGCCTCCTCGCCCGAGTCAATGGTATCGGATTCTTCTCGTCTTTCTCGCTCTTCTTCGATCTCGTCTCTTTCTTCGGTTAGCGCGCCGTCAGCCAAATTGGATGCTCAGGCGCGATGCCGGTATGGAAGGTCGTTCAGTGAGAGGATGAGCCTGAAGCCCACCATCGCTTCGGTTCCCGAAGTCTATGAGGAGGGTCATTGTCTGACAGCGTCGCCAGAGTCTTACACCGGCCCGGCGGGTAAGGACTTTTACGATGGCACGCTGGATGTTCAATATGCGTGCAGGCAGCGTGAGATGAATGATGCGGCCATGGCCCTTCAAGAGTTGCAGCGTCAAGCGGTCGATTCTTCGTCAGCCCCGGTCAGAATCGGAACCAAGCGAAGCCGGACCTTTTCAATGGACAATGCCCAGCTGCAGGAGAGTGTGCGTGGATACCTTTCAATGGACTCGACCAACGCCGGTGCCTGGCCCGAGTCGATGGTTCGAGGAAGTCACAAGAGAGTCTGTTGCTCAACCGAGGCGGCTCAGCCGTACATGATCTCTTCGCTTCATCCAGCAGTCGGAGGACCAGGAGGTCCAGGGATGTGGCAGGGAATTCTGCAGTAATTCTTTTACACCACACGTTTCGACAAACACCTTGTTTATTATTTTTGCGTTTCATACGCCAACTGCACATAACGATCATATCAATCAACCAAACCCTTCGCTGTGACACCATTCTTTCTTTCTTTGTCAGTCCCTCGCTAGAGGGAGAAGAAGTGGTAATTCTCGGAAGAGATCAAGTCCCTAGCAGAGGGCTTGGAGATGGCTCAAGGAAAATGGGCAAAAGCGTGTTCTGGGGGTTTTTTGCATGCGACATCCTGGATTTGGGGTAAATGGCGACAGGCGAAGGCGGGGAATCTTGGTCATTTTTTGATGGCGAACGGTGGTGGGTGTTTTTTTGTGTACGATGTTGTTTGTCGTGCTTTTTCTGTTTTTAAGTCGTTATTACATACCAGGACACAGTATCTCGCGTCCGAGGGCGCAGAGAGAGGGGGCGTTGGGAACTATTAGGAGCATAATGGACGGACACTGGGCAGCGGAGAGCTGGACAGCTGCTAACGCCTTTTCTCGTTTAGCAACGAGACTGACGATTTGCAACCGCCAGAACAATTCTCTCTGCATTTAGGCCTGAGGCTTATTGCATCAAACGGAGTTTATAGGAACGCCGTAGGTTTTCTACCAAGACCGAGACCTTCGGGCCCTGAAAGGGACCAAGACGGACAGACTTGATCCTCTTCAAGGAAATCATTCCGACTCGCGACTAGCAGCCGCACAAATACCATGCTATTAGCCAAAATCATCGGAGCTAGCAGCTACCTTTCTGTCTCAAAACCGAAGCAATCGTGCCTCCGACGTGTCCTGCCTGCGCTTACCATCAACCCCCTGTTTGGGCGCCCAAATGAGCGACGGTCAGGCAACCGAGCAACTTGCCACAACCATGTATTTGGAGATGGGATCGTTGGTGTGGTAACGACGGGGGTCGATCTGGTTGCTTGCTGCGTCCCTTTGTCCCCAGTTTTTTGCAGCGTTTTTCTCGCGTTCCCATTTTGCATTTCTAACTGGTCCGATCCCAGGAAAATTCCAAGCCCAATGCAATGCGTTCCAAAGTCAACCGATTTCTTACCTAAATTTTCTTGTCCAACCAGCTGGGTTTGTCACGAATCACGATGGCGGCATTCCGGGGCCCGGGTTCCTTCCTTCCCGGGTTGGTCGCTCTTCCAGAGTGAGTCATTCGGCGGACTGAGGACCACACCACACCACCACCACAACAAGAGACAGGACACAACACAATTTTCTAAATCCCGTTTCTCCGTTCCGGAACTGGCGGGGCTACCCTAACAGTTGTGGACAAGGGACGGTTGACATTTGTTGCCGCCGCCATCGCTCATCGGGGAGAATGGAACAAAGAAGGGTGACGACAGGGAGGATGGGCATGGCATGGGAGATCTGGGCCCACCTCTGCCTGGCTTATGCTTATGACTGCCTGGATAACATATTGCCACGGCTCTCCATGTTAGGGGAAGGTGGGTGTTTCGATCGTGATCTTGTTGTGATGGGTGACGGACGGCAGGTAGGTTAGGTACCGATGTGAGGTAGGTAAGCACCTTGATGAACATGACGCCAAAGAACAGTAGATAGCTTATGAGCGGAGTTTCGGGAGTTTTGGTGTTCAAGTGGAGACGTTGGTTTTGGGAGTATAAGAGGGCATTCGGTTGGTTGGTATGTGAATGCTGTTACAATATTCGTACGTTATTTCGGGTTTGGCATTATCAATTTTGAGCTTTGCCGTAACATGGTGTTGTTTGGTGAAGTGTCAAGGGGTGATGTTTTTGGGTGGTGGTTTACGTATTGGTGGCTATTTGGGTTGAAGGGAGAGGAGATATTTGTCACTCAAGATGAAGTACACAGTGTAAGTAAGGAAAGGGAGGGTTGATGAAGGTGGGTTAGAAAGCAGGTTTCTACTGTTGGAAATCTGGTTAGTGAATGAGTAGAATTCACAAACGGAGAGGCTGACGCTTGTGGTTGTGGTGATGGCTACGTTCAGCTTTTGTCTTGGGTTGACTCATCACTTACAAGGTTGGCTCAATAAATGCTTACCAACTCATCAAGCTTTTATAATGCGATGCGACGCAGTAGTGCAGAGTTACCGGTTCTCATTTGTGAGAAGATATTTTCAAGACAACCATCTCAACTTCAATATGAAGATAAGCATACCTCTCATAACTCTCAATAATGAGTGATCAGCCTCGGGCATCGTCATTGGAACACCCTACCTCATGCAACACAACAGGAGCGAGGTCACATGATGAGATGACAGCTGTAATCTCACTTACATCCGATGACTGACTGATGGGCCAGCTCACAAGGCTGCTGGTCACAACATGAGCGAGTGAGAGGGGGCCAACACACACCACAAAGGCAAAATGATCGTCGCACGACATATCTACAGCTCATGGGACATGTAAGTGAGGCAGCTTCCCCTGTGAGAGGGATTCCCATAGAATGCTCAAAATTATGAGCTGGGACGAATGAGTTGAAGAAGTGGTGACACGCATGATAGTGACATGTGTTCGGGTGATTTTGTTGCCGAGTTTCATGTCATTGAGTTGTGAGCGGACGGATAGTGGGAGGATGGAGGTGATGGTTAGTTACCCATGGTTGGCCCGTGCACATGGGTGAGTTTCTGTGGCTACAGAATAATGCAGACTCGGCTGGAGATGTCTTCCACGAACTCAAAACTATGATTTTTTGCTAAACTCTCATAACAAGAATAATCGGAAATATCCACTATGGAAGCTTTGGATCCAAACACAAATCGAGAGGGGCTTCATGTATATTTTTGGTGGAGTGGGTGATCTTTAGCTTTGATGGTATGGAATTCATGACAGTTCACTGGCCGCGCCCTCGTGTGTAATTGGGGGCTGCTCGTCACCCGCCCAGCGGCAGGCAACGCAACGCAAGAAACACGGCTGAGAGCTGGCGGGATTTGCAGCAAGCACGCGAGGATGTGCCAGGATTGGCTGTGTTGTACAGCGCGGCAGGCTGGCACAGAAGGGTTAGAGATATGGTGCTGCAGGAGGTAAGCACGGCAGCACACAGCACAGCGACGGGATCGATCAGTCAGCTCTCTTCTTACACAGTGGTTCTCAGTTTTGAGATATGCGTTTCCGTTGATACTGCCACTGATGAAATTTTCAGTTGGGGTTTGCATTGTTAATTTCTGAATCGAGTTTGACTTATTGATAAAGAATGGACACCCATCGCAAGGCTCCCCCGATGGCAGCCCGGTCGGTCTCTGGAGGTGGGATGCCGCTTTCGAGAGCACATCAACTTCATCAGCAGCAGCAGCGATTCCCGCCTTTGTCGACAGGGCAGAGTACATCGAGGGGTACATCACCCAATGCGAGTAATGCCAACACTGGGCCGTTGCTTTCGCCAAATCAGGTCGTTGCTCTCGTTCGGGAGGCTAGGAGAAAAGCGATTGAAGATGAGGAGACAAGAACGCCGGTGTCAGGGACCACTGGGGCAACTGGTTCGGGAATCACGCTAGATTTGATTGGGAAAAACATTCCTGTTTTACCTGATGAGGTTGTCGATATCCTGAGGACAGGGGTTGAAAGGCTCGCGCTATCACACAATGCCTTGAAGGGACTTCCACCGAGGTTCTCGCAATGTACATCTTTGAGGTACCTCGCGGCGAGGAACAATGCGTTCGAGGTCTTTCCTTTGGCAGTGAGTACTGCTTGACCTGGATCTGAGGCCTTAATGCTGACCACAGCTACAGTTATGTGATCTAATATCATTGGAGTTCCTCGATGTGGGAAGGAATCGGTTGAGGGAGCTCCCTCCCGAGATTTCCAAGCTGACTTCGCTCAAGGCGCTTTCGGTTCAGGAGAACCAAATTACAAGACTTCCCGCTAGCATGGCGAATATGGTCTCCCTTCAGCGGCTGAGGTTCACGGGCAATCCGATCATCTACCCTCCCAAGGAGGTCTTGCAGCTACCAACGGTCCAGGATCAACAGTCCAGTGGGGCTCTGGCCGAGAGCGAGGCAGACCGTGTTGTGACTGAGCGTATCAAGAAATTCCTAGCTCGGAGTGTCAGTGTGAGTATCATTGAAGGGATGGCTGATACAGAGACGGGGGATGAGTCGAGTGAGAGTGCTGATACACCGCGAGTGCCATCACGCCGAGGCGGCCGGTTTCCGGTCAAGGTAAATGGATCCGGAATTGCATCCTCGCCAGGATCGAGATCTGCATCTTTGTCTAGACCACCGAGGGTTTCCAGCAGACGGTCTCTTTCTCAGTACAGCAATGGGTTCACCAGGAGACCGTCGGGAATGATACCACTGACAATGACGGCATCGAGTGACGATCTACGGAGCCCGCCTGAGCAGCCGGCCGTATCACCGGAGCCGAAGAGACCAGATACGGCATCTTCTCGCACGACAGAGTCTACCATCTCTTCTAGGACTATCACCCCTGGATCAGCAAGCTCTTTTCTTGCGCCGTCTTCGGCTTCAAGCCTTTCGACAGATGTGCCCAATATGAACCGGCTTAGCAGTCATTTTCGCGGTTTCAGTTACAGTGGTGCGCCGACCTTCTCCAATCCTTTCAGTCCGGAAGAACCGTCTCTACAGAGGCCGCTGTGTGTTCGCGAGCTTTCCGCTCTGCCAATACGTCGTTATCAATCTCAAATTCCAGACCCGGTCTTGGAGTTTTTCAAAGGGGTTCTATATTCCATTTATCAGATCCATTTGTGCGTACAAACATTAATGAGTTTGACCAACGACGGGACTTCACGGCGCTCCAGTCTCGAGATGATCTTTTACAACACCCACAAGTACTTTGAAGAGCTGGAGCAGGCAATCCAGGATTTTGAACTGTCGTCAGGCGGTCGGACATCAGCACGAGACTACGGGCCTATGCAACGCGCTTACACAGCCTTGATATTGGCCTACGTCCAGATTTGTGCTCGGCTGGCCAGCAATGTTGATTTACTGGTCGACAATGGAGATCCCCGATATATGCGCACCTTTCTCATGCAGGTTTATCATGGCATCATGGAGCTGCGCGTGGCCATTTCCAGCCGGCCTTTGAATAACCGCAACAACATCCTGACTGCTCGTCCTTCCCAACCACCACCAGTGACACCTCCTTCTGTCCGTCGTCGGCAACCATCGCAGCCATTGCCAATGACGCCCAGGTCCCAAACGCCTCAGCCGCAACAGCCATCGTCTCTTCGTGCAAAACGAGCGGCCATCACCCCCAAGACACCTATGCAAGTCCGCACCGATATCCCTTACCGTCCCAAGTCGAACTCTGTGGCCGTCTCTGTTTCATCATCGCGATCCACCTCCCAAAGCTACCCAACAACAACCATAGCCGTCATCCCTCAAACCGCTAAATCAGCCGACTCTTTCACTTCCGCCGTCTCCTCCAACGACGACGACAGCGACGACCGCCGTTTCGCCTCCCCGCCACCCCTATCAACGCCCCTCCCCAGCCTCCCAACCCCCTCATCCACCAACACCACATTCAACGTCACGACCCCCATAACCCTCCAGCTAACCGCCTTTCTCACCTCCCTCCGCAACCTCACAACCCTAATCCACACCTTCCTCCCGTCCCTCGACAACCTCTTCTCATCCGTCATCAACAACGCCACAACCACCGACTTACTGCGATCATCCACCATGGTACCCCTATTCGAAGACCTCATCTCCAAAACGAGCTCTGTCCTCCAGCAAACGGACATTCTGCGCTCAATGCTGTCTTCTTCATCGCCGCTCAATTACAGTGAAAATGGTCCGATATGGTCGACGTGCAAGAGCTTGTTCAACAAGTGGACGAACCTGGGGATACAAATCAGGGAGGCGCTAGGGAAGAAGATTTTGAGCTTTGGGCCGGGGATGGTGGAGGGATTGAGGGGGGTTAATAAGGGGTCAGGGGTGTATGGAGTTGATGGTTGCGCTTCGAGGGGTGGTGGGAGGTTGGATATTGGTGGTGGGCAGGGGAGTCCTAGGTTGGGGAGTCCTGGGTTGGGGAGTCCTGGGTTGGGGAGTCCTGGGTTGGGGAGTCCTGGGCAGAGGCTTGGGGGGAGTAGTAGTAATACCATGAAGAGGAGGGGGCAGATGGGGTTGCCAGTTACGCCTAGGAGTGTCAGCTTGGCTACGGGGATGGGGGAGGGGACGAGGGGAATATATTCTTCGCCTTGAGCGATGAAGGTGGGGGTATGAAATGTTTCACGTTCATGCAGTAGAAGGTAGTAATTTGGATTTCCCAGTGTATAACTCGCTGAGTAGGAAGGTCTCTGATGTGTATCTTCGCGCGAAGGACTTGATATGGTATCTCTGTTCAAACAACCTGACTGGTATGCAAGAAAACTGTAGACTCGCTGTGTGAGCGCACTTTATATACATGCCATGCTGTGGTATCGTAGATTAGCTCCCCTTCTGAGCGTGTTACAAAGCTTGCGGCCAGTGACACCGCTTCCCGAAATGAAATAAAAGCCGAAAGCAAGATCATAACTTCATACACCACCCCCTTCCTTTCACCTCAAAAAATCACCCAAGGCTTCGATCTCCACCCTACAATCGACATCTTCGCAACCGCAAACACCACCGCCGAAGCAAGATACGCCACCCCCGTCAAAACAATCAACCCATCCCAACTGCCCCTACTCCCCAACACCAACTTCCCAGCAATAGGAATAGCAACCAAAACCCCAAGACTAACAATAGTATACACCGTCCCATAATACCTCCCATACTCCCTCGTCCCACACAGTTTCCCTACCGTAACCGGCATCAAACTAACATTACTCCCAGACGTAAACCCAAACAAAACCGCAAACCCAATCATCCCGGCCTTTCCTTCCTCAACAGGCAACCAAACCGCAAAACACGCGATAGAAGCCACCACCGAAAACACCACATTCGCATTATAGACCCCAACCCAATCCCCCAACCAACCACCCGCCACCCTCCCAAACGCCGAACTGGCATTCAACACCGTCACAACATCAAACGAAAACTCCTGCCCGAACCCCTTGGCAAGCACATACCCCGAAAGATAACTCAGCGGCACAAACCCCGCAAACTGCATCAGAAAAACCGCCCCCAGCGTCAACCCAAACCCCTTTGTCTGGAAAACCCTCACACTGGGAGTGATCTTGGCATGCTTCGCCGGCGGTAACCTCGATCTAATCAAGAAGTTCGCCCCCACCGCAACCCCAAGACAAATCAACGCCAACG
Source organism: Podospora pseudoanserina (assembly GCF_035222485.1). Taxonomy (NCBI): domain Eukaryota; kingdom Fungi; phylum Ascomycota; class Sordariomycetes; order Sordariales; family Podosporaceae; genus Podospora; species Podospora pseudoanserina. Next base: position 6,108,461 of record NC_085920.1, on the reverse strand, counting down.
CTCTCATCGTCCACGGCCACCCAACCATGACAAACAACTCCTGCACAACATACGGAAACATCACCGCGCTCACGCTCCCCGCCGTAGTCGCCACCCCGGTGGCTAACCCCCTCCTCTCGTTGAAGAAATGTCCTATCGCCGCGATCGACGGCGTGAAGAGCAAGGCGCTCCCCAGACCGCTGAACACCGCAAACGCCACCAGCAAATGCCAGTAGTTGGTCGATATGCTGACCACGATCAACGCCGCGAAAAGACAAACACTCCCCCCGACAATCGGCCACCGCGGGCCGTGTTTGTCGAATACCGGACCGACGTATATCCCCAGAGTGAAGCTGAGGATGGTGTACAGAGAAATAATCCCGCCCACGGTGCCGTTGTCGTGGTCGACGAGGTGGCGCGCCGAGAGGTAAGTGTCAAATGTGGCCATGACGTTCATCAGGCCGAGGGAGGCAAAGAGGGCGAGCCAGCTGCCGAAGACGACGAGCCAGGCGCGGAGGCCGCCTTCGGGGTAGGTGTCTTCTTCCGAGTCGGAGCCGGGGGAGGGTGGTGATAATGGGGAGTCGGGGTGTGATCCTGGTTCTGATGGTAGAAGACCGGAGGCGTCAGACCGGGTGCTGGCGTGGCGTTTGCCGATCAAGGGGCGTTTGCTGATGCTGCCGGCGGTGGTGAGGGTTGATTTGACGTCGGACTCTACCGCGGCGCCGGAGGACAAGCCGGAGTGCGCCGGGGAGAGATCTCGAGACATTGCTGCGAGGTTCACACGCCCTGCAGCGGGTGATGATGGTTGTCTCGTTTGTCACAGTGGTATTTTTACAATCCACATTGGAAAAGTGTGGGATGTCGGTTGTGTGAGCGTCAAAGAGAACAACAGCCCTCCGAAACAGTGCATATGAGAAGGTTGGAGAGGGAAGATTAACAAAACTTGGGTTGTATGTCAAAAAGAAACCAACCTGTCAGCTGAGATGAGGAGGAGGGCCGAATTCAGACCATCTCACTTTCTTAAATAAAAGAGACCAAACTGTCGGCAAGCCAAAGTAAGGCACTGCCGCAGACGGCTGACTGTGTACACACATTTTCCACCTGGGGTTGGTGATGTGACAAGGGTGCTTGCAACAACCCTTTTCGGAGTTCGCCCAGTAGCATTCCAATGGTTGGTTGGGGCTATTCTGGTATGGGTAAGGTCTGGACCGACAGCGTGCATCCCCTTCCCCTGGACTGGTCCCCGCCCTGCCAGCAGGTGCTTTCGCCTATACGACGCACCAACAACAACATAGCTTCTCCAGATGGCACCATCCTTTGTGGCTGGGTAAAACGGAGAATTTGAATTGGTCTCGACCACGACGACGGGCATCTGTCCACTCCCACAACCTTCACAAATCGAACTTTACATGGGTGGAAATCCAGCAAAAATCACATCAAACCCCCAATCTGTCCCCCCCAAAAAAATAATCAGACACTCTCTGTTGGGCAAAGTGGAGAAGAAAAAAATGCAAGGAAAGAACAAAAGATAAGCTGTTGTGCATCAGCCGTGAATCGAACACGGGGCCCATCGATGGCAACGATGGATTTTACCACTAAACCACTGATGCTGTTACTTGTTCATGTTTTGACCAACAGAATTAGGTTACATGTCGATGACATGTGACAGTCAGAAACCGAATCACTACCAAGTTGGCAAACCATCATATCAGTACTTCCTTACAGACATATTCTCACACTTCTCCCGGCAACGATCTATCCCGCTTTAGGAACCATAACGTTTGAATACTGTTTTATCTGGTTTTTCCATGTCTAGCAACATTCAACCAATACCACTCCCGCATCTCTCACAAAATAAAAGATAGATTATCCCAACCTAGCGTAAGAAATCAACATGAATCCCAAACTCCCAAACCCTACTCTGAACATGGCGTGGCTTAACATGATATGATGAAGAGTCCCAAAGACGCAAAAAGAAAAAAGGAAAAAAAAAGGCTTCAGGTGTAAAGGTGATAAGTGAAAGTCAAGAAAGATACATCCTTTCCCCTTCACAGTCTCTTGTCCATTGAGACCCATCCATCTCCAATCCCACCCCTTAAAAGATAGAGTTCACAATATTGGACCCGATCGTCGCACCCGCTCCAAAAATCGCCGCATTGCCCAATTTCTTCCCAAACTTCTTCCCATGCTCACCCATCTTACTCCCCCCTTCTTCTCCCTGCTGTTGCTGCCCCTGATCATGCGGCTGATACGGCTGCCCGGGCGGTGGCGCACCCGGATAACCCCCTCCATACGCCCCCGGAGCAGGCTGACCATAGACCGGCTGTTGGGGAGGATAAAGAACCGCCGCAGGTTGAGCAGCCTTTTCGTCCTCCACCACAACGTAAGACCGTGGGAAAATCCCCTCCTGCCCCGTCCGTTGATTCCTCCCCATCCACCAATCCGCATTCATATACTCAAACACAGCAACCCTATCGTCCTTGTCGAAGCTACAGTCTCTCGCGTCGGCGGCATTGTACTTGTAAAGCGCTCTCGCGTGGGCGATGATCGGTTTGGTCGGGGCACTAGCAGGGGGAGGGTTCCGACCCGGGAGGGCAGGGGGGCCGGTAGACTGGGCGTATGAAGGGGGAGGGTTGGGGTTGCCGCCTACTGACAGGGCTGCCATTGCTGCTGTGGGAGGGACAGCGGCGGATGGGGTGGCAGCTGGAGTGGGAAGGGAGGAGGGATTGGTGCGAGGGGCGGGGGTAGACCGCGAGTTGAACGACGACTCGGCGGGGAGGAGGCCCGAGATGGTGTCGTAGGCTTCGTCGGTGATTACACCTTTTTCGAGGAGGGATTCGAGTTCCTATAATCAGAAAACACAGGTTAGATGGGCGTTTGTGATGTGGTTGAGGGGAGAGTTGCCTACATTCTTGATGTTGCGCAAAGACCGGTTGGTCTCAATGACTCTTTGGCGGTCTTCGGAGACCATGATGACTGAGTTCGGTGAAGTTTACTGGAGAATCGTTAGGGTTCGTTCTGCAGTAAAAGGAAATGTCGTCTCAAGTCTGGCGCTTGTCGTTGCAGTCAACAGAAGTATTGTGGTGTTGGTCAAAGGTTGCAAGAAAGGTTACAGGGTGGCGCAGTGCTGTGACGAGTCCGGAGCCCCACCAAAAGTCCAGTGGCGCCCGGGCGCCGGGGATGCACTGTGTGCCGGTACCCGAACCGTCAAGGGACTCAACCAGGGGCTGTGCAACCCCGTCCCGACAGTGGGGCGGGCCGAAACAACGTCCCGAGTCAGCGATACAGTGTCAACATGAGGGTATATATAAATAAAATTAATTTTTTTTGTATTTACATTTAGTAAAGTCTATTTTGAGCCTGTCTGTCACTCTCTAGTTGACAAACTTGCTGTTCTCGCTAACATACAAATCCACATATTGGTCAACCTCCATAGCCTCGAGCTTCTTGGGGTTCTGGCCGAGCTCAAGGAGCTCCTGCACCTTCTCGGCGCTGTAGTGAGGCTCCAAGTGACGCTTGTACTTGGCCATGATCACTGGCTTGGCCTCCTCACGACGGAGACGGTGGCCGAGAGGAGCCTCAATGACAACCTCGGGGAGGACGGTGCCGTCGTTGAGCTCAACGGTGAGGCCGTTGCTGATGGTGCGGAGAGCGGGGTCATGGTAGTCGGCGGTGAACTGGGGGTCCTCAACGCACTTGATCTTCTTGCGAAGAGACTCGACCAGAGGGGAGGTGGCAGCCTCGCTGCCGTCAACGTAGTCGTTGGCAGTAAGACGGCCGAAGACGAGCATGACGGAGCACATGTACTGGATGCAGTGGTCACGATCGGCGAAGTTATCCATGGGCTTGAACTGCTTGTCGATGATGCGGACGCAGGCCTCGTGTGTCCTGCAGGTGATCTCCTTGATATCGGCGGCAGACTTGCCCATGGCCTTCAGTTGGGCGTGGATCTTCTCAGAGGCCTCGACAGCGGTCTGAGAGTGGAACTCGGCAGGGTAGGACACCTTGAACAGGACGTTCTCCATGACGTAGCTGCCATAGGGGCGCTGGAACTCGAACTTCTTGCCCTTGAAGAGGACATCATAGAAGCCCCAGACGGGGGCGGAGAGAACGGTGGGAACACCGCTCTCGCCCTTGAGAACCTTCAGGGCCAGGTTGACGGCGCGCTGGCAGGCATCACCGGCAGCCCACGACTTGCGGGACATGGTGTTGGGGGTGTGGCGGTAGGTACGCAAGCTCTGGCCGTCAACCCACGCCTGGGTGATGGCATCGGCAGTCTGCTTCTCGTTGAGGCCGAGCATCTTGCTGACAACAGCCGTGCTGGCAACCTTGACGAGAACTACGTGATCCAGACCAACTTTGTTGAACGAGTTGAGCAGAGCAAGGCAGCCCTGAATCTCGTGCGCCTTGATCATAGCCTCGAGAACATCGCGGATGGTGAAGATCTTGCCGCCAGCGAGGTTACCACCGGCCTTGTTGGTACGGGTGATCCAGTCAGCCACGGCCAGGATAGCGCCCAGGTTGTCACTGGGATGTCCCCACTCAGCAGCGAGCCAGCAGTCGTTGTAGTCGAGCCATCTGATCATAGCACCAATGTTGAAGGCACCGTTCACGGGGTCGAGCTGATAGGGTGTGCCGGGAACCTTGGTGCCGTTGGGCACGACGGTCCCTGGGACGATAGGGCCAAGGAGCTTGGTGCACTCCTTGAACTGGAGACCCTCCAGACCGCAGCCGAGAGTGTCGAGGAACACCCATCTCGCTGTGTCGAACTGTTCAGGGGGGAAAGGTCAGCATCAGCCAAAGATGGGACAAAGCGGGGTTAGCTCCGGGAGGCTCAACTCACGGCAAGCTCAGAGTCAATGGGCTTGTTGTGCACATAGTCGGCGATGTCCTGGATCTCAGGATCGTAGCCCTTGTGCCCGGCGGGGGAAGGGGCCGTGGTCGCGGCAGACTGAAGAGAGGCCATGGTGGAGAAGTTGCTTCTGCGGGCGTGGAGGGCGGCGGGAGTGAGGGGGGCGGCCGTCTTAAATGTGCTGCTCAACAATGGCAGAGCGGAGCGCTGCGAGATGCGCTGGGGAAGGCGTGTGTGCAGGGACTTGGTGGCCTGGCGCAACCCACGGTTGACAGCAGACATCGTCAATGGCAGCAATGGCACCTGGCAATGGCTGACGGTGGGTTTGTTGATTAGGGACGGGACAACTCGAGAGAGAAAAAAATAAAGAAAATGCAACAGGAGATCTTCTCTTCAAGTAAGCCGCGAGCTGCCACAGGGAGCTACACCATCGCTCGAGCGGAGGCTGTCAGTTGTTTTGCCGCGGCATGCCGAAGCCAACCACCCCCGCATCCGCAACTGCATCCAGCATCTCGTCCTCCGGGCTTGCCACTCTCGGAGACCCTGGGGAAAAAAAAATCCCCTTTCTTCCTAGCTTCTGAGCTTCTGAGATTCGTAGATCCGTCTCCATCGTATGTCCTTACTCTCTATCTCCGAATCGGTATATTTGGTGTTTTGTTGCTCTGATCGTTACCCTCTCCCTCCAAGCCTCAACTGCTTGAGAAACGAGCACATGTTCGGCCTTCTCAACATTTGTGCGCCCAGGGAAGATGCTTGGATCTGCAATTCACCCCGCGCTTGGCAAGGCCAATCTTGGCAGCTCCGTTTGCAGCATGGGTTACCTAGGGAGAGTGCCCTCATACTAGATATGTTCATATTACTGATAATGGAATAGCAGAGCACTGCACGGGCCATATAGCTGCTGTTGTCGCATGCAAAGTCTCAAGCGGCTCGATACCGGTTTCCCAGATTTCTTCATCTCCTGTCCTGAACCATACTAACACATCCAACCCGAAATAGCTTCAGCTAGAGTAATTCTGTCACACATCTTGGTTGCGTCACCTCAAATCCACCGGTTCGTCCACGAATCGCGTTCCCCCGCGAATGTCAGCTACCTGTGGAGAGAAGTACACAAGCAAATCCCAGTTTCCACTCCAAGTGGAGGTGGATCCTCTTCTCAGGGTGATGATCTGGGTTGCTGGAGGCTGAAGTGATCACAGGATCTATTCCTACGTATTCTTCCTATCTCTAGCTCAAACTGCTTCACCGAAATAACACCGATATCGCAGAACACCTTGAAAGGATGAACCACCATACCTTTCCCCAGCTCGCACCCCCCCTGTGGAAATGTCCCGTGACTTTAGCAGTTGGTCGACCAGTGCCATCCGCTGCTCAAGCAGCTCTCCTTCGAAATAGAGCTCTTCTGGCAGCAGATAGGCATGCAGCACATTCCCTGGTTCACACCACATCCACCGCACCTGGGTTTGTTGTCAGTGAGTTTCTCTTTGGTGTGATGGGTCGATGAAGCACTCACCACTGGCATGCAACACAACCCTCGCGTCTCTTGACAATGGTTTGGTTGGTCTCGGGCTTCAACTCCGGGCTGATCATGTATCCCAGACCATCATTGAGAGCGGGCAGGTCGAGGTGGATGGAGTCGGGGGCGGGACTGTTCCCAGGCGCGGCCATGGCCAGGGAAGCCAGCAAGGAAATGAGAGTGACCGAGAATTGCATCTTTGCAGAGGGGATTTTGGATTTGGCTTTTGAGGTTTGTTGATGAGGGGGGATGATGGTGAAAGATGAGCAGGAGTTGAGGCCGACGAGTCGCGATACTTATACCCACTTTCCTGACCTACTCCTTCGAAATGATCAGTCGATCACCAACTCACGATGCAGTGGCTCCTGTACCACAACTCTGGCAAAACCTGCCCGTGGCGTGTCATGGCTCCCTCGACGGTTATCCGGCATGTCGGTGAAGGTTTTGGTGATGTCGAATGAAACAATGTCGAGTAGGAGCATTGTTACCTTCCCTAACAACAGTGAAGCGATATATGAAAAGGATCGTGACCCTTGGCTGTGGTTTGTTGGTTTGCCGCAGACATGCCTGTTCAACTACAACGGCTTTAAGAAGACTTTGGCCGCCCAACTACCAACAGACAGGACTATGTAACGCGACTAGCGACAACATAGCCAAGACCAGGATGTAAATGTTTTTTTCGCGACGAAGGATTTGCAAAATGTAAGGCGATTATCACGGGATGTCGGGCCGCACGAGAAGTTGAGGAAGATTCTGGACTTGCAATGGACCAAGGTGGAGAGCGGATCTGTCATATACCCCTGACCGATACATGAGTGAACTGTGTGGGTGTTGTTGATGTGGCAAAAGCTATCTATTCTTTGGATGGCTCAATATCTATACCTTGGGTATGGCGGTGGTGAACAAATAAAACCAAAACTATTGCTCATAAAAAAAGGAAACGCTGGAAACGTTTTCCTGAGAAATCAAAGGCTGTGTGGCGGGCCAGGAGTCGAACCTGAATCTTCGCTCTAGCTTGGGAGTGTAAGAACCGCTATACTACCGCGCCACGGAAACTGTCCGGAGAAATTCATACCATATAGGCTCGAGGGAGTGAGGTCTGGCTGGTGCTAAGGGTAGCGCCGGGCAATGAGGTGGGTGACGTTCCTTTGGCTGAGTTATGGAAACCTAAAAGACCCTCTCTGCCAATCACAACTGCTCTTGCTGGGGAGCACAGGGGGCTTTGGGCCATATCTCCCGGAGATATCACTCCTGAGGTCCGTCACAAAGGGGTACTTAGTCGAGCAGCCCTCGTTTGCACCCTCCGATACAACCTCTCAAACCTGCTCTTCGACGGTTTCACTCACCGACTGATCCTTCCAAGCAACTATGCTTGCTTTCTCTCCTTGCCTTCCTTCAATGTAAGGATGCCTTTGTCTACCCCGTCTCCACGACATTAGGAGGTGAACCTCCTGATGACTATGAGCTGCCTGGTGATTTGGACGGCCTCTATCCACCAAGTCAAGATCACACCCCCGATGGCCATCCTCAAAAACCCCATCTCATCCCTGTCGTGATAAGGGCATGGCAGATGACAAGACACTGCCTTGCCCTTCGAAAATCGAGAAATCCTCCAGCTTATTACACGGGAACCCCTTGCTGATCTCGCCACCGAAGCGGAAGGGGAGTCAACGGCGAGGCCGGGGAGGTAGCCAGCCGAGGTCGCCGGTTCCTACTCTTCATCGTTTATGAATTCATGCAGCATCGCCGGCTAATCCCTCCTGTCACACTCTTGTTCTTTGCCGGCCGATGGAAATCCCCTGTAGAGGCATCTCACCCCGTCTCCCCCACCCTGTGAAGTAGCTAAACAAGTCTCCATGGCCTCGGGGGTGTAGCTTGATTGCTCTCCCGTCAGATAATCCACCCCATCAGATGCTGACAAGACTGCAATAGTGCCTGGTAGACATGGAGCTGCATGGTGAAGAATCTTATATTTGGGAATCTTGCTGGCTGGCGTAGAGGGTTGGGCAAGGGTGGCCGGTTGTTAATGGTCTGACAAAAAGCACACCGGACCCGAGGCAGTGCAACATGTTTCCTGCACCAACCATACCAAGCCAGTCATTAGCCAAGTCCTAATGAGGAGGACGGTAGTCAACTTGCATAGCTTACCTTACGAGACGTCGTCGAAAGATACCTGGTACCTGTGGCGAGAGGTGAGATTGAGTGGTCGAATTGGGAAGGTGGAGACGTCGTGTAAGTGGTGCTTAGGTGATGGAATGTGCTCTGTTCTGGGAACTGGCCTAAAGTAAAAAAATCCCAGTAAAGCAACTGCAATTTTTCAGCATGCAATGCCTCTCTCGTCCAGATCTCCTTTTTGTAGCTCTGTGGAGTCATTGTGCAGAGTCTCTCTCTACCGGCAAGCAAGATTTATCAGCTGCGGCGTTGAATGATGGCGACATGATTTGTAGGTAGAGATCAAGTCCTCAACCACTCTGAACGACAAGCATTCCAGAATTTGGCTAACAGGTTGAAGATTCTCCGAAATACTAGCTTCCATTACTATCCAACACGCAAACACTACCATGGCTTTCCAAAACAATACTCAATATCCAAAAACAGCCACCACTCAAAGCTTCGCGCCCGCCGCTCTCCTCGCCTCCCTCTCCTTATCCCGAAGCAAGCGACGCAGGATCTTGCCGCTCGGGCTCTTGGGAATAGCATCGATAAACTCAATACCGCCCTTGAGCCACTTGTAGTGCGCCTTGTGATCCTGGACATGCTTGAGAATCTCAGCCGCCATGTCCTCGTCCTTCCGTCCGGCCATGGACGCCGGTGTTACCACGAAAGCCTTGGGTACTTCGCCGTCGCGCTCATCAGGAACCGCAATGACCGCGCAATCATCGACGGCTGGGTGAGTGAGGAGGTGGGCTTCGAGCTCGGCTGGGGCGACTTGGTGGGCCTGTTCAGAATAACGTTGTGAGTTTCAATGTCGATATTTTCAAGGGGGTATGATGAACTCACCTTGACCTTGATCAACTCTTTGAGCCGGTCCACAATGGTAATGTGCTCATACCCACTGGGCGCCTTGGTGACAATGACTTCATCGCCGGTCCTCAGCCATCTTCCATCCTCATCCCAGACATAAGCTTCGGCGGTAGCCTTCTCGTTGTTCAGGTATCCGAGAGTGATGGAGGGTGACTGAACCAAAAGCTCCCCCGGCTTGTTGTACTCAGTGATCTCCTTGCCGTCTTGATCAATGATCTTGGCCCGTGTGCCTGGCACCAGAGACCCAGATGTGCCTTGGTGGATATCGTGTTCGCTGGTGGTGCATACGACGGTAGCCGATTCAGTCATGCCGTATCCCTGACCCACATGCCACGTTGGATAGATCTTCAGGAGCTCCTCAGCTGTCTCCTTTCCAAGAGGCGCTGCTCCGGTAAAGAGAAGTCTGACACTGCTCAGGTCATATTTCTTGAGGATGTCTCTGCTACTCAACATACGGATGACGATTGGAGGAACCTACGTTTGTTAACAGATGCCGAAAACGAAGCGAAAAGCACACTCACCAAAGGAAGATAGTTGATCTTGAACCTTTCAATGGCCTGGAGATACTCTGTTAAATCAAACTTGGGGAGGACAATGACGCCATCGCCTCTCCAAACTGAAGAATGAGCGATGACCACCAGCCCATAAATATGGCTGAATGGCAGCAATCCCAAAGCCGTTTGTGTTTCCACCCCAAACTTTTCTCTTGAGACTGAGTCGTAGATGCAAAACTGCATGGTGTTCGCAATAACGTTCTTGTGCGAGATCATGACAGCTTTCTGGGCCCCAGTTAGCTGAACCCATATCCAACCAAGACTCAACTGTTTCGACTTACTGGCAGACCAGAAGTACCGCTGGAGTAGCACAAAAATGCCACTTGTCTCTCACCCTGACCCTTAACCCATTTCAGAGGCTCGAGCTCAGGTACGGATTGACCCAGTTGAATCAAGTCATCCACAGTCTTGTAGGGGAGTTTCTTTGAATGCACTGGCGCATCCATGATAAAGATCTTGTCATCTGGAATCCCTACCGCCTTTGCAGCCGTCAAGGCGGTCTCCAAAACTGGCACACAGGTAAACAGTGCCTTGGCTCCTGAAGAACGAAGCTGGTGCTCAAGCTCTCCGGCTGAGTAGGCGACATTGGCAGGTGTAGCGATACCGGACAGTCGGTGGACTGAATGAAGCACAGACAGGTAGTCAATCTGTCGGCGACGCACGCGATAAGTTAGCGAAAAGCTCGGCGCGCACCCCTGATTCTGCACCCTGACCTCCTTTTGTTCGTTTACTTACAGTATTGACAGAGAAAACAGCAATGACCTTGTCCCACGGCGAATCAACATTTGGCTCCCAGCCCATAACCTTAGACAAGGCCCTCGCGAGAAGCTCGGTGCGGTTGTGCTGCTCGGTTACACCATATGTCTTGCCTGTCAAGCCGCAGGTGAAGGGATTCCGGCTCTTTGCAATTGGGCGACGACCGTAGATCTCATTCTTCATAAACTCTCCAATGGTAATCGAATCAGGGGGGTCTGGGTATGAACCAGTTAGCCATGTTTGCCTACATCTCAACCGGATTCTGGGGTAAGCCTCACCGAATGGGAGCTTCGGGACCCAAGGAGGGGGGTAAAAGACCATCTTGACGCAGTTTTGTCACGGTTGTAGTGTGTTTAGTTGTTAAACTGGCACAGCCGAACCTGTTGGCTGGGAATGTTGTTCTTGATACAACAGTGTTTGATCAGTGGTGCTGTCTCAACCACTCGGCGTCAACGAAACCGGTTTTCAGCGTAGCACAGTCGGTGAGGTAAAAGAAAAGGAGAGGGGGTTTTTGACAGCACGCAATGCTGTGATAACATGCGAATGCTGAGACAAGGCGACGACCCAGCCATCCTCGATCCCTTCTACACCGTCTTGGACACAGTTGACAAGGGTTCCCGAACCGTTCACGATCCCGTTTCTGGCCCACTTTCCCCATGATTGAGGACTTGGCGCTTCCATTCCCACCAACGCTTGCTCGCTTGCAAGGCTTCCCCGCAGTCTCCCCCGCATTTGCCCCAAGCTCCTCGGTAAACCCCCCTTCTAGCGCTGTTTGACATGCGGGGTAGCTGACCGCGAGACATGCACGAGCCAGTTCCACCAACTGCTCAACTTCCGGTCTCCCCTCGGTTATCAGGTCTTTCGGAAGGCATTTGGCTAACATCGAGTCATTGCCGGTGTTCTGTGGCACTTGGATGACGTTTTCAGGAACAATAGGTTTGTTATTGGGCAATTCAGAATTACATACAAAACTATGTGGGAGTGAGATGGCCAATTTACGTGTTCGAATCCACAAGATGCCCCAATGGTGCCACCTCAGTCCGTTCCTTCCGTCGCCGTAATCCTAATTTCTCTCAACATACGTCATCGCCGCTTTGTTTGGGGAAAAAAACTTGCCAGGCAGGTACAATTCACAAACAATTGCCCACCCTCGTCACCTCTCCATGACTATTGTGGTTCTCTGATTGGGTTTAAAACCAGGTAGAGAGTTGAGCTGGTGGGAACTGGGCCGATTCTCAAGCTCTACCGTTTTGAAAGAAGATAACAAGTGAGTTGTTGGTATGCTCTCACCAAGAGGGCAAACTTCACATATGAGGTGAGTTGGTAGCAGGGCTCCATCTCTCCTTCCACATCGGATGATCCAAGATATGAAAAAGCTTGGTTTCGATCTCCCGCAGAGCCTCAAGTCCTACAGGGCTACGGTTTCAGACGACTCCTCTCACACGAGGCTTCCATGTGCCTGAAACTCCGCTCTGGTCATGTCTCACAGAGCAGACAACACCTACAATGTAGGCAGTCCGTTCCTCTCGCATACTCCCTTCATTATCTTTTGTCTTCTCACAGCACCTAGCTGAAAAGAGACAATAATATAGATATACATGAATGATTCTGGGACTTGACTCGATTTTCAAAAGCGCATTGCAATTCGTGGCTGCCTGGCGAAGTAAAGAGCGGAATGACGTAATTCGGTGCCGCTGAGCCCAGTCGCTCTTGCTCCCTGTTCAAGGGAAGGGGTCGGTCCTTTGTCGGCGATCATGGCACAGTGCACACAATTCAAATACCTTGGGAAGAACCCACCTCTTTCCCTGCGCGTAGAGGACGGGTGATCCTATGCTCGACTTCTTGCGTGTCTCCATAGACTCAAGACTATCAAAGAGGACGCAGGAGTACTTGGCCTGGAGACACTTTGGGGGGTGATTGATGAGGAAACTGACTCAATATGTTCAAAGTAATCAAACAGAGATCAGCTAAACCAATATATTTACAAGCAACCTTCGTCATTATTATTCACTTTCAAACAACACATCACAGCACCAGTATCATCTCGTCTAATCTTCTCAGTCTCTAAGACGCGTCCGAGATAGACATATCTGCTGAAGAGATTTGCTGTCCTGTAATGCTCAGGATGGGACGAATAGCAAGAGCAAACCTTGCCTCAGCCGTCCATAGGATAGATAGCCAGGCCCCAGCCCTTAGTCTACATGGTACCAGAGTCCATCCTCCTTCCCTTCCACCTCCCACAGCTATCCACGAGGCTCGAAGAGTTTTTCTTCATTGTTATCTGCTAGTGAAGACGGAAGGCACGAGTGGTGCCTGGGACCTGGGGCCTGGACCACCTCCCTGCTCCTCTACCCTCCCCAACCCATTTGATTCCTTTTCCTTTCCCTTTCTACTTCTTCTCCTAAACACCACCGTACCCTCCCACCTCCGCCTGCTCGCTTGCGAGCACCGTTCGTGAATGTCGAGTAAGTTGAATTCCCCTACACTCCTCCACGATTATCGCGCGCGTCGTCACAAAGAATCGTGAATTCAAAATGTCTTCGACGGTTCATTTTGACTTCTGTGAATGGTACTCTCTGCACAACAGTATTTAAGCCACAGTTGATCTTGGCGGCTAACACGGCGCAACCTTACAGTCCCCCAGATCCTCCCAGCCCAATCGGACCTTGCGGTAAGTCATTTTGCTTCGAGAAAACTCCTCATTCCACCTTCTATACCATCCCAATATCATCTCAAAGACCTCAGCCAATGAGAAATGGCCAGAGATGGGCAGAGCAACTACATGACAACTCAGGATTTTCTCCCTGCGTGGAGCGGTTCAAAATCTTGCGAAAGTCTCAGTTTTTTTTTTCTGCTTTTGCCAAATGATTGGTACTGTTCAGAGTCTGTTTTGACAAGAGCCAGCAGAAGCAAGAAACAAACAGCCATCAAGCCCCGACTGCCCAGCAATCAGTCTTATTCCCTATTCTTAACCCGTGATAGGGCTCACAAGGCAAGTCTTGGTTCTTCTTTTCACATTGGGGACGTCAACGAAGAGTGTTTTTTTGGTTCATCGCGATGCCTGCGAGCACCTGAATTTCCTCTCATTGGCTCCCCTTTTTGGTTCGAGTCTATATACTAACCTCCATCCAGCCCAATTACCTACTTCGCTGACCTCGCAGAGCTGACTTGCACACATCTGACAGCGATGTCTGACATGACCACCGAGGTGACCGGCACAAGCTCCGTTGAGGCTGGCGGTGTCTTTTCCGGCGTCTCCTCGCCCCTGAGCTCAGCTCCCTCGTCTCCTGTCATGCCTGTCTCTGGCAGGCCCAAGCGCCAGGCTGCCTTGCGAGCCACAGAGAAGTTGACGAGCATTATTCAGGGGTTTGGTGCCTTTGACGACTTCCCGCGGGCCAACAAGCGGTCCCGGGAAGACACTCCCGAGTTTGAGGATTCGCGTGCGGTTACCAAATCTATCAGCAAGCGCTTGCGGACTCGGGAATTTTCTGAGATTCACTCCAAGGATGTCGATGACGAGGCTGAGACTGACATCGATGCCGAGCACGGAATTGATGCCGAACACGAAGTTGACGTCGAGCATGAGATTGTCGTCAGGAATGGCATGAACGCTGACTTTCTCGTCAATGCCGAGTGTGGCGCCAATGTCGAGAATAACATTGACCCCAACCTGGGGCGCGAAAACGTGCCTCTCTACCCAGCTGCAGCCGAAAACCACGAGGCCAAGTCCGTCATTCCGTTCCACATGCAAGCAGACGTAATGGACATGCAGCTGGCCAATGTGCCCTCGGAATACTACGTTGAAAAGATCATGTTTAACCTGAGGGCCATCGTTAACCATCAAGCCGCAACTCACCATGGTGCCGTCGACCCCTTCTTGGCCCACCAGCAATTTTTTATGAATGAACCGGTGTTTGACCAGAACTGGTACAACCCTCACACCCAAAGCTATCATCCCGCCGCCTACCCCTTTGTCGCTATCCCGCCCGTGGTCAACCTTCTCACGGCCAACTCTCCATTGGTTAACCCTCCGATGGTCGACCCTTTCGTCCATCCCGAGCTCGCCCATCAGGCCGGACAGCCGCTGTCTTTTTACAACCACAACAGTGGTGCTCTGGCTTCTCAGATCCCAATTTGGGACTCGAGTGTCTACCCATTTGTCGCCAGTCGTCCTGCGGTGGGCTCTCCCGTGGTCGGCCTACCCGCGATTGACCCTTACAGTCCTATCTTGGACGTGGCTCAGTACCCATACATTGACGACATCATCCCCCAGGCCGCCAACATCAAGATTGACCTGGCTATCGCGCCTGTCGCCGACAAGGATGAAGAGACTGCCCCTGTTGTCAAGCTCGCCCCTCGTGTCCCTGTTGCCAGGCCTGCCCCTCGTGGCCCGCCTCCAATTCACTCGAGGTTCCGCGGGGGGTTATGCGAGGCCCTCCCTTACTACAAGTCCTACAAGAGCAGTCTCTACAACATCGGTCTGCTTGCCAAGGGATTTCTGATTGACTTGGAGGTCGAAAAGGGCGATGTCTTCGACCAAAGCGTTGTCATTTCGACTGTGTAAGTACTCTCATCCTCATCCACCTTCTTTGGGTCCGTAGTCCCTTGTAGTGTTTACTATGGTTGCTAACTTAGGTACAGTGGGGGTGGCCGAGTGAGAGAAGGAAGCGTAATGGTTCGTGGTCGCGACGCCGATGACAACGCCACCAACGTTCGATCCATCAAGAACGCTTACGAGCAACGTACTTTGATTGCTATCATTGCGGGTGAGTGAAATTCAGGTTTTCCATGAACCAGAGCATGCTAACCCACTTTGAAGGTGAGAATCATCCGCTTTACCCTTGCCAGCCGCCTGCCCCTTACGCTGTTCTCGACTGGTTCCACATCACATACATGTGGAAAGAAATTCTGAGAAACCCTGAGACTCAGAGGATCTTTTCAGTCTGGCGTATTCGGTTCGAAAAAGCCAACCCCTTCACGCCGTCTTGGTGGATTCCTGCTGGGCAGGAGGAGATCGTAACTCCGGTCACTTGTCCCATGAGAGTTTGCTCTTCCTGTCACCAGGAGAGTAAACAAATTTTTACCATTGGATGGTTCTGCCTCCAATACGGCTGCAACATGTACTATCGGATGTTGCCCGGCCAACTGGTCGACCTCGATGCTCTGGCCTACAGCCAAGCCTTTCTTGACGAGCGCCAGCCTTTCACGGGAACCATTCCCTCGCTCATGCCCGAGTTGCCCGCCGTCAATTCTCAGCACCACGGCACAGAGCTGGGTCTTCGTGGAGGGTTTGTCTGCCCCCAGTGCCATCATGCCTGCAGACGTCGGTACTGGAACTGGCTGCAGTGCGAGATCCCAGGGTGCGGGTTCAAGAAGGCAGCCCCCATGACTCCATTCCCTCAGGCAGAGCTTGAGGCTGAGGTTGAGGCCTTCACAAAGCAGATGGCGTCCAGAAGATCACGCCATCAAGCCAACGATGCCCTCACCACCATCTGGCTTGAGAAATATGCCATTCGATCATCTGTTATGGGCCTTGGAGACTATAACGTTCGTCAGTTCTTCCTGACCGACGCCCAGGAACGTATTATTGGCTCCTTCACAATTTTTCAGTCGAATGAGGTCATCAATGCCAGGCCTGGTGGCCCAGATGAGCTATTCAGGTCTTTGGAGGTGGAGGATATTGGTTTGAAGAGGAACCCCGCTGCCGTCGCTGGTCGTAAGTCATACTCATTCCATGTCGTTTCCAGTAGGGAGATCATACTGATCCTCTTCCAGACAAGCTTGAAGGTTTGACCCGCCACTTCCAGCAAAACTTTGTAAGTCCAACACTTATGTCAGATTGTTGGGTATCAAACTCACAATGATTTCCAAGGGTGCCCGCTACAAGTTTGGAGTCTCGGTACAGTCCAAGGGCTTCGCCGAGGCCCCCGCTGCCATTCTCAAGGCTCTCAAGCGTCTTAACTGGGCCAAGAATGTTGCCGTGTCTTCTGCCACGGCAAACTTCCCGGCTGATCATGAGGTTGGTGATGATTCCATCACCAAGCTTGACGCTCATAGCCAAAGCTTCAATGAGCTGCTCGCCCTGGGCTATATGGAGGATGATAAGATTAATGTATGTTATCGTTGCTGGCGACTTTACTGTAGTGTACTAACCTATCATTGCACAGTATCATGATGATGGTGAAAAGGAGCTTGGCCCTGTTGTCGCCGCTCTATCACTTGGGTCGCCGTGCACGATGAGGTTTCGCCCCAAGCGAAACAAGGGTTTCGGAACCAATGGTTTCACCAAAACCGGTGGGAAGAAAAACCACAAGGATATTCTGGAGGTGGAGATGAAGCACGGTGATATGATGGTGATGGCTGGGTGCACCATCCAGAAGCTGTATGAGGTGCGCTCTTCCTTCCCTGACCGCAACTTGTGTACCTATCTCTAACACTCAGCCTTGCAGCACGCCGTCACCCCCGAGGGAAAGCGACGGTTCGCTCTGACCGCCCGTTTCATCGACCCGGAGAAGATGGAGCTTCAGGCGGACAGAGATGACGCCCTTATGAAGGGCACCATCCCCGAATACGCCGCGGCTTTCGAGTACGACGGCTTCTGAGCCGTTTCCAAGTTGTTGTCGCCTTTTTTTTTGGGCTTTCTCGTGCAATTTTCGTTTTTCCCATGCATAATAGTTTCATTCTGAGGCCTCGGAGGATATCGTGGAGATCTTAGGGGGTAATTTGCACGTCGATTTGGGCGCAATATTTGTGGACATGTTGCTTTTGTTTTTATAGGGGGTAAATGGCGAGGAGTTTTGGGGGGGAGGGAATTCATAGCGTTGTAGACATTCAAATACATGTGGACATTTATCTATGACTTTTTGAGGTCTTTTTGTGACTTGATGTAGCTATTTGGACGTCCAGTCCTACGTTTGAGACCTGTGATCCTTGGCTGTGGGCGTTATTGTCGATTGTAGGCATCAAATCCAAGGATTTCCACAACCGAGGTCTGAAAACGTCACAGAAATCTGTTCTCTCCGCTTTAGGGGAGGCTAGAAAGAGGTAGTTGGATGTCCTTCAACAACATAACGTTGCATATTAATGCATAGAAATCCATATTTTAGTGGCTTTTGAGGCCTTCTTGTGTGGGATGATGCATTGCCCGAGCCTCAAATCCCATATGGTAGACCTCTTCGAGGCTATTAAAACATTGCACACAGTCAGAAATACAGCCCTTCCACCTCAGTTCAACGCCCAAAAACCTCAATACCAAGCTTCAAACACGCCATGTTCACAACTGAGGCTGTAAGAGTCGACCAAAATGGAGTTTTGCCTGCTTGACATGGGGGCCAAAAGGGGTCTCACACAGCCCTGCAAAGCCCTACATTACCTCCCCGCCTCCCCCAAACTGGTCAAAAATGCTGCATTTGAAGTCTTTTGCCTGAAGTCTACATGGAATTTGCATAGATTTTTTAAAGGTAAATATGTTTGAACAATCGTCATCCAAGCTTTATCATGAGAGATCGTTTGTGAAAGCTGCTGAGTTTTTGTTTTTGCGTTTTTAAACGACTAAGACATCATTTGTAAACGCTGCCTAAACATGCGTTTTGCACTTGTGAGCGCTATTATTCGTTTTCAAACGATCGAGACATCATATGTAAACGCTGCTGGATTCTAAACTTTACACTTGTGAGCGCTGCTAAGTTTTATTTTGTTGGTTGTAGACGGAGAAGATGTTTGTGTGTGAGTGCTGGTGAGTAGTATTTTGTTCTTTGCCTTTAAACGATTTAAAACATTCATTTATGTGTAAGCACTCCTGGATTATGCATTTTGCACTTGTGAGCACTGCTAAATTTCATTTTTTTTCGTTTATAAACGATGAAGATATTTGTGTGTGAGTGCTGCTGAGTTTCATTTTTTTTGATTTTAAACGATAAAGATATTTGTTTGTAAGCGCTGTTGAGGTTTAATTTTAGGTATGTGCAAATGCTGATAAACACTTTTGTCAGAAACAATAAAGACATATATGTGTCCATGCTCCCGGACTATATTGCAGGTCAGTTGGATGGATTCATGTCGCAAGGTATGTAGCAGCAAATCATCAAATTAAAGGGGAAATCTTGGTTGTTTTCTATGAGCTATGAGCTGCCACCAGGAACTCCAAATTTAAAGCATGAACTGTAGGCCCATTGCACCTGCCACTAATATTGATAAATACATGCTATATTGATGTCTGAATGCGGGTGGATGCTGGATTTTATCCTCGTGAGCACTGCTGACCTTATAATTTTGGTGCCATCGGCTTAAGTCCTATTATCAATCAACCCCTTACTCGTGTCGCCAACGTCTCAATAAACCCATCAACTTCAGAGAACGTTCCCCATCAATCCCACTCCACAAGGGGAGAAGACATTGTAGGAAGAAAATCCGGAAAGAAACCCAATCAAATGCTCATGAACCCCCCAGGACAACAGCCCTCTCAACATACAATATTCTTCAAAGAATCCCCTATCTTACTCTCACGAAGACATTATGTGTGAACGCTGCTTTCAGTTCTTTTTGCATTAGCAAACACCATCAAGTTGGTACCTTTCACACTTGTGAGCACTGCTGAGCTTTATTCTTGTCTGTAGACTATAGAGACATTTATTGATGAGCTGATGGAAAAAAAATACACGATGCTAGTTAATAGAATAACTATAATGCTAATGAATCGGGAAGAATCTGTAGAGCGGAGCTAGAGCTGTGTAAATGAATACTAACAAGGGCCTTATTTGCTCTAACTTCTCGTCTACCTTAGATCAGGGATGTTGAGAGAAGGCGTTGATCCGATTTAGAGACTTCATAGTTAAGTACTCTAACAAAGACAGAATTAACCAAGACTTAACGGAAAGACCTTGTATCTTAGTCCCATGGTTCCAAGAGGATGTGTGTTCAACTTCT
This sequence comes from Podospora pseudoanserina, assembly GCF_035222485.1. Taxonomy (NCBI): domain Eukaryota; kingdom Fungi; phylum Ascomycota; class Sordariomycetes; order Sordariales; family Podosporaceae; genus Podospora; species Podospora pseudoanserina. The sequence goes on along the minus strand of NC_085920.1, from coordinate 6,088,855 downwards.
ATCAACCATATCATAAGCTAGTAGTGTTTGATATAAGATATGCCCCGAGCTTCAAGGGAAGTAGCAGTGAGTAACTCTACTTTACTTCCAGTTCCGTCTGGTTTTATTAAAAGACATGGCAAGCGAGTCTGCAGTCCAAGGCGTCGATATGTATAATAACTGTAGAGGTTCTGTTGTGTTGTGGTCTTTAGAAGACTCCGAATAGCTAGGGTCGTACAATTACAAGTGCAAGGTTAACTACAAGTGTTGGGGTTGACTAGATATATCGGGTTGACCAGAAATGCCGTGTTAACTAGAAGTTCCGGGTTGACTAGATGTGATGGAGACTACGGAGCTAGAATTGGGTTGCGTAACCCAGGAACGGCGAGTTGCCGCGGCGACGGCAGCAAGGGTGGCAGTAGCAATGCCAACACCGGTCCTGGCTGCAGGACCGGCAGGACAACCGGAGAAGCGGGTGCCCTGGTCAGGGGCAGGGCTGGCCATCGCCAGGACGACGGCAATATGGATAAGGACCACCCTAGGCCCAACAGCAAAAACTGTAGTAACTGCGAGACTGCAGATGGGCCAGGTTGTCACAACAACTGCAACAGTGATCCAGAAAGTCCACAACAAGGACAGAACCGTGAGAACCAAGCCTGACATCAGCCAACCCTTTTTCGTAGCCTGGTAAGCCCAAGCCTGTCAATGATGCTTTAGTTGCCGCTGTATTTTTGAGATCTGATATGTCACCAGTCCGGGTACAACACCCGAGTGGCAAGATGACGGTACCTGCATCAATGTCTCAGACGATCAACTCACTAGCCAACATATCCTCAAAGACGGATTGTCACACTTGCCCAATGTCGAGGTTTCGCAACCACACAGCATTCCCATTAAATGCCCAATTCCAGGTGTGTTAACAAACAATCAATCGCCCATTATCCCATCAAAAACACAAAAGGCTCTTCCTAATCACGGCCATTAGCCACCTATCTTACAAACATGACCCCCTGCAAAGAAAAACCCCTCCATATTAACAACCACTATTTACCAAAAGACAGCAAGAAAAGCACTCACTTCTTCCCCTCCAAATGCCACTCAAACACCCTCCCCCAGACCTCCTTCGCCCCCTTTTCAATAACCTCCCCATGACAGGGCACAATCACCTCAAAATCCCAATCCCTATACATCCTCCCCACAATCTCATTGAACCCCTCCCTATCCGCCCTGCTCACAACCCACCACAAAAACCTCTTCATCCCCTTCGCCTCTCCCTCCGTACTGTTCATCCCCATAAACCACCCCCCCAACAATCCCGGCTTCGGCTTCTTCTCCTCCGGTACCTTGGAGTACTGCTCCGTCGCAGGCAAATTAAACAACAAATCCGCCTCGATGAGCACCTTGTCCGGTTTATACAAAAACACCACCTCCTTGTTGGGGTGGGAGGCGATATACTCCACCTCGAAGTCTTTGTCGAACTCGGCATCTACCGAGTACGGCCTGGGTGTGTTTTTGCCAATGACAACATCAAACGGTTCGTGGCCGATTTTAGGGTCGTTCTTCACCTTGAGGCGCTTTTCGGGGAGACCTTCTGGGCCGATTAATTTCGCCGCGGGGTAGGCTTTTTTCCATTCCGAGAGGAAGATGTGGTGTTCAATGTCCGTCGCGACCAGGTACTTGACTTGACCTCCCCAGGAAGCGATCTTGGCTTTGGTGGCTTCCGTCAGCGCGACGGGGGAGAAGACTGCGATGGAGCCAGAGGTGAGGCGGACAGCGGTGCCGCGGCCGCCGATGGGGATTTTACCAAAACGGGAGAAGGGTACAGAAAAGATGGCGACGTTGGGGGTGAGGTCGCGGATGACCATTACCTCGTCGGGGTTGTTAGGAATGAGGGAGGAGGACATGATTGCTTTGGGGTACTTGTACTTGTAGAGGAAGAAGATGAGGATGAGAGCTTCCAAGTAGCCTTTGCCGATGTGTCTTTTGATAGACCAGCGATTTGGAGGCCTGTATTGACGGTAAGAGTTGTGGTCGTAGTTGTAGTTGTAACCGCCGCGAGACTGGCGCGGGCCTTGAGACTGATGTCTGAGAGATTGGTATTGGTGGGTTGGTCTGAATAAAGCTCTAAGTGGTTGCTGGTGATGGTAATGTTGTTTTGGCTGTGAAAACGAGAAGTCAATTAATGAGCCCAAGAGAACAGATGATGTGTTTCCACTCTTATATGGTATGACATCGTCACTTACAAGGCCGTATTTGAGAAAGCGCAATGGTGATGGGACGATTCTTGGCATGGCACTTAGTAATTGGGAGGTGGTGTGAACAAAGCTGCGCCTCACTACAAACGGAGTGCCTGGCGGTTGCAAATCACGCGCATGGAACGGCAAAGAACAGCTTTCTCAAATTTTGAAGCGGATATTTACCAATAGAGTCTCGATGCGTACAATTGCGACGGGGATGCCGCAATCGCAGGAGTGAGGTTAATGCGATCAAGGGTGCAAAAGGTCCCCTGAATTTGGAAATTGACCTCGGCAGCTGGGATGACCTCAGCACTCAAAACGATTTGGAATGGCACAAACTCAAATTTCACATGGGGACCGCCTGGTGGCTTGTGATATATCAAGCGGCTGAACTGAAAGCTCCTGGCCGTTTCCTGTCAAGTGGATTATTCATCCGTCGCCCCGCGGCTCTCCATTCTCAAGATCGGGTTTCGGTGACGACGTCATGCCCGGTGGAAATGCAACCTTTGATGGCCAGGATTGAGGAGCTTGGGCCACACCCTAACCCTTATCTGGGCTCATGAATCTTATCAATCTTCAACACCACCAACGCATCAACCCGATCACGACAAGCTTCAATGATGCCGGACCACGCCCCCGTTTGAGTCAGTTGGAGTCGACAAATCGTTGGCTGTAATATTCAAAGCTAGCCCAATGCTATCCCGGTCGGGTCTCCGCGGTGCCCGGCTGCGCGTTGTGAGCCTCACCTCACAACGTCGTCTTCTCAACCACTTCATTACACACCCCGCCGAGCCAATACCACCACCACCCCCACCGGCTCCGTCTTCTTCTCCCAGTCCAAAACAATTCACTCTCGCCGTAAAAGACAACATAGCCACCACAATCCCAGGCCTCCCAACAACATGCGCCTCCGGCATCCTCTCCAAATCTTACGTCTCCCCCATCGAAGCCACAATCATTACCCAGCTCCGCGCTCGCGGTGCAGTGATTACAGGCAAGACTAACCTCGATGAGTTCGGCATGGGAAGCCACTCGATATACTCCCACTATGGTCCAGTATCGCAAGACACCCCCCCAGAAACATCAGCAGGCGGCAGCTCAGGAGGCAGCGCCGTAGCAGTAGCCAACGGGGAGGTAGAACTTGCTCTCGGGACAGACACGGGTGGATCGGTAAGACTACCAGCGGCATACACCGGTGTCATCGGGTATAAACCCTCCTACGGAATGATCTCACGCTATGGAGTCATTCCTTACGCCAACAGCCTAGACACAGTGGGTTTTCTCAGCAAGCAGATCAACCCACTAAAGGAGTTGATTATTGGAGAGCGAGGGCTGTGGAAGGAACACGACAGCAATGATCCGACGAGTTTGACTGCGGCGGCCAGGAAAAGATGCGCTGCTCAGCGAAGGGGGTATCGCAGCCGACAAGGTCAAACTACAGAGTTGGAAGGGCTGAAGTTTGGTATCCCACTCGAGTACAACATCGCCGAGCTCGACCCCGAGATCCGGGATGCCTGGGCAGCCGCTGCGAAGAGGTTACAAGATGCCGGTGCTAGGATCGTACCAGTGTCGCTGCCGACAACTAAACATGCCCTCGCGGCGTACTACGTCATTGCTCCGGCCGAGGCGTCTTCCAACCTGGCAAAATACGACGGGGTACGCTATGGAGCGAGGGACGCTGAGGGAGCAAGCGATGCATCAGCCGGAGGTGTTCTCTACGCCTCGACAAGAGGAAAGGGTTTCGGTGAGGAGGTCAAGAGGCGGATCTTGCTGGGCTCATATACCCTCAGTTCAGAGGCGATGGACAACTACTTTATAAAGGCGCAACGAGTGCGGAGACTGGTGAGGAGGGATTTCAACAGGGTTTTTGCGCTGGAGAACCCGCTGCAAGAGAGGGAGACGTTCGAGCTGAGTGATCTGCCTGAGGAGGTGGAGATGGAGGACAAATGGGGACCGGAGGAGGTGGACTTTCTGCTGTGTCCTACAGCGCCGACATTGGCTCCTAAGCTGAAGGGGGTGATGGAGCAGCAGCCGGTGGATGCGTATATGAATGATGTGTTTACTGTGCCGGCCAGCTTGGCGGGCCTGCCAGCGATTAGCGTGCCGATGAAGGTGGTGACCGAAGGAGCAGCAGGACTGCAGTTGATCGGGCAGTACTGGGACGATGCAAGACTGCTGGATGTTGCGGATGCTGTGGCCAAGGAGGTCAGAACATAAGGCACTTTGTACGAATATGTGATTTAAGGTATTATTGTACAGGTATGCATGTTGTTTGTGCCTAGATGCAGATCGGTCCTTTAGACCCTCAAGATACCCACCCTGATACCTTTCCACCCCTGCCTTGATTCCAGAGTTCAAGGACTTGCCTCGCCCTCCTCACGGTCCTTGTCAGACCTGTCAATATCCATCCTGTCGTGATCTGACCGCTCTCCCCTCGACCTCGAGCGTGATGGCGACCTGTGCCTCGATCCCGACCTGGACCGTGACATATACCTCCCAGACCTAGACCTTGACCTTGACCTTGATCTCGATCTCGATCTCGTTATCGACCTAGACCTCGAATATGACCTCGACCTTGAATCCCGCCTGTCCCTTGATCTCGACCTTGAATCCCGCCTGTCCACTGATCTCGACCTCGACCTCTCACCCCCACTCCCACCCCTCCCATTTTTATCCTCTCCCCCATCCTTCATCTCCTCATCCTCCTCCTCCTCCTCAAGCAAATCCTCCAAACTCCCCAACGGACTAACCCTCGGCTCCAACAGCTCCAAATCCTCCAACACATCCCTCCTCCTCATCTTCCACAAACTCGTCGCACACACCCTGTCCTTGACTAGCAAATCATCCACAAACTCATCCATGTACGTCAAACTAACCCCGTTCCTCCCCTTCCTCCTCAACTTCCTCCTGTCCTCCAAGAACGGCTCCAGCCTCGTATAAACATCCTTGTCCTGCCTCGTCAACCTAATATAAAACACCGCCAACGCCCTCAGATACTTGAACTTCTCACCCCCGAAATTGAGATACTCGTTCAAGATATCATCGTTTGGTGCAAGCTGCAGGAGTTTAAAGGCAAGGCAGAGGAACGGCGTGGGCTTTTGGACCGTCCCGGTTACGCCGCCAATGTGGTCGACGTGCTCGACTACCCTGTCAACAATGTCCGCTTCGTTTATGGCGTAACATTGCTCTTTGTAAAAGTAGGAATCGACTATGCGCTCGCGGACGGCTTTTTCGAGGATGGTGGCTGGGTTGAGGCCGTTGGGAGCTAGGGGACCCGAAGAGCCGCGCTCGTCGAGAAAGCGGCGTTCGTCGGCGCGGTGGAATTCAGAAGTTTTGGGTTTGCGGTCGGTCATTGTGATTGTGTGTGGTCGGCTTGAGGGGGGATGGGGATTGGGATGTTTGAATCGCGAACATTTGTTGGAGAAGGACGCAGAGCGCGCCGCGAAAGATGGTGCCCCACATTGAAATTTATGTGGGGCTTTGGGGAAAGAGGGTGCCAAGAAGAAGTAGAGCTTCCCCCAGCTTTTGCTTGGCGCGCGCGGCGCGGCGGCGTCGATCAAGACACAGCTGATAACCGATTGTTGCCCGTCCAACCGCGGTTCGTGGTGTTTGAGACCGGGGGTGTTCCAAGGCACGCCGCCGCCTCGCTCTTTGGTTGGAGGCGCAAGCCAAGGTTGGCGTGGGTGGGTACAAAATCCAAGTGTGACCACTCTCTCTTCAACAAACCATGGATGACTTCTCTGTTGAGCTGTTGTAGCAACAACATCCTCTATTGATACATACATACATATAAATATATATATATATATACCTCACCCTCTCGGGAACCACAAGCACACACGCACACACGAGCAACGAGGGACAGACGACATACACACACATACACACACATATCCACACACACACAATAAAACACACACAAAAAAAAAACAATGCTCCTCACCTCCAGCCAAGTCTCCATAGCCGTCTCCTCCGGCGTCGGTATGCACCTACCCGTCCTTCCCGTGTCCCATGTTCCATGTCACTAACATTCCACCCACCCACCCCCTCCGCAAACTAGTATTCTTCTTCACTTTAGCTCTCTTCCTGTCAGGGTACACAATCCAACAACGCACCCTCCGCGAAATTAGAGCGAGCATCAACCGCCCTAAACCCTCCCCCAAAATCTTCCTCCCTGATCGGTTCAAGCAATCGACCACTGAGCTCGAGGATGGGACGATAGTGATCATCGAGGATGAGAATATCTCCCGCCCGCCGAGACCACTGAAAGAAATCTTGTTGGAGGAGGAGAAGGAAAAGGAGCTGGAACGGGAGAGGGAGGTGGTGATCTCTGTTGTTCCTACTGTTCCCACTGAGGAGGAGGTGCTGGCTGAGAAGAAGCAGGTGGAGGAGAAGGAAAAGAAGGAGGGGGGCCTGCTTGGGTGGATGAGGACTAGTAAGAAGGCTGAGAAGAAGACAGAAGGAGACGATGGTGAGCAAGAAGGGGAAGACGGGGAGGAAGGGCCACAGAAACCAATCAGCAGAGCGGAGAGACGGAAGAGGATCAAGGAGGAGCTGATGAGACTGGCGCAAGGTGAAGAAAGGGGGTGGTATCAGAGGAGGTTGTACTGATTGTCTGGGCGTGCTGGCGGGAACTGAGGCTGGGTAGGGCCGGGGGGTCCAATTTCACGCGTGTGATGGGGAAAAAAAAGCCCACCATTTCTTTTGAGTATGAGATATGATCATTTTTTTTGAGTTAGGTACGGGGCGGCGCATGGGGGTATCACTTTTGGATTGTAAAGAGGGAGCACAGCTTTGATGCTTGATGAACTGTTATTATATATGATAAAGTCCTGTGTTGATTGTTCCTACCCCGTCTATAGTATATTTGGTATCGTTCCAGTTGAATGCCCCTTCCACCCAAGTTGCCAAAATCCCAAAATTCAGTCTGTGCCTTTTCCCATCCCATCACGAAAGCAAAGTACAACTCCAAGACTCCAGTATCCCTTCCCCGTGAACTCCAGCCTATAGTAAGGTTTTCCTATGCGCCATGGTTTCCAGCACCAATATTCCGACAAAAGCCAAAAGTCACTTCATCTTCCTCAGTCACTTCCTCAACCACGAGGATATGTACCCGCCACTGCTGCTCCCAGATTTCTTGTTGCCACTCTTGGATCCCTGACCGCCGCTGCCATAAGCTTGGTCATTGTACCCCGGTGTGGCAGTCATCCACAGCTCATCCTCGGGCAGCAAGCCTCGCGTCATTGACTGGCCGTCCTTGACTGTCTGAGAATTTGTGAGAGCTGATTAGAAATTGCACATTTGACAAATTCCGAGAGGAATGGGGATATGACTCACGACGCAGAGCTTACACCGCTCGCCGAACTTGGATACGTAATTTGTGCAACGGTTCGGGTTGGGTCTCTATGTAAGTCAGAGCCGTTAGTATCCGTCACCAAGATTCAGGCGATGATAGCGAAAGCATACATTGTAATAGTTTGCACATGGGCAGGCGTTCATTTTGGCGGTCGGAGTAGGTAGATGGACACAAATACCGATATCTCGTAGACAGAGTGGTTGTGGAGGTAGCTGCCGGTGGTAGTAACAACTGATATCAGACCGTATGAGAGCGGTCGTCGAGATGCATTGATTATGACAGCTTATGACGACGATGTGCAGTGGGTAGGAGCACAAAAAGTAATGGTCCACGCAGCAAATAATAAGAGAAAAAAGAACGGCCGAGGGCAAGCAAGCATGTGAGGGAGACGTCAGAGGGATATTAATACATCACCATCAGTCGGTCACCCAGACCCAGAAATGCATAGCTTGTCTTAGCCTCTCCCATCATGTTGTATCCATGTACTTAGATCCGGGTAGCTATCAATCAGTCATCTCGGACGACTGAAAGAGAGGGTAAGAAAAGAGACAAGACAGGAACCTGATGGCCTTGTCCCCCCCCTTGCCCCCAGTCGGGGCTAGACTGAGCGGTTGTCCAAGCGGCCGGGCCGTTAGCTCATTGTTCCCCGTCAGGTTTTTCATTCCTTTCCAAGTTGAGATAAGCTTCATCCGTCCACCCGTCAGATCCGCCAGGCTGCTTGGTTTGCGGAGATCTACCACGACGTTAGATCAGACGGAAAGGAAAAAAGAAGTCATATGAGAAATCTGTCTTGAACCACCAATCCTGTCCTTCTGATTGGACCACCACACTCGACAAAAATGCCAAAGTTGTCTAACTTGTTGGACGCAGTACGCGGGTCCGAATCCTACCCACACATACACACGCCCATCTTAGCGACACACCACCTATACACACACCCTTGTTCCTGCATTCTAGATGATACATGATGAGCGCAGAAACCTTCTCTTTTCTCTCATTCTCCCCGCAGATGATGGAGAGAATGACCTCAAACTGTTTATCTGGGGGTTCAGCTGCCAGGATTCTCATAAGGGTTTTTGCAGTTCGAGTCGCACAGCAGATAGCTCTCCACCGCCCTAAATCCAACCAAAACCAGGCTGTCGGGATTTTTTTTCTTTCCATGGCCACATCATCACCGTCCATCGCTCAGATAGAGTCAAGGGAGAACAGTGAAATGTCTCGCAGAGTTGCTCCGAAGGGTCATGTCACCGGGGACAGCCGACTCTCATCTTTCCCCCAGTCACTCCTCCACCCGTTCCTGTCTGGCGTAGATCCTGGGTTTTTTTCCCCCTCCAACAAGGTCTCGGCCCTGATCTCCCTTCGATCCGAAATCTTGTTGTCTGTGTCTGTGAAGAGCCCGAGCGCATTCTTCCTTTTTCCTTGTTGCCGCCACCGCTCGGTAGGAGAATTTAGAGAGCAAGAGGGAAAAAAAAAAAAAGATCCCGTTGTTCCCGTACCCGACACATGTCAATTTCACATTTGAAATCGTCACATGCCCCTGTCCGCGAGACCCCTTTCCCGCTTCTCACTCCTCAGCATCTCCCCGTTACCGATACCCCACAATATCTCGAGTCTGGGGAGACCCTTGTCAGCGGATAGGACTGGGCAACGGTTGGGTATGGTCACCGTAACATTCGGTAACGGTTACAAGTGCACTGTGACGGCGTTCGACGGCTCGGGGGTTGACAGCTGTCACCAATACTCTGTCTTGCTGCTTTTGCATCATCTTCATAACAATGTGATGAGAGATATGCGTTGATGCAAAACAAGAAGTTGAGCCTCCTCCAAGACAGACGGATCAACTCGGCATACATCACAATCACACCTGAGAGCTATCTTAGCACTACTGCAAAGTCACAGTGAGAGACACCAACATGGCTCCATGGTGAGTTCATAGCGGGGCATCTCCCACCGTCCACCTCTCCATTGATCCCCTAATTATCACTTTTTTGCCTGCCGATTGAGTGCAACATGACGCGCGTTTACGGAGTCTCACAAGAAATCCTCCATTTAGGAGGGGAGGACAATGTCCAACGACGTTTGTTGAACACCCATCGAGATGCCCTCACCGGCAAGACAAAGTAGCTGCATGTCCATTCGCTAGGCTAGCCAAAGCCCTATTCTTGATTTGGGAATGCAAAACCAGGACCAAAACCCCCTTTTGGACAACGTCGATCCCTCGTCTTCCTACTTTGGGCGTCTGTGCAATATCTTTTTTTTTCTGCTTCATCAACAGGGCAGAGGTGCAGTGGTGCACTGCAGCAGCAACCGGACTGCCAAACTGCCCAAGATCGGTCCGTTCGAGAACCAAAAAGCAAGCGAGAGCTACGTTGGCATTCGTCTAGAGACACTGACAACTTGGCTGTTCGGCACTCCCGTTGGCCTTCTCCTGGCTTCATCGAGAAATCGACGACAGGAAGAAAAAAAAAATATGACATATCAAAAGACAACCTAGACCTTTTCCCTTTCTGTACCCGTCTCAACTACGACAAACTCAGTGTGTCTATCAACATGGCAAACAGGAAAAAGTCTCACAAACCAACCCCCGCGCCCCCCCCCCCCCTCCTCCTCCCTCCTCAACAGCGATATCGGTGGCATTTCCCTTTCTTTGACCTCTCCCTTGATCTGTCAAATCAGCTTCGTACCTACCTATGTCTCCCGTCAGGTCACCATGCATCATCAACATGCATCACCTGCAAAGTGACAGCGGATCAACCGTCCGTCCCACCCCCCTGCTTCCCGAGCCTACAACCTACCCAATCCTTTTCTCCCAACTCCTCGAAGTGAAAAAGAAAGATTTCTCTCGAGTCAACCACGCAATCCACAAATCCCAGAAGCCGATCAATCGGTCGATCCGGTGCATGAATTCCCGTTGACCCAATTTAGAATCACCAAGGGTGGTGATGATCAATTCTGCCACAACAAAGCGCACAGATGCCAAATCTGCGGACATCACGACCATAATCTCTTTCTCGGGGGTTCACTTTCCCAAAAGCTTCCTTCAACCTCCACCATCGTGGACATCGGTAGTAGCACTCGTCATGATGATCCTCCGTCCTGTTTAACTCTACAGTTTAGCCGTACCATGTCTACCTCCCACTTCACACCACCACCACAGCTGAATGAATGCAAGCCTCCTCCTGATAATGACATCGGCTACCTACCCTCCCAAGCCCGTTGCATTCATCATTGTACCACATAGTCACCAACAAACCCTACATTCTGCACAATAGACAAACTGACTTTCGACACCCTTATATTCTCACCCAAAACTATCTCAACAGACAAAAAGCCATCACCCCCCCCTTGAGAACTTTGAACACATAGGTATTAACAAATAAACTAAATGCTTTTCCCTCCCAAGTAAACACAAAGCAAAAACAACATCGCAACACACACACACGAAACAAAAAAAAAAAAAGCCCCCATCTGTCTTTCAAACCTTCCTAGCATTACACCCAACTCAAAAACCCCCCTGCCCCCTGGTTTCTCCAGTTATACCCCCAAAACTTTTCCAACAAAAACTTTCTTGCTCATGTTAAAAAGGTAATAATACCTTGGACTTGTGTGTTATGTAGAAAACAAACAGAAAAAAAAAGTTAGACAGACAAAAACATCACTCCACGATCCCAACCACACTACAATAGAAACTTCCCGAAATTTTGAAGAAAAAGAGAACTCTCCCAGATATTCCAACCCTGCTGCTACTGCTCCTCTTCCTTCAAACCCCGTCTGCAAACCGCTCCCCCCCCCTACTTTGAACTCAAAGACTTCCAAACCGGAATATTACTTTCCCTTTACCTTCTTGATAAACTTAGATATTCACCGTCAACCTAGGCGGCTGCTGCTGCTGCTGCCCCGAAGTACCCGACGCCGCCCCTTGGCCACCCCCCTCTGTCGACGGCAACGCTGCCGGCGCCGCCCCATCAACAGGGTACATACTCCCCCTCTGGCTCTTCCAAAAGTCAATCGCCCCAACCACATCCTGTCCTTGCTCATCCTCGTACGCAAACAAGATCTGTACAACCCGTTAGTTCCCAGCCATTCTCTCTCAACACAAACTTGTAAAGTCCGATGTCAAGTGTCAACAGAGTTGAAACTCACCTCATGCGTGCTGCAATGCAGCATCCTCAAGTTCCTATGCGGCACAATATGCACCGACAGATTCTCCAAATGCCTTAGCTCGATGAAGTTCGGCTCAAACGCCAGAATCCACGGGTAGCTCAACGCAAACGCCTGCGGTGACCCTTCCCAGTCCAGCCTCCACTCCGGCTTCGCCCTCCACCCGTTCCTGTTCACATAAAACGAAAACTCGCTGTAATTCAGCAAAAACTCCCCGTTAAGGCGCTCAATGTGAATAGGCTTGACCCCTTCCTTCCTCGACACGAAATCCAGTGACGTGTCGGCTTGGTCGAGCAGCGATTGCGTTTCCAGCGTTTCGAGAGAAACAACTTCAAACCCTCTAGCGCAGGCGACACACAGTTTGGATTTAAGGAAGTGGACCGACGTCGATTCGGTGGGGATGTAAAACTCCTTGAACGGCTTGAGTTCGTCCTGGCCGGCGTTGAACATTTTGGAGAGACCTTTTTGCTTCTTGGTGCGGGACATGGCGTCGTTCGGTTCGTAGACCTTGATCGTGGTAGACAGCGCGCTGCTTCGGACGCAGCAGACAAGATGTCTCCCCAGACAGATACCCGACTTGAAGAAGTTACAGTGGTTCTGAATCTTCTTGGCCCTCTTGGACGAGAGCGGCTCGTTGGGATCCAGCGCACCGAGCTGATACGACAACAGCGACTTGTTGGAGAGAACCAGCAGAAGCTGATATTCCTCCAGGACATCAACCTGCGTCACACCCGTCACGTCTATCACACGGCGCGGTGCTGCGTTTCCGTCCCTGGCGCGACGATCCGACATGTAGATGCCGCTGTCGGTACCGTAAATAAGCTTGCGACCGCCATCGAAAGGCGTGATGCAGTTGATCTTGTTCTGGGGCGAGAAGAAGCCAGACGAGATGACAGTCGTGTTGAAGAAGTCGGCACGGGCTCTCAGCTTGGACTGCGCAGCATCGATGAACTCGAGCCACTTCTGTCGTCCGGACTGGCTCGAAGCATACAGCGTCAGCTCGTAACCGTTCTTGCCTAGATGCCGGAAAGTGACGGGCCATTCGCCCTTTTTGGTGTCATTGGCCGCGCGAAGAGGCAGTAAACTAGACGATGTCCTCTTGACGGAACCAGACTGCGGAATAACCTCGTCCATCTCCTTGATGGAAAGAAGCTCCAGCGGAATCGGCTAGAGCCATGTTAGCCCTGTATCTAAGAACAACCTGTCCCGATCACTTACCCTCCTATACGCTTTAATGTCCTCCGTCTTGCCCACCTGTTTGATCCGAACCAAAAGGATAGCATGGTCAAACAAGTAAGCAGTGATATCGGCTGTCGTTTCCGTCGGCGTCTTTTTGAACTGAGTCTTGTACACCATCTCACGGCCCTCATGTGTGAGCTTCAAGTCGACCCTTTCGTTGGGACGGAACTTGAGGTTCTCGTGAAGTCTGCGCAAGTTGAAACGATTCTCAGCCTTTCCAGACTCGGCATTCACCCTGCTGAGGAAATCACGGATCAAGGTCAGCACCTTGGGAATATCCTCCTTATCAGGGTTGCCGTCTTCAGTGTATTTCAAGACGTTCTCCAACAGCAACGGATACCTGGCCAGCCTCGTCGTCGGTTTTGTCAGGTAACCGTTCAGTTCCAGTTTCCTCGACTCTCTCCGCCGTTCAATTTCATCCACAAAAAGCGCAAAGTCCTTGTTTATGGCCCGTTCATTTTCGAACTCGTGCTTGCCCTCCAGCTGCTTGGAACCGTAGTGAATGAACGGCTCGAAGTGCGGCACATACTCCAGGAACACGTCACCAATGTTTTTGACAACCGGCGTCTTTTGCTGACGCTCCGTAAGTGCCCTGGCAAACTTGGAGCTGACGGCGTGGATACTTGGCGGATCGATGATATTGCTGAAAATCGTCTTGACCACCTTTTCTCGTCTCTGTGGTGGAAGTGGCGACATGCCGTTGATCTTTCCACGCAGTGGGAAGATCCAAAAGTCACGAAGATACTCCAAGTCCTTGACGAAATCTCTTTCCGTGTAGCAGACTTCCGCAATAACCTCCTGTCTCTTCTTTTCACGATCTCCGATGCTGTCAGCAATCTCCTTGGGAACGGTGTTGATCCAGAGTCTTTGTTCGTCTGTTTGATCAACATCATCGTCACCAACCGTGGCCTCTCCTTCTCTTTTGAGACCAGGACCCATAGTCAGCTTGAGCCTAGACACCTGCTCCAGTCGTCTTGGGCATGCAATAGAATAGCACAGTTGATCTCTGGTGCAAGTTGGAGAGTAACACTCGGAGAGCAGTACAAAGACACCGTTCACCCCCGGTTCCTCGTTCGCTTCGTCCGACATCGTCTCGCGGAACTGGTACATTTCGTAGGTCGAGTCGCGCAACCTATGTTCGTACTGGACGTCGTGAAAGAACTTTTGTGCGTCGAGTGCGCGCCCCAGTAGCAAAGCCAGGTTTCGATCTGTGGTTCTGATAATGTAAGACAAAACATCAACCGCCTCGGCACCGCTGAAGGCGTTGGTGTATGTCAGTTCGTTCTTGGTCCTGTCTCCCACCACGATCTTTCGCCGGAAACACTCGGCAACACGAGATAGGAGAGCCGGGTACACAATTGGTGGCCGAATTCTAGCTGTCGGTGGTCTCTCACTGCCTACAGATGACCTCTGAACAATCGTAGTGTCGCTTCTGTCTGTTGGGGCTATCGAAGGTGTGATGGTGCTGGCCATTGACATTGTCCTTTGACTGTCGTTTCCAACTGAGGAGGCCATACTGACCGTCCTTGTCTGAGATCCGGGGGGACCGTACCCCATAGCATGCCCTGGATTTGGCGAGCTATGCGAGCTATTGGCCAGATAGTCTGCCGTCACCGAATGACCACCGCTACTGTCGCGCCCCGCCGGCCTTCTATTCGGAATCACGCGGCCACTCATCGTCTGGTGAGAATCTCGATCGTGGGAGGGATAACCGGTCATGGTATTGGAACGATCCTCAAAGTGTCTCTCGGGCACAACCCGGCCCTGTGCGGTGGTCCGCGCCGAGTGCTGGTTACTATACTGAGCATTGCGAAGGGCGTTGGCAGATGGGGCTTGTTGCTGGTATTGTTGCGGAGGAGGTTGATACATCGGGGGTCCTCTCGGATAGCTCGCCAGAGACTGAGATCGATAGGGGTCGGCATTCATCGCCGGAGCGGGTCTGCCGCCTTGGTAGAACCGTTGGGTTGCGGTTTGCTGAGGGCTGTGATAGTCCTGGGGCGGCGACCCCTGAGGTGGCCTGCGCGGCGGCGGTTGCTGCTGATATTGCTGGTTATAGTGCTGAGGCGGGTAGCCCTGTTGCCCCTGCTGCGGCGGCGGGCTTCCGGGGAAGGGGCGCCGTTGTTGCTGTTGCTGAAGAAATTGGGGCGACGGGACCTGGTTTCCGGTCGAAGCCGAGCGCGGTTGACCTTGCGTCTGGTAGTAGTCGTACCCTCCTCGGTCGTTCGGCCGCTGTCGCGGCATAGGCCCGCCGAATCCTCCTCCTCCTCCTCCCCCGCCATGAGGTGGCCGTTGAGGCGGAGGTCGCTGCATGTCCGACATGCCTGAAGTGGATGTCATAGTTTGGGTGCGACCCGGTTGCATGAATTCGGGCGGGTGGACGGACGAGGTCATAGTCTGCGAACGGCCCGGGGGCGGTGCGGCGCCAAAGATGTTGGAGAAGGCGGCATCTCGCTGGTAGGTGTCGGCATGTCCCTGCTGGTGATGCCTCGACTGTGGCACTCGGTCCGGTTGATAATCGGCCATGTCTGCGTGTGTATCCCATCAGCAGCCGAATCTGGGTTGGGTATTCTAGTAGATGGGCGGCGGGATGCCCTCCTGTTCGAGAATGGAAGCAAAAAGTGGGGAAGGAAATAAACTTACTCGTATCTCGGTGTCGACGTCTCGCCGGCTACCTCGACGGGGAAACGGTCTGGTCTAGATGTCGCACCTCACAGGGCAGGCAAACAATGGTCTCGGCCAGCTACAAAAGCCCAGTGTGCTCCTGACAACCACGGTGTATCCGTTGCCAACGGCTGGCTATCGCTGGAGTATTGTAGGTAATGGCAGGTAAAGGAACGAGTGTCGTCGGAGAAGGGCTGCCGTTCGTCGAGATTGTTTCCGGTCGGTGTCACGGACGGCCAGAGCTGACGTTATTGGACGTTGCCCCCTAACGACAATTTTTGGCCGGATGGGCCTAGGAGCCGGTAACTTCTGAGTGGCTGGCTCGGGGGTGCACAGCGGCCGATTAGATGTACGGACGCATCCCTCACCGACTGTTCAAGAGAATGGAAATGGGCAGGGCACGATATCAGATGGCGACACGATCAATCTCTCGACAGAAAGGAGAGCCTTCACACCCAGCGAGGCCAAAGTGGTCCTTACAGGGCCTCAAGGGTGGATGCCGGAGAGTGGGCGCAGCATCCCGCCGCCCCTGTCTGTCTCTTCCATCTTGGGCCTAAATTTCAAGGCAATCTCGAATTACAGTTAGTTACCTTACCTTAGGTCAACATGATAAGCACCTCATGATTAATTTCTCGCATTATCCCGTATATTCCATGTGGTCAACTGAACCAGTTTTGGTGAGTCTCACAGACACAGGTGCAGAAAAAAAAAAACGACGCGTGTTTATCCAACCAGGGGAGCGAAAGTTTCCGGACTGTTTTGCTTATCGCGTCTGGTTGGCGATGATGCAGGTGGCCCCAAATCAAGCTCTGTGGCACTGTGACCCTGTGTAACGGTAAACAAGGTATTCCAAGCCAACTGAAATATCACGTGCGCCGTCACCTGAAGCAAAGGGAAGGCTGATCTTGGCAGGCTAGCACTGAACGGCTCCCCCAAGCTGCGGGTGGTGCTTGGCCTTGGCGGCTTCGTAACATCCAAGCTGTGCCGTGCTGTTTGTCGTGCAGTGCACTGGAGGCAGAGACAACAACGTCGAGCTCTCCCAAACCCCTACGCCTGGCCGACGTCCATCTTTATCGTCGCCCATTCGCTTCTAGCCGTCATCCACAACCCGAATCCGTCTTGAATTGGAGACATCTCACCATGGCTGACTCGGAGCTCTCCCCCAAGTTCGCGCCCTTCTTCGGAATGGTAAGTCCAGTTCCCGGTGTTGTTGGCTGTCGCATATCGCAAGCTTGCTGACAGACTCTCTTCCAGGCCGGCATCGCTGCAGCCATGATCTTTGGCAGTATGTTCAACCCATCTCTCGAACTCTCCACCGAAATATCCTCAGCGAATCCGAAGACATACTAACAAGACATCGTCATCACAGGCATGGGTGCAGCATATGGTACCGCAAAGGCCGGCATTGGTATCGCGGGTGTGGGCACCTTCAGGCCAGACCTGATCATGAAGTGTCTGATCCCCGTCGTCATGTCGGGTATCATCGCCGTCTATGCCCTCGTCATCTCAGTCCTGATCGCCCAGGACCTTGCGCCACCTGATGCTGGGGGTGCCAACTACAGCCTGTTCAACGGCTTCATGCATCTTGCCTGTGGGCTGTCAGTCGGACTCACAGGTCTCGCCGCCGGTTACTGCATTGGCGTTGTTGGCGACAAGGGTGTCAGATCGTACATGCAACAGTCGAGAGTGTTTGTCGGCATGGTGCTTATTCTCATTTTCGGAGAAGTTCTTGGTCTTTATGGGTATGTTCTACCTCTCAACAACTGACTCTGCTAGTGCTAACCATCATCTCCAGCCTCATCGTCGGTCTCATTCTCAACACCAAGAGCAAGGGCTAAGTGTCATTTGTTTACCGGAGAAGCGAGCGAAGGTACAATTTGTACAACAACAGTGTATAACAAGCCGAGACGCGGCTGGTGAGAGGCGGTTATCAGTAGCATTTGGCCCGGCGTTGACGGATGTTTACTTGTTTATATAGGCATCATGGGATGAATGACGGAGGCGACAAACAGGGTTACAGAATTCGATACGAGAAATAGACCCTGCCACTTTTTTGGAGTGTAAGAAATACACTAGACTTTGAGCAAGTCCGTTATCATCATCAAACAATAGTGTCACCATAGTCTGGTTCGTAAGTCGGCTCGAGCACCCGTCACTCTGGGAACTAGCAGACACCAAACAAAGTAGAACCGATTGCTTTCAGATTGAGTTTCTTGGTTAGCCAGACTAACTAGAAGAGCTCTCCTCCTCGGGATACAGACTAAACCTAACTTTTTACACCCCAAACAGAGAAGAAGAAAAAGTGTTTCCTCCAGAAATACGCAGCAAAATGTTCCATCGTCCAACCCAGCAATGATGTTGATGAAAATGCGTTCCGAAGCACATGCCAGATGCCTCGAAAAAAAAACCAAAAAAAAAAACGCCGTCTCTAATGTTTCTCGTTTACGAGAGAAGAAAAGAACAGAGAAATAAGAAAGGGATACCGACCCAATGCAACCCAAAAATGTTTCCCAAAATTGGCATCCCGAAATGAACGGTAAAGAAACGAAGCAAGAGACCCAAAGACCACAATCCTTGGCAACATGAAAAGGGAGGCCATGTACCCCCCCCCTTTTTTATGATGGAAACCGCCGCCTTCACCTCACCAATCAATCACGACCTCCCCCCAACCCTAAAGGCCAACCTCCCCCCCCTCCCAACAATGCCAAACCCAGTCCTCCCACCGCTCCCCTCTCCACTTGCCCCCCCTCCCCCCAACCGCCTTATCCTCTCCTCTCGCTCCTCCCGCTCCTTCA
Source organism: Podospora pseudoanserina (assembly GCF_035222485.1). Lineage (NCBI taxonomy): Eukaryota > Fungi > Ascomycota > Sordariomycetes > Sordariales > Podosporaceae > Podospora > Podospora pseudoanserina. The sequence continues at coordinate 6,070,427 of NC_085920.1, read as the reverse complement.
TCTGCCTCAGAAACCAATCCCACCTCCTGTTCTCCCTAATCAGGATATCATCCCCATTCTCCCTGGCCAACCTCTCCTGCCTCGCCCTCGTGGCGGCTGCCTCCCCAACCAGATAGGGGTCTTCCAACGGTCTGATTCTCCGGCGGGACTCCTCCTCCTCTATGCGCTCCAGCATGACTCTTCTCAGTGTCTCCTGGGAGGCGTTGTTCGGCGACGAGGTCGACGACGAGGCGGCGCGGCGGAGGGCGACGTTGTGGTAGTGACGCGCTTGGGGGTTGGATGGGGACCAGGAGGGGATGCGGAAGGAGGATAGGGATAGGGAGGGGGAGGGGATTGGGCCGGTGGGCACCGGGGGGAGGCCCCGGGTGGGAGTGGGGGAGGTTGATGGGGGGAGTAAGGGGGGGAGGGAAGAAGCAGATGTGGAGGAGGAGGATGGGGGAGGGGGGGAATAGGGGGGTGTTGGGTCTGGGTGGGGGTTTAAGGTGTGATAACTGGGAGCGTCGCTAGCTGAAGGGAGAGTTAGTACTGGGGGAATAGGGAAGAGGTGGGGGGAAAGCTGAGGGACTTACTGTACGAGGGAGCGGCGGAGCGAATGGAAGCTGTTTCGAAGTCTTCGGGGGAGAGGGCGTCGAGAGTTGTTCGGCTGTAGGAGGGGATGGCGTCGTTGTCGATCATGGTTGCCATTCTAGAGGAGCTGAGAGCTGGCGAGAGAGACGGGGGAATTCGGTATCGAGAATGGCAAAGCTCAAGAAATTCAACAAGCTCGCACTTGTATCACGGCAAACGGCCAGGTACCTTGACGATAAGATAAATTCGGCAATAGCTACAGCAACAGCAGCAACAACAACAATGCTGTACAGTGACAGCGGAGACGGCCCAGCCTTTTGAAGGGTGGCTATGACAGCGCGCGTGCGCGGGGAAAAGAGGGAAGGCAAAAGGTCAAAGAACAACAAGCTGCTTGACCGCAAATGGATGGGAAGAGATGGGATGAAGCCGCTAGCTATGTAGCTAGTTTATCGTGAACAGGAAGCTAAGCTTTGGAACTTGATTGTTCACAAAAGAGCTTCGAAACGTTCAAAGCAAGGAAATAAAAACCACAGATATGCGGACACGTGAGGTCCAAGACAAGTGTAACCACCGAGAGGCATGGAGATCAGGGCAGAAGCGGTGGAGGGGGGGTTGGAGGTTGGGTCTCAAGACGGCAGGTGTTCGTGTTCTTTGCTCTCTGAGGAGGGGGGTGCCCGGGAAGCACAAAGGGCACCCACCCACCTCTTCAACCTGCAGCAGCTACTAGGCGTGTGCAGCATGCAGACGGCTGAAGATAGAAGCCATCCCTTACTGGCTGATATCCCCAGCTTCCATGGTGTGTTCTCTCGGATTTGGGGTCTCGGTGCTGAGAAATGGAACATGTGCGGGGTTCCAGTTGGAGCACTTGGCGGGAACCGAACCTCTTTCCCCCACAAGCTCCCCTTCTGTTGATCTTGGCGACAGCTCTAGATGCTCACCGGGACCACCAACACATCGGTGCATGTGGTTGCGTGTCGCCTGTCGGGGAGATACCCAGGAGTGCCTGGATGGGATTTGGACATGGTTTTCCTTTGAGGACAACGAATATTGACACCCAACCAACCAACCAACCAACCAACAGGTACAACAGAACAGAAACGACCAAACATGCGGCATATCACAGCTGATAAGATGTCACACTGGTGAATCGGCTTCGCGGCAGGAACAGGCCAAAACCAAGACTATCAAAGATCCACCGGTTGACGCCATCCGTGGGCCTTATCCGGTTCTCCGGGTTGTGGAATCCGGACTTTTCTTCTGCGCCTCTTTCGGTGGCTTGAACCTTCACGATCTGCTTCGCCTACAGTACCCGTGAAACGGACTGGAGAGGGAAACACTGAAAAGAATAAAAATCCCTCGTTTGTGTCCACTACACAACAGTTGACCGAATCATTTGCCTGCTGATTCCCGGAGAAATGCTTGAGTCCAGTGTCGATGTACTCTTGTATCTCTCAGCCCCGAGGTACACCAGACAGTTTAACCGAGACTTTACGCCCAATGATGTAGGCCGAGAGGACAGCTCAATAAGGTCTAGATCGATTCTACGACCTGAACTGGTTGGGAGAGGTACAGCTTTACGCCAATTGAATCAAGCCTGCAGTCACAATTCCTCACCCATAGCTATCTTCAACAACATCCAAAAAAAAAAAAAAAGTCGTCCATATTGACGAGTACACAACAGTATCATATAATATCTACTCGTATATATATAATCCTCAGGCATCCAACTTCAGACTCTCCAACATCCGATCAATCTTCTCCACCAAAATATGATAATTCACCGCATCACTCGCAAACTCGTCCTCCACCACCTCCCCCCCCAAGGTAACCACTCCCCCCCTTTCCCCTTCATCCCCCCTATCAACCCCCTCAACAACGGCCTCATCCCCATTCCCCACATAACCCGCATCCTCCCCTCCCCCCATCGTCATCGCCAACTCCTCCAACCCAACATCCGGTCCCTCCAGGTCCAACCCCTGATACTCCTCCTCCGCAAACTGCTCATCATCCAACATCTCCTCCAACCCCTCCCCCTCAAACCTCAACCTGAACCTCTCCCCCAAATAATACCTGATATCATCCAACAACTCGATCGTGTCCGTCTCCTGCCTCGCCTTCAGCCTACTCGCACTCTCCGCGATCAAGTCGTGAAACTCCTTCTCGTCAATGTAATCCTCAAGCCTGCTCGCCAGATACCTCGCGCAAAACTCCTCCAGCCGCTGAACTGACAAGTCCCACGCCGCGTGGATGACATCATAGACGTTGATCGGTTCCTGCTCTACCTTTTCCTTTGTTGTCGATCCATCATCGTGGTGGTGCGTGCGGTCGACCAAAGCGTTGGTGTTGCCTGATCCGAGGGTTGAAATCGTGACCGCGGCCTTTGACTTGAGTGCGTCGAGCAGAAGCATGTCGGAGGCGTAAAGGAGCTCGAGGGCGTGCTCGAGGGGGCAGGTGGAGACTTCGGTGTAGAGGTAGGAGAGGATTACTTCTAGGACCGGGGGGGTGCAGTCGATGTGGATGATGTGGAGGTGGGAGGAGGGTTGAGACTCCAGAAAGGGGGAGGCGAACATTGTTGCGAAGTAGGGGGAGCGGATCAGGAAGGGTTTGTGGACTGGGTAGAGGGTTGAGCGCCGGGGTTTCTTTGGGGTTTTGGTGGGTGGTTTGGAAGAGCCGGCTGGGCCGATGGGGATGCCGCCTCCGTTTGGAGTTGGGGGGTGAGGTTCATCATCATCTTCTTCTTCTTCTTCTTCTGGGGTGTCATCCTCTGGGAGCTCCTCATCGGCTTGAAGGAATACATTGGCAAAGATGGCGTTGTGCTGGGGCCATTTTACCTGGCCGGCTTTGCGAGTGTCTACTTCGATTTTGTGTTTTAGAACTGTGTCCCGGAAGAAGGCCGAGATCTGATCTTGTGCGCGGGCGACTTCGTCTTGCTGGCGTTGGCGGGCTAGTCGGCGGTCATTGGAGAGGACGGCTTCCCAGAGCTTGTCGATTTCCAGTTGCTTGCAGAGCTTGTCGATGCCTTTGAAGACCTCTTCCTCGGTGACGGTGCTTCGTGGGGTGACGAAATCTCGGGGGAGGTCACCCAAGTAAAGATAGCGAAGGACTATCCGGAAGGCCTCGACAGGAATGTTGTGAGACAGTTTCCAGGTGGTAGTGTCGGGCGCTTCCGCAAACTTTCTCTTGAAATATGGTGACCTCGCTGACAGGATGAACTTGTGCAGGTGAAAGTCCTCGTTTGGTGCTGACAGAGTAATGTCTGATGTTGGTGGAATCTCGCGAGACAGCAGAGATGTGATATGGGTCGACCAGTACTGCAACGGATCCGCTGTCTTGGTGTAATCATATGAAAGCAGCAAATTCCGAATCTTGTTGTTCAAGGCGTTGTATACAGCTCTTTCTCTCTCAAACGAGTCTGGGTCGGCCAGGGCTCCTGAATGATGTCAGTATTTCGACTTATGAGCTTGTTGACTGAGATGTTGACGCACCGCTTTCCAACAACAGCTGAACCAGTTCATAATGACCACAGAGACTGGCCTTTACAAGTCAGTTGTATGTAAGATGGGAGGGAATGCATGATGTGTTTGGGGTTGGGACACCAAGGAAGAAAGAATGACGACTTACAATGATGAGCGGAGTATAATCGTAAGCGTCTTTGCCGTTGATGTTAACGCCCTCAGAGATCAGTTCCTGACACCGCTTCAAATCACCGCGGCGACATGCCATCAAAAAATCGTGGAATTCTGGCGATGTGTCGAAGGGGTGCTCATTTCGCAAGACTCCAGTCTGAATAAGCTGGTTGTCGTCTTTGAGCTTAGCCTCAAGCTCGAACTTTCGGAGCACCATGGTCTATCTATCTTTTCTGCACAGTTTATATGCGAGGGGATTCTATGAGAAGAAAACGATGCTCTAAACCACCATGTAAAAAAGATCACAAAAATACCATTCAAATGGTGAGAGGCGATGTTGGTCACTGGTGGTGGCGGGCGCCTTCAGATTCATGCACGAGCCAAGCCAATCCCTCTCCATCTGTTCCCAATCACGGCCCCCGGCATTTGGTGATGCCGTTGAGATCCCGCAGTGCCCGCCCCGCACCCCCCCGGCCAAGAAAGGGCGAAGCCTTATCGATAGGCCGGGTTACCTAAGGCGCTTGTTGAAAGCCCCGCCATCCAATGGCGTGGCACGCTCCCCTTGGTTGTTAAACCCCTGACGTTTTTTATGGGGGATGGTGCATCTGGCTGTCCGAATTGGGTAGCCGCTGCCTAGGCAACCGCTGGGGTCTGTTGACTCTTGGACTCTGAACCCGACCAGCCAGCGCAACGCACATCTTCGAACTCGCTCCTTTTTGTGCAGCCAGCCATTGCCACCCCATTCTTCGACAAACCACCCGCCCAACGACAGAAAACGAATTTACTAACCTCCCCCCCCTCTCCAACAGCAGCAGCAGAAAGCAAAAGGGCACCCTGAGTGCCTGATCTGTTCTGTTTTCTTTTAAAAAAAATCGCAAATCATCTCTTGTTAATCGATCCGGCGCATGGAGCGAGGGAATTTCTAATTCGACAATTGCTCTGCCAGTTGCTGTCCCGGAATCCAGAATCCAAAAAAATAAATAAAAAAAGCCAAAATGTCGGAAAGCGACAAATATGAAGTTCTTGAAAAGATTGGTACGTCCTTCCCTGTCGCTTTTGCTCTGTTCGTCGTCCTCCGTTTTCTTCTGTCTGACACCCGCAAACAGGCCACGGCTCGTTTGGCGTCATCCGGCGAGTACGCCGCAAGCAGGACGGCATGATCCTCTGCCGGAAAGAGATCAGCTACCTCAAAATGTCCCAAAAGGAGCGCGAACAGTTACACGCCGAGTTCCAGATCCTCTCGACGCTGCGCCATCCCAACATTGTCGGCTACTACCACCGCGAACACCTCAAGGCGACCCAAGATTTGCACCTGTACATGGAATACTGCGGGAATGGGGATCTCGGTCGGGTCATCAAGGAGTTGCAACAAAAGAACCAGTATGCTGAGGAGTCGTTTGTGTGGAGCATCTTTTCGCAGCTCGTTTCGGCCCTCTACCGCTGCCACTACGGCGTCGACCCACCAGAAGTTGGTAAGACCGTGTTGGGTTTGGGAACGACAGCGAGGCCTAAGGCGCCGTCGGGTGGCACCATCATTCTTCATCGTGATTTGAAGCCAGAGAATGGTAAGTCTTTGGTTAAAGTGCCTTGTCCATCAGGTGTCGTCACTAACCTTTCCAGTCTTCCTCGGCGAGGACAACTCGGTCAAACTCGGCGACTTTGGCCTCTCCAAAGTGATGGCCTCCCACGACTTCGCCTCCACCTACGTCGGAACCCCCTTTTACATGTCCCCCGAAATCTGCGCCGCCGAGAAATACACACTGAAATCTGACATTTGGTCATTGGGATGCATCATCTACGAACTCTGCACTAGGGAACCACCGTTCAACGCCAAGACGCACTTTCAGCTCGTCCAGAAGATCAAGGAGGGGAAGATTGCGCCGCTTCCGGCCTGTTATTCGTCGGAGCTTTTCGCGGTGATCAAGGACTGCCTCCGGGTGAACCCGGATAGGAGACCGGACACGGCGGCATTGTTGAACCTCCCGGTGGTTAGGTTGATGAGAAAGGAAAAGGAGGTGGTCGAGTTCAGCAAGACGCTCAAGGCCAAGGAGGACTCGCTCAACAGGCGGATTCGGGAGGTGGACCAGAAGTTGGCCTTGTTGGATCATGACAAAGTGGCAATCAGGCAGGAGATCGACGCTTCCCTGAGGAGGGAATGGGAAGTCAAGGCGAGGTTGGAGATTGACCGGCTGGTAGGGTTGGAGATTGAGAGGCTCAAGAAGGAGTTTGAGAGGGAAGTCGAGGCCAGGGCGGAAGCCAAGGTTGAGGCCCGCCTCGAAGTCGAACTCCAACGTCGAAAGCAGCTCGAGGAAAAGGAACAGCACCGCCCCGCGGAGCTCTCTTCTTCCAAGGACTCATATCAGCACTCGTCGATTTCTTCTATCAGCCCGACAGAGGACGAGTTCCCCTCGACGACCGATATCACCGAGCCTGAATCGCCGGCCGATACCTCCATGACGCAACCGTCCTTCAAGACGGCGCGCACTCCCTTTGGGAGAGCCCAGACCATGTTTGTGATGGCGCCGCCGGTTGGCACACCAATGGATGTTGATGCCAGTCCTGTCGCTATTGCCCACTTGTCTCTTTCTCCCCGAAGGAAAATCGAGACCAAGGCTCCACACAACCCATCGAATATCTTTGCTGCTGCGGCGGCTAACACGCAAGCTTCGGGCGACAGGCCTCCGTCACCGGTAAACTATGGGAGTGACTCGGATGATGAGGATATGCCCAGCCCGACGAGGAATATCAAGGCCTCGAGCAAGAACCCCTTTACCAGCAAGGGGAGGCCGCAGTTGCATGCGCAAAAGAGTATGCCTGTGCATAGGCTGCAAAGCAAGCAGACGACTACCTTGCAAAGCAAGACTGTTGGGGCGGTGGCGAGCAACCCTGACTTTGGAACTGGGGGGTTGACGCTCAGGCAGGCGGGGAGCAATGGTGCTCTTGGACACCAGCAGCAGCAACAAGGAAACAGCCCTGGGTTGAGGAGGTTGAGCAAGATTCCTAGTGCGGCGGGGTTGAACAAGAATCTCTCTGACGCCAAGAAGGAAGGGGAGCTGCATACAACGGTCAGTATGACGGGTCTTAACAAGATTTCTGGCGGGATGAGGTCAAATATCCAGGGTAGGACACTGGTTGAGCTTCAGCAGGCTAGGGCTGGGGGTAGGCCGTTGAGCGGGATCATGACTGGGGAGGGGTTCAGCAGCGGGTTGAATGCGAACACGGGGGGGATTGGAGGGGGAGGGAGTCCGGTGAGGGCCTTTAGGGAGCATGCTGCTGCTGCTAATAGGGGGTTGGGCGCTGAGCCGGCGGCTGTGTGGAATCCGGAGACGGACGAGATGCCGAGTCCGTTTTTGGTGAGGAGGAAGCCGATTGTCAAGGCTTAGAAGGCTTTTGACAGAAGGGCGACTGACAATTGCCCGGCGGCGGGGGGCAAGCATGGCGGCAAGGCCGATGGGTATTTCCCGCCGGTGTTGAATGCGGGGGTGGGGAGGTTGGTGGAAATGGGGATGGAATAGAGGATTAATTCCTGAGAGTGGGTAGATGTGTGGGTGTTGGTTTATGTATATTCCGAGGGGAGAGGTGGATTGATACCCAAGTCGCTCGTTTACATTGCTTTTTTCACTTTCCTTTGTCGGAATTTCACAGGAGATGGAGGGGGGAAGAAAACAAGGGGGTGTGGCATGGAGCGTCTGGAGTTTTTTCTTTTGCTGTTGGGCTTTCTTTGTGGGAGGTGCACACATGTTGGATGATATGATTTCAGGAAACAATCTCCTAGGAGCAAGAAACGAAAGGGCGTTCTTTTGGAATGGGAGGAAATGGTGGGGTGTTTGGTGTGTTTATGAAGGTTGTTTGGACTACACAGTTGTCAATTTACCTATAGCAGTCTCGTTCAAAGGGGCACACGCGGAGTTGGGAGTTTGGGGGGGGGGGGGGGGGAGGAAAGACACCTCTCATTCATCGCCATCATTAGCATATATTGGTCAGGTACAGGTAGAGAATACTGTTAGAAGTACATTCTTTGATGTTGATGGGGTTTTGAGTGTTTGTGGTTGGGCTGGTCCACGCATTTTTAGATGCCAGGGAGTGGCCAGGAAAGCGAAAGGAGGTCCTTTGAGATATGCATTTACCCTCTATTTCACCTGTCAGGTATTGGAGGTTCCAAGCCTCCTCAGCGAGCTATCATGGGAACGAACGAGGGAATAGTGGAAACGGGTATCAAGCCTTTATATTCAGATGTGATTGTAGAGGTGGTCTAGGGAATCTTCATCTTTGCCATTTAGGTATTATCAAGGAGAGGACAGAATGGGAGGATGGGTAACAGAAATACAGGTGAGTGATGTTGATGATGTGACGTACCTAGGTAGAACATCGGCAAAGAAGAAGAAGAAGAAGAAGAAGAAGTTGAGTAGTACTTGCCCTCTTACTGGGCTTTCATTCTGCTCAGATACATACTTTGTCAGTGTCGCTGACCGCATATCACTCAATGTTTACATCCCCTTTGCTGACACTCTCCTCTCCCCCCCACCCCCTTTCCAAAATCCACATCACCCCCAATTCACCCACAATCACATGACCACCCGCCAACCCTCGCTCCTCGCAATCCCTACGCCACTCCCTTGTCTAGCTCTCACTTCCCCTTCCCCAAGTTCCTCCAAAACCAGCTCCCCCCTTCACTGCTGTGTGGCCGCTTACATACATCACATTCCCACCACACCATGCCACCTAGACTTCCTCAAAATCGCCCATTCATCCAGAACCCAACCCCGTCAAAGATCCCCAAAGATCGACAATGACGTCTCCAAGCGTTGTAACCGTTATCCTTCAAGCTTAACCCCCATCCGGGATTTATTGGCCCACCACTTTTCCCACTCTGGAGAACATCCTAGAACCCAAGTTTTAGATTCCCCAGATAGAAAAGCCCGTTGATCTTGACGTATCACTTGCTGTATATGTCATCTAGCAGAGATACACTACTCCGACGGTGACACACAAAAGGTTACATTAGCTTCGGATGAGACTTCCGAGCTTGGGGCATGATCATCGTCGTTTCTTGTCTTGTCCCGAACCTCGATAGATTTGTACTGTACATACACACATGCACGCCAATCACTTCCCCATCATATCAAAGGAGTGGATTCTCGAACGATAATGACGATGATGGGCGATCCAATTTGGGGGCGGCCGACCCGGTACTTTTGGGACCTTTGAAAAAGGTTCTAGCCAGGTTTTTTTTTTCTTTTCTCGTCTATTCGTCAGACTCGTGTTCAAACAGGCAGGGTGCAATATCGTCTACGGATATTGGATATGAAATGGCCACTTTATCTAGATTGAAACCTACCGATCAAAGTCATCAGCGGGAGTAATAATGCAACCTACCTACCTACCGACACTACCTACCTACCGAGGGATATTCATCATCCAAAGTCCAGTGTCGTCACACTTGGGCAGCAAGAACAGCAGGAATGAAACCCATCTCCTCCGTACCATCCCCTTCTCAAGCCACAACCTACCATCCGCGCATAGTGATATCGATCAAAATCCAAAGAAATCGATATCCTGTAGATCACCCAGCGTTCCAGCCCCAATCCCTCATCAGTAACCCCCCTTTTCATTGAGGCGTCGAGAACATTGCAGCAGCAGCCATGTGGAAAAGCAACGAGTGTGTGTGTGTGTGTGTGTGTGAAAGTGATGACAAAAAGTGGATGAGGAGACGAGAGGAGCGATTAATCTCACGGCCCTGCCGTGCAGCCAACGACTTCACCACTCACTGATGAGAGAGAAAAAGAAGATCCGCGGGATCCACGACCAGAAAAACCCCATGTTGCATCGAATTCCATGGACCTTTCACAACCCCTGTCATGTCTCGGCTGTCGCTGCCCTTGTCTCGCCCCGGCATGCGAGCGCCGATCTGCCGCCCGCCGCTGGCTTTGTGGAAATCTCGTTGATGACTTCTGACTTGTTGTTGTTGCTGTTGTGTTCATCCCGGCCTGCATCCTCTATATGTCAAGGGCATCCTGATAGATTGCTGCATGTTGTACACATCAAGAAAGATAACAACCACCTGCCATCAACAACCCTCCCCACCCAATCTTGATATCAATGATCAAACCATCAAAATAAACCCCCATATTCATATGCTAAGCCACCTCTCCAAGCTCGTATCGGAAACCGAGGGCCAGCGGAAAAAAGTCCGTCTTGTGATTGAGCGGGGGTGGAATAAACAGGGTTTGGGCTCAAGAGGCTTGCAGCTGTGCCCCCCCTTCTTCCCTCCCTCACAGAGTACATCACGATCATGTCAGAAATACGGTGAGTCCAGCAGCAACAGCAACCAGATAGACCTCATATCCTCCGTACCTACAGTATGCACCTGCTGCACAGGGAGGCCTATCTAGCTGTCCATGCATCAGGGTCTCGCCAGCCCGTCCCTTGGGCAACACAAACAATCATGCAGTTCTGTACCCAACAGGTCTGGATGTGGACTGTTTGCCAGGTATAAGATATGTGTTAGGTCTGTCGACCGCCGGCTCCTCACGTCACTAGACGAGCTCAAAAGTGTCGATCATGGCTGTTTCCTTGCCAGCAGTGCAACTCAAGATGACAGAAAACCAGTTGTGGTCATCGAGTTTGTGCTGAATGTGAAAAGCACTGCGTGGGTGTAGCTACTCACAAGCGTCCGTGGGGAACCCCCGATGTTCCAGGGTCTCTTCCCAAGCCAAGCCGTTTTCGATGTTGGCAGCAGATAATCGAACGATCTTTGCTTTCTTTTTCACGCTAGGCAGCGGGTCAAGAACCTGGAAGTGTCAGCCACAGTTTCCAAGTTGCCAGTGGGCAACAGCAGGGGGGTGGCACTGGCGCTGGCCAGAATCTTGATCCCCAGCTCTTCTCCCCAGCCACCGAGAGAAGGAGAAGATGAAAAAATGAGCCCAGAAGGGAAATAATCAAAAGATGGGAAAAGTGGAGAAAGGATCGGCTGTTCTGTCGTCAGGGGGGTTTGATTGGGGGAGACTAGAGATTGACGCCTGCCCCAGAAGCGATGGAAACAAAGTGAGACATTTCTTGCAACGGTCAAGAAAACGGCCCTGATTTGGCCCAATGAACGTTGAGACTAGTCCAAACAGGTAAAACCTTGAGGCTTAATCGTAAGCGTCTTGACCAACGACGCCAACGTCGCTGGTGAGAAAAGTACGATTGAACTGATTCTTTCCTTAGTCTTGAATCACTAGAACCCAGTCAGTTGTAGCCTTCTCTGCAAAATGAAAGTGCCGGGAATGACTGTCATCTTCATGGAGAATGAAACCCCGTCTCCGTTTCCAGAGCCGGCAGCGTGTGCTCACCCCTGACCACAGTGACACTCCCGAGGGTAACAGCGATCACAGGAGGCCCATGACAAGACCGTCCAAGTGCCGGTGCGACTCCCGCATTGGGGAGGGAGGGCTGAGTTGCGTAGCATCGGGTCTGGTTGGTTACTGCAAGATGATTTTCTTCTTTGGATATAGGCTGGCAGCAACTGCGCGCCAGCTGTGCAGACTCCGAGTTTGTTCAGTGGTGTTCATTGAGCCTTCTTCCGACGTCGGGGTGATACACAGGCTATTGTTCTTTTGGCTCGTTACCACATGCCTAGACCATCGTCGTTGCTCCTGTGGCGCGAATGTAATGTTTACGTTGCGAACACGAGACGTCGCGTGCTCATTCGACGACAGTAGGCTCACGGTGCCAGGGTCAAGGGACGTACGTATGGCCGATGAGTTTTCTCTGGTGTTGTCGATGCTTCAGTAAATCCAATCTCCCGAATCAGCTATCACTCCACATCTGTTCCAGCCGGAACTTCGAGCGTGGATTACGGTGACACGAGAAAAAAAAAGGCCCGGTCCAGAGGTGAAGGTTCCTCTGTCACCATGGGCTTGTTCGACCAGAGGAGCGAGACACAGACAAGCCGGACCACTTGTATCAAGCTCGTCATCTTCTTTGCGATAGTCCTGAATCACATTCGGCGCTTCATCTTAGTTGGCGGAAAGGACTGTCCTTTCTGTGCCTCAACATGGATGATAGATCTGTTCCAGCCTACCCTTCTGTGAGTTTTGCCAGGTGCACAAGTAGAGATACTGAGAATGGCCAGAGCGGTGCAAACGTGCGTCTGCGGGTCCCCAATGTATTCGATCGCAGGGATCGCTATGGATAACCTGGGAACTCGTGATGTTGAGGTGCCAGCAAGACGTCGTCGACATGCAGGTGACAGATGTACCATCAGCGAGTAAGCTCCTAGGCAACGGTCCTCCCATCGCTGGCTCCAACGGCAAGCTTCGCGAGACAGTCTGTTGCTTCAAGGCCAGAAAAAGCATGCTGTTGCTGGGGAGCTAAGAATGGCCATATCTCGAGGCCCATCCTCCCGCGTTCCACACTTTCATGAGATGTTTCCGTCATTCTTTCTCCGGAATACGTGTGGGAGAAGGTCCTGAAGGACCCGCTTGCACCAGCCAAACCGACGAGGTGCCAGAAGCAAGTCGCGAGTGTACCCTGAGGCACCTCCACTGCTGGTGGACTGGTGATAATCCAACGGCTAGGACGGCTAGCAACTTGAATTGGTGGTGGTCTCGCTACTGAGCTTCCTATTTGAGCTTTGGACATGACGGAAGCTCGGTTGTGTGGCGTAGATAAAAGGCTTTCAGGGTCGCAATATCGAAGACCCAAAGATCGCAGTCACCACACTGATATACAGCCTGGGTCAGCAGCCACTGCCAGCCGGAGCACGATCTCGCCAACCGCCACACTAACGGCCTCGCTTCCTTCTCCTCCAGCCGTAGTGCGTCGGTGACCCAACAAAGCGTTGCCAAGGTGCGAAATTTCCCTAACCACCGGATACCACGAGCGATGTTCCGTCTTAGGGCGGCCCAAGAGGCGTGAGGTGAAGGTACCGTGAGGGACCTTGATACGAAATCTCGGCCGCAAATTCCCCCGAGTACCAGTACCAGTTGTTCCACCATTTTTTTTTTTTTTTTTTTTTAAAAAAAAAAAACACTACCGAGATATGTCTTCGGAAGTGAAGATAACGCCAATCCCTCCAGAGCTTGCACAGTACGATCCTGTCTGCTTCCTGAGCTGTCTGCGCCACACTGAGTGACGCTGCTCACTAGGCTCACAACTCAGTACGACGTTACGTTGTGGTTTGGTCCAGTCTTCCATTGGCGCCAGAGGGCATCGTGCTTAGATAGAGGCCAGGAGACAAGTAAGGTTGTGTTGGAGTAGCTTCGCACCAGAGCTCAGTTTGTCATATCGTGTCTAAAAGATATCATTTCCTGGCGCTCTAAACAAAAGCTTGGGGGCCTTGGCGCGCTAATTGCTTTGTGATGGTCTTGATATCTATCATATCGATAATATGGGGAGGAGGGGTTGCTCGGCGGCAGAGTTGTGGTAAATTGCAACTCGCATTCGGCTATGGCGGTACAGGACGGGACGCCACAAATGTGAAATGCATGAAGGACATCCATACTGCGGTAAAGGCGGCGAGAAGGGCTGGTAGGCTACGTACGCTACTTTGTACCCGCGCCTGAGCAGCGACAAAGGACAATTCCAAGAGCCTGCCTTGCGGTTGGTTTGCCAGAGGTTTGGTACTGGGAGATCGATAATAACACCCTGGCAGATGCAGGGCTGCCCCGTTGTGCACCAAACTAGATTGGGTAGCAATCCGGGCTGAAGGGATGAAAAGCCTGTGGAGGAGCAGATGAACGTTGCACTTGCTGATTTCCCCTGTTGCCGTCACACCTCCCATCAAGCTCAGGTCAGGCATGGGTACCATGCTGATCGACATGGGAAGCCGAAGATCATAGGGACGACCTCCAACAGCCTTCAAGAGCTCTCTGCATGCGAGGCAAGCTTCTAGCGACGGAGCTGCAGTCGTGACTGGTAGAAGCAAGCCCGACAATTCGTGCAGTCGTCATTGCTAACGTAGGTATCTGGCTGCACCACTGGTGACTCCGTTTATGTCTCAAATGATGGAGCTTAGCTACGCAAGGCAAACGTTGGGAAGCTGAAGTGTCAACATATTTTCGTCACTACTGGCGTAGATATTCGATGGAATAAGGCTGCAATGAGGTGACTTCTACCTTGGCGGATATCCAGGTATTCTGGTACGGAGAGACACTCTCAACAAAGCATGACAAAGCCTTTAGCTTGCCCGCCGAGCATGCCTGGATCGTGCTGCAGCTTGGCTCGTGATAAAAGACAGTGACCGCTGTACCTATTTGTCTGACCGAACCCAGATCTCGTCTACCACACTCAGCGAAGCGATGTGGCTCGGGCTTCAGAAGAGGCAGGCGGAACTGGATACTGCGGCGTAGTAAGCATCATGGTCTGATAGCTGGCGTCTTCTATCGATACTGCGGCGGTGATATGACCGGAGCGATGGCAGCGCTCGTTATTGACTCGGAGGCGGGCACGACGAGAACAAGGCCACCGCCATCGAAAGGGAAACAAAATAACGGTACACTGGCATGCTCCAGATGCCTACGTTGCATCGCCCCGAATGGCGGACAATCAAGTCAGCGATGCAGCTCTCCTCATGACGATGTGGATGGTGGTGCGGTGGCCCAAAGAGGAAGCTGGTTAAGACCATGACGATGGCATGCGAGGGCAGCGTGGCATATTCCCCGAGCCCAGAAACGTCGAAAACGCTCGTCGATCATCAACCATTCCTAAAGAGGGACCAATGCCTTTGACTGTGCTAAGCGAGGGGCACCAAGACGTGCGCCACGTCGATCTGCCCGCAAGTCGGATAATATCCGCCTGGGAACCGGTATTGCTCGCAGGGGGGGCAGAGGTTCAGCGTGTGACGTTGGACGGTCCATCTGGCTGGAGCTGGAGCAACAGCTTGAGCACAAGCCAGGGAACACCAGGGAACGCTGAATGTAACCCCGCTGTTGGAAGAAGTGCTGGAGAGCCTGGTATATAGCAGCCATCATATAGGCAGGCAATCAAAGAGTGCCCGAGGTACCACCGCTCCTCACCACACACCAGCAGCAAACTCCAGCCCGTTACCACAAAACGAGGGCGGCGGGCGGTAGGATCGAGGTAATACTCCAGTGGCTGGGACGCGACTCCCACGGCACCACAGCGATGCCACAGGGCGCTGCTCGCTGGAGGTCAGGCAATATGGGCTCGGTTTCCGTTTACGGCTGTCCCTGAACCAATCCGTCAAGATGGCCTCCACGGGGCGCCGGCTAGCCTCACGATCCTGGTTTGACGTGGGATTGCCGCCGTCGAAAACTCGGGAACGTTAATATTAATCATCAATAGAGTGACAGGCGATGATTAAAAACGACGACTCTCGCCAACCGAGCTGCTGGCGAGACCGGACCGCTCCCACCATCCGTTCGAGGCTCGGCACGGGGGGCGGACAGAAAGATTGATGAACGATGACAGCAAGACAGAGACATGGGGGGATAAGGTTCCGTGCCGCAAGTTGCAGCAGAGTTGGCCGGCGAGGTGGCCTGGAACTCGGCTGTCCAAGTGTGGAAGTTTAGCGGGCGTTGAATGAATCTAGTGGCCGTTTGTGGGACCTGTCTGGCCGGGGTTGTCGGCCGGTCGGGGCGGGTACCGGCTCCGCACCGCCTCACCCAACCGCCGACCGTGATCCCGGCGGCGAAGCTCCCGGAGAGTGGGAACTGTTCAGATGCAAAGGTGTCAAAAGGCGGGGGATGGCGGCAGTGGTGATGGGATGAAGAGGCACAGCAGAATACCCCAAGCTCGGATGCCGTAGTGTCGGGTTCAATTCATGTGCAAAATTATTTACCGCAAGATAGGGCAAATAGAAAGGAACACCTTGTTCTGCAAACTGTGGCTGAAGAAAATAAGGTTCAGACTCCCGTAAAATGTGGGGAATGGAATGAACCTCCCGTGACACATCATGTTCGTTGTCTCGGAAGGAGCAACGACGACATGCGGGGCAATTCTTGCCCTTCTGGTTTCGGCCTGAGGTCTTGTGCAACTTCTATTTGCACACGATATTCCACACGATATTCCACTTTGAAGGCATATCCAAAAGTCCAAAAGTCCACCTACCTGAGAAGAGCCCCTGGACCCAAGGCTGTTTTGAAGCTTTCGGAAAGCCCTGTGTCCGGTGTCTTGCCAAGCTGTTGCCCGAAACACGGATTCTCGTCGAATACTACCTATTCAGCAACCCCGCGACATCAGCTGTTCAGACTACGGCTCCCTTTCTGGTAAAGAGTCACAACAGGATCGAAACATCAGGAAACCCTAGAGAGCCAAACTGCCACGAGGACCTTCATCGCGGGTGGCTGCAGCTGTCGAGGGCGGTGCCCGAGTGTCATCCCAAGTTTTGAAGCTTACCATCGTCAACTTCGAAGCCCAAGCGCCTACAGAGGGGTTTAAGGTCGGTGACAGACTGCCAACGCTACCCTCGGAAACTTCATCCCGTTGTCATGCCTTTGGACGCCCTGCCTGTTCTGGCCAGTCCATAGCCCAAAGCGTACACCAAGCGTCCCCAGAGGTGCACCGAGCACTTGAGTACCGGATTTTCAACAGAGTGCGGAAGATCCATCTGTCAGCAGCCCCTGCTGCATCCCAGACATGACAACGGCAGCGCCAGACAGGTAGGTAGGGCAAGGGCCCAGACAGCTCTCAAGACTCGCTTCCGCTGGAGATCAAATCCCCTTGGCCTCCGATGCAAATCTCGGCTTGATGCCAGAAGCTATCGCCATTCCCGACTGGAAAGGATCTTTTGAGATTAGCCTTTGTTTCTGGAAATCCCCCGATATCTCGTCAAGAAACATGCTCCAAGCTCCACGCTGGGGTGTCTATGCCAGGGTCATTCCCTGCGCCATGTATACTGTGCTCGGCCCATATCATCCCGTCAGTATAGGACGACCAGTATCAACAAGAGCTGACTAAAACATACTACTGCATGGTTTATGCGATTCACATACGGGATGTGGTGGCCAACATGTTGATAGCCGGGCAGGTCCTTCAAGCGATCGCAACAGTAGTATCCAAAAGAATACGCGAAACAAAAAGGCTCTGAGACTGTCGGCACACCCTCAAAAGATCTGCTCTGCTGTGCCTGTAGGGCCACAGATCATGGCTGCCGATATGTCCAAAACGTTCGGTTCTTGGGAATGCCCCTGCATGACCGCCATCCATTCCGTCCTGGACAGGAGTCTGGAACTCTGTCTGCAAAGTTGGGTGGCCATCTTGATGGCAAGAGCGGTCTGATGAGTCTGGTTCTGCAGTACCGTTCCACTGAGCACATTAATCGTCTGCTAGTCTCGATCTTGGAAACCGGAGCCTGATGGTCGCAGCAGGAAGTTTACCGATGCTCCTCCAGGCCCATATACAGGGCAGGACAACTAACGGCAGTGAGATCAAGAGTCTATGATGAGTGGCATATTTACTTACATGTCATGATCGCCCACAACGGCTCCTGGGGAGGGTTCTGGAACACGGGTGACAGACATCACGATGTGCACAGCAGCCGATGCGAATCATAGTAGACTGGTGTTTCGAGAGGGCTGTTGACATGGCGGTAACGATGAACGGCATAAGATCAGCTCGAGAATCCGGTCGCAGTGCAAGCTCAGGCACAAGGATCCGGAGTCGCTGCTCGTCTCAAGTTTCACGCGTCCGGGCTCAGGGGCCTGTCTCCCATACGCCCAAGCGTCCGTGACAGACCAGGGTGTTCGGTACGTACTCAACATCGTCAACAGCCAAGCATTTGGGGCCGGGGGGGAAGTTCCTGTTTGGGATAGTGCGCCGCGGGCTTTGCAGGATGCACGAGCCCAGCGAAATGGGTGTGGGAAGTGGGAGAAGTGAAGACACCCTCCCCCTTTGGGTTAGACCGGAGAAGCATACGCGCCACACAAATGTGTGCACCGCTCTCCGCTCTTTGGGTTGCCATGCCACCCTCGTCAAAGGATCTGTCAGGTTGGTAGCACGAAGAAGCCATTCAGATTGTTGACGCCAGTTGAGCCTGGAGTAATTACACAGACAGTACACTGTACACCCGTGAACAGCAAACTTCGGAATGCATAGCAAAGCACTGGTTTCGCCAGTCGAATGACCAGCCTCTGTGCATGAGCCTCAGACGTTTGGACTCGGCAGATCAATGGCAATCATATCATTCAGACCCCTCCTGGGACCTTCCGACCCGTTGTTGTGTAGCGCCCGGCTGGCAGTTTGGTACAGTAGAAAAAAGACAGCCAGTCATAA
This sequence comes from Podospora pseudoanserina, assembly GCF_035222485.1. Classification (NCBI taxonomy): domain Eukaryota; kingdom Fungi; phylum Ascomycota; class Sordariomycetes; order Sordariales; family Podosporaceae; genus Podospora; species Podospora pseudoanserina. The sequence continues at coordinate 6,052,017 of NC_085920.1, read as the reverse complement.
CCGACCTTGGGTAACTACGGCACGCACACAATGTGAGATATGTACCTATCTACGGAACCTGGTCATGCAATGACACTGGCTGGACCTTACCTCGAGAGCATCCTTCTTGAAGGATGAAGTGAAGAGAGTCGGCCTATTTTTTGATAGTGTAGGTAATAAAACACTGACCAAGGTTGTGAAGGAGAATAATAGGCACAGCCAGGCAGAAGAGATGGGCACCTAGCGCCAATGCACAATGAGGCAGTCAGAGCCCCGTATGAACATATAACATGAGGCGTTATAACTCTATGGAATTGGACGGATGGGTGCACGGGTGACATGCTCTGAAGGGTATCGAGCATTTCGAGTCTGAGGTACGTACCGGACTGGGGGTCCCGGCGACAACGGGGGAGACCCCTCTGATCACCATCGGCCCCATGCCCTGATCCCTGGCCTGGCACAGCACCCCAAGGCCGACCCACCCACTTTGTGACAACACTCACTGGCCGCCTTGGTCCGGGGATCAACTTGTGGATGCTGGTGGATTTGCGCTTGATCATTCATACAGTCTCCATGGATGTACCGCCGGGAGATCTGACGGTACAAAACACCCTGCCCTCCCCATCCCGACGTCAACAAGCCTCTGCTGTGATGCACATACTTAAACCGCCACACCCCCCCTCTCACTCCCGGATTACCGACCTGACTTGGACATCCTGATCTTTGATATCATACCATCACATCACTCGTCGTCGACAAAGACAAGACCCACCGCATAATATATCCAGCCGGCACTCGATACTCGACCTCCTCGACCACTCCAGCCACACAAGAAGAACACTTGATCAAAGCTTTGAAGCTTCAAGTTGCGACGACAAGACCGCTCTTTCCCCACCAACAAGGGATAAATTTTCACACACCAGAAAACAAAATGGCAGGCACAATGGTCACCACCCAGTACGCTGCACCTCAGCAAAGCATTCACTATGGATACATTCCTCCACCATCACCACCAATGGATGACGGCTCGAGATGCTCGTTGCCTTCCATCTCCAACCTTTTGGGACTTGCCGACCAAGGGTCTCCCACCGCTGAGACACACGCTCAGGCTCAACAGCAGCAGCAACAGCAACAGCAACAGCAACAACAATGTATGGACTTTGGCAGCACGACTGCATGGAACCCGGTGCTAACAAGATCCCCAGCCCAATCGTCTTCTTCCAAGTCCGACGCCAGGCCCAACTCCTCGCACTATGGCAACCCAGCTTTGAGGGGACTCCCACCAAGTCCTCCCATGTCCTCGGGAGAATCCTTCGAGGGATACAACTCGCCGCCCACGAGGTCAGCCAGCCAGGTCTCGAACAGTTCCAACTACTACTATGAGACCACTCCTCCACTGGGGCCCATGGACTCTGGCGTTCCCCCGATGGCCGCTGCCGCCCCGAGAATGTCGGTTCAACCTTCAGCATACCAACCACACTTTGCTGCACCATCCTACATTGCCCAACCCACCATTCCTGCCTACTATCCCGCCGCCGCCCCTCCTCCTCCCATGTCGGGCCTTTACTTCCAGCGGCCTCTTCCCCAGGTATGTTGCTTTCTTGCACACAGCCGGACAACACCAAGCTAACTGATAGACGCAGTCTTTCCCTCCACCATTGTCCATGACTCTTGCGCCTGCCGGTGCGAACCCATGGCAACATCACCACTACATTGCCCCGTCCTCGGCCGCCTCGTTCCCCCAGAGCCAAGACAGGTACATCTGCCCAACCTGCAACAAGGCCTTTTCGCGTCCCAGCTCTCTCCGCATCCACAGCCACTCCCACACTGGCGAGAAGCCATTCAAGTGCCCGGTCGCCGGCTGTGGCAAGGCCTTCAGTGTGCGAAGCAACATGAAACGCCACGAGCGCGGTTGCCACAACTATGACAGCAGCAGCAGCAGCAGCAATGGCAGCGCCGCCAGCCGGTCTTGAATGCGTGTGTGAGCTTGGACAGCAGGTCTCTCCAGTGCTGGTTTATCTTTAATATCAACCCCCCCTCCCTTTCGACAACCACAAACCAGCCGAAGAAAATACATCCCAAACCCTGGCGGTGCAGGATAAAACCGTTATACCATACAACGACCCCACACCATGGCAAAATTACTGGTACTTTTTAGTTTCTAATTTTTTTCTGGCTGGGTGGTGTTTTTTCAGCCGAGAGTTTTCTTGAAAGACGAGGACATGATTCGCATCAGATTACTACTTACGCAAATTGGGATTTTTTTTTTCTAAAACAAAGAAAGGCGGCTGGGTTTTGGGGTCGGCGCAAAACACAGGAGGGTGAAAGGAATTTTTTCTCTTTTGGACTTTCTCCACTGCTTCTGGCGCAAGGGAAAGGGAGCACAACACAAACGTCATAACTGGGATGTTCCATGGCGGGTTGAAGGGGGTTGCGGCGAAACTTTTGGGGTTCAATCAATGGTGGGGGGAGGCGTGGGTTCACAACATCGGGGGTTTTGGCAAAGCATTTACATGGGGCGTTTCTTTCTTTCTTTTGGAGGTAGTCTTTTCTGTTTTATGTGTGGCATGATGTATCTGACGATCTGATTCCCCCTCTCTTTTTACTGGTGTGTGTTTGTGTTGCGAAGACATATACACGCCAAAAAAAAAAAGGAATAATTACGTGTATATAGATGGAGGAGGAGGAGGAATATGGGCCTCTCTAGGGGGCTAGGTTTGAGGAGCTGTCACGACCCGCTAGCTACAGTTTAGTTGGGTGAGGAGAAACAGGGAAAATTGAAAATCAAAAAATTGGAAACAGATCGTCGTCACACAGGAGAGTTTATCTCCTTTTTGCGGTTTTATTGTGTGGATTTTGGTATGGTGGAGGTGTCTGTGGCGAAATTGATGATGAAATAGGATACTTGGTGATACAAGTTTGAAAGTTTTTTTGGAAATCCTTCCGAGTCGGGGCTGGTATCACAAACATGGAACTCTTTGTCGCTTGTGTAAATGGGGATATGGATGGCACTTTGGGAATTCCCATTGGGGAGAATGACTTTCCCCCTGATTGAATGAGGATAAAATGATCTGCATTCTTGATGGTTGCGTTGTGGGAATAATTAAGCGTTGACGATGTGACTACCGCTTTTGCTTTTTTCTTTTTGGGCGAAGAAGAGCGCGTGCGGCCAACCTGGAAGTGTGTTGAACGATGACGATCCTCCACAAGTCAAACGGTTTAATGCGAAGATGAGATTTACGGGGGATGGGCAGGGGGAGGAGGGGGAGAGGGGGGGAGGCGTCATCGGTCCTTTCGGTGGTCATGACTCGATTATTCTTTTTGGATGATAGTTCAACTTCTTCGCGAGAATGGTCGGGTTTGTCTGAGTGGATGGGATTTTTGGGCGGGTACTATTTGCCTCAATTGCATTTGCCGCTTTATTCCCTACACTACTTTCGATGATGTTCTATTCTGCAGGGTCCCTTGGCACCGCTTGGGTTGAAGATGGGATGATGGGTTTAAACTCCACTTGGATCTGCGTTCGGAGGGGGGGTTGTCTCGCTGACATGATGATTGATGACAAGGGGTAAAAGGCAATTTTTGGCAGGTTTCGGCCGGCACTGGCGGGCAGAGAGAAAAACACAACAGCGGGCGAGCCGGCCCGGTCATTGTAATGCGGAAATCAATTGGTGAGCATGGGGACGGAGATAGGGCACTGAATAGGGATAGGGCAAGGCAATAGATGATGGGATCTTCAGTCTTGAAGGCGGGTCAGCAGCCATGACAGCGAATCTTGCAGTGGTGTAAGGTAGGTATGAGGTGGTGCATTGGGGGGTGGAAATGCCGTTTATGCAAACAAAACATTTGGCTTTTGTGGTGGGGGTCGGTGCTCTGGCAGCGATGTTACTTTTGAGGGTACACTGACTACAATGCATTGTGTAACCAGGTGACATGAACCAGCCACATGGTTTGTAGTTGGGTTTATGCCATTTTTGCCAATATAAAAAAGAAATTATCAGAGACCAGTTCGTCTGTCCCGATCCCAAGGAACGGGAGAAGGCTAGAAGAAAAGTGACGACAGCAGGTTCGTTCGTTAGTGGAAAGGAAAGCTACCCGAGTGCGAAAGATCTGCAGTTGCTAATGTTCCTTGCAATGTCCGTGGAGCCATGTGGAGACGAGGTCTTTCGTCCAAGGTTTTTTTCTTTTTGCCCATCCCATCTTCAGGGACCAGCAATGCAGAAGTTGGTTGGGGGGTGATTTGTTCTAGCGTGCTTCTGGACGCAAAGTCGTGGTGGTTCGTGCGTGTGGATTGGGCGAGTCAGAGGTCATCCATCACATTTTCTGGAGGGAGCGACAAAGTTGAGGGTGTTGTCGATCACCACGTTTACTGCACGTCTGCTAAGATGAGAAAGGTCGTGGTGGATGGAACTTTTGGAAGAACTTCTCGAATGTGGCATTCTCACGCGAGAAAAGAAGAAGCAAAGCAAGATTTCCGATGATGATCAGCAACAGCACCGGATGTAAGGGTGTGGCACGGTTGGTGGTCTGTGCTGTTCTAGTTGGTGTGTGGTTGATGTCATTTTCCCAGCGGAGTGGGTTGTGTCGGACCGCGCCGGCTGGATTAGGTAAGGTGAGACAATCGGCCAATCAGCAGCTGGGGAGGTAGTACCGAAGGGGAAAGTAGCTCGTCTGTGCGGATTATGCGATTGAACGGGGACCAGATCATGAAGATCACTCGGGGCACTCAAGATTGACAGATCGAGGATCACAGCCTTGCTTATATTAGATATGGCACTAGGAGGAAAGCGTCAAGTTGTCGTTGCTGAAGGCTTTCTGTTGGTGGAGGACATCGCGAAGGGTGGGCGGAAAAGAATGAAGGTGAGCACAGCATTGTGCAGATATCCGCTGCCAGTATTTGGCCTTGGACGAGATGCTAAAGTGAGACACAATTATCCAACGCCACGGTGCAGGATACACCACACGATCCACGACCCTTTTTGCCCTCTGGCAAGTTCCATGCGCAAGTGCGCTGTGGTGATGGCTGTGCCATGTGCCACACGACCATGCATTGCAGGACGGGAGACCACAGGAAAGAAGCAAATGGCAGCTGCAGTGTAAGGGTTCCCCAAGGTAGTTTGACTGTTTCAACCGACCACAGGATCGACACTGACCCCATTTTAGTTTTCTGCGATACATCACCTCTCTCCACGGCATCATTGCCCAAATCTTGGAAGTAGTTGAGGGCTTCAGGTTGGCGTTCCCGAAGGTTGCCTTCCATGATGCAAGATCTCTTGACTGGTCCCTCACCGGTGACCCTGGCTTCTTCCTGCTGGGCACGACTTTTCGCCTGGTTGGGACATCCTATCCACCAACACTGCCAAGAGCGCCGGCCTCTGCGGGATACGCAACGTTGCGATCCCCTCAATCAGCCCACTCATCGTTGTCCCAGTCTCGCCTTCACCGCCGGCAATAACGAAGCCCCTCATCAACAGCGAGGTTCTCCTCGGAGTGGCAGGCCTATCCTCATAACGGACAAGCTGAAAAGAGTCAAGATACCGGCTCGGGGTAGGCGAATCCTTCACACAGGCATTCCCCGAGAACCATCATCAGATGATCTGATCTCGATCAGCCCGTCCCTTCCTGCCGCTGCCGCTGCTAACTGCTAGCTCGATTTATTCGGTGATGGACGCACGCCCGGGGCACCTCCGTGAGCAAAATATTGATAAGCCGCGGTAGGAATGGCTGAAACAATGGGCTTCTTGGTAGTGGTGGTTGGTGGTGATCTGTGCCCTGTGCTTCTGCATGGCGGCTGAGGCGGATGAAGATCATGACGCTAAGCAATCGCTAAGCCGTGACCCGTTACCCAGCTGCCGGGACTTCGCCCTACCAATCGTGAACTTTGCTCAACTCTCGAGAACTTTCATCTCGACTGTATGCATGTCTCAGAAGAATGGTTTCTCAACCTGTCTTGAGCTTGCTTACCTGCATCAGCCGCAGCGGTATATGACGCTGATGATGAAGAGGAGGCTCGTGGGATGAGACAATGGGGTGAACACCCATCACGAACTCCGCATCCGCAATCCCGTGTGTGACGAACCCCTTGTGCGGGAACGGGCAACGCCAAAACGAACAATGGGACGATGATCATCTTTCGTGGCGGCCGGGAAGGAGTCCCTAGGGCTATGACAAGACGAGCCGCCTTGCTTCTTCTCGCCTGATCACATACGAATACAGCGAGGTTGGCGCGAGGCTGCAGCTTCATCAACAATAAAATTTCAGCCTCGCTTCTTGTCGGCTGTTGTTATTGAACAAACCCCCTTGGCCAGCGCGTCGGGTTGCCTATCTTGGGGAATCAGAACGGAGAAGGCTTGAAAGTGCCGGGTGATTGGGGGCCGTGTGGACAAGCCTCTGTGTTTCAAACACAGGCGCGCAACCCCCTTTTTGACACACGGTTCGGCCAGATCCCGAATTGGCGAGACACGCTTGGTTGGTTCAACCAGGCGAACCAAAACATCACCAAACATCACATCGCAACGCTACCAGAGGAAGGCAGGACAGAAGGGGCTGATGGTTGCGACCTTACTACAGGAGCGACAAGACGACCTCGATGCAAGACATGGTAGCATTTTTGCAATGCGGTGAACATGCGGAGCAGGTGTATCATCAGCTATGGGCCATCCCTGCCGGCTTTCAACGGTCCAACGGTCTTTTGGGGCTGGATGAAACCTTTTCCCCCGGGATGGGGAGTAGCATGACAAAGCGGTTTTGCAAAAGGCGAACAACTCACCGCTATTCATCATCGGCCCAGACACAGAGGGGGGAAAACCCATCATGAAACCCAGACAGTAAACAATCCCTATCCATGCATCCCCGAGCAGACCCCGAACCGATACCGAGAATGGGACAGTGGAACAGAGTTCGTCGATCACGTTTGTCTTGGGGTGTGGAAACTATGGAAACAATCCGTCAGTCCGTAATGGGAAGGTGAGTTTAAAAGAATTTTTTTTATTTTTTTTTTTAAAAAAAAAACATCATGAATTGGAGCGAAAGGCGAAGAGACTACAGTCCCCAAAAGGCCAACAAAAAATTCAGTTTTCAGCGGGTGGAACCGCCATGTTGAAGAGAGGGGGGAAAATCACGTCGGGTTTAAGAAGCTTCGCGAGTCAGTGGATTTTTTTTTCAGCATGCGATGGAGCAAATATTTCCGATGGATATGGCAAAACTATCGAGGGTCTATCGAACTCGAGACTTTTGTGAATCTGGAGAGGCAAAACTTTCTTTGTGCTCTGTGGAGAAGAGAAAGCAGAGCCCCAAGTGCCGAAGACACTTGCAAACTACTAGCAAACCATGTTCCTCGTATGATGCCGGGTTCGGAGGATATCTTGCGCAATTCTGAACATGGAGCAGGCCTTGACAAGAAAGATTCGATGATGGGATGAGGTGGTCTGGGTTACAGCCAGATCCACCACTCTAACAGGCGGCCGGGAACCGATCGACCTGCCTGTTGGAAAATCACGGCAATCACCCGAAGGCTTAGCTCTTTGGTTTGGTATGTGAGCCTGGTCCATGCTTTTTTTTCTTTTCGTGTGATCTCAACAGCGGCGAACCTGGTGATGCGGCTCCTTGCGTGAACATCTCAACGTTTTTCTTCAACTTCCACGTGCACGTGGTGGATTGTGTCTGCTACAGGGAGGATGCTGTGATGCAGCTCGGCTGAGTCGGCTGTAGCAATGAGGCTGGGCCTACCGGGTCTCCGAGGGCCCTCACCTGAGCTCTCGGTTCAACGGTGATGGTTCAGGACAACGTGGGATCCCTTGCCGTCATGGGATGAACTTGTTGTTGTTCAGACCGGCTCAGCCATTCAGGTCGTCCGGACATACCTCGGAGGTATGTATGGAGATGGTGAAGCTGATAAAGATAGATCGGTTCATCAGCTTGGGCGACGAGGCTAGACCTTGGGGGCGAGACTTTTCCTCCAACGGGGGCTGATGAGGGTATATCCACTTTACAACACGAGAACGTCTGGACCTGCTGGCGGCCATGATGCTGGATGTGGCCGCTTCACCATTGTTGCTTCAGCTCGGCCGGCCAGCTCGGAGAGAAGGACAGAATTCCATGCAAAGCTGCATCCTGCGAGGAGGTAATAGTCTACAACCGCGTTATGCGCGCATTGATGAGGCTGGACCGCGGAAGAATTTTCATGCGAACTATGGCCGGGTCTTCAACCGCGGCAGTGTATCGAGACACAGGGCGGCCCTAGTCTAAACGGGCAACCCCTGGAGCTGGTTAATTCGTTCCTAGGCTTGTTCTGAATCACGAGGGGGTGTATGATGGATCAAAACACACCTGTGTTCTAGATTCGCCATCATAATCATCTACCATAGGGAGGAGGTTAAACGCCGAGGCCAACAAGTTACGTATCGTATCGAAGTGATGCTGCCGGTTCAGCTTCAGTCCAGACCGCAGGCCCTTCCAGAACACCACGACAACCTTCCCGGGAAACCGGTTTCGGTCTTGAATAGGAAACACAGACCCGACAGGCTGGATGGGAGGATTTTGAAATTTTGTTTGCTACTTATACTTCATGTTCCACAGTGACGCTGGAGGATCGTCTCGCACCGTCTTCGGACACCACGGTCGTAGGATGTGAAGCGTTTCAAAGTAGCAAACAAACATCATGAGGTGAAATCAGATGGACTGAGCTTTTGCGGATGATGCAAGGCATCATGTCTCGGCTTATCTGAGGAGTATGGATTGTGGCTTAGCTCGGGTTTTGTGTATCAAGCTCAAAAAGCTTGACACTGACACTCCAAGGGGCAGAACTTTGATATCATCTGTCTAGCGGGAACTTTTTTGTTTTCCAAAACTTGTAAGCCCCCTATGGTCTTCGTATCAGAATGACAAGTGCTTTGGTTGTGCTGAAATGGTATTTTTTTTTCTTTTGCGTGAGGTACCTACGGACACTGTTCATACAACAACAACAAGTCAGGAAGCAGTATCCAAACGGCCATGTGTTGTTTGTAGGAGCTTCTAAACACACACAACGCAGGATACAGGCACTTTTTAATCTTGCGAGCTGTCCCAAACATATATTTCATATATTTCCAGTCTCGCAATCTCATACCTAACCTTATGCACAGAACAGAACACCTCTACCCCCCTAATAACCGCTCTCATCATTCCAATAAAGCGTCTCATGCCACACCTCCGGCCCCGTAGCCTCCAACTCCCACCCAAACTTGATCCTGATAAATTGCTGCAAGTGACTAGCAACCTTGATAGCCCCCACATCAGTCGGATGCCACTGCGGCCCAATATCATTATGCTGCAAGATCCCCTTGGTATTGAACCAGTGCACAAACGGGCTCTCCTTCCTCTTCACCCTCAACTTGGTGCTCTTCTTCGTCACCCCGTCATAGATCACCGGCTGGCTGAGGTACTTGTCCGAGTTGAAGTACTTCACCAAGTCCTGGATTTCTTTCACCCAGCCCTCCGGCGCGTTGGGGAGGTAGGTATTCCCCTGCTGGTAGAACCCTAGCCAAAGGGACATGACGATGACTTGTGCTTTGGGCCACTTGCCGTGGACACCCTGGATGATCTTACCCAGCGCGTCGATGTACGCCTCGGTAGAGACGTTGTTGTGTTGGTTGTGGTCGTTGGTGCCGATGTTTATCACGACGATGTCCGCGGCGGGTTGCTTGGAAAAGTCCCATGGCTCAGGGTTGTCTCCCCAAATTTGGGAGGCTCTCCAGCTGGTGTCGGAGGTGTAAAACCACTGATGGACTTGCCCTCGGGGGTTGCCCCAGCAGTCTTGATCTGCGGCGCAGATGCCCGGGTACCCAGTGACGGAGTACTCGGTGTTTCCTAAACCAGCCCCAAGACCGTAGGCCCAGCTGGTGAGGCCCTCGTAGGTGGTGTACATGCCCGCGGAGAGGCTGTCGCCGATGACTTCGATGCGGCGGCCATGGTCGGGGATTTTGATCAGTTTCTCTCCTTTGGCGACGTGGACGGAGTCGATTTGGATGCCGTACGCCCAGTTGGAGACTCGGAGTTCAAAGGTCCAGGGGTTGATGGGGCCGGTGAGGGAGGAGCCGGGGGTCTCTGGGGAGACAAGGAGGTGGGTGGCGCCCGCGGTGATGTTGGTGAAGATCCAGTCGAGGCCGCCGATTCGGTAGCCGACGAGGACGCGGTCGGTGGTCAAGTTGCCGAAGGTGATGGCGACGGTCTGGCCGGTGTAGCCGAATTTGATGCCGGGGGCTCTGAGGAGAGGGTTAGAAACAATGAGCTGAGATGGGGGGTGGATGGGAAAACTTACGACCACCAGGAGACATATTTGGAGTCCCAGCGTCCCTTATAGGAGATCTCACTCGCGTTTGCGGGATATGTCCTGTAAGAAGAGGGAGAAAAGCTGTCCAGGCGGGTGTTGGGGAAGTTGGTCTCTCTGACTTGGCCGTTTTGTAGGATCACGGCCGAAGCTTGTGAGATGAGTCCAAGGCCCAGGACGGCCAGTTTTGACAAGGACAACATTCTGAGGGTGAGCTCGGGTAACGATCAACCTGAGCTTGAAGAACTGAGCGTGAGTAAAGCCGGGAAGAAGGCCCATGTTTATACTTGAGCAGCCCACGGTGGGCTCACCGTGAACTGGTCCCCATTGATGGAAGTAATGGTCCGCCCAGAGGTGAAGACGGGGAACACGGGAGGTCGAGGCCGATATGCAGGCTAATTGTTCATCTTTGGTTGCCATCGCCGTTGAATCTGCAGTTGAAGTGACACTGCATTCTGCCCCCTGCCAAGCTCATCTCGGCCAAGTGGGTGACTTGCTTGCCTTGGGGGCTGCATTGGACATTATCATGACCAGTCTTCAGCTTCAAGAGGCGTAAAGGGTCACTATCTGGGTTTGTGCTGCAGCGGCCTGTGGCGGGGAACTGACGAGATTTCTATTCTCCCACTCGACCTCGGAGGAGGCTGCTCCGTACTGCTTTCTCCAGCATCCAGCCCCGAGTTATGGGGAATCTCGATTGTCTAGGTCGACTTGACGACTGTCGTCTTGCGTTATTCGGAACACCTCTCGATAGCTGCTCAGTCAGCTATCGGTTAGTTTGTATATCATTGAGGCGTCATATGTCGTGCTGGGCCGTCCATGCCCCTCTCATGCTCTCACCCAGGGTATTTTGGCTGCTTGACATCTTGAGAGGTAGCTTTCAGGCAATTCGGTAGGCACCTATTTCAGGGCAACCCGTATCCGTCGAGCCATAACGTTAGACATCTATACAATGTCGCCCTTATGTAGTCGTCTGGGAGTGTTGTGAGGCTGAAGTGACAGACCAGGGGTTCTTCTGTGGGTCTGATAAGCCATTGGCTCTCAATTGCAGCTTCCAGAGGACAAGAAGCCGCGCCAGGTTACGGCAGTTTCGCAGATCCTATTCTTTTGATTCGCAATTTGAGATTGGCATCTGCTATCAAGGTTCATGCACCTCACGCGCCACTGCCGCTGCTCCGGATCTGCTTCATGAGATGATGATGGAGATTCTTCATGTTTGGTGGTGATGGAGCCTTGACGCACTTACACCGCAAGCTCCTGGTGGGTCGACCTGATCTGATGCCTCTGGCTGAGCACTCGCTGTTGGAATATTGCTTACTCGGATCTCGTTTGTGAGATATATTTCTGACACGCTGGTCCCTCATGAGATGTACAGCTCAGTCTTGAAACGGGAGGCTTTGGTGTCTTGCTTCAATACAACTGATGTACGACCGAAACCCCTGTAAACGCCAAAGCTCGGACGCATCGACAAGGACCGCCACGCCAAGAGCTGGCGCTGGAGATGACAGCACAAATCCTGGGGTCGCCGACTTTAGCACAATGCTTCTTCCTCGATTCCTGACCGTATCCTCGTGGTTTCCTGTTGCCGCAGTTGGCGCGGCAGACACGTTGATGAACGGCGACACAGTCAGCCATCACCGTTCCACGATAGCTACCCCGATTTGAGGTTGCCGGGGCCACAAGATATTCCCCCGCGGTTGATCTCCTCCTCGTACGTATTATCGGCAGGTCTCACATCTTTGTGACCCCCTCTTCACTTATCATATTGATGGGCTCCCGTGATTTCCTGGAGATCACTCGGCTGCTTGCGGTATATATTTATTGCTTGCGCTACAGGATTTCTTTTTCGGCTCAATTTCAAGCCCGGTGTTGGATCAAAGGAGCTCTTATCAGCTGATGCGCTGCCGAGGAATTGGGGATGCCGGGACCATTTATTTCACTTTGCTGCCACTTCTTCGATACAACTTGGCTGATTTCCCACTCCAACAGCTCATGTTCCTCGACGGCCCCTGACGAACCGGCCGACATCTCCCCATAGCAATTACACAGCACTCGCCGACGACAATCCCTTGACAGACGTACACACGGGTTTTCCTGTAACCCTCAGCTCGCCATCAAGCTCACGTCTGGCGCAACGCAGTACATGAACTAGACGACCACCCGCACGGGCAGCTTCGAAGATCGTGTATCACTCCGACGTAGCAAGATCACCGGGAATCTGGTCCCGCCGGCTCGGTCTCGCCTGCATCTTACACAGTCACTGCTCCCACGACACCACCCCTCCTTGTGCGCAACAGCTCGTAGCCTGCCTCGACTTCGGCTAGATCCTTTCGACGAAACCTCCTCGACTGCCGCACCCAGCGCCCTCAACGCTAGCTGTTATGGCACCGGAACAGTAACGGATCGATACGATGATGCCGTGCGCGCTGAAAACGTCGCCGACGCTTAAGCTACCGGCCGGTGCAGTCTATACGCCCTCTGCTCGTTGCCGTCTGCATACTTTGGCTCGTCCAGTATCGACGACACCTTCAGTACCCCGCAGCTCATACCTCCCGCAGCCGTGACACATATCGAACCCCAGAGACGATAAGGTTGCTGCACATTGTGAATTTCTGGGTCAAGCCGTGCACCGTCGGCACACTGTTGTGTGCGGCAGGACGGTTGGTGTACAAATTGCACCGTCCTCTGGGAAATTCTGAAGCTCCGGAAAAGCGCCGGTTGCTGATCAAGGCCAGCCGGGAAGGGAGTTCCTCTCCATACAACAAGACAAAAGCGCGAGGGAGTATCTGGGACGGTGCTGGGAACTGCTGCGGCACAACTGGAGCAGCAGGAAGAATCAACCAGTCGCCAATCCCTCAAACTCGCTTCAGCCGCCATGTCGTCGTCGTCGCAACAACCGTCCACGAATGCCGTACCCGACACGCAACTAGGGCTGACAGAAGACGAGATTCAAATCCTTCGACATGGACAGCAGGCAGTGGCGGCAGCTGGGTCCTCGTCCTCCCGCGCCGCGAGCAGGGCGTCTTCGCAGGGGCTACTCATGATTGACAGCTCGTCTCTGTCCGCGCTGGGCCGACATTTTGACCGAGTCATGCAGCATATTCAGCAGCGGCTCGAGTACCTGATGGAACAATCGCAAATAGTAACTCTGAGCGTCTATGACCAGAGTGGTCAGCTCATCGACAATGCCGATGCCGAGATTGCGCGCTACCACGACATCATGGCGCAGATAGACGAGCTCGAGCTGGACTTTGACCGCATCAGACACATCCGGGATATTGTTAGGGACTATCGCCGGCGTGCTGAGGAGTTGGAGCGTGAGCTGGAGCGGTCAGGCGGCGGTGGGTCGTCGAGACGGGATCGTGGGCATCGGTCACATCGACATCGGACATGATAATAGTGGAGGTGGTTTCGCCGCTTCGCCATGGACTGGATAAAAAAAAAGGAATACTCGGGTCACACGGCCAATCGCAGGACAAGGATAACAACTCAGGCTCACTCTTGAGAGCACACGGCTTGTTTACATATTCATCAACATACTACGTTTTATCACATCTTTGGGAGTGATGGCGGGACAAACAGTACCAGCATCATTTCCAAACATATGGCGGTCGGAAGGGAGAGAGGCAGCAAGGTGATGATACAACACCCCCCCAGAAGCACATAAGGCTGCATATTATACCCCTTGCATGGTGTAAAAGGGGATGGGCTGAAGCAATCACTTTTATGCTAATGGGTTGATACCCATAATCTTGAGCTTACAAAACTCATTTAATTCAAAAAGACGGACAAGGATGCCTCGCGGCAAATGGAAAGAGGGGCGAATCGGTATAGGTGGGAGAAGGGAATATGACAGGACAGGCCTCACGGCTGATTGATATTATTACCACGTTTTTGTTGTTAATATCTGAAAAGAAGTTGGCGTGGTGGAAGGGTTTTATCATGACGCCTTACATGGATCTTACCGCTGGGCATGGTAAATGTTTAGCAAACCAAAGTATGATACGTTTTTGAAAAGCTCATGCGTGCCTATCCTGATTCGTCGAACCGGCCTATTCACCTCCTCACCAAGGTCATGGAGCTAGGAATTCTCGTTGATATTGGAGGATAACTCACCCAGCCAGCTCGTGGGATCTGCAGACTTCTGATTTAATGCACACCAGCCAAATGCAAAGACCAATTCATCAGAGAGGTATCTACCATTTATTCGGCATTGTCTTTTTTTTTTTTTTTGTTGTTTGGCATGTCTAACAAGAGTAAGTAGTAAGTAGTATGTGACAAAGAATCTCCCTCCCAACTATGCCCACCCATTTCCGTACATTATTCATAACACATCCCATCGCCATCCATCATTCTCATACATTGACCAACATTCAGACATTATACCCTTCCATCTTCCTGGTATCTAACAATTTTCGAGTATTTTTCCCCCCTCGGTTTTCACATTCGCCATGCTTCGCAAATGTTCCAAAAAAAAATGTATCAACCGTGGTATTCTCCCAAAACTCCAAACAATCCCAAAAGCCAACCCCCACCTCACAACGACAACCCATCATTCCCCCTCCTAATCATGCTCTTCCTAACCCTCCTCTTCTCAGTAAACCTCCTCAACCTCCTAATCCCAAGCTCACTCTCCATCCCCCCATTTTGCTGCTGCTCCCCCCCAATAAGCGGCACACCCGCCACCCCCTCCCCCCCAAACCCGAAATACCACCTCGGACTCATATCAATCCCCCCATTCCCCCTCCCCCCCGCCCCCATCCGTTCCAGAAGCTCCTCCTTGTTGACACACCTCTTGAAAGCCAGCTCCTCCCTCAACTCGTTGTTCACAAGATACCCCACCACCTCCGCCAGACACCCAACCCCATGCGGCATCCCCACCTCCTTCCTCTTTGGCACAAGACTCACCAACGCCACGAGATACAGCCCCAGCACCGCCAGCAAAAGAGTATAAGCAGGCATGTTAGCATACATCCTCACCTCCTGTTCCCAGTCCTCGACCACCACCCCGTCTTCTTCCCTTCTCGTTTTGGATAGTTTCGTCAAGGCCATAAACATCCCCCCTGCCAGGACCGGGATCGCCAGAAACAAAGTTGAGCTGAACGACAGAAACGCCGCGCGGAAATGCTTGTTCCTCAGGGCTTTGAAGCTGGATTCGAGGGGGAGGCAGGCTGGGTAGTCGACTAGGAGTCCCTCTTCCGCTCGGCAACCGCCGGGGGAAGATAGTGCCGCCCAGGGCGTGAGGATGAGGAAGTGGGTGGTTATGTGCTGGAAGCTGAGGAACAGCATCATCCCCAACAGGGAGGGGACAAATGCGTAGAGGAAATCCGCGGCGGAGAACGCGCCTGGTTGGGGGTCGGCGCGCAATCCGGGGGTGAAGCCCTTGCTAATACGAGTTGATGGGAGGAAGGAGACGACAAAGAGGGCGGCAAGGAGGATAACGCTCGCGATGATGAACCAGAGGAGTTGGCTTGTTCGCAATGACCAGGGGAGGTATCTGTGTCGGATTGTGGCGTTCGGGTCCGAGGCTTCGAGGTCGGGATGGTGATCAGGGTTTTCGATTAGGGGGCTTTGGTTGTTGAATGGTTGTTTCTCCATTCTTTGACCGCTGGTGACATCCGGAAAGGGAAGGAGGTTGGACTCGTTATCCATGGGGCTCCCAAGAGTATGCCAGAAACCCGGGCGACCATCTTTCCAGGTCCAATACCCTAGTCTATCGTGAGCACGGCGGCGGAGGGCGAAGCGGATGCCCTCTATTCCGCGGGCGAGTTGAGTACCGCGATAGTCGGTCGCGGTGTTGGTTTCGGAGACGATGGCGATGTAATCGGCCAGAGATCGAGGGTCCCAAATCAGACCGGTCTTTTCGGTAGCTGCCCAGAATCTCCAGACGATGATTGTTGAAATGAGCAACAACAGGTATAACCCTACCAAGGCCCAAGCCACCCCTTGACATGTGGCCCAAACCCACTGTCTCTCCTCCCCCTTTTCCGCAAGAATAACCGTAAAAAGCGAGCTCTGAAGCGGGATGGTAAAGTTCATCAGCCAAGTAGCAAAGATCGGCACCCAGACATTCCACGGTCCGACAAACTTCGGCCAAAGAAACGAAGGGTAGAGTCTCTGGTATACCGCACCATCACGGACCTGAGGGTCGTGAGAAGCCAACCGCACAAACGGTAGGATCCGGAAGATGGTTGTGATGATGAACTGCGCATAGAGCAGGAAGACAGCCCCGATTAGTTGCGGGAGGATCCTAAAGACGAAATACCGGCCGCCCACGATGTCGTCCCAACCAACCAACCCCTGCTTTTGATGTGACCAAACAACACCAAAGGCAAGAGCCGCGATCATCAGCACACACATGGCCATGAACCCAAACAGAGCGGGTGCTCGTAATGGCCATGGCCTAAAGGTAAGTGGCGGTACTCCCTGGGCCTTCCATTCCCCAGTCCTGTTGAGAATCTCCTCCCTCTCCACTGGTCTCCATTCATGAGGCTGCGCAGGTTTCCTAGCACCTTTGAGCAAACTTTCGGCAAGCGAGTCGGCGGAAGCGGCTGGATTTGGTTTCGAAAATTGTGGATTAGGTGGTTGCAGCACTTCATCCCCCTCCTGAATTGGTCCCGTGGAGATAGGTCGTGGCGTTTGCTGAGGGTGTTGGTAAACCTGTCGGTGTGGTTGGTTCGGATATATCGACGGTCCAGCCTGTGCGCTGTCACTGCTCGAAGACTCATTTGCGGAATAACCAGTATCGCGATCACGGCGAGTGAGTGCTTCAATGGCTTGGTGAATATATGGAGTGTCGTCTACTCCTGGTGTTATGACTCCGTCCATTCGGGCAAGGTCCTCTCTGAAATCTGTCAACATCCTGGCATTGAAGGCAGGCTCCCAGTCGGGCTGCTGATATCCTGGCGGTGAAGCCATGTTTGTCCCACGAAGATAAGGTCCCTCTACTATGACGGGCCGTCCATGTGCGCGCGCGACAGAGGGAGGGTTGTGAATTTGGTCCGCTCCGTAATCCGGCTCCGAATAGGTGGTTGTCGATCTAGGCCGGGCTGGGAAGTGAGAGAATTGTGTTTGTGTTTGTGGTGGTGGTGGTGGTGGTGGGAGGGAGCTGGGATGAGAGGCAGATGCTGCATGCCCCTCGTCCCGCTGTGGAGGTGTGACTTCGGAAGAAGAATTCGAGTGTGATCTTGGATGTTGTTGCTGTGCAAGATTGTACTGCAGATGTGTTCCTAAAATTGGCCGTGAGCAAGGCAATCCAATCGAGGGTGGTGGGGTTTGTCGGTGTACACACGAGGCTGCTGCTGCTTGTTGTTCTGGAAGCCCATGTCTCTTCTGCGAATCGGAGCGCAAACAAGAATGGGGCGCTTCTCGCTCAGAAACAGAAATCCACAGGTGACACGGCCAATTGGATCGTGATGGATGCGAAAACAGGATGGAAAGGAGGGAAGAGGCGCGTCATGTCATCATGCAAGATGCACAAGAAAGAAAAACGCAGGAAACCAGGGACTGCCGTGCTTCATGTTGTTTTCTGGAGAGGTTGGGCTTGTCCCTGGGAGAGCCAAGAGGATGGCGTGGGAGCTGGTGGTTGGGTGACGGGAACACCAGCCACCACTTTTCCCCATCAAACGACGACGCTCTGCATATTCGTCAAGAGCTGGTAAATGAGGCTTGTTGCGATCACCTGTCTAGACTGCAGCTAACTAACCAGCTCCCTAGCGCCGTGATCTATTTCTTCCGAACTCAGACACCGTCTGTGTTACGCCGTGTTTCATCCCGTGTAATCCAATTTGGAAGTCTGTTTTGATGGGATGAGATCATGGCCGTTGACCAAGTGAACGTTTTGACGCGGGGCACGCCAAGCATAACCTGTGGTCCGTGCGGTAGGCGGGGCGACCCGCAGCCGAAGATCTCTAACCCGGGAAACTGTGCCTCAAACACTGGGATAGCTTCACTTTGAAGAAGAGACCACGATTTCTTTGATATGTCGATTGAAGCTCCAGCGACTACGTCATTTAATGTAGCGAGCCAAACTCCGTGTTATCTGCCTCTAACACAAACACTCATGCGACAACCACATTTTGGTGCCCCGTCACAACATAACCACCCTCCTTCGCAGGCTTCTGCTCAAACCCAACTTCTTCCAAAGCAAGCCTATCCTTCTCCTCCGCCGGCTCTCCCAGCAAGAACTTGCGCTGCCATGGTCCAACGAACATGCCCAGAGGGTCGACCTCATCTCTCACCTTCCTGAACTGGTGGAAATTCTCACCATACCACTGCTTGCTCGCAAACTCGTCCGGCGTGACAGCAAATGTCTTTGCCCAATGTGGCTTTCCGCCCAGGTCTCTCATCAACCACTCGAAAGCCTCGTAGTACCTTTCCGTCGCATTGTAGCTTGGGTCCTTGTGGTAAGGTCGGTACATCGTCGCGTTGAGATACAACGCCGGTCCATCCTCAGGAGTGATATCCAACCAAGGCCTGTTTCCCCTTTCGCCGCTGGTCTTGACAGTGGTATCGCTGACCCTGACCTCAACTGGACTGTGCACCCAGAGACCCTCCGCACTGAAAGGAATCTTATGCTCAACATACCCCTCATCCCCGGGCTGCAGTCTATGCAACCAAGCCGCCAATCTCTGCAGCGCCTCCGGTCCCTTCGCAAGCGGAATAGCCCACTCATTCACAAACTGACTGTACAGACAGTTCAACAAGAAAGCCTTGTAACTCGGCTGCACCGCCCGCGTAGTTGTCGTCTCCCCATTCCCAAACCCATACTGCAGCCCAAACACAAACCACTCCACCCACGGAGTAATCCTAGGGAACCACCTCGCCAACGCCAGCAAGTTGTGGTAGACAAAATACCCAATCTTGCTGTCCTGAAAGCTCGTGGGCGGATCATAGTTCTTCACCACCCCCGTGTCCAAATCATTCTCATCCACCTTGTCCGCCTTCCAAACTACCGCCCTTCTCATGTAGGGGAACCACCACACCCTGACAAACTCGGATTGTTTCCAAAGTTTGGACTCCCACTCGGCAAACAGCTTGCTGTCGGAGTCAATCGATTGCTCCCATGCCAAACTGAACGCCTTGACCGCTCTGAATGTCACCTCGGTGACGATGCCGATGGCTCCCAAGCTGAGCAAGGCAGCGCGGAAGAGATCCGATCTCTCTGTTGGTGAGCAGAAGACTTCTTCACCGTTGGCGAGGACAATCTTGAGGGATTCCACTCCTTCGGAAATCAGGCCGTGCTTGAGGGAGCTGCCGTGAGTACCAGTAGAGATGGCGCCGGCGATGGACTGCTCGTTGATGCTTCCCATGCTGGGGAGGGCGAGGCCTTCCTTGTTGAGGGCCTCGCTGAGCTGCCATAGTCTGATGCCGGATTGGAGCACACAAATGCCGGTGGTGGGGTCAATCGAGAGGACACGAGAGTATTTGTCCAGGTTGACCATCCAAGAGGAGGTGCATGTGAGGTTCGAAGGGGAGTGCCCAGATCCGACAACAACCAGACGGCGACGGCAGCGGCGAGCAAGGTTGGTGATTTTGGTTATTTGAGGGAGGGTGGAAGGCTGGAGGTAGACTTCAGGGCGAGAGCTGAAGGTCCGAGCCCAGGTGCGGTGGGTGTGAGGGATGGGGGAGGCGGGGAAGGGGATGCCATCTGAGGATTCGGTGGTGATGATGGATCGGGTTTCCAGGGGGATGTGGGAGAGGTCCTCGGTTGGAGACGCCATTGGGGAGGCTCGGTGGTGAGAATGTCTCACTGAGCTCAATGACAAGACTTCCTTTGATAGTCGTAAGCTCAAAGCTCTAGAGAGCGTAATGCGGGGTGACTGTGGGGAATCTGGAGGATGAGAAAATGCGGGACTAAACGAAGCAATGTTCTCCGTCTTTCCAGTATAGTCACCAGAAACACGAAACTATACCCTCTCACAGGCAGTCAACCCTGAGGTGTGCGAGATATAATAAGACGCAATGATGTTTCTGAATTCTATCATTTCACCAGACGATGCGAGGTTGTTGAGCTTCCTTCCACTTGCCAAGACCCAGCCGATAACGCCACTGCTTTCGTGACCTTTGATTGGAGGGTGGTCATCAGTTAGATTCATCTTGGCGATCCAGGGTTCGTCGATCGGGGACCAGTCCCGAACTTCCCTTGTGTCTCGGAAAGACATCCGAAGTTCTAGACTACAATTATCGAAGAGGATTTCGGAGAGAACATAGTATAAGGATTGAGATTGAGGCTCAGTAAGTCGGTCATTCATAGAGTCTAGTGCCCAAGCCGGTGTTTTTGAGTATCTGTGAGCTCCGTCACAATATGCAATCTATCGGCCAACAACTTAACCCATGTGTGAATGACTCTGAATACAGTGAACAAGTGAACGACCTTGGAGTGCATTCCGTCTTCAGTGCTGGGCATCTTTCTTTCTTTCCGCCCGTTTCAGACCAAATTGAAGACTCTCTTGATCTTTTGTAGTAAAAACGAAGTTTGACCAGATGGACACAGGTATCAGGATTGAAAAAGGTTATGTCCTGGACATCGAGGTCTGAGTCTACTTGTCAGTGTTCGTCAATGTCATCTGATGGATGCTTGACGCATGCTACCGCTGTAGATGCAATTGTGTATGTGCAGACCGCAGCTCTCGTTTGTTGTCGATGAACTATGTTAGCCTTGTGGCTTGTCTCCATGCTTACCATGTGCAAACAACTTGGCAAGTTCTAGGTAACTCCATGATGAAGGTTTTCATGTACACTTTAGGTTAAGGTTAGGTATGTTGCAAACAAACTCTGTGTCTGCCTGTCCTCCAAGGTACCTGCCATAATGAACGGCTTGCCCTGGTCCCGTACCTTCCCGAAGTCCTGTCTAAAATAACCCCGCTGATATTGCTGTCGTCAAGGTGAAAACCAGCCTGGTTGCACCTGCCTTCTTACTCCCACTACAACCCTCAGCTGCTTTGCGACTTCAGTCCCCAGCTCCTTCCCTCTTCTACTCTCGGCTTCCCCTCTCTCCACTGACCTTCTTCTCTTCCTCGCCCCGCCTTCTCCCTTCCACTTCCCACTGCCACAATTCAGGACAGTGCCACCTGCTCAAACTGCACAATCGATTCACATTCCCTTCTCCCTAATCCAGACACTTGGCAGAGAGAACCCAAACAGTAACCCTACCACTGGTGGGCACCATCGTCTCTCGAAAAACCCCCTTCTTTCTCTCTTCCCATCGCATTCTGCGACCTCTACTGTTTTAGAGTTGACGGCCAAGAGCCAGTCAATTGTGAGCCGTATATTTCCGTTCATTTCGGCTTCCATCCGACTTTCTGCTTCATATAACGTGACTGACACTATTATCAGGCGAGATGGGATCCTTGGGCCCTTACGTGACCGACCCATTGGCGGCCATGTCCGAGGTTCAGCTCATTCTCCATGCGCCTCCTGACTTCCCCATCAGCAAAAACACCGAGATTCTCGGCGTCTGCGGTGTTGCCGACAATTACGCCAAAGCTGACAAATACGGCTGGATAGTTGCCGACTTTCTTGCCTATAAAGTCGGCTGCTATGGTCTTGGTCGCCCAAGTGATCATGTACGTTGATGACATTTGCTTCTGATGATTCGATGACTAGTGTCGAGTACTGATATGTCCAAAACAGACTTGGCTGAGCTCTCTCGATTTGCACTGCTTCCTTGAGAATGTTTCCACCAAACTGGATGCAGGTCCTGGGAGCCCTGTGCGCGGAAAAATCTTTGGCCCCAATGGTGATCAGATTACCACTGTTCCAGCCGACAATGCCGGATTTCTCAACGTTCTTCTCACGCAGATTGGCGAAAGTGCCAAGTCTGCTGCCTCCAAGAACGTCCCCTTGGTTATTTTCATGTTCACGCCTGTCACTCCCGAGCATGATATTTGCATTGACTTCGGCGAGAAGAAATTATTGACTACAGAAGAAATCTGTAGAACTATCGCGGAAGCCACGGGAAACCCCAATCTTCCCGTCACCTTGTTGACCCCTTCTGCGTTTACTGGGGGTTGGAACTGCCGGCCTAGTCTCATGGGGCCGTCGAGATGTTCCGCCACCAAGGCCATGGAGTTGATTGCGAGATCTTTGGGAGGAGCTTTTGCGGACACATTCATAAAAGTCTTTACCAGCCGTCAGTCGCCTCTGTTAGCCCGAGAGCATCAAGACATCGCACGGTATGACGACCTCATGCCGCTTTCTCCCACCGTGGAACAGAAGATCTTTCTACATCACCTCCAGGGCCGAGTTCACGAAATCTTGGAGCACGGATTCTCGCCTTTCGCTAGCCGCCACACAGCCGTGGTGAATGGGCCCGACCCTTGGGAGATTCTCGCCCCCAGAATCGGTGTGCCACTGAAAGACTGGGGCCCGAGGTTCATGGATCGCCCTCTTTACGAGGCTGTCCGGCGCGTGGAGTTTTTCGGAGAAGCGTTCGGAGGAGAACGCAGCTCGCAGCTCTTTCACTTGTGCTACCTCATTGACATTGAGCTCAGCACCTGTCCCGGCGACTGGAACAAGAAGACAGCCGGAATGACGCAGGAGCTGTACCGCAGCTGCACGGAGCACCCCAACCCTGACGATGACCACTTCAAGCAAGTTTTCGATGCACTCGATTATCGAGCCTCCTCCATGAAACTGGCTCACTGTGTTGCCAAGGCACTGCATCTACCGATGCCTGGCAATCTGAAGTGCCGTTACTGGAACGACGGCTACGATCAGGATGACGCCTTTTACAAGAGGCATGCTGCGGCGTTGGCGAAGCGCACAACCTGTTTGATCAAGTCGCCGTTCGTCCTAGAGAGAGACGACATGGCTACAAAGTTGTGCGATTTTTGCGTGCATCGCGCTGGCTCTCGGCTTGCATTGCCATGAAGTTTGCGAATGATGGCACCGATACTGCCAACGTGAAAATTTTCGTCAACAGCAGTGTTACGGACTTTATTACCCAAGTCAAGGATTTGCAACTCGGCTTGCTTCTGCAAGACAAAGACGTCCTCAAGGCCAGCTCTCGCTGGCTTGCCGCCATTGGTTTCGGCGATAGTCGTAACATGAAAATCCTGGGGGCGACTGATACCAGCAGCCCGTCCCTCGAGGTCTTTTTCCCGAGCCCAGTTGCTCCGGTCTATGCCGACAAGGGCAAGGGTAAGGAAGTGGCCAAGGTTGAGGAATCGCCATCTCTTTGGTTTGAGAAACAGAACCAATCCCCAGTTTATCCAATTCAGCAGGCGCAGGTCAATGTCGGACGTGACGGTGTGGTGTTTCCAGCTGAGGAGAGCGCTGATGAGTTTGCGTTGCAACAGGCTCTCCTCAACGAAGCCAAATTTAACAAGGAAAAGGAGACGACTGTTATCGAACCAGCTTTTCAGCATCACAAACCCCTGATCAGCATTCACCAGCCTCCCGCCGCGACTCCGGCTCCCGAAGTTCAGACTCCCAGATCCCCGGTGCGCAAGTCTCCTGTCACCACTGTTGTCGAGCCTACCATGGCGTCAGCTTCGGAGCCTGTGTCGACAAAGGCCCCATCGTCATACACCCCGGACACGCCGTTTTCCGGCTACACGGCAATTGTCCAAGAGGTAGCAGATAAGGTGCTTACCAAACCTGATGAGGTCAAGGAAGTCTTTGCGCAGATCCTCCAGGACGCCATGAAGATTGCTCTCTCACGGATGGATGCGTCTGCTGACAGTCGTTTGTCCGCTATCATTTCTCCTGGCCCACCTCCTCCCAGTGTCGTCCAGCCTGCCAGGTCTACGACTGTTGAAGCACTGGCAGTCAACAACCCGACACCTCCCAGATCTCCTGTCCCGCCGACAACTCTCTCTTCCGTACAGAAGTCCCCCCAGAGAGCGATTAGGGACCAGCTGGAGGACACCTCGGGAGAGCCAAAGGTTGAGACTGATCCCGCCTCCACGCCCCAGGCCAACACTTTCGTGGTCCCCAGAACACGGCCCTCCGAAGATGCGGCGCTTAGACTCGCCTCCGCCGATGACTTTTGGGCTCGTGCTGTCAGCATCTCGCACAAGAATTACTAGGTTGGATTTCTGAAGTTGTAACTACGCGTTTGCAAGGAACGAACGAATGTTTTGTAAAATGGGAATTGTTGTTTGGTTGGCAGGAGGGTTGGGGGAAGGTTTTCCAGCCATGGAAGTCGGACAACCTTTTTTCTGTGCACTTGGGTGAGAAGCCTGAGGGATTTCTGGGGAGAACCTTTTGCTAAACTACTAGGAACTGTCATTGATGTTAGACCAGATCACTCTGGCAGCGATCATAGTAGATAGGGTGGGCTGACAGATCCTGCCTTGTGAGATTTGAGTCTCAATTGTGTCGTTATGAATGTGATGCGTTATGTTGGTTGCATGGCCGATCATCTGACTAGCAAACAACTTGTTAGTAGAAAGCAAGGGGTATTTGACTTGTTTTTGAATTAATTTGTTTATCTATGTAGTGCTCCCCACCGTTTGAAGAGGAGAAGGAAGAGCTAGAACGATCATGTGTCGTGTACGGATATCTAGTGTGTAAAAAATGTATAGAGGAAAGTATATGTACCTTTTTGTTTCCCCCCATTACATGTACAAAATCAAGCAAGCCCGCCTCTTGAATGATATATATATATATATCAAATCTTTCAAAGTGCCATAAACACTCCCCCCAAAACCGCCATCAAACTCGTGATTCCCACAACCCCCATCATCTCTCCCACTCCCGTCATCCCAAGTTTGACGGCGGCATTATTCTTGGTAGTAACCAACGTCATGACCGGCCCCGTAGTAGGTGTAAAAGTAGTCTGCTGCGCCAACACCCCCGTCACCTCGGGCAACCCCTTTGTTTTCGTCGCAGTCTCCGTCTCCGTGGCATTCTTGCCTTCCCCTTCCTTCAGCTCAATGATCCTCGAGCTGCTCGAATTCAAGTTCGCCTGCCCCATGCCCACTTCGTAATTCCCCAGGTCAAAAACCACGTATGCTGATCGGAGGAAAGTGTCGCCTAGGAGGGTGAAGTTGGGTTGCTTGACCGTGCCGGTCGTCTCAAAGATTTCGGTGGATTGGATACCGAATAGGCAGGCGTTTTTGAAGGGGGCGTTATCTGGGGGGACGTAAGATGGCGACAAAACGTCGAGGACCATTTCCCACACCGGGACGCGGATTGAGGCTGTGGAGTTGAGAAAGTAGAATTGGAAGGAGAGGGAAGGGGAGGAAGAGGTGAGGTAGGCGCAGTTGATGAGGAGCATGTCTAGTTCTGGGTCGAAAAACGTGTCCAGGTTTCCGATGAGGATATCGACCATGTCGTCCGGGAGGTATGAGAGTGTGGTGCCCGAGTCGAGGACTGCTGGGGCGGCGTGGTTGAGCATGGAGGTTTTCATGTCGAGAGTGGTGGAGTTGGGGAGGGTGACTGCTAACGAGGAGAAGTCGATCTCGAAGGAGGTGTACGTCCCGTTTGTGGCCAGTAAGGGGATGATTTGGAGAGGGCCGATGAACTTGTCCGTATCGATACCACCAAAGAGGATGGAGCCCGCGTCGGTGCGGCGATCGTTGAGGTAGAGGGAGAAGACTTTGGACGAGATGAGGTTCTGGTTGGCGAGCTGGTCGATGATGTTGGGGTATATGGTTGCAGCTTTCTCGCTGGCGGCGAAACCTAACCCAAGGATTCCTGTGTTGCGTTTGGCTTTGGTCACATAGGCTAGCTGGAGGGATTTGATCGTCGTGCCACCAATGGTAAAATCGTCTTGCATCCAGCCCCCGGAGGCTATGCCGCCGTCAAGATACTTGATTTGAAAGCCTCGGGGGTCGATCACCTTGTGGGTGGAGGATTTGCTGGGGTTGAACGTGTCGACGCATATTAACTGAGTCTCTTGTTGGAGATCGTCATCAATGCAGAGGTCGGCTTTGTGGCTCAGGACCCAAGCGTCGCTGCTGCCCGTGTCCAGCAGCATGGTAATGACCTGCGGTGGTGTCCCAAGACTGACGCGCGCATAGTACCCCCCGCCTGCCATGAAGTTGATCAGCCGTTCCGAATGGGTGGCGGCCCTTTTGCCCAGCACGGGTATGGAACCCAAGTGCACTCCTGGCACGCCTCTCGAGACATTGAACTGGACGACATTTTGCGCGAAAACTCCCGATGCCAGAGCCAACACGGAAGCAGCAACCAATTGCATTTCGGGTGGCTTCTAGGCTCGAATTCGGCCTGATCGTAGGGGGAAGTCGTTCAGGGGCTCGACCCCTGAGCCAGTTGCTGAAAGCTTTCGTGTTGCAATCCAGGCCGTCCAGACGGCTGGGACTGGGAAGAAGATCGAATGGAGGCCTCGAGGCGGTTTGGCTGGAAAGGGGAGCTCGATGAACGTCAAGGCATGTCGGAGATATCGCCGAGACTTCGCGCCGCTGGCAATGGGTGATATATGCGCTTGGCTCGGAGGTGTTTCTATCGTATGTCAGTCACGTCAAGAGGAAATGGCAGTCTGGAGAGCATCGACAATGTCTGAATCCATCGTGGAGAGACGGGGGAGAAACATACCAGTGAGGAACCAAAACAGATACACGAGCTTGAAGCAACACTGGACGGAACCGGTGATGCTTCTCGCCCTTGGGGTTCCGTCGCCATTTTAAATGTCCTTGATTCCCTCTCAGCCCTTGGCGTTGCGCGGCGTCCCAAGTCTTGGACTGGTCTGGGCGTTGTTCTGGGCAGGACCCCTCGTTCACGCAAAGACCAATCCACGCTGTATTTGTCCTTGGCGCCGAGACCGATCAGCACTGTCGCAGGTGCTCGTTTGGGGAATGCCATGGGCGCTCCTCTGGTTCACGGCCTGGGCAATCTTGGGCACCGCGGCCATCCGACAAGCTCTAACGCCTCTTCCCGAGAGGATTCCGCATGGTCGCAAATCTGTGCCCAACAAGACCTGATCTCGCGTTTGCGCTCCCGGTTCACTCGTGGAAAATGTACGAGATGCCAAGCCCAAGCGGCTCTTGGGATCTTGGGAGGCTTGCTGGGCGTCCCATGATATCTCGGACAGGTGGGTCTTCTCATTCAACGGTCACTACAATTACTTTTCAGTTTGAGATACCCTGTCAATACGGAGTAGTAGGGTGGTGGGAGCCGCATGCGAAAGCAGCAAATACCGACAAATTAGCGAATGTTAGGGGCGGTGTTGGACGCACCGCGCAGAACATGCATATCTGACAATTTGACGATGCCTTTCTTGAGCAAGCTGAGGGAGGGCTGTCGTCCATTTGGGGGAACGACGAGTGCCGTTGAGATATTCCGTCACTCGGGTGTTCGGCACTGACGGCGCTAGAAGAATCCAGGCTGTCGCAATTCAAATTTCCCGATGTCCGTCTTCACCTCGACTATTTTGTGGGAGTTTCCGGTCGATTGCTCCTTTCACCGTCTTGCTTGACGTCGCCAAGTTGCCCAGCTCAGGCCCAGCAACTTGGCCCAACTCTCGGCCAACATATGTCTGCCGAAATCCGCTCACCTGAGGGCAAAACCGAGCGATGCAGTTCTTGGGGGCTTGTCATCCATTTTACTTGTGTCTTGACGTAAGGGATAATTCTGTGTCTCTACTGTACATATAATTTACCAGATATCACGTGAAGTTTGTGGAGTACGCAGGATAGTCTTTCCGCATGTAAGTCAGTCTCGGTAACCGTCGGCCTGAGCAAAGCGCAAAGCTAATTGCAGGTGCTACTACAAAGTCACATGTCAAGGGAAAGGTAGATCCACGACGAAGGTTTCATCGAGAAATCCAAAGACTCAAGAGTAGCATCAGAAGAACAGATACCGGATCATCAGACATGAAGACTACAGATTGGCCAGCACCGGTAGTGATCCGATATGTGCGTGCGGGAGGTGCCGGCTCGGCCCCACCTTCCACCACCTCTGCTCTAAGACCGGGCCCGGTTAATCAGAAAAAACACCGCACCGAACATCGGATTGGGGCATAACACACACACATTTTCGCTGGTCTGATTGGGCAAAGAAGTTACTGACTTACTCACTCGCAACTTTACACTACATTGAAAAAACAGGGTTCGAGTCACCACCACAGCAGCAGTCATCAGACAACATCACACAGTACAGCATGTCGATCCCAGTGGTGACAAACATTGAGCTCAGCTCCCTGGCCAAGCTTGCCAGCGGCAAGGTGCGGGATCTTTACAATGTCGACGATAAGACGCTGTTGTTCGTAACAACGGACCGCATCTCAGCCTACGACGTCATCATGGCCAACGGGGTGCCCCTCAAGGGCGCTGTTCTCACCAACATCTCGGCCCACTGGTTCAAGGTACTCCAGGAGCGGATCCCGGATCTCAAGACTCACTTCATCACCCTGGACCCTCCTGCCAACCTCGGCGATGCCGACAAGGAGCTGGTGCGCGGCCGCAGCATGCAGGTTCGCAAGCTCAAGGTATTCCCTGTCGAGGCTATTGTGCGTGGCTACATCACGGGAAGCGCGTGGAACGAGTACAAGAAGTCGGGCACGGTACACGGACTGGCCGTGCCTGCCGGCCTCCAGCAATGCTCCCCCTTCCCGGAGCCCATCTACACCCCCAGCACCAAGGCCGAGCTGGGCCAGCATGACGAGAACATCACCCCCGAGCAGGCGGCCAAGATCGTTGGAGAGAAGTACGCTGCACGCATCGAGGCTCTGGCGTTGAAGGTCTACAAGGCCGGTGCGGCCTATGCGGCTGAGCGGGGGATCATCATTGCCGACACCAAGTTTGAGTTTGGTCTGGACGAGGAGACAGATGAGATTGTCCTCATTGACGAGGTTCTCACCCCCGACAGCTCGCGCTTCTGGCCTGCGGATGAATATGAGGTTGGCCGGGACCAGGACAGCTTCGACAAGCAGTTTTTGAGAAATTGGTTGACCAAGGAGGGGTTCAAGGGCAAGGATGGTGTTGAGATGCCTGCTGATATTGCTCAGTCCACCAGCGAGAGGTATTTGGATGCTTTCAAACGTCTGACTGGCAAGACATTGCAAGAGGCTCTTCAGGGGTAAGGCGTCATCGTGGTCAGCTGCGGGGTGGTGAGAAAAAAAGATGCACCGAGAATGAGGGGCAGCATCATTATCTCTCTTACCTATTTAATCAAGCATTGATTGCTGGACCAGGGCAACCAGGTAACTCGGGGGCATCTACCACCTTGCAGTTGATGTAGGAAAGAAGATGCGATTAAGCCACCGGGCGTCTTCAGAAGTGGTGATCCCCATTTAACAAGTGTCCTCCTCTGAACCCTTGCTGTCTTCGTTCACATCTCTTCACACATGGCTCGACAGACCGGGCCGGAAAGGTCCCGCTGTGATTGCTGTCAATTGGGGCCCAAAGATGCAGATTTAACAGTGACATGCATGGGATTGTCGGGTTGGCCTATCGTATCGAGATGGGCATGTCACAGAATAACAATAGTGTGGTGTGTAGAACCCCTCATTGGCCCTCCGCAGGCAAGCACCATGGGGACGGGTAATGCTGCCCGCTGTCGGGTGTAGCGTGGTGGAGGAGGCTGTTTTCCCCCCAATGATGCCGACATTCTAGGACGGCGCCGGGTGCTTCACCTGGTTGGATACTGATGAATGGGAATGCCTGTGTTGTCAAAGTCTTGCCCGTTAGGGGTCCTGATAAAGACGGAGCGGTTGCATCTCCACTAGAAAGTTCGGTGGGTCGACCTGGTAACCCAGTGCTGCTGGCATCAGTCAACCGCAAAATTCTGGGAATGACGGGATTTTTGGATGCATGCTGACCACAAATTCTGCAATGTCTGGTGATATTGCCAAGTGCCACCACTCCCAAAGGAGACGTTAGCGGATTACGCTGCTGAACACCCACTGAAGATGTGCGGCGGACGGAGGGGCGGGCGAACCAGGCGCCCACTCAGCGTCGGTTCCAGGTCCCATGTCGACCGGCCGCGGTCTGGAAACAAAGATCGACGGAAACCGGTCCTCCACATCCCACCTCCCCACGATTGTTGCTTCAGCACACCTCACATTTCTCGTCAACAAGCCAGGCCGGCCCGAAAAGACGGACACTGGTGTAAGGATGGAAAGAAGGCCTTTCTTCTGAACTGCTCAACGCTCTTTTGTTCCCCTCTCCTAACCAACAGCAGCTGAGCTAACCCCCCCCCCCGCCTTGCCGCACACTGTTGGTCACCTGGCAAACTCGATTCGGGTTGCACGTCAACCTCGATTTCCTGATCTCTGGTTGCGACTTCCCCCAACCTCTACACTCGCGTGTCGCATTGGAAAACAACACCATACGTCAGCAACAGATAATGCATTGCGCCCTGCCAATCCGCCCATACGGCCGTCCATTTTTCTCCTTCCATCGCGAAAGCTGATTCTCTTTACCCGCATCCCACCCGCCACTTACACACCACTTCCGACCTTGAGAACACAGCCATGCGCTCCTCTTTCTTGGAGACGAGCATTATCGATCTGCTAGAGGCCGACCCGAGACCTTCGTTCATTGTCGCCCTCATCCCTCACCCGCCCACTGTCGTCTACACAAACCCGGCCTTTGGGGAACACCCGGGCCTCCTCGAGCTTGTAACAGCCGCAAAGGAAGACAATGCCCCTCTATGGGAATGGATCTCGGGCGGCTCGACGGCAACGACCGCCGGGCCGTCACTTTCTTACTCCGACACGTACTGGACGAGAGCAGTAGTAAATGAAGAGATGGTGGTAGTGGGCGCAAACGAGCAGGCGAAACCACCCTCCAGGCCCGTACCGCCCACAATACGAGTCGAGTCGATGACCCCTGGCCCTGGGCCAGACAAAAGCATTGCGGAACCGACGCCTCGGCGCACGAGGCCGCCTGTTGAATTTGCGGAGACGGATACTATTATTGAGATAGCATCGGAAAGACCCCCCTCCGCACCGGTCTCACCGGCTCGACCGGTACATGCGCTGGATAACCGGACTAAATCTACATCTGCCGTGGTTCAGACTACTACAAAAGACCGGCTGGCTTTGCGCGCTGAAACTGTTCAGTCTTTGTCTCTGGAACGGTCCGCCTCAGACCCAGGATGGATTCTGCCCGATATCGACCCAGGTAAAAGTTCTTTTTTGTTTTGATACAGAACATAGGCTGACGTGCAATTCCAGAGGAGCCGTTTTTCGGAGATGTAATCGACAGTGTGAACTGGGCCGCAACCCCACTTGGGCCTCAGAAGAGCTGGTCTTCGAGACTGGAGCAGACCTTCAACCAAATCCTCGTCGACAGTCGGCCAATAGCACTGTATTGGGGTCCGGAGTACACTATGATTTATAACGAAGCCTATAGCAAACTGTGCGGTTCTCGGCACCCGGAAATGCTGGGAATGTCTGTGGATGACGCTTGGCACGAGGCAGGAAAGATGCTCAAGGATACGATGCGGAGCTTTAGCCTTAAGCAAAAGGGCGTTGTGGAGGACGAGTGGAGGTTCTTTATTGAGCGCGAGGCCGAGGTGGAGGGCGGTCCGAACTGGCAGGAGGAGACGTATCTCAAGTGGTCGCTTATCCCCGTTGTTGAAAACAATGAGTATTTGGGATTCATGCATGCCGTGGCCGAGACGACGAGTATGAGGTTGTGGGAACGGCGGATGAAGATGCTGATTGATTTGGGCGAGGTTTTGATCACAGCGAGGGACGTCAAGAGTTATTGGGAGAAGACGATCGAGCAGCTCAAGGCGGTTGACCCTCAGTACGACATTCCGCTGGCGATTCTCTACAGTGTTGACGAAGACCCCGAAGCTTCTTCTGTCCCCCCTTCTCCTAGCCTGGGACCTTCCAAACTTTGCCGGTTGGAAGGGGCATTGGGTGTGCCCGAGGAGCATCCTATTGCTCCGCATACGATCAGCTTGCGCATGAGTGATGACGGACTTGCGGCAGCCTTCAGAGAAGCGCTCAAGGCACCCCACCCGCTCTTGTTACAGACGCATGATGAGAGTCTGCCAACACATCTGCTGGAGGGTCTGCAGTGGAGGGGATTCAACGACGACCCCTGCCGAGCGGCCGTCATCTGTCCGGTCCGACCTACCAAGAAGGAGAATGTCATGGGCCTTCTCTTTCTGGGGCTGAATCCCCGGCGCCCGTACGACAACGATTACAGGCAGTACATTTCGTTACTGAACCAGAAGCTCGCGACATCTCTGGCATCGATTGTGTTGTTGGAGGAGGAAGCGAGACGGGGCCGCAACGCTGCTGAGCAAGCTGCGTATGATCAGGCTATGCTCAAGGAGAAACTTGCGGTTCAGACCAAGGAAGCAAACGAGTCGATTCAAATGTTTGAAGCCGTGGCTGAGTTCGTGCCGGTGGGCATGTGCTTTGGAGATCCGGAGGGAAACATCACTTTTGCCAATGATGCCTGGTATAAGATTACAGGGTATCCTGGGACGGGTCCGGTGAAGAGCTCTGGGTTCTTGGCGTGCATTGTGGAGGAGGACAGACAGATGCTTGTGTCGCAGTATGACAGGCTCAAGTCGGTGAACAACGTCGAGTTTGAGTTTAGGGTGAAGCAGCAGGCCAATTTGGAGGCGCCGCTGACGAGGACGTCGCCGAGTTTTGAGAAGGCGGGGCTGGATCTGTCGTCGGTGGAGGATTTGAAGGAGAGGCATGTTCTTGCTGCCGCGAGGGCGGAGAGGGCGGTGGATGGGAGCATTCTGAGGGTATTGACCTGCCTTACGGACGTTACTGCGCACAAGAGGGCTGCTGAGGAGGCGGTCAGACGGGCTCAGCAGGCGGAGAACTTGAAGAGGATGGCCGAGTTTGCAACGGTTGGGCTTTATGACATGGATCTGGAGGGGAAGCTACTAGGGGCCAATAATGTCTTCTTTGAGATGTGCGGGCTCGAGAAGGTTGACCCGTCCGAGGTCGAGCTTCGGCCCTGGAAGGATTGTGTGTGTGAGGAGGATCACCTGCAGATTACCGAGAAGATTGAGACGATGGTGAGGCAGGACAAGGTGCAGAATGTGGAGGTTCGCTTGAAGACGGCGTGGACGGCCGACGACGGGGCTGGCCACAAGGTCATCGTGCCGAACCGTTGGGTGCAGGCTACTTTGATGCCGGTGCGGACGACAGAGGGGCAGATCCAAAGCTTCACGGGCTGTCTGAGCGATGTTTCATTGCAGAAGTGGCAGCTTGACATGGAGAAGAAGAGAAAGGAGGAGGCGATTGAGTCGAAGCGACAGCAGGAAAACTTTATCGATATGACTTCACACGAGATGCGGAATCCGCTAAGCGCGATCGTCCACTGCGCAGATGCCATCATCGCCACGCTTGCGAGGGTCCAGGAACTGGTCAGCAACCCACCTTGCGGCTCTGCAGCCTGTGCGGCTCTTCCGAGACCCGAGTCTCGCGATGGGCTGTCGCTGAACACAGACATTAGTGAGGACTGCAGCACAGATGTGATTGGCCTCATCGAGAGCAGCATCGATAGTGCCGAGACCATTGTCGGATGTGCCCAGCATCAGAAGAGGATTGTGGACGATATTCTTACCATGTCGAAGCTCGACTCGAAATTGCTTGCCATCACGCCCATCACGGTCAACCCGATTCTCATGGTTCAAGAAGCGCTCAAAATGTTTGAGATTGAGGCTCGCAGGGTGGATATCAATCTGAGCATGGTGGTCGACCAGTCTTACCGCGATCTCGGGATCAAGTATCTGGACTTTGATCCGTCAAGGCTGAAGCAGGTTCTCATCAATCTTCTTACCAATGCTCTCAAGTTCACTAAGACAGGACCGACGAGAAATGTGTCGGTGGCCATCAGCGCCAGTCTTACCCGACCGACGGAGGCGGCGAGCTCTAGTAAGGTTCAGTTTATCCCTCGGTCGGAGGAGGACTACTTTGGACATGACCCGTCCAATCCTGCTCCCCGCACCCGCGGGAAACCAGTGTTTGTCATGTTCGAGGTCAAGGACACGGGACAAGGTCTTACCGATGAGGAGAAGAAGAGCCTCTTCAAGCGCTTTGTCCAAGCCTCCAGTCGCACCCACGTCAAGTACGGCGGGTCAGGTTTGGGGCTGTTTATCAGCCGCCGGCTGACGGAGCTTCAAAACGGGGCGATAGGTGTTGCCAGCCAGCCGGGGGTGGGCAGCACGTTTGTCTTTTACATCGAGGCTTCCATCCCCAGCGAGGAAGCGAGACAAGAAGCCGAGGCGGCGGCGCTGGCGGCAAGCAAGATGTCTGCTCTTAAGCTGAGTGGGAAGGTGAACGGCATCGGCAACTCGGCCAGTAGACGGGCGGCGAATGGGGGCTCGCCGAGTGAATCGACGGTCATCACTCCGGGGGGGAGTGTTTCGAGGCCTGGTCCGATGACCCCATCTACAGGGAGCGAGGTCAGCACCCCGCCGTTGTTTCCGTCAGGGTTGTCGACTACTTTTATTCCGTCAACCAACAGCCTGTCTACCCCTCCGCCAACGATCAGCGGGATTCTGGTCGTGGAGGATAACCTGATCAATCAGCTTATTACTCGTCGAGGGTTGGTGAACATGGGTTTCAATGTCGATGTGGCCAATCACGGGGTGGAGTGCCTGGACAAGTTGAGGAAGACGGATCGGTTTGTTTTTTCGGGCAGTGATGAGGAGGAGAGCAGCAGCAGAGAGAAGAAGTTTTCCCTGTCGGTCATCCTGATGGACATCGAGATGCCTGTGCAGGATGGCCTGACGTGCACGAGGCATATTCGGGAGCTGGAACGGAAGGGGATGATCAAGGGGGGGAGGATACCGATCATTGCTGTGAGTGCGAATGCGCGGATGGAGCAGATTTTGGAGGCGAAGGAGGCGGGGTGTGATGATGTTTTGGTGAAGCCGTACAGGATGCCCGAGTTGTTGGAGAAGATGAGGGTTGTTGTTGCGCAGGTGAATGGGAATGGGGTGGAGAAGAAGGAGAATGGGGAGGAGGTTACATGATGTTGTTGTTTCTTTCTTTCTTTCTTTCTTTCTTTCTTCACTGCTCTTATTTATGGGGTGCCGGGGGAACATGGGGGTATTTCTAGCATTTAGCAGAGAACAGGCGCGACTTTTTTTGGCACTGGGGAGCATGGCTTCTTTTTTTTATAAATGGGGCATTGTTATCAATCCATGGTAGGGGAGTTTTTGGTGTGTGGATGGGGATTGGGACTGGTTGGTGAATATTTAACAGTGAATTAAAGTCTTTTATTTTGGTTGTTGTTGTTGGTGGTGGTGGTGTCTGGGGGGTCGTGTGTTGCTGAGATATCTATTTGCTGTTGTTGTTTGTTGTGTGTGTTTAGTCGTGATAGTTGATGTTGGGGTTGGTGGTTGGCTGTTGGTTGTTGGTGATGAATAATAATGATGATATCAGGACTTTATTTTTGACTTGTTATCTGACTCATGCAGTGAATGGGACTGTCTGACCTCCACTTCCTTTTTTTTTTTTTTTTTTGGGTGTCAGCTAGTCTTGACTGCGGCCGCCCTTGGAGCCACCAGTCAACTGAGACATTGGCCATGAGGCAGACAACTTTCGACAGCGGGCGGACGTCGAAGATGGGGGAAATCCGGAGGCGTAGACCGGTCTTCTTTTATTCCCTGGAAACTTTTCTGATCACCAGTTTTGGTGTCTGGAGCTAGTGGGTTGTTTGGCGGTTACACGACGACACCTTGACACGACAGGCTGGAATGATTCGACATCGGGGGAAGATGCGGGGGGTGGTGAAAACCTTGTTGGTCCATGGAGGAGGGAGCTGTCGGCCACCACCGCCGCTTCCACCCTGTCATGAATCGGGCAGCTCTTTCGGCGGCGTTCCTGTAGTACGACGAGCCGCCGGGTTTGGTGTGGGTGCCGGAGGGGAAGGGGGCGGAGGCCGGAATAGGGGTCAACAAAGGGTATAATAATCCAGTACGAAGCACAACTCAACAGAGGATCAATTCCACCCTTGGAGCAGCTCACAGGAAAAACAGGGGGCTTTTCGAGAGGAAAATTTTCACTGCAGTGACAGCCACTACGCCAACAACAATAACAACAACAACAACAATGGGTTCAAGAGGCCAGCAGATCTTCCGGACGACCATGTTCAAGGTCCCCGATCCGGCGAACCAGAAGAAGTTGGTGGAGATGTACAACAAGCTTGCTGAGGAGCAGAAGAAGGTTTTTTCTTTCTTCCCCCCCGGCCCCGGAAAGTCCGAAAGGGGTTTGGTTGAGAGGCTGATTGATGATATATGTGGGAACAGGACGGCAAGCCGTACATCCTCTACGCCTGCGCCGGCACCGCGAATCCGGATCAGAGATCGAAGGGGTATACCGTTGTGGCAAACATGAAGTTTGCCAGTTTGGATGATATGAATTATTATGACAACGAGTGCCCCACGCATGCGGCGTTGAAGAAGGCCGGGGCTGGGTTGGGGGTGGAGGAGCCGCCTTTGGTGGTGTACTTTGAGGGGACGCCGGCGTTGATGGTGAACTAGTTGATCGGGGCAAAGGTGTCGAGCTGAAGATGGGAATGCTAAAGTTTATCTAGTCGACTGTGAATACTTTGGCCTGACCTTGCCCTGCCCCTGGCTCAAAGGTGCTCTTTCAGTTCCCCCCTTCCGCCTTCCTCTTCAACCCCCCATCCACCCCTCAAACCCCTTCCTGACCCCCTCTCCCGCAGCCAACTTGACCACAACCGCCAAAAGCCCGTAAAACGTCTCCCAGTTTCTGTACTCTGTCGTCACTTTCCCATCTGGCCCCTCAACTTCGATAAACTCCTGGATTCTCTCACACTTGAGCATCCAGTCGGGCTGCGGACCGATCTGGATCCAGCCGATCCTGTGCCCGATTACCTTCTTGCTGGTGGGGTCGACGATGTCCTCCAAAATTGAGACGCGCTCCTGAGACTTGGTGGATGGCTTGGAGTCGGGTGAGGTGTTGAAGTGCACATCGAAGGTGAAGACTGTGCCGAGGTGGAATTGGTCTGGGGAGGAGGTGGTGGAAGGGGGTTGAGAGTCGATTTCGACGAGGCGGCAGAAGGGGTTCCAGGAGGGGTCTGGGGAGACGTTAGTACGTGATTGAGAATAAGTGAAATAAACGGTGAGGTGAGGCAAGCTGTGATCATGAAATACAAGAGATGGTTCGCAATGAAGAACATGACGTCACAGTCGAGTGTTGTAAAAGGTGAATAATTTGAGACATACAGTCTGCCGGGCTGCGGACGATATCAAGACATTTTGACGGGGGCGCGTTGATGCGGGTTGAGCACGCGATTGAGAAGCTGCCGCCGGCGCCGTGAGACGGGGTTGGGAGAGGCGCGGGGAGGATGGCGGCTTTGCCGGCGGGGAAGGCCGCGTCGGCGGGGAGGGAAAACGGAGCCATTGTTTGACTAGAGCGATGATGTCTAGTTGGAGATGTCCCAATGCAAGAACCCGAGAGAAACTCGGGCGGTTTTAATCTGTTTGTCGATGATGGACCACGCGATAATGTTGGAGGTTGGAGCTGTTGGGTGTTGGTTGATGCCAAGAAAATTGGACATCATGTTGCGGCGTAGACCTTGCCCCCCCTCCGTTAATTTGATGGTCACACTATGAATTGCCCTGTTAGTTTGATGCTTCATGATTATTTTGGAGTTCTCAATTGAGGTGGTTCTCAATACAACAAGGTAGGTGTCTTGATCACGGTCTGTCTGAAGCTAGACCAGCCAGATCTACTCGGGTTGTAGGTGTAAGACACCGGATGGGATGGATGTGTATAACGGACGATAAGGCAAGTTCTCCAAGATAAAAATCCAGAAAGTTGATTTCCAATTTTACAGTACACTTACTACCTACCCGCCATTATATAAGTAGAGATAATAGCTCTTCAACTGCACTTTCGTAAATTTAACTACTATATCATGTATATACTGCTAATATCTTATGAGCATAATTACTCGTCTATTTTTATTATATACTTTAATTTTTTTACTTGTAAAATATTTTTTATATATAAAATTATATATAAATATTATTTACAACTATAAAAATATAGTAGAAATAATACTATACGTAATGTAGTATACCGCAGTAATGTCAATAAATTAAAGTTATTTGTAAGTAATATATTAGCCTTGGTAGGTAGTGGGCTTACTTAGCTTTAGCAGGTGACTTATCTGTGAGTGCCTAATTGTGGCTTGGGTAGGTGTTAAGGTGGTAGATATGGCCTTTTTTCTAATGTTAACTCTCTAGAATTTTACTTTGGAGAACTTGTTTTATCGCCCGTCATAGATGTGACCTGTAAGATCTGGTACTAACCTCGTCACGCATTTAGGGATCGGAATTGGTCTGTGACGGGCATGGCGTGGGATGGCGCTCCTGTAGGTGATGAGCTAGCGACTTCATCTTCCAACTTTGACGGCTGTCAAGGGATGGAACAGACCGTTGAGCAAGATGTAACAGACGAGTGCTTCTATTGGGCGGCCAGACAACTTAGGACTCTCAACCGATTAAACTGTATTGCAAGTCTCAATGCTATCTTCAAGCGTCAAACAACAACCTGAGAGGTCTGTCCAGTGACTTCTTTAAATCCCCTTGGACGCCACAAACCACCGACTCTCTTTTATCAGCAATCACGACGTGCCAGGCAACGTCGTCTTTCTGGCAGGACTGCACAACCTGGACGACCGCTCCTGCATCGGAGACGGGCGTCGATAAGTTAAGCTTTCTTCCCCAGAAACCACAGAGATGCGAATTGCCAGCCCTAATCGCAATCTGTTCTGCCTGGTTCGTCCGTTTGCACGCCGTTCCGAGCAACCAAACGAAGACGGATATTGACTCTCGCTTGACCACACATCTATACTATCTGTTTACACCAAAATGCTCGACGGCAAGATGGACCCCAACGATGTCTATCCATCAAAGCCTTTAGAGCCCACCGAGGTGTGTTGACTCGACATTGTTTGACCGGCGTAGTCACTAACTGGAAACCATTTTGATACCAAAAGCCACCATTGGCCGCGCCACCACAACAGCAGTATAACGAACCTATGCCTGATGCGACGGGACGCACGTCACAAAGCCAAGATGTTGATATGAGAGATACTCCCCCAAAGTCACCAGAGGGACACGATTACCCAGATAGTGCCGCAACAATGGGACGCTTGGAGCAACCCATTCCTTTGGCACCTAGGGCACCAAAACCGCCGCAACAGTCCCCCCGGGAACCTCCACCTCCATGGCAGCCTGTTCACGTATCGCAATACGGACACACAAATCGACAACCGATCCCAGAAGGATACACAGTACAGACGACGGTAGCTACGGGCCAACAAGCTCTAGTGGTACCTCAATATCACCCTCCATCAAATTGTCCAGCAGCGTCTGCAGGACAAGCGCACCCAGTGCAACCCTATCGTCCGCCACTGGTATACTCCCCGTCAGTTGTTCTCTCCTTCGATCCTGGGTATCAGCATAGTTTGAAGCCCAGGATCTATCGCCATGTTCACCGCGGCATTATTCACGAACTTGGTCAGTCTGTCCCCTCTCTTTTGTCCACCTCCCGCACTTTACAGCACCTAATCACGATTTTCAATAGAGTGTATCCCCATGGTCTACAAATCCGCGGGAGAAGAGACCAGGGTGATCTGGGAAGTTATCCAGGACGGCCATCACCTTAATTATAGTGATGAACCGAACTTTCTCCTGTCCCCCTAGCAGCTGGAGGAAAGGAATCGATGTCGAGGTGAGACATGAGGCAATGGTTAGCAATACAAATACCCATCATGTGCTGAACAACATATCACTACCTTGGCGTTGCATTTTTAGGGGACTTGGTAGCAGGAAAAAGACAGCGGAAATACCTTAGCGAGGCAGGGCCTACAAAATGTTTGTAAATAGCCAAAAACAACGCAAGAACAAGAACTACCTACATGACTCTGTCCAATCCGAGGGGTTGTAACGGCTGATACACTGAGCACCGCTCACTCACTCTGTCAGGTACAACATATGAACACAGCTACTGTCAATCACATATGTAGTTGACACACGACACGGGGCTAAATTGTGCACTGTTGGATACCCAACCAGGTTCTGAACTGTAGGTATATTGGGAAAGGTAGTCAAGGTGGTTTCGGGGGGTTGCCCACCTCTCTGTCACCCTCCCCTTTTTTGATTCTTTGGTCCACGAGTCAGCTACCTACTCAACAAGTGGTAAACAGATACACCAAGAGGTGCGGCGTCGCACAGCACAATACACACAACAACAACACACACACACACACACACACACACACACACACACACACACACACACACACACACACACACACACACACACACACACACACACACACACACACACACACACACACACACACACACACACACACACACACACACACACACACAGAGAGAGAGAGAGAGAGAGAGAGAGAGAGGCAGCTTTCCACCACGCAGATCCCACCCATCAGATTCACCTTCACTTCATCTCGATATGAGACATCACCAGTCATGGTCGAACAACAAGCGTCTCTCTCTCTCACACACACACACCCACTCACTTGATGGAGAAACGTGAGTAGAGTGCCCGGCTGACAACGTTGCACAGCATGCTCCCACATGTCTCAACACCTCCTCTTTTTCATTGTTGGAAAACTTCCCACAGCCGTTCACCCTCATCATTCTCTGGATTTTGTTGCTCTCTCAGTCACCCTGATCTAGTACCCCCGCCTACGACTATCTAAAGACCAGTCAAGAAAACTCACGTAACCGCAGATCTTGAGAATACAAAAAAGGGGCATCACCCCAGGCAACAGCAACAACAACAACAAGAACAGCAGCAGCATTTAGAGCCCTGACTCGCAAGGTAATCTGACATGACAATGACACAACTTAATATCATATCCACTAACATACCCGTTAATAAACAAAAGCTCTCTCCCCCAACTTCAACAAAACTCTGTCAGAAGAATAAAACGTCCAAAAAAGCCAAACCTAAAGTTAACCTACCCCCAAAGAATAGAAAGATGGCCCCCCAACAGAAAAAGAAAGATATAACCCCTCCAAAAACGTGGTGATATACATAAAAGGTTCAAACACCTATACCAACTAACAACCCCACACCGCTAAATGAAAACGCCTGTTAAACGTAAACAAAACATCTCGCTTCACCCAGTCAACCCCCCTCAACAAACAAAAGACAGGGTATTTCCCAAAAAAACCTCTTCAACATCAAGAAACCTCTCCCCCCAGAATCACCCCATCAAACTTTTGACACTGCTCGCACTCTCCAATTCCATCTCCCTCTCTTTCCTCCCACCACCTCCCCTGCCAACCTGATGCCCTTCCATAACCTCCACCACCGTCTTCTCTCCTCCCTTCCCTCTCCAAGTCCCACAAGCAACAACAGCTGATACAACCGCCACCCCCAAAAACACCCACATTATCTTCCCAAAACCGCCCACATAAACCTCCACCACCCTGTTCCTATCATCGACCCCCAGCCTCAAAATCCCATACAAACTCTTATGCACCTCCTCCAACCCCTTCCCCTTCAGCACCCCGCTCAACTCCCCCTTAAGGCGTTGATTCATCAATATCCCCCCTACCGCCAACCCCAGCGCGCCTCCAAACACCCTCGCCTGCGCCACGGCCCCCTGCGCAGCAGCCAAATCCTCGCTTCCTGCTTCCACAGCAGCGATGATGGTGGCGCTGGCAAAAGACAGGCCAACTCCTAGTCCATACACAGCCGTAAACCCCAATAATTGCCCTAGGGGAAGTTTGTTTCCAGCGCGGGAGTCAAACCCGACTGTTAGTCCCAGTCCAAGAACTTGGACTAAACTGCCGATGATTAATGTATGAGAGGTGAGGTCCCTTTTCTTGGAAACCAACCCCCCAAGAAAACTTCCAAAGGCGCAACATCCAAGCATAGGCAACAAATGAACCCCCGCCCAGAGCGGAGAGTCAAAATATGCAACCTGAAGCCTCTCGGGGATGTTAATCACGAGGGCGATGTAGACGAACCCGGATAGTAACGTGTTGCTGTTCACATCAGTACCAAGTTCAGACAGGGAGAAAAAGACAAACTTACACCAAAACACAAGCATAAACCCTCCCCTTGACCAACCCAACCGGAAATATCCCCTCAATCCTCACCTTCCCGCTTTCTCCCCCTCGATACAAATACCACTCCCACACTCCGAACAACACAAAACTCACCACCGAAATAGCCAACGACCATATTATGACCGGGCTATCCCACCGCCAGACATACCTCCCCGCCTCCTGCAGCGCAAACACTAGCAATATCGACGCCAGCGCCAACAGCGTGTTCCCAATAAAGTCCACCCTGGCGATCTTGTGCCAGAACCCCCCCATCTTGGCCCCCTGGTGTTGATACTCCGCCTCCCTCCTCCCAAACGCCATCCTCTCCCACGGCCACAGAGTCAAGATTCCCACCATGGCCAAGACCCCAACCGGTATATTGACCCAAAAAACCCCCCTCCACCACCACCCATCACTTATCCCCCCTCCCATCACCGGCCCAAGCACAAAACTCACGCTCAACGTGATCCCCACCAACCCCCCCACCACCTCCGGCCTCGCCGGTCCTTGCTCAACAAGACAAACCTGCGCCAGCGAGTACAGCCCCGATCCTCCCACTCCCTGAACCGCCCTCCCCGCAATCAACTGCGTCATTGAACCCGCCCAACCGCACCAGATCGACCCGAGAGTAAACAACAGCCATGCCGCCAGCATAATTGCTTTGCGGCCGTAAATGTCGGATAGCTTGGAGAATCCCACGGCAAAGGACATGTACGTCAGGAGATACGAGAGGATGATCCATGAGATGTCTCGCGTGTTTTGGAAATCGCCTGCTATTCTGTAGAGAGAGGTTGAGACGATTGAGGTGTCGAGGCAGGAGAACATTAGGCCTAGGCAGATTCTGAGGCGGGTTTAGAGGAAGTGGAAATGGCAAGGGGTTGAAGATGGGGAAACATACACGAGAGTTAAAAGGACCTGACGCATGACTGGTCTCTTTGAAGGTGGCTCTGATAGCTTCTCCTCTTCAAATTCTAGTTGTTCGGCGGTGTTGGTTACTGTCATCGAGGAAGATATCGAAGCGGGTGATGCCCGGGGGTGGTCCTCGCCATCCATCGAGGACAGGGATGGGTTGGGGTAAGAGAGTGTCATTGTTGGCGGCGGTGTTGTTGTTGTTGTCATTGGTGTCCTTCGTGATCTTGGACTACGGAAAGGCGACTTTGCTGGTGTTGGTGACAATGACTCGACCAAAAAAGACGCCTATGCGGTGTTGGTGTTTGTTGTTGGTGCTGTCGTCGTGGCCTCACCGTCCCGTAAACGGTCCAGGCGAGCCAGTATAATGTCTTGTTTTTCCCCAAAACTTCGAGATACCCAAAAACAAAAGACCTCGGCAACAGTAAGGCCGTTGCGCAAACGCAGAAATGAAAAGCCAGGAGTACAAAGTTGGTTGGACTGGTAGTTCAAGTCTGCTTCAATGTAATGGAGCCAAGCGGATGACAGGACCCGGTCTCCTGGTTCGGTTCACTGGGGCAGTCGTACTTGCCCTCCCTCTCAGTCAAGATGGAGTCTGAAGCAGCAGCTCAAGACGGAAACTGCTTGGTTGCAGAGAAAACCCACCTGGGAAAGAGAGGATCGGCCTCCCAAATACCTCGATACTCCTCCTGGTTACCCTAAGAGCTTCCTCGTCCTTAACGTGCGCTCTGGACCACTTGGCTGATGACTTGTCTGACCACTTGACCAGACCGGGCCGCCGGGGCCAGGCTTTTGCGAGCGGAGATATGAGACAGGTTTGTACTTGTTGCAGCGATCAAGAGACATCGAGAATATCCGCCTTGACTTGCAGTGTCTCGCTTCTCACTCTCGCCCGCGACAGCAACAATGCCGGAAACAACTGCGGATGGCTTGAGGCCGTTTTTTGACGTGCTTTCAAGCCCTGTGCTGCCTACATGGTGCCACTTGAGCAACAGCATCCCGGGCAAGACCGACTAGAATCTCCCCTTGAGGAGTGAACTCCTCGGATTTGAGTCTGACTCTGCCGAGACCGCATGTTTCTCTAGGGTGTGACAATGATACAATGAGCAATGACGGGTTGGTTGTGCCAAGTGTCACGCGCATACAAGATGCTCTTTCTGGACCAGGATACCATACGCAAACCAGAACGCTGAGAGGGCAGCTGCATATGAGAGTCACTGGGAAGTGATGGTTTCGGGGTACAGGGCGCGTGGCTGAACTCCATCAGAAAGGCCTGATTCACCACATCTTGGGGACTATGCCTTGCTCTTCTTGTTCTTCGAGAGCTGGTGGAATCAGGTGAAACAGGGCGAGGGAAATCTCGATGGCCTCACTTCCGTATGCTCATCTGACTTTGTGTCATGTA
Source organism: Podospora pseudoanserina (assembly GCF_035222485.1). Taxonomy (NCBI): domain Eukaryota; kingdom Fungi; phylum Ascomycota; class Sordariomycetes; order Sordariales; family Podosporaceae; genus Podospora; species Podospora pseudoanserina. The sequence continues at coordinate 6,007,450 of NC_085920.1, read as the reverse complement.
TGACCAGTATGATCACTCGTATCTATCTGAGGTGATCTGGTCTCAGGTGTCCCCTTCTGGTTTAGGGAAACTGCGGGAGGATTCTGGATATGGGACCGCGTCCGTCCGGTCTTCCCGCGTGGTGACACAGATAGAACCATGCGCGTTGCAGTGCCGTTGCCGACGGTTGGCCTTGGGGGAAGGTACTGGTGGATTGCGGCATCTGTGGGTGCAGCAGGATCTGATGCTGTGTTATGAAACGGCGCGATCCAATGCCTGGGATGGTGATAGGAGGGTGATGCTGTCTCTGATATCTATATGTTGTCTCCCACGGTGGCGGCCATCGGTCTTCCTTTTGCCTCCTCCCGCACCAAGACATGCGTATTGCATTGCGCCAGAAGACTCTTTGTCATCCCCGGGAGATAACGAATAGATTGCTCGCAGCGAGGTGCGGGGGCGGAATCGGTGTCAAGACCAGAGACAACGGGGCCCTGGGCTGGGGACACGGTGGCACGTCGGCAGTTCAGCTTCATCAGAACGATCGAGGTAGGAGTTGGTGTCTCGAAGATCAGGCGGATGTCTGATTTAAGAGGGGAAGGTGTGTCGTCGTGTTTTGCGCTTTCGATCTGGAACTCAACAGGTGGTTCTTGGACAGATACTAAGGAAGTTTCTGGAAGCAATTAACGGCGTGAGATTAAGTTGTCAAAGACAAAATGAACCGCTGGAGCAGGAACGAGCGACAGGACAATCGTTCCTACTCCTCCAGGTTCTCCGTCGACCACTCCTCTATGGCAACTGCGGCCAGCTAACTGTTTGGCTGCGACTTGAGCTTGAGCCGCGAGAAAACGCGCTCTCTCTCAGGCCCGAAGCCTCTTGACTTCAGAAGACCTCGAGCATCATTGATGTCATGGTTTCCGCCAGTTCTCAACTATCAGCTGGTGTGTGGAGAAGAACACCTCTTTGTGTGTCGGCCGAAAACATCAAGAGACCGAGGAATTCGTCATGTTTATTTACCGCCGTCAAACCGGTGATGAATTATAACCTTGTCTGTCGACCGATATGGATACATAGCGGTTCATCAAACCGCCGATGGCCATAACTCCATCAACAGGAGGAGAAGGTGGGTTCGAGATGCCGCTTGCTTTTTGATGTTGGTGGTACTTATACCTCCCTCACCAGCAGTTCTGAACATCTGGCTGTCAGTATCCAGCTTTCACCATCAGTCAATATCAATTCAGCTTGTTCCTCGCATTCTAACTCTCACCAACCGCTATCATGCAGCTCGCCAAATTTGCCATCACCTTCATCGGTCTCTTCACCGTCGCCGAAGCCATCAAGAACTGCCAGAGCTACACAGCCGATGTGAGAGAGACTCTCTGGAACTCACCCGCCGAGATGGACTGCTACGCCATCCAAGCCACCGGCGAGAGCCAAGAATGGTCCATGAAAGTCCTCCCAGCCCCAGACACCACCTTGACAACGGTCCAGCTAACGCCGAAATAGTACTTACAAGGCCTCTGACGGTCAGGTGCAGCTTGCTGCATCTGCTAGCTGCCACCTCCAAGTTCGGGTCAATGGCGATGGCAACGAGATTATCTTTGGCAACCAGGATGCGGCTGAGATTGTCAAGTTGGCGATCTCAAAGTATCAGGCGACTCTCGATGGTGTTTTGCGTGTTGGCGGACAGGGAACAGTGACCTGTGGCGGCAAGTCGGCCAATTGGTCTATCCAATAGATTGGGCAAGATGGCGAACTCTCGTCGGACAATTCACTGTCCGCAGGCGGTACGAGTAAAGGAGGAAGATTAAAAGAAAAAGAAGCAGAAGGCAATCTATGATGACCTTTATTACAAAATAAAAGCAATCGAAGAAGAAAAGCCGTAGTTGGAATCGTACCTACAAAGGTAGTAGAAAGTGCAAAAAGCTCACCAAGCAGCGCAGTCCCTAATGGGAGGTACTCGGCTACGAAAACCACAGGTTTTACTTTGACTCGAACGGACGCCCCTTGGTACTCTTTGGTCCTCTTTGGTCCTCCTTGGTCCTTACCCAAGTCCGTGCCGCGACTCTCAATACTGCTAAGTCATTTGGCAAGAGCCGAGTTGGGAGTCTCGTTCGGTGATGAAAGGTGCAAGGAACTGGTACATATACCGTGGGAGCAATGTGGAGGGAGCAGCTCGATGTTGGCTGTTTGTTTACATTGGGGAAGTCCCACTTGCCCCTGAGGTACACACACCCTGATGTCACAAATACTGGTCAGAACTGACGAGAAGTCCAAATAATTTGCTTGAAGTTGATGGCTTGACACCCTTGAACCAGCCTGTTATTCTCGAGTCCCAAGTGCATCTTAGTAACGCGTACTCAACATCTTGACTGAGCAAACAGTTGCCCGTCAACAGCTATGAGAATCATTATTTAGCACAAATCGTGGCACACAAACAATCCACCTGATTGAAAGGCATGACCTCATTACCCACGGCCACGTCAGTCGAGCCTCCCGTCTTCATCTGCTCTATGGTCCTAGTTTTGACAGCCGCCAACTCCTGCTGGCAATTTGACCTTGCACAAAACGGGACCTTGAGGTTTCATTTCCGTTGGACACGGAAAAACACATCGCTTTCAACTTGAACCATACCAAGATCCTAAGACTCAGTCGAATGTCATTTTTGCCACTACAGAACTGCGCGGATCGTTCTGCGACGTTACCCTTTTCCTTTAATAAGGCATATTTCTTCCTCTAAGAAACTAAGAGTATTAAACACTCAACAAATCCATCTATGTCGTCGCACGACATGATATGCTCCCCTCACTGTTTCGGATGCTTGCTGTCAACCGCCCGCTCCCTCCCCCCATCCACCCTTTCCGAACTCGCTCGAGGGTCTTGTTTGTTGTCGGTCATGCCGCGCGCCAGCACAAGTCCAGTGAAAAGAGACAGCTTTATATGGACGGTATTACGGCAACCGGTCCGACGAAAACAAGTTGCATACTCGAACCATTCCCCCCCTTTTCACGACGGCCGACTCGTACCCGACCGTCCCACAGATCTCCAGTGCGTCATGAGTGGGAAAAAAATCTCGCCATAAAACACTATTCGGCACGGGCTAAGGCCTCGTGTCTTGGTTGTTTCCAATCCTGTCTCTGTTTACCTTACCTTCTCCCGTCTCACACACGTGGGAACTTTTTTTTTCTTGCCGTCATGCCTCCTTGATCACACCAACTTTCAGATCTTCAGTGGACGACACAAAATTTGGGACCATCCCCTTTTTGGATTTCTCGTCAGACAATGGAGCTGCCGCCGTCGTCGTCCGCGAATCAACCTGCCCGCAACACTGGAAAGTTGCGCCGGCTGGTGTCCAGCGTCCATCGCCATGTGAAGACGAAGAGTAGGTCCTTGTTGTCTCCGTCTGAGACCTCGGCAGAGCTGGAACAGTCGGACTTGCAACGGTGTATCGCCACCGTGAACTCTTACTCCAACCATTTGGGAGAGCTTAGGGGGCTCTGGGAGCAACACAACCACCTGCTATCGTCTCAGCCTGAGAGCAAGCAGCGGATTGACCTCATCATACAAAAGGCCCTGGCTGATATTGAGCATTGTGGTATGACGAATCGTTTGTCTCTTAACATGAACAGCATACTGATTTCGACACAGAAAAGATCCTTCAAAGATGCTCCCTTGCCGGCCTTGACGATGACGGCGAAACTCGCATGTGGAGAAAACTGAGGTGGGAGCTTATAGACAAACACAAATTCGAACACCACAAAGCCCAGGCCGAGCGCAATGACAACACCATCACGACTCACATCTTTGCGCTTCACCACCTCATCCTCGACCGGGCAGTCAGCAAGCTTCTCAACGGCACGAGGGCTCCAGCAACCAACTTGGCCACAGAAAACAGTGGTCATGGAGTGAACGGAAACCCCCCAGGAAATGCAGGACTGACGGTGCCTCGGTTGATCGTTACACGTCCTGGACTCCCTGCCAGCCCACGTCCGGTTCGTGGCACGAGCACGCCCCCGCCTCCACGGCCAGTCGGTGCTGGGAAGGGGAAGCAATCTTCCGAGCAGAGACAAAGACCTTCATCGGAGCCTGTGCGCCAGCAGCCGCAGACAATGACGTGAAAGACGTGCTGCAATCATAAAGGGTGTCATGCTGACGGTCCGGAACTACCGATTGAGGAGGAACAGTCCGCGCCAATAAAACACCAGGATGAGCCCCCAGTGGATGGCACAACAACCTCGACAACGGATTTTGCTGCTGCACCGACAACAACACCACAAGCTCGGGGGCGTGGAGAGAAGCGTCTTGGGGTCCATGCTGCAGTAAGGGGAGAATATCGGTGCTGATGTTGGGGGCATGGGCATCAAGCTCGTTCACTGATAGGCTGAGGGGGAGAGGGGGAGGGGGGGATGATGGAAGGTATGGATAATCGTTGTACTATATACCGTTTCAATCATGTCTTTTCTTATTTCTGGCACAGATAGTTGCTTAAAGTTGATGGAGCAAGCGATGTATAGGATGCATGTCTCGATCGTCATGGACGACAGATCATGAGAGCATGCTTGTGGCAATGGCAAATCTACGCTCATTTTAGCAATCACGAAACTGGAGAGAACATTTTTGGATGATTCAAACTATGAATTATGTAACTTTGAATGATGCTTGTTGCACGCTAAACAAATGGGCCCATATGAAACAGTAACGTGCTCAGCAAATCTTGAAAGCATCCTTTCACTCAGCCTTCTCCTCAGTCTTGGGCTCTTCAACAGCAGCAGGGGTCTCCTCCCCTTCCTTGACCTCCTCGACAGCCGCAACAATAGGAGCCTCCTCCCTGAGCTGCCAGACTGCCTCGATGATACTCATTCTGCAGCCCTCTGGTCTTTTGACGCCCTATTTCCCCCCCCAACTCTGTCAGCTAACATTCACCATAAGCAAAAAGAGACGTATTGTTGAGAAAAGTAAAAAAAAAAAAAAAACATTACCTTGAAAACAAACTCCCCCTTTTGATTCCCCTCCCCGGCCTTGGCGAACAACTCTCTGAACTCGGACTCGGTACGCTCCTGCGCGTTGAGCAGACTGAGCATCACGACATCCATGCGGCGCATGACCTTTTCGTCCCAGGGGTCTTCCTGCCCCGACCCCTCAAACAGGCAGTGATCATTAATAATGATGCGGGCGCCCGGCTTGAGGGCGGGGACGAGGTTGCGGAGGATCTGGAGCGCGTAGGGGGTCGAGTAATTGTGGAGGATCCAGCGGAAGAAGTAGACGTCCGCCTCCTTGGTCACCTGCTCGGTAAAGAAATCGTGAGGCAGCAGGGTGATCCGCTCGGCGACCTGAGCGTCGGACGAGATCGGCTTCGGCGCGCTGTCGATCGTCTTTTGCAGGTCCTGCACGACAAACTTCATGTTCTTCCACCTCTCCGCCAGGGCGACGCACATGAAGCCGTGGCTGCCGCCCACGTCGACCAACGTTCCCCCCCTCGCGTCGATCTCACCGAAGTCATACCCGCCCCTTTCCACGTCGACGAACCAAAACGGCTCGTAGCCCTCCCCGCCCGTCAGCGACACCATCGCTTTCCCCATGCGCTTGGCTCTGTCGGGGTCCTTGCCAAAGGTGACAAACATGGGTTCTTTGTCGACGGTGTTGAAGGCAAACTGGAACCCGGTCCGGGTGAGGGAGGTGGCCTCGGGGTGGGTTTGCAGGGCTTGGAGGACGTGGGCGGAGGCGGGGAGGATGTCCTCCCCGTTGAAGCCAACCCAGGCCTGGAGGTCAGAGTCCTCTGCCAGGACCCTGGAGGCGGCCGTGTGGGCGATGAAGCCGGGGGTGGGCTCGTAAAAGATCTTGTTGGTGATGGCGAGACGGATCAAACGGGCGAGGTTGATGGGGTCGAGCGTGGTTTTGGCCTGGAGGTCGGCGAGGGAGATGGGTGCGTCGAGGGGAACGAGCTTGCCGATGCCATAGTGGTTGATGGCGGCGAGGGCGAGCGTGTCAAGGAACTGGAGCACAAGTCAGTATTGTGAGGTGGTGGTGGGAGCGAAGAATAAAAAAAACACACCTCCCAAATCCCCCATCTCACACTCTCTCTCGGCCCATGAGCCAACAGCCCCAGCTCCTTCGTCGCCGAGATAATCGCCTTCCTGCTCTGGGCAATTTCATCTGGCAGCTTGGGGAAATCTGCCGGGGCACTGGCGTCAAAGCTCGGCATGGGGAGGTCATGCTCCTTCAAGTAGGCCTCGAGCTTCTCCGTCTCCCTGGTGATCTTTTGGGCCAGGGCGACCATCTCTGACGTTGTGGCCGGCGCCGCCGGACCCGGGGCCACGGATGGGGTAGCAGACTTGGACGAGGTAGCAGCGCTAGTACCGTTCGTCTCCGTGTCCTTGGTACCGAGGAGGGAAGCAGAGAGGGCCGAAAAGGAGCGGCGGTTGGACTTTTTGAGGTCTTTGGGCTCTCCCTCTGTTGTCGAGGCAGCATTGTTGGAGCTGCTGGGGCTGAAGATGGAACTGAGCTTGAGTTTGGCCATGTTGGGCGATTTCAAGTGTGGTTCTTTGTCGATAGAGGCAAAACTGAATTACACAATGACAACTTATGTCCTCCGAAAAAACTGGGGATACCGAACTGAATTCTGCCAGTTGAACCGTCCTATTAGGGGGGATCCGTTAGTTGAGTCCAACCAGTGCGATTTCTGCTCGGGGGTAAGATCAGATGAGTATCCAAAGGGAGATAATGGCGGAAGGATGATGAGTAGCTCGCTCCTAAACTGTCAACCATAAGCCACATCTCGATCATATGGCCCCCAGTCGATAAGCAGCCAAAAGTGATCACGTCCCAAGATGTATGCGTGTATCCATGTTGGCCTACAGTCGCCAGCAACAAAAGAAAAGGTCACATACCCGCAAGTATCAAAATTCAACGATGAGCCACCACGAGGTGAAACCTGGAGTCAAGAATTCCTATAAATCTCTATAAGCCAGGATCCGACAGAAAGGTTCCCACGTGGGACAAGGCGACCCGGGGCCGTCTCGCTGGTAAACGTACTATGCAGAAATGGCATGGGATTGTCTCATTAATGTGGTTACACCGAGATACAAAAACTCCAGTTATGAACGTCAGCGAAAAAAAGGAATAAAAATAGCAATGCTAATAAGTGATCACGTCCGGCTTGGAGAACAAGGGCAGAAGGCCAGAAGGCAGTCGATCGGTCGATATATCTGCGGTTGAGCTTCGTGATGGTGTGTGTGTTTGTGTGTGGTGTGTGAAAAGGGATGACAGGGGTCTCCTTGCAAGTACAAAGATCAGTATCTTTGATATGCTTCTTTTGTCGGATGGGGGAAAAATGAGAGAGGATTGCAGTCCGTGATGCTAGAGGTCCTTCACGCACATAACCGGGAGAGAAAAAGTCTTACCGTCAAAGCAAGAAACGCAGGTTGCCGACGCTTTATCGCCTTTTGGCAAAAGACCCAGCAGACGGGCCATTCCACCCCAAGGATGGCCAAGAGGGGGTTTGTGAAGGCACCAGGCCCCCTTTGGAGGGATAATCCCATGATTCCAAAGGGCCAAAAGGGGTGAGCCGCGACTCCAGTTGGGACTCCGTTCGACCTGCCCATGCCCCGCTGCCCGCAGCATCCCCAGTATGGAACCATGTCGTGGGTGCCTGCCCCTGCAGGTGCAGCGAAACGGCTCCTTTCTGTGCAGGCTAATGCATCCGCGAAGGAGGATAGTGTGGTAATTCACAGCAAACTATCGTCTTCTTCTCAAGTAAGATCCGTGATGCCGTCAAGTTGGTCCTACCGATTCTTTTCGGTATTTGACTCTGGTCTACCTACCGGCCAAAATCATCGTCAAGATGCCTCCAGCATCATCACCACAAATCGACAACCGTGTCCCTGGAAACCCAGTCGGGACTTCCCGGGCCTATCACAATAGATCAAAACTTCTCTTTCCTGCAAGCCATGCAGGTCAATCCGGCAAATTATCCTAGATTAAGCAGCCAAGGTGTCGGGTCGTTGTGGTGGTGGTGGTTCGAGCGTGGTTCCTCCGTGGTGGGGGATGGCGCAAAATACCCATGGGTCCTGTTTCGGAGAGACGAAGGCAAGGGGAAGGGTGCCGGGAACAGAGATGCCCATGTCCCACTGAGTGGTGTCTCTGCCCAGACATGCAATGGTGGTGTCCTAATTATGCCCAATCAGAGAGCAACACAAGCAAGGAAGTGCATGATTCATTTGGTCGATTTGCAGCTCTTGGGTAGGTTCCGGTCTCTTGGAAACTGCCCGGCGCCCGCCCCGGGGGAAGTGTTGAGGAGGTGATTGATGGGATGTTCGGAAATTCCCCCAGCCAAACGGGTAAAATTGCTGGTCTCGGCGGGCAGCGCGGGAGGGTGGGGACAACGGCCGCAACCCACCGGTATCCATAGCTTCTGTTTCTGTTTCTTCTCTAGCAGTCTAGCCGCTCCGCATCATGGTCATGGTATCCGCACAGCAGTTCGCTGTCGTTCTGTCGGGTCTGGTATACTTCCCCACTCACGACAACTCCTGTCGAATCACGGCGGGGGGCGTATGACATACATGTGGTGAGCAAGGTGAAAATAGGCTCACCGCATTAGCGTACATTGGTCATGAGAAAACATGTGTGGTAAGCTGTCATCTTGGGTAAGCGGTCTAGTTCCGCCGCCCTTCTCCTGCGTGGTACTTGTCTCACACATGTGGTTGGCCTCTTCATGTTGTGTTGACAGCTCAAAGCCCTTTGACAGGAGAGATACCACATTGGCACTGGCAGCACAAGATCCATGCGTTCCTTGACATCGGAAAGGATTCAGACATGACGTGCATTATCCAAAAGAAGAACAAATGTTGGTATCGTGCATGACCGTGAAACAAATAACCTCCAAACAATCCCGAATACTGTCCATCACGCCGGTTTCTGTCCGTAGATGATGTGAAACGGCATATACAACAAGCAGCTATTGTCCTTGTATGCTCTCCTAACCTCCATCAGCAGCATCTCCACGTCCGACTGTGACCACCCAAGCCCTCTTGTCAAGGGACCGAGAGCAATTGCCTGGATGCCGTCAAGCAAAATAGTCCTCCAATACAATCCCACCGTTTTCAAGATCCTGTTCTTGGGCCACGTCCCAATGGGTATCTGCAGCACCCTCTCCGTGACATTGACAAACCCAGCGTCACGCATCTTATTCGCAAGTTTGCCCCCGGCAACGGCGTGGAAGTCGACACCGAGCCGTTCTAAACCCTCGTTGATCAAAGACCAGTACCGCGCGATAGGATGGTTCGGCGGCATCGAGTCGTTTACTGAAATAGGAAAATGATACACCTCTTGCATTTCAAACCAACCCCCGGGCCTCATGCATCTATTCCTTTGTCAGCCAAATCTCGGTTTTCCACATCTTGTAGGAAACTTACTCCTGCGCCCGTCTCATCAACCTCGGCCAGTCTTTGATGGCCATAACCGTGTGCCTCGAGTGGATATAGTCAAAATGATTACTCGGGTGCAACCATGGGCTCTCCACGTCGTCAATCATGAACTTGACATTGGGTGGGACCCAGTCCGGCTGATGCGGACTCAAATCCACCCCCAGCACCTCGGCCCCCACGAACTCATCCGCCATCTCGATGGCCCATATCCCCGTCCCCGTCCCAATATCCAGAACCTGCTGCGGCCTGTCAAGGGGCGCAAAGAACAACTTCCCACAAAGCAGCTTGACCATCTGATGCTTCATATCCTCCCTCTGCTGCTCCACATCATCGTTAGGGAAGTTGTACATGCCCTCCCGGAACTTGTGATATCTCCGCCCGTTCTCGTAGATGAACTCCCTCACACTATCTGCCAGTGACGTGGAGGCCGTGGTGTTTGTGTCAGAGCCATAACCGTCATCAGTACCCAGGTCGTCGGAATCAACAATGATACTGCCTTCTTCTGCCTGCTGTGCAGCGGTTTGGTCTTGATCTGTGTCCTCGTCAGAGTCGCTGTCCTGGTTGTGGTGGGGCAGGTGCTGTATGGGAGGAAGCTGGATGGGTGGTAGGGTCAAATCTGCCGAGTAGGCAGTGTCTAGCGATTCTGAAGAGTTGCCGACATGGTAATTCTGTGCTAGAGAGAATACCGAGCGGTTGCTTTCGGTGGACAGAGAAGGCCTTCCGAGGTCAGACGAAAGACTGTCAAATGAGGCTCGGCCAGGCAGGTCATGACCCTTTGTGCTGTTGAGGAGGTCTTGGGGTCCGGTCAAGGTCAGTTGAGTGGTAGCGTTTGAAGCCGCGTTGGATGAATCCGATGGTCCATCTTTTGGCTGGGCTATACCCTCATGCATTGGACCTGGCAAAACCGGCGTGGATGGCTTGCCCTGTGACTGAACCATCGTGCCGTCTTTTTTTTTTTTTTTGAATGAACAGCGATGACGAGCGTACAACAATGACGAGCAACTCGTCGTCTGGGTGGTGCGACACGGCAAAAAGCACTCCAGGGATAAAATATCGATTGTCGGGTTGGCCGGTGGTTGCTCACAAAGACAGAGCCGGCGGCAGGAGACTGAACACTTGTACCTGAGTTAGGTTGAAACAGAGATCTGGGATCGCGAAAAGAGGACCGTGTGATTCTTATTGAAAGAAAGACAGGCGAGTGGACCGCCGGGGGTCCAGTGATCTCCAAGCTTGGGGTAGCTCGTGGCTGCGGTGGGGGGTGGTGCCTGGGTTTAAGGGCCGAAGTGACAGGCTCTGTTCAGGGACATCCCGACCGCTGGTAGGGAGGGCGAAAAGAGATTGCAGATGCAGGATCTCGGACCCTAACTGGATTGTCGGGATACCAATCAGATTGGGAGAGAAGACTGGAAAAACCCCGTCTGCTTGTCAGGTGCAGCACATGGATAGATGAGCTGGTGGCAACGGGAGTGCGCTGCTTTCAAAGCAACGGGTAACCCGTTCCGCCCGCGAAGAAGAAGATCTGTTCATCATACACATGCTCACAGGCACTCCGTACACATATACAAGCACCAAAACCCTCCGATATACTTTGGTTTATCTTTGGTCCAAGATCTGGGTCAACCGGACATGCATCGGACACCGAACGAAGGACTTCTTCCATTGGAGAGTTGTTGGATTAGAAATGGAAGGGGCCTGGAAGCCTGTCTCCCATACGAGGGCATGGCCCCACCCGGACTGTTCTTTGTCTCTGTCCGTGCCTTGCAGCTGTGGACCTGGAAGGTACCTCTGTGATCCTGGTGATGACTGATAGAGCATCAGCCACATTGTGTGGCTGGAAAGCTGCTGAAAGGTGGGGCTGGTCCTAGCTCCAGCCTCAAATGAGCTGCCAAGCCCAGCCTCGTGGTAGGCAGAGCGAACTGACGTGGGCTGGGCTGGAGACTGGGGCCTTGCCTTCAGCAACACCACTCGACATCAACCACAAGCCACTTCAAGACAGCCATTTTCTTTTCCACGAGACCAACTTTTTGTCTGCGCACAGCTCCGAAATAGCATTCGACAACACAGAACGCACCAGATACACTAATCCATCGCACTTCTCACAATGGCGGACGCTGCGTTCAAGCCTGAGAAGGACTACTCCAAGGAGGTGGACCAGCAGCTTCCCGAGGCTGAGCAGCTCGCAAAGGTACTGTGTATTGGGTGGGTTCATCGTTGCATTGTATTTTCACTGACGGTTCCGCGGGAAAACAGACGGATCTCCAGGGTGCTATCGAAAAGCTGTCTATTCTTGAGAAGCAAGCCCGTCAGGCATCCGATCTCGCCTCCACATCCCGAATCCTCATCGCCATCGTTACCCTCTGCAAGAATGCCGGTGACTGGGCCCTCCTCAGCGAACAGACCCTTATCCTCTCCAAGAAGCATGGCCAACTCAAACAGGCCATCACCAAGATGGTGCAAACCGTCATGGACTTCCTCGACCAGACCCCCACCCTAGAGATCAAGCTCTCCGTCATCGAGACCCTCCGTACCGTTACCGAGGGCAAGATCTTTGTCGAGGTCGAGCGGGCGCGTGTGACCAAGATTCTGTCAGACATCAAGAAGCAGCAAGGCGATCTAAAGGCGGCGACGGATATTCTGTGCGAGCTCCAGGTCGAGACGTTTGGGTCTATGGAACGTCGGGAAAAGACCGAATTTATTCTGGCGCAGGTGGCTCTGTGCATTGAAATTGGCGACTGGACCCAAGCCGGTATTCTCAGTCGTAAAATCAGCACCAGATACCTGGCGCGCAAGCCCAAAAAGACACAGGAGCAGCTTGACAAGGAGCAGCAGGAACGTGAGAAGAAGGCGAAGGCCGGCGAAGAGGTGCCAGAGGTAAAGGAGGACGATGTCACAGATCTCAAGCTCCGGTACTACGAGCAACAGATCACGCTCGCCAAGCATGACTCCAAATACCTGGATGTTTGCAAGCACTACCGACAAGTGCTTGACACGGAGACGGTGGAGGAGGACCCCGTCAAACTACGAGCTGTATGTTTCTTCTTCGCCCACTGTTGGTAGTTTCACAAGCTGACTCTTTATCAGGTCCTGCAAAGAATCATCTACTTCATCATCCTGGCACCATACGACAACGAGCAACACGATTTGCTCCACCGCATTCACAAGGACACGCGAAACACCGCCGTTCCGGAGGATGCTGAGCTCTTGGAGCTCTTTACGGTACAGGAGCTGATGCGGTGGCCTCAAGTATCCAAGATGTTCGGCCCCCATTTGTGCAGCACCGAGATCTTTGATTCAGCCGAGGGACAATCGGGCGATGAGAAGGCGTTTGGCAGATGGCAAGACTTGCGCAAGCGTGTGATTGAGCACAATGTGCGCGTGGTGGCCAAGTACTACACCCGCATCCGGATGGGCCGTCTGACACAACTCCTGGATCTGACCGAGGAAGAGACGGAGAAGTACATCAGCGAGCTGGTGACATCCAAGACAGTGTATGCCAAGATTGACCGGCCTGCCCGCATTGTCAACTTTGCCAAGCCTCGCGATGCTGATGATATCTTGAACGAGTGGAGCTTCAACATGAAGAGCCTGTTGGGTCACCTGGAGCGGATTGATCACTTGATCACAAAGGAGGAGATGATGGCTCGAATTCAGCCAGGCGTGAAACAAACTAAGAGCAAGCCTTCGAGGCGTTAGAAGGGTTCAAGGCGTTTGACCCCTCGCGAATTCGAATCTCCAAACTTCTCTCTACTTGGATTCCCAGTTTGGGCGGGGAATGGATGCTGGTGACTCTTCTTTGGAGAAGGCAGGGAGTTGATGGCAGCGAGAGTACATCTCCTAACATATCAATCATGGTATAGAATGAGGAGGCGCCTCAGATGGCATGTAGGCCCGCGTTTTATGCTGGAAACACATGCGGTTGCGAGCACACCTGCGGTCCCGGGTTACACCTGCGGTCCCGGGTACACATGCATACCGAGGTTGGCATCAAGTCTTAATCCGAACTATCGAATATGATAACGAGACTGGAGAAGAATCGAACCCACCATGCTGACTGCTGCTGTTTTGAAGACGTATGCATGTAAACGGGATCTGACTGGCGGTCTCGGTGTTGTTTTACTGTAGAATAGCGCAGCAGCACCCAACGGGGATTTAGCGAGATTATAATTACTCTGGCCTCATAGTATATGTATGTCCAATGCTCTTTGGAATGTGATAAAATGTCATTTCCTGTGTGATGGGTGGAGGTGATAGTTGTAGTGGAGATGGAAATTGAGCTTGGTGGTGGTTGGCAAACAGAGCAATGACATCATCGCTTCCGGCCTGGATGTGTTTTGGTCGTTGCCCTTTGACTTTACCAAAAGCAACCTCCAAAAACTTCAGATGATTTTTTCTTTTCGCGAAGTGGATGTTCCCAAAGTAAATAGACAGCCTTCCTACTACTGCTACTGAAAATGCCAACCAAGACACCCAAACCGTTTGTTCACTGCGTCGGCAATCCCGACTTTGAGCCGGAGAAGGCGGTGGGTGACCACGACAGGCATCAAGCTGCTTTGAAGTTGTTGGAGGAGAAGAATGATTTTGAAGGGGCGGTCAGGTTGTGGTTTGGTCTGCCGGAGGCGGGGAAGGACGATTATGTGTATCATGCTTTGGCTAGTGTGACGCTGGGGCAGGTGCAGAGGGGGGTTGAGATGGGGGCAGAGAAGGGGCTGCATGGGTGGTATGAGGGGGCGAAGGACGGTGAGGTATATTGTGATCATCCCTCCCACCCTTTTCCAGCCCCTTCTCCTCCACGACTAGCTAACACCCCCTCCAGACACCCCTTCCTCCCCCGTCAACAACGGATATAGCCGCCTATACAAATCTCTTCACTCCCTCCCTCTCCCCATCCTCGGCGCTAAAGTCTTTTGTTTCCAACGCGAGGAAATCTTCCATCCGAGCCTTGGTAGCGGAGAACTTATCCTCAAAACGCTACATTAACCCAGCATGGCCCTCCCTCCAAATCCCCAGGGTCAAGAACGTTGCATCACTGCCATTAAACCCGTATCTTGACTTCTGGAGATGGACCTGTCAAAACCTCGAGTGGTGCGGGCCGGTGGGAGGTCAGGGGTTGAAGAGCCACTGGGTTTTGCCGGTGGTTATGCACCATTTTGGCTGTGTGGTTCCCAGTTATGAGAGTCTTTCCATTATCAAAACCCTAGCCGTGGAGGGGGTTAAGAAGAACAGCGATAGCACAGCTGACGGAAATGACAATATTGGGCCCGAAAATGGAAATGGGAACGGGGCTACGAACGGCAAGAAGGAATCCAAAAAGAAGGCCAAAAAAGAAAAGCCACCACCGCTCAAGATTTTGGACGTGGGCAGTGGGAGTGGATATTGGAGTTTTATGCTGGGGCAGTGTGGGCTGGAGACTGTGGCTGTGGACAATATGCAGAGTGAATGGTATGTTGCCCCTTACCCATCCATCCATCTTCCGCCAACCAAAAACACCTCCCCTTCTTTTATAAGCGACACACTGACTGCCCTGATTAGGAGAGTCACCTGGCTCAAAGACACCCACCTGACAACCGGCACATCCTACCTCCACTCCCTTCCTGATTCTCAACACAAATCCCACATCCTTCTCCTTGTCTACCCCATCACGGGACCAGACGGCTCTGGTTCTTTTACCAAGGATCTGATGAAAGAATATCAAGGTGATGTCGTCGTTGTGGCCGGGACTCAAAACAAGAACGGGTATACTTCCTTCGGCAGAGGGAAGGGGACGATGGATAGTTTCATGTTGGAATCGCAAGAACAGAGGGGAAAGTGGGAAAAGGTGGTTCAAGTGCCTCTGCCTAGCTTTGCCGGGAGGGACGAGGGGTTGTTTGTTTACGTTAGGAAGAGGTAGTATAAAGTTTGATGCGGTGGGGAGATGGGATGAAATCCGCAGAGGTTAGCTGGGACGAGGTGGAAACAACGCTTTTTACACACTAGCGTCAAATACACCTGACTGAATATCTACACTCATTTTCCAAAACTTCACATTATCACCTTATTTACCTTCCCTTCTTCCCACCACCACCACCACCCCCTTCCCTTCCCGCCTTTACTCTGGCCCCCACCACCACCACCCTTCTTATCCGCCCCTCCCCCCAACATCCCACCCCCGGCCATGAGCGTCACCTTCCCAACCGGCACCACCCCAAGCACCTCCTCCACCTTGACCCCCTTAATCAGCTCCACCTCCCTAGGCCACATCTTCTCCCCATCCTCCCCCTTGGGGTCAACAACCCCCTTTTTGCCGGCAGCCAGCTTCCACCTCTCAAAAATCTCCTTGACCGCCTTCCCCTTCTTCACCTGCCCAGGCTGCAACTTGACCTTATACTTCAACTTCCCCAGCGCACCCCAAGGTCCACAAACAGGCACAACCTCCAGTATCTCATCCCCTGGCATCGGGGTCCCGACAAGACTGTCCAACGGTCCTGCATCGGCCTTTTCGTTCTCGTCGAGAATATCCACACCTTCTTCAAGCATCATCTTGCGGATTTCTTCGTGCTTGGCGATTTGTGCTTGTTGCCTCTCCTGTTGTTTGCGCCGTTTTTCCATCGCGGCGAGGTGGTCTAGTTCTTTTTGCTTCTTTGCCGCTGCTTCGGCTTCGGCCTTTTTGCGTGCAGCAGCCACACCGAGGAGTTCTTCCATCAAGGCGCGGTCTTCTTCGTCTTGGTTTTTGTATTTTTGGGCAATCTTTTTGGCTTTGGAGCGTTGCCCGCGTTTGAGGGGTCTCTTGTTGGGTTGGGGTTGGGATTGGGAGGGGGTGAAGGTGCCGGTTCTGGAGGGAGTTCCGATTTCCTTTTCTTCCTCTTCGTGGTCAGACTCAGAGTCGGAATTGGAGACGGGGGTTGGTTCGGGTTCAGCTTGTTGCTTTTGTTCTTCCTCGGGGGCGATGTCGAGGTTGGAGAGTTGGTCTGATGGGGGCTCAGGGGCTTCTTCATCTTCGTCCTCGGACTGGGGTTTATCGCTGGACTGAAGAGGGTTGGATCTCTTTTCGTCTTCGGGGCCGTCGTCGTCTCCGTCGGTGCCAGAGTCTTCGTGGTTGTCTTGCTCTGGGGCGGCTTCCTTTTCGGTCTCCTTCTCGGGCTTCGATGGGGGAGCAAGATCGATATCGCCGTCGTACAGCCTATGCTTGACATGCTTTGCCTTGCTTTCCTCTGATATCCTGAACATCAACCCGAACCCGAGCATCAGAAGAGCCGGTGGCAGCGGGTTTTTCTTTCCCCTGACCATGAAGGACCCGGCCGGGAGGTACTCGCCCGTCGGAGCAGACTTGGACACTTGATCGGCATTCACCCACCACGCGCCCATCGCCGCCTTGCTATCCCACGCACTCGAGCAGCACACCGACAAACTACCCGCCTGAGCCAGTGTTGAAGGCGGAATTGGCGCATCAGGGGTCTTGGGGCTGTTCTTGATAATGACGGTGGATGCACCGTGCATATCGGCATGAACATACACGTCACCCTTTTTCAAATACCGCTTGTACAGAATCTCATTCTGCTGCGCATCTCGCCCACCGAGCACGAGATAGCCATCTGAGGAGATAAACCAGACAAACTTCTCAAACCACATCTGCTTCCTGATCAGCTGCAGCACAGGCTTCTCCTGCTTAAGCCCCTTCCGCAAGTCCTCTGTAATCTTTTGCTCGGCACTCTTGAGCGCAATAACCGACTGCGCAACGGTCTTCTTTTCCTTGTCGGCAGCGGTCCTCTTTTGCTCGTAGTATTCCCGAGCATTGTTCCAGACGGAGAGTTTGAGGTTGATGTCGATTGCCAATCGCTTATCCGGCCCCTTGGCCTTCTCAGGTTCGGGAGCAGCATCAACGACCTCTTCGTCGGTATCGTAGTTGAATTCCATATCTTCATCTCCACCTGCCTCTTCCTTCTCTTCCTCGCCAAGCAACAGGGTAATTGTGCTCTCGGCGAGATTCACAGGTAGCTTGATGATCTCGGCCACTGGGTTCCCTTGCGCCTGCTCTCGCTCGACAAGCTTGTTGATGTTAACCCAGTCCATGCCCTGCTCAAGCAGCCCATTCACCGCATCCATAGCCTCTTGAACACGTTCAATATTGGCCTCAATAGCGGCAGCCTTGCGCAAGTTCAACGTCTGGAAACCCACCAGCCCCTCGATCCTCTTGGCCTGGTCCTGACGGGCAGCATCCAATTTCCTCTTGGCAGTAGCTTCCCGCTCCTGCAACTTGGACTCAAGCTTCTGTCCCTCGAGAGAAGAGAAGAACTCGTCAACCGTCTTGTTGTACCCATCAAAGGAAAGTGTTGTCAGCCCCTGATCATCCTCGAACTGTTTTGGAAGGAAAGGCTGGAAATCTTCATAGAGCAGACCCCTAGGCTTCTCTTTCTGCGTCTCCCCTTCAGTCTCCGTTGGTGGCTGCTCGACAGCACGCGGATTAGGCTTGGCAATGATATATCCCGTTGCCCTGGGCGAGCTCGTCACCTCGTCCAGCACCGCCCTCGCCTTCTCCAACGTCCGAAACAGAGAATCCAGCAAAGTCTCGCTCTCCAGAATCTCAAGGGGCTTCGCGGCAGAGTTGAACTCGGTTAATCGAAAGACGTGATCAACCAGCACAGGGGGCAACTCGGTGATGGTAGTTGCCAACCCCCTCCTCAGCTCGTCCGCCCCCTTCTTCTTTGCCTTTTTTGTAACCGCATGCTCCGCTGCCGTCTTCAACGCAGCTCTCAGACGCTCTTTTGTGAGCTCCGGGACGCCGCCAAAGTTTTGTCTGTTTTCGAGGGTGTACTTCAGCCCAACCCGCTGTGGCTCTTGTCCCTCGCCTTCGGGAACATTCCGCAACAGGGCGATGATGGTTAAGTCGGCATCGGTGAGGATGACGTTGCCGCTGGCGAAGAACTCGAGGTATAACCTGTAGGCTCCGTCGGAGAATCGAAACTCGATAATTCTGTCTGTGCCGATCTGGGAGACGCTGGTGACTCTCCGGGTCTTGAGGAACTTGCGCAGGCGGGCGACGAAGGCTGAAGGGGCCGGGGCGGTGGAGCGGGCAAAGTCTGTGAGGTGGCAGCGGAAGCCGGATTCGATAAGGAGCTGTTGGCGGTTGTCGGGTTTGGCGAACTTGAAGAGGAGGATTTTGGAGTTGAGGTCGTAGATGTTGGCTAGGCGGAGGCTGACGAGGGCTTCGGAGAGCTCGTGGGCTATCACCTGGAAAGCGGGGTCAGAATGCGTGTGAAGAGAATATACGGGGGGTTATACACACCTTTACGTCCAAGGACGAGAATCTCTGCTTCATTTTGACTATGTTCTCTGCGGTTTCTCAGCTTGCGACAGCGATATCCGGGGCCGAGTTGGAAGTTTGGTGCAAGCTGTGGAGGGGTAATCAAGGTGGGGGTTAAAAGTGCACCTGGCACCTTCGACGTCTGCCAAGCTTCTGTCTCTTCGGCCTGTGACTGCGACGGCAAAGCTCTTCTCGGATCCTCTTCTTTTCAACAGCAGCAGCAGCCTTGCTGGTTTCGAGAACGCAGGTAACGAGGATGGGGGTTTCTTTCTAACCAGTATTGACACAGGCACACCTTGTAGATGACGGCAAACACGAAGACAGCAAGCAGCCCTCCGACGATAAAGGCAGCACCTGATTGTTGCCAGTGTGGTTGAAGTTCCTCCTCCATTGGTGCTGAACATATACAGGAATATTCAGACAAGACAACACACGAGACGGAAACTGATCAATTGAAGCAGTGGAAAAGTTGTTACGATGGTGCTACAATTCGTACCTTTACGCTATGCTGCGGACAGCGGTCTGTTGAGGCCCATGGCAGCCCCCTCGGTCATGATTAAGCCACCAACCGGGGGTGCGCAGCCGTCAAAAGTTAAATCCTGACACTCAACGGGAATGAGGTTGTTGAGTTTGAATCTCCAGCTCTTTGGGCTCGAGATCTCCAGCTTGCGGTTGCAGCATGGAGAGCCACCAATCCGCCATGATCAAGCCAGAAACGCCATGTTGCATATGCTTAGTTTGTCCAATTTCGCAATTTTGCATCGAAATCGATTGATGGTCCGGAACGCCCCTATCACAAAACTTACCATAGCAGGTTGAAGTCAGCCCGGACTCCAGATCCAAAGTTTATTTCCCCGTCTCTTCCGGCACAGGTGCTCCGGGGGACTGATTGTGAATTCGGATCCGGATCATCGGTCGGTTTTCGGGTCGGGTTAACGGGTTGTTGAACTGATCAGACAACTCTCAACAGGTTCAAGTCGACAGACGGCCGGATGCCTGAACAACATAGGTAGAGCAAACGACGATGTCGACGACGTCGCAAGTAAACAAGGTCCCAAAGTCCCTGAAACCCCGACGGCGGCTGTTTCCCCTGCGTCGGCTCCGTCTTCTCGCATCGCGCATGTGACGGCAGTTAATGGGTAGGATCGGACTGCTCGGCGGCTGATCCCGCAAAGGGGCGGAGCAGAAGACGCAAAAGGAGGTCAGTTGCCGGGACAACTGGAAATGGTGTGCTGTTCCCAGTGGAGATTTTGGAGATGGCCTCGGTAGCGCATGGGGAGGAAGTCCAGCTTTTTGACTTTCAGGCCTCGTGTCGTGTCAGCTCCCGGCTGCAAAAGCAATCGGCTTTGTGGGGACGGCGCTGGAGACACCTCGGGGACGGCGGCGGTCTGGCAGATGCCATCGGTTTCGATGACAGCCTGACAACTGATAGCCGGCCGGCCTGTGCGACATCGATACGAGGACCGGGAGACATCAAACGAGACGAATAAAATTGTGCATTAAGTCGTGGATGGCTGGAACTCCCCTATCGACCCAATGGCCTTCTCCCACGAGCTCTCAGACGGGAAAAAGAGGCTGGGACGGGACACCCCCTTGATAAATGCAACAGCCAATTGTCAGACGAAGCTGCTGGTGATCTGCTCTTCTCCTTGGCTTGCAGCCGAGGAAAGTAAAAGGGAGTTGCTCCCGACCTCCCCAATTGCGCACACCACGGCCCCAGAGCCCCCACCGCGTCCCCAACCACCTATCAACGATGCCGGCACAAGCGTGTGTACGGCGTGGGCGCCCGGTCCTGGCTGGCTAGTCCGTCTCCCGTCAGCCTGTGGGTGTGGTCGGTGGCGCCCTGAGATGCACGAAGCTGCAGGAGGACGGGGGTGGACCAATTTCAATCAGAGACAGCTTTGATACGACTTCTGTTTGTGTCTTCTCATCAATTGAGAGACCAGTTCGAGCCATTGACGCTCCAGGTCCATGTTCTGCCCTACAGGAGGCCCGGGCAACCCTCGCCCATCACCCAGCAAGCGCTCTCTGCTACCCCCGGATCTGGAGAGGCTGGAGAAGCGCGCCTTTTTCTTTCTGACGTCTCATCTCCAGGGGTCAACCGCGATCGAGCTCTGTGCTTTCAGCTCCCAACGAGACAGCTCCTAGCTCGAAATGGCTGGACGCGTCCCAGCTCCCGGTCACGGCCGAGCAATCAGAGACATGCTCGTGGGGCCATGGCTCCTCCGAAAAGAGGGTCCGCTATCCCCCATTGGTGCAGGATAAACAACTCGCAGGCCTCTTCTCCACAAAAGGTAAACAGAGGGCTTCCAGAGCTGGTTGGAACCACCCCCTGTGGTCACACATCCTTCTCGTCGTCGACGGTCCCCTGCCAACCGGCCAAGGTCGACGTTCAGAGCCCGGAAGCGCTCCGCCCCATGCGTATTTGAACCGCGCTCGCTCGAGCAGCTGTGCCCTCCTGGTCTTGATCTTCTTTCCTTCCTCATCCTCCACTCAGAGTCAGCTCAAGTCATCACCATCATCTCCATCCATTCCCCGCCCTCCCTTTCAAAGGACTCGAACAGAAACCAGAGCACAGAAGACGGGTCGATTCACAGACCGCCTTCTCATCTCCTTTCTTTCGACTTCTTTTCTAGGAAGTTAGCAAGAGATATCTTCTTGTCGTACGTCAAGAAGATTGTTTCTTGCGCCCAGTAAACCGGCAACCTGGACTTTGAAGCCCGCGTCCCGGTCCCTTTCAGCGTCTTCCCGTCTGCCTACAGGGAGTCCGAGACCGCTACCCAGACCAAAACCCACGAGGAGATCAAGATCCAAGTTCCCCCAGCTGGACGGATAGGTCAAGACTCTTCTTTCACCGCCCAAGCCGCTCTCCCTGCCCCCCGGCCCCCCAAGGTCGTCGAGGAGAACCGCTTCAAAGAGGAGGTCCGCATCACCCGCAAGGAGGAAGAGCACCGCCGTCCCGTCCCCGTCCCCGTCATCAAGAAGGAAGAGTACCATTTCCACGAGGAGATCCGCAGGTATGTTTTTGACTTCTCTTTCTGTCGCCGGCATCACCGTCACCGTCAATTTGTTTTTCTTTACCGCCCCTTTGGCCTGGCCCGCCCCAATGGCTGATCCCCAGCCTCCTGTCCCGGCTCGGATCTCTTGGGTGTGGATTCCCCGCTGGAGCCTCAGAGCAGCCATTTTCCTCGTTTGTCCTGTTTTGCTCCGCTCTTCAGCCCACCCCCCCTGGCCGAGCTATCGACCCTAGGGCACCGCCAAGGTCTTCGGGGCCAGGGGGTTGGGGGTTGACCAAGCGACGCGAGGCCTTCTCCCACAACAATATCTGGCTCAAGGAAGACACATTCTCTGCTCTTTCCTTTTGCTGACCACATCTTTCCTTTGCCTTCTTCAGACCTCAACCACCCCCTCCCGCCTCCAACTACCTCGAGTCTCGCATCGAACTCGACCACCGCCACCGTCCTCACAGCTCCGTCGTCGACCTTGCTGAGAGTGAATTCCGCGCCCGCACCCAAGCCAACTACCGCAAGGAACCCACCGTTGTAGCCTCCCCCAGCTACGACACCACCGTCGACCTTCCCACCCGTCGCCCGGTCTTCAAGTCCAGCACTTCCATCGGTGACAAGTTCACTGTCGAGGCTGCTATCACCCGTCCCGCCAAGAAGGAATCTCATTTCCAAGTCACCGACACCACCGTCGACTTCCCCCGCCCCCCTCGCATTACCGCCCCCAAGAAGGAGGTAAAGCTCTTGGACGACAAGCCCTACACGCCTTCCACCGTTTCCACCACCACCACCAACAACATGGGTTACTACGATGAGGACAGTGAGTATCTCCCCGCCCCTTTCGCCCTTGTCCTAGCGTCTTGTCTTGGTGGTGCCCCTTGATGCCATCTCTCCCCATGCACACGAGAGTGTCGACATGTGAGCGAGTACTCACTGTGGCCCCACCAACACACAGACCGCTACCACTCCTTCCGCCAGGAGGTTCACAACAAGCTCCACAACAAGTTGCACAAGTTGGCTGACAAGCTCCACCACCATCATGAAGGCCACGTCGAGGCTGAGGTCTCTTCCGTCCGCCGCGGCCCCGCTGCCGCCCCTGCCGTTGAGAAGGCTCCCAACACCGTCACCATCCCCTGCCACCACATCCGCCTCGGTGACATCCTGATCCTCCAGGGCCGCCCCTGCCAGGTCATCCGCATCAGCACCTCTGCTGCCACCGGCCAGCACCGCTACCTCGGTGTTGACCTCTTCACCAAGCAGCTTCATGAGGAGTCCAGCTTCGTCTCCAACCCCGCCCCCAGCGTCGTTGTCCAGACCATGCTCGGCCCCGTCTTCAAGCAGTACCGCGTCCTTGACATGCAGGATGGCGCCATCGTCGCCATGACCGAGACCGGTGATGTCAAGCAGAACCTCCCCGTCATTGACCAGTCTTCGCTCTGGAACCGCCTCCAGAAGGCTTTCGAGTCTGGCCGTGGCTCCGTCCGCGTCCTCGTCGTCACTGACCACGGCCGCGAGATGGCTGTTGACATGAAGGTCGTCCATGGCTCCCGCCTCTAAGGGGGTTTCACCACCTCTGAAAACCTGTTTTGGAATTACTTTTGGCTTAGATTGTCGCGATAAAAAATGGTTTATCTAATGTCGTTTCTTGGTTAATGTCTTGTTTGCCGAGAGGCTTCATTGGGTAATCTATTTTTTGGTAGGAATATTTGCTAGGATATATGTGGATGGGCAAAGGGATTCGGATTATTATGATAGTGCTGGCTTCAGGAGGGAAAAAACATGTCTCAATGTTCTTTCTAGTACTAGCCGTGTATATGAATCTGTAATGGATGATGATGATGGAGAGACTCTTTTTTCTTGACCGATGCTGCTTGTGATTGTGATGTGAATGGGATTGACTTGCCTCGGGTTGATCTTACTTGCTTTGGTGTTTATTGCTTTTGGTAATGTGCTGACTTGGGGTGATGCCGTGCTAAGAATGACAGCATTGTCGCGTTATTATCGTGACCAAGTCATTATCACCCGGTGTGATCTGCCTTCTCCAATTCTGCTGTCGTGATCCTGTAACCCATGGTGTTTTGTTGCGATTGTTGGCTGTTGTTGTTGTTGTTGTTGTTGTTGTTGTTGTTGTGATCGTGACCGACTCTCGATTTGTTGAGGTTTGACGAGTCATGTTGCCCGCCCAGGGCGGATCAATGGTCTTATAACGGTGTCCATTCTCGAATCAATGATTTACACATTCCATGACCCCTTTTTTTAGTCATTTTACGCGTTCAACCTGACTGGCATGGCAGTGTCCGACTCTGTGATCTTGAGCTCATCGCTCGGCCCACTCATGTTCATCACCATCATGAACTTTTTGATATCTTTGCAGGGCTGATGATAATGCTGCTGAAAATTGCAAGAATTTCACATTTTTATCTTTTCTGTTCTCTTTGGTATGTTGTGTCAAAACATCAATCCGGGCTGTGGTATGTACTGAGTATTTTCCACGGATTGGATGTCACATGACTTGGCGACATGACAAGTTCACACACACATTGCTTGCTTTGGATCGGACCAGTTGGTTTTTTGGGGGGGGGGTTGGGTTTTTTTATTCTTTATTATCAAAAACTAACTTGAGCAAAGCTTTTTATGTTTATTTCATTTGGGGCAGGTAAATACGGCTGGTTTCGGCCTGTTTTTCTGAAGGTATATTCGAGGTTGGTTTGCTAGCGATAAAAATGCTCATCCAGCGATGCGCCGAATGATGGAATGTTTCTGATACTTATTGTGCAAAGCCGATTCATGACCACAGGAAACTTTGAATCGCGGTCGATGAGGTTTGGCTTCGAATAATAGTTTTGCCTCGCGTTGATCAGTTGTAAGTGGACTAGTGAGCTTGGATGGCTCGTGGTGGTTAAGACAGACGTATTTGCTCTGTGCTCTTGCCCGAGTTGCTGTTGGTGTTGTGAACAACTTGAAATCCTGGAGCGACTGAGGTCTGTCTTCTATGGTGTCTTCCATCTGATCTCAGAATCTCAAGAGTAGGAGGTACACAGGGAGCAACCTCATCGAGCAACTTCAACTTACTGGGCTGTTATTTTTTTTTTTTTTTGGAACCCGCCCTCTTCCAACTGATCCTGTTTCTTCGGGAATCAACAGATTGCCTGCTTTTTCTATCTATCTTTTCATCCGATCGTGATTTACTACAAGCTAGATATCCAAAACTGGCGCTTCGTGTCATCCCATCTTTAATTCATCCGACCTTGCCCCCCATTCGATTTAAAAAAAAAAAAAAAAAAAAAACACCTTTATGCCGGAAGAACCGCAGCAAAACCAACTCAACAATTAATACACACATATCCTGTTCATAAAGATAGACCGACTTATCTCACACTCAAGTAGCACCCATGCCGACATAAGCACCACCAACCCACCCTCTCGGCCGAGGGCCATCCGGCCGTTGAGTTGTGGCAAGGCAACGTAAACAAACTCTTGCGCAGGTATACCAAGCTAACCGAGGAAAGGTGCTCGGTGACAGTGTTTTCGTCACACCGTCCGAGGGGCTATGCGTGCGCTAAACAGGAGCACAAACACAGCACTAGATTGGACAAGATCTGGAGGGGGAAAAGGGGGTGTTGTTCGAGTTTGCCATGTCTTGGTGTGTACCTTATGTGAGGTGAGGTTTAAGGCAGGGTCAGGTATACCTACTTACATACCTTACTCAGGTGGTTGAGGCATATACGGTCGCGGTTGTGTGACGCCGTGGTTTGAGATGGAGATCAAGACGGTTTGATCCGGGAGGTTGTGTATCTACTACCCAGACACAGCCGTGTGTGATTCTGGAGGATGAAGGCGAGGAGGGAGATGGCGCTGCTTGGGCTGTTTGGGCTCTGACTGTCATGGTCTGATCGGAGATAGACGGGTATTGGGGGTCATTGTTTTTTTGGGCGGTGAGTTTTGCTTGTGTGGTATACTTGCCTGTAACAGCGATTTGGCGCTTAGACTACCTATATTCCGGCAGTGAACGGTACGATACTCTGTTGTTGTCGATCGCGTTGGTTTGGTGGTCCTGGTATGATGATGATGCTCGGCTGTCAGACGCACTCTTTGATGACACGCCGTGTTTGTTGGGCTGGTGGGATACCACACTGCCAAAGCCTACCTCCTCTATTCATGCGGGGGTCCTCCAAGAGGGTTTGTTGTTATGATGGAGTGCCGATGGTTCAACGGGCCATCCGAGGTATATCGGATCTGATCTCGGACATGAGTTGACACAATGCCTGTCTGTTAAGTTGTGAAACCAGTTACTCGGCGACCTACGGTAACTATTTTCCCTTTCTGTGATGAAACTGGCATGACTTTGCGATGGCGGTGGCTACCTGCCTTCTAGAGACCAGTTGGCCGTGGGCTGCCCTCCTGAGCTTGGCGCTAGATCGTCCGTCGGTTGTTGGCCTATTTGGGTACAAGTATGCAGTCCTTCTTCGGTCATCGCTTGCCGCGGACCGAGATCTGCCATCGGCTCCTGTCTTGGTACTCTCAGTAGGGAGGCATGGGGTAGAGCAAGCCCCCGTATCGGCAAGATCGATGTTGTGTTCGGAAAGTGAGGGGATAGGATAACCTCAGTTGGGCACATCTCCTGATCAACTTCCAGGTGAACGGCTTCCAAGAATACTGACGGCTACCCCCTCCTCGCGGTTGCGTTGGCATGCGTTACCAGAAGTCTGTCCAATATCAGACAGCCAAAATCCAAGAGATGAAACCTCGGCCAAGCACCAGGCTTGACCGGTCGTGAGGAGTTTTTACAACTCCATGTGCCGGCGGTGAGTATGCCCTTGCCTGAATCTTGCCCAGTTGGTTGTAAATATGTGTGCGGATGCTGTGTGGTTCTGTAACTTTGCCAAACACTGCCTCTGCATGCTGTATTCCATCTCTCTGTGGCTGGGACAAGATGACTGCATATGCTCTTCCACGCATTAGGCATGTTGACTTTTTGCTTTTTGACCTTGGGTCAGTCTGAAGTTCGCCACTCGGGCATGATGCAGACGAGGCAAGGGACTAGGGGGAACGGTGCCTGAATATCAGATCGGGACGCTGTACCACGAGATGAGAATACGGTGAAGAGTGCGGCTGTCATATTGCCATTGCCATCTACCACAAGGCTGACAGATCTGAGTTATTAAACCTTTCCAAGTTCGTATCATTAATGATAAGTTATTTATTGCGTCTTGCCTTGCATGGCCGAACAATAGTTCTCAGATGATAATCCTAGATCCAGGTTTGTGCTTGTTGTTCGAAGCTGCGTGTGTGACACTAGCCATCAAACCAAAACAGTGACAACAGCTTATCTAGATGAGGCTTTGGCATTTTCCTGGTAACCACACCCAGAACTAGAATTACGTACGATTTGTACATAAGGCAGGCCCAGACAGACTCAGCAAGAGACCCTTGGTATAAACATCCCGTGCCAGGCAACCCCCCCACTCAACTGCCAGACGACTTGCCAAGAACAACATGCCGTTGCCCAGGCGGGTATACCGCGCTTCAATGTATGCAATAGCGGACGGGTGTGTGGAAAGAAAGGGGTATAGGCAAGGGGAGTGAATGCTCCCTCCGCGTTCACCACCAACTTGGGCCCCCTCCACCCCTCCTCACTCCCGTCGTCCCATCTCCCCGCTTCCCGCGGTCTGAGAGCTCTGAATTGCTGGAACGTTGGGAGAATCACTGACATTAGTCAAGAGCACCATCACCCTTCCACGTGTGAGTGGAGCGAGCGCTCCCTCCCGCGCTGCAATCGCGTACCATTATGCCAATCGGACGAGAGCAAGCGATACTTTCTTGCTTGAGAGCATCGTTAGAGGCCCCTGAGGGACGGGACGGGATGGAACGGAGGAGCCAGTTGAGAGCATCACGGGACTCATCATGATTAACTAATTGGGTTGGGTTGAAATGGAAATGGGACCGCATGCGTGTGTCGTAGATGCCCAATGCCCCCCCCCAGCCAACTTTGGTGTGGAATTACTGGCTGTTCTGGTGGGGGAGAGCAACATCTTCAGATGTTACCTTGACTTTGATGCTTGATGGTGCTTGAAGACGACCATGCGTGCCATGTCTCCTTCGGGAACTAAAAGTCCAACACTTGGTACCTGAGTAGAGGGTGTGAGAGAGAGGCCAGCGATTGACTAATCGATCGCTGACGATTATCGGTTGTCGGCTGTCGGGTCGGCACGATCTGCTCGATAATGTTAGCAAAAAATAAAAAGAAGGAGCAGAAAATCCGGAATTCCTGCATCTTGAGTTGTGTGCTGTGCAGAAACAACTGGTGCTAATGGACTGTTGTGAAACAGAGCTGGGTACTACTGCATAACTTGTCACCAGAGGCTGTATAAAAGTTTGCCACTCGTGCACTTTTGCAACGCAAGTGGTGTGCTTGGCTGTGGGATTCATAGCATCAGCGGGCAATGGAGGTGGTTACCGTAAGTCCAGCTGTGTGTATTCATAGCATCCTGTCCACACGAGGTGTTTAGAATTCCCATTTGCGAGATTTTGGACTCCAAGGTGAGATCAACGGTGTGGATTGTGAAGATGCTAAGAAGCATTCGTGTGTCGTGTACTCCGTACGATCGGAGGATCGCTGGACCCTAGGTGCGTCATGGTGATATTCAAATAGATGCGGCGAAAAAAAAACAAGCAGCCTAGAATAATTCTCATGTAATCACAAGCGCTCGTGATGCAAAGAAACAATCAATCTTAGGGTCCATCGACCACGAGACGTTGCTGTCGACGACGGACGTCATCTCTTCACCTTGAAAGCTATGACCACCTGATGATAGCCTGACCAATCGCCGACTGTCCAGAATAACAGCCCGCAAAGCCGGATCTCCACTCTCATTGGCGCTGGTGGGCTGACCCCCGGTCGGGTCCACACATAGGGCAGGCAAACCACTCCGAAACCCTCGTCGGTGCCCTGCCGGCGAGACATTTCCACGACGAAATCACATCAGGCCGTGTCCAAAGGGGGAGCATGCGCCATCTACTGCACCTAGAGAGATTTGAAGGTATAGTATACCTCGTAGTTCCAAAGGCAAAAGAGAACCGGGCAACTCTGCAACAACAGAGGCTAGCTATGCGTGAGACAGCCTACAAGCCAACCGGGACCTGTTCCTAAGCTGGAAGTTCCTCGTCTACGGCAGCCGGCATCTCCTCCCTGCGTGCCCGGCTACTGACAAGTTGCCATATTGCCTCGTCCCACGGCTGATTGCGAATATTGACTATCGTCTCACTATACACAACACCTGCAGCCCAGCTTCAGCTCGTTCTGTGTCGTTTGTGTAGGCTGTCACATCCGTCACAGCCTTGTCCTATCGTCTCCCGCCAGGAGACTGAAGATCGAGAAAGGTACACACAGTCCAGTACATAGTGGTAGGTGTGGGGCAAGACAAAGGTGACCAAGAGAGGCAACTCGGCCTGTAAAGGGAGAGGACGGAGGATTGGGCATCAGGCGGACACGGCACCCCACCTTGGTCGCATTCCCTGGAAGCACACAGCAAGAAGACACAGATGACCCAGGTCATATAACGGAAGCGTCTTTTATTCGATCAATTCCTCCACACGACACCACACACGCACACACACAAACACCAACCGACCGCTCACAGCTCGTCCCGTCAAACAGTCGAATCGAATTAATTACCCCACGGACTGCTTTCCTCAAAGGCCTGTACTGCGACCCCACGGCGCCGGAACACCACTCGTCCGCCCTCTTTTTCTCACCGTCTCCTCCCTGCGACCCAATCAGCAGAAATCCGCATTTTGATCGAACTCGAGTCTTCCATCAGCATCTGTGGAAGCAAAGCTGCGTTGTGCTGCCGACCAGGGCCGGGGTGTTTCTGAATAAGTAGGAGGGACAAGGCAGGCATCGTCAACGAGAGAGAGCCCCGCCATCACACACACACACACGAACTTTCTGAGCAATAACCCCGCCTGCGCACACCTCCGACGGAGGTCTCCATCTCCTTCCAACCAGCTTACGCTGCGCCCCCGACGGGCAGCCTGGGGAGAGAGAGACGGCCACACACACCTTATACCGCACCTCCATTGACCTACCTTGCCTGTTTCTTCTCAACTTTCCCCTCACTTATCCCACCGCTTTTTTGCTAGAGCTCTTTCTGGCCGCTTGTTGAGATATCCCTCGTTGACTCAATCGCCTCTTGTTCGTCCGTTGCTGGTGGGATTCTAGCTACTAGCAGCAATAAAATGGCCGACCCAGCCAGATACCGATACTCGGGGGCCGTGGGAAGACGGTCCCCTCCCATCTACAATCCAGCACGAGCTTCGTTGCCCGTGACACACAGTCCCGGCTATCCTCTCTACAGCGGCGATATCCATAGCATGACAGCATCCCTCCATGAGGGTTTGACGAGACCATCCGACGACTACCGTCCTACTGCCGTTCCTGTCAGCGCTACTTCGTACGCCGTGAGAAAAGAGCCCGTTGCGAGAAGCACCAGCGTCAAGGACGGCCCTCGTGATCGCATCATCGACTCTGCAAACAAGCGGCCGATCATTGTTACCACCAAGCACCCACCCGCCGCTCCTAGGTCCAACAGCCCCTCGCGTGACTCTCGTGACCCTTACCGATCAAGCGACGAGGGGCAGTATTACACCCAGCCCGCCGTCTCGGCCAACCGAGGCCGCACACCCGGAGGTCCTGCTCCCTTCAGCGCCGCCATGGATGATGACGAGTACCGGCGGCTGAAGGAGAGAACAGAAACCGACAGGCTCCCACGCGGCGGGGGAGATCCATACCGAACTCGCCCCGTCTACACCGGGCCCCCTCGCTCCAACACGGTCGACTACGAGGACGATGGCTTCGAGTATACTAAGCCAAGTGAGCTTGCTCGCTACGATCTCGAGCACGACCGACCGCGCAGACGACGAGAGAGTCTGGATCGATACTACCGCCCTACCGTCAGTGTCAGCACCGACCTGGCCATGGGCCGCCCATACGAACAAAATGAAGGGAGGCGGGTTCGTCAAGGACCACCGCCTACCACCTGGGGTCTCGACAAGATCAACCGAGCTCCGACAATGCCAGCGGCTGGTGGCATCTACGATGGTGCTGGTGTACGTATGCCTGGTGCACCGGACGCCAGGCGATCTGGCCTGGCCATCGAAGGCCCGCCTGGCAGCCCCATGTCGGAACCACACGGCATTCCCAGCACTCGCCCACTAAATCTCCTCGAAAATGGCCCGCCACGCGCCGGCCACTATGATGACTACTATGACGACTTTGACCGTGATCGGGGATACTTCCAAGACGATGTCGCCAGTCGAGGGTTTGGCCTCCGCGTGGAATCGGCCCTCGACGAACCCCGCCGGCCCCCCGACCGGATCTACCATGACGACCGACGCCGGGAACCACGCCGGGACTATGGAGATCGCGAGGTGAGGAGGAGATCAGACGACGATTTGGAAGTCATCCGTCGCGATCACGATGATCGAGAGCGGAGGGAGCGCCGTGATCGTGACCACGAGTACGCCATCGATGACGACTACGACCGAGACAGAAGGAGGCACAACAGGTCACCGCCTTCGGAGGACGAACGTGATCGTGATGGCCGAAAGGCCAAGGTTGACCCACTCGCTGCTGGCATTGGCATTGCCGCTGCGTCCCTCGGCATCGGGGCTGCTTTGCAGGGCAGAAAAGATGAAAAGAACGATTCGCCATCCAGGAGATACAGAGATGAAGAGGACGACCGCCGGAGACACGGCGACTCTGAGTCTGCTTACTCTAGGCCTCCTCGTAAGGAGCCACTTCTCGGCGATGAGGACTTTGAGATTGTAGAGCATCCGACGGACCGTGATCGTGACAGAGATCGTGAACGGGATCGTGAGAGGGACAGAGAAAGGGAGAGAGAGAGAGATCGCGAGAGGGAACGGGAAAGGGAGAGGGAGCGAGAGAGAGAGCGTGATAGAGAGCGTGATAGAGATCGCGAGAGGGAGCGTGAAAAGGAACGCGAAAAGACTGCTCGCAATGAGCCACCGGCACAAATTGAGCCCGACCGCAAGAGGCCGGAGAATGATTCCAAGGCCAATGCCGATAACGTGCCCGTCCCGGCAGACCGGGAAGAGGACGGCAAGAGCAGACCAATTCGTCGCCGGCCAAGAGCTGCTTCGTCGGCCTTCAACCCCAACGACACAGCTGGTTTGGCTGAACTCAAGGCCAAGTTGGCCGAGACTGAAGAAAAGGACAAGGCCAGCTCGTTCAAGCCGGAAATTCCCGCCGTGAGGGAGCCCTCTCCCGAGCGCAGACCTTCCCCTGTCGACAAGCGTGACCGCGAGGACGACTCGGCCATGGTTGTCAAGGAAGATTCCAGCAGAGTCGGAAGCCGCAGCAGCAGCGGCGAGATCACACCCCCTTCCTCGACCGACAGGACTGTCCGTGTCGTCGACCCTCCCAAGGAGAAGGAGCCAGAGAAGAAGCCCATCAAGGGCATCCTAAAGCAGCCCAAGCCCAAGTTCCCGGAAGAACCCAACCCGGTCCGGGAGGGCGTTGCGCCTCACAAGGATGACAAGACCAAGGCCAACGTGCCTCCTGGAGCCAGGTGGACCAAGATCAGCAGGAAGATGGTCAATCCCGAGGCTCTCACCATTGGCAAAGAGCGGTTCGAAGTTAGAGACGACTTCGTCATTGTGCTGAGGGTGCTGAGCAAGGAGGAGATTCAGGCGTACGCCGACGCCACGGCTACTCTGAGAGGTACCTACTACCCCTTCGATGATGATTCAGACAGTGATAATTACAGTGAGAGTAGTTTGCTGACAGAGGATTTTGAAATCATAGAGCGTCGTCGGAAAGAGTATGAAGCTGAGAAGGGAAAAGACGATGACAGGGAGGAGGATGACGACAAGAAGAGGAGGCACCGTCAGCACAGCAGACGGGACCGGGATGACGATGACCGCCGGGAGAGGGGGGACAGACATCGTAGCCACAGGTACGAGTCAGATGATGACGAGGAGTATGGTGGCAAGTCGAGGAGGTCTTATAGGGAGAGGAGGGACTAGGAGTGGTGATGATGATGATGATGATGATGATGATGATGAGTGTGATGATGGCATGAAGTTCTGACAATTTCTTTCCATGTGTTTGAATATACGTTTTGTTTGGCTGAGCGGGGTTTGGGATTTGGGTCTAATATAGATGGACTGAATTGGAACGGATTGGTAGGAGGCAAAAGCGCTGTTTGGAAAGGTTAACATAAAGATCTGTTTTGGTTGTTAACATGTGTCTTGTCTGTGAGTCAGGCATCATCGTCTTGTGATCTCTTATAAATCCTCGATCTTGGATTGAACAACACAGGCATGAGCAGTCGGTTTAACGTTGGTTTTAGCGTAGGTGTCGAGTTGGGTTGAAGACTCCTCCTTCCCCAAGGTTTCCGAGGATAGGCCACTGGCTCATTCGGCCAAGAGCGACACACCCACTTGCTTGTCTCCGAAGCACGACCCGTTGAGCTTTTCTCTCGCTGCATCGTCTTTTGCAGATACCTACTCATTCTGCTTTAGTCTGGCGCACCAGCACCCCCGGCTCGTTCAGGTTCGAATCTGAGAATCTTCCGTCGTCTAGATTACACTACTTCTCCAGTAGCATATAACACATCTCACCGCCCCCAGTATTCGCGTCAACCAGAGTCGCCATCACCGATCTTCGACTCAGGCATCCGGGGAAGCTCCCGCAAGCCTTCAGACCATGGCCTAGCTCCAAGCGGAGCGCCCCCTATCCTTTGCTTTATCTTTTGGCTGGTGTACCTCACCTCACAAGTTCTTGGGACCGTGATAACATCTTTTCTTTTGATATCCCCATGGGGATGTCCGCAGATTCGATCAACAAACACCCTTCACCTCCTCGGTTCCTCTGTTCCTGTCTCTTACTCGCGGCCACCGCTTTGCCGGAATATGAAGGAGAAGTTTCTCTCAAGTACTGTCTATCTGCTTCTCGCCAGCATAGCCGCTTCTCTGTATTTGTGTTTCTTTTGTATCATTATTTCTTTGACTTGAAAACACACGCATTTGTTGTTCGTTGTACCAACGGCCCTCTTGTGGATTATCACCGTCGCTGTCAGAACCTCATGGTCTTGTCGGGTTGCCATATCGAGGCGTGAGATAGGTAGCTTTACTGGAGGGGAATATGCCGAACCTCCATGTACGATTGCTTCAAGTGGTGGCTGGGCTGGTGGTGGTTATTGCTGTTGTTGTTGTTGTTGCCAAGGCTGCTCCTTGTCGTCATCAAGCCACTGGGGCATTCAATGATGCCGTTTCTTTCAATCGGCACCAAGGACAAGTGGGCAGCAGTAAGCCTGGGTTCGACATAGGTTATCTAGATGCAGCCGCTGCGCCTTTGGCAACGCCTCCAGGCTCGGGCTTCCATACCGACCAAATGGAG
The DNA here is from genome assembly GCF_035222485.1 of Podospora pseudoanserina. Taxonomy (NCBI): domain Eukaryota; kingdom Fungi; phylum Ascomycota; class Sordariomycetes; order Sordariales; family Podosporaceae; genus Podospora; species Podospora pseudoanserina. The sequence goes on along the minus strand of NC_085920.1, from coordinate 5,973,349 downwards.
CGCTGGGAGGATGGTGAGCTTGTGGACGAGGAGATGGGCGAGGAGCTGGAAAGGTGGTATGAACAATGGAGCGAGTCTCATGGCTATGAGGACAACAACAACGACAATGATTACTACGGCGATGACGAAGATAATGACTTTGTGCCTTATTCTATCACCACGTACAATAACAACAACAACAATCGCCATCTTTTTTTTACCAAAAGAATGACCGAGGAGGGCTTTCAGACGCTGTACCCCTTGACCGCCTCGCTCTTTCACACCGGAATCTCCCCTCCTCCGCCGGCAACTAAGCAGACTAAATACCCCCCTCCCAGACCGCAATCATCCCACTCCCGTGGCACCGCCGGTGTCCTCGACCCTGCCCTTTCGTCTTCTTCTTTTGCAAATACCTTGACGGCCCATCAGGCCAGAGCACTTGTCTCGCTCCACAGGCGGCACGTCGCGCAGTTTGCTGCTTTGAACAGCAGGTTCCGCGCCCAGGTCGCGGTCGCGAGGCAGAGGCATGCGAGGAATATCGCTGATATCTTGGGGGTGCCGTCGGTGGAGGTGGGAAGGAGCGGGAGGCCGAGGCATGTGGATCTGGGTGAGGTAACGGAGTGGCAGATGAGGGAGCTGGCGGATTTTAGCCAGTTTGTCGAGTTTGAGCTGAGTGGGGTGTTTCAGTGGCAGATGTGGGAGAGGAAGAGATTGCTCGAGGCGCAGAGGGGGGAGTGGGAGGGGTTGCGGAGGGAGCTGGGGGTGAAGGCTGCTGTGGTTGGTGGTGTGTATTGAGGGGGGGTTGGATCAGGGAGAGGTTAGCTGGTATAGGGAGTGGTTGGAGAAGATGGGGAGGTTGAAGAGGGGGAGGAGGAGGACATGGAGGGGGATGGAGTGGTGGTTTGGGGAAGAGTAGGAAGAGGAAGGGCAAGGAGTATGTTTAGGTGGGGGTTGGTGGGATATATAGGTTGTGTGTGATGTGGAGGGGGTTTTGGGGTTTTGCATACATGATGAGCTTGAACATGTACATTTTCTCATCTCTCTTTTTTCCTTTTTTTGATAAGCATACGAATAGTTAGTTGAGTTTCTGACCCGTGTGATGATGCCCCCTGTGTTGATATATCACCTTACTTGGAACATGCTATTTTCCTCACCACTCCCTCAGTTTTTCAACCCACCCGCAACCCACTCAGCCACCCTCCTCCTTCCCTCCGGAGTCAGATTTTCCCAATGCTCCACCGCCCTCACCTCCTCCCCATCCGTCGTACCCATCTCAAACCTCCAAACCCCACAAAACGTCTCTCTCACCTCTCCGCCCCCGAGCTCAAACTTGCCCATCACGCACCCAAACTCGTGTGAGGAGCTGAGCGTGATGCTCTCCACCCTCATCTTTAGCGTCCCCCTCGTTGTCTTGAGCAGCTCCTCCTCGTGGGCCTGGCAGGCGGCGACTCCGAGGCAGGGGGGCAGGGAGTCGTCTGCCGGGTGGAGGACGCAGTTCTCTGTGGCGATCTGGGAGAGGCGGGTTACGTCTTCGTAGAGGTACTCCAGCAGATCTCTGGCAGAGGAGAAAGGGGGTTTGTTTTGCTGTTGCTGGGGTTGTTCTGGAGAGGTGTCGTGGGGGGTGAGGCGGAGGGATTCGCTTTGCTGTGCTGCTGCTGGTGGTGGTGGTGGTGGTTGTTGGGAGGCCATTTTGGGATGATATCTACTCTGGATAGAAACGAGTGGGAAAGATATAGAAAACCAGAGATGGGATGCAAGAATAACAGAGGAAAGTCGGGTTCAACAAGGGCACTCCGGACCTCCGTCACGTTCCCCCGACCACAGAGAAAGGGCTCCAACTCTCTCTCTCTCTCTCTCTCTCTCTCTCTCACACACACACACACATACATACACATACACACCCCTCTTCACATCACCACCCAAATCCCGAACCACCACACGACACAGAATAACAACAACCAACAGACCTGCAATTTAACTTTTATGTATTTTTTTTTGTCTACCCACAAACACTCTGACACACCCCAAGTACTTTTCTTACACAACCACGTCCCCTTTCCCCCCCGCCCTTCACTACATACATCTATCTAGGTACAACTATACGCCATGTTTTTGTCTCTTCGTATACCAACAACATCATCATAACAACAACAACAACAACAACAACAACAACAACAACAACAACTCCATCCTCCCCCAAAAAAAAACACACCCAAACGACAAAAACTTGTAAAACACAAATGCCACCAACCCATCCCCATTTTTTCCCCCTTCCCCTCCCCACACCACATGAAATGCCCCCAATGCCAATGCCAAAACTTCAGAAACTTAAAAAAAAAAAAAAACAAGCCAAACAAACTTTGACAATATCCCGCTCAACAAGACGAATGCTGATTGATGCCGATGCTTTTTTTTCCTCTTCTGCAAGAGAGTCGTGAACTTTTGGATGTGCTGCCAGGAGAAAGACGGCCAGCTCACATGCTCATTGCTCATGCTCATAAAGGTCGTCGTCGTTGTCCATGAAAGTGGCTCCGCAAGAAAAAGAGACGTCGCGCAAGGTGGAAGACATAAACTAATCGTCCTCCTTCTTCTCCCCCCCGCGCATCCGATCGTTCCACTTTCTCTTGCCGACTCGCGTCTCGTAATGCGGCGCCGCCGTCTTGACGTCTTGCATGACCGACTCCATGGCGCTTCGGGTCTTGTTTCTGTAGCAGTCCACTACCGACATGTCAGTACATAATCTTCGCCAGCAAAAAAGAAAAAAAGAAAAAAAGAAAAAAACTTACAAGCTCGCTGCAAAAACACCGTCCTCCCTGCAAACACCCTACTCTGCAACCAGGCCATCCGATACCCCAAATCATTCAGCCTCACCTCCTTCCCCCTAAAACCCTTCCTCATCCTCGGAATGGCCACCTCCCCTTCCTGGCCCTCGCCCATGGGAACCTTGACCATGGTCCGACCTCTGCTTCTGGCGCCGCGACCAGCACGGCGACCCTCGGTATCAGTCGTCCCATCGTCCTCGTTACCGTCATGATCACTCGCGTCGTCCAAGAAAAACTTGCTTCCCGTCGCGCTCGGGGGCGGGCTCTGCATCTCCCGGGGGAAGTACGACCTGGGATAAACACTGCTGCTCTTGCGGAAGCTATCGGGAATCTCGCGTGTGTCCACGCCGTCCAGCGTGACGCGCACCCGGAGGCGGCTCTGCCTGTCGGAGTCCTCGACCAGAATAAACTTGCGCTTCTTGGCCTCGGGGATATCGGGGAACAAATCCTCGGGCTCGTCATCCCGGGGATCACGCCCGGCGCTCATCCTGCGAGCCGCAATCGCGCCGCCGCCGCCACTGGCATGAGGCGAGCCGCTCAGCTGGTCGTGAATCGACATCGAGTTGGACGAGCCAGCGTGGGTGGGCGCGCCGTTGTAGGAGCCGTAGCCGGTGAAAACCTGAGAAGGACGGTCTTCGGACCCCGAGGCAGATCCAGCCTGGGTCGGGGGTTGATGATGGTGGTGATGCTGTTGCTCGTCCATGTAGGAATCTCCGTCGCCTATAAGACATGGGAAAATAAATCCGTTAGTGAAACACGTTCTCAACCAATGACATAATGACTTGCTCTCCCCTCCCCTCAATCAACCCCCTCGCGGAGAAGGCAGAGAGAAGAGAGGGAGGAGAGAATACGTGCTGCCACGTATCAAAAACGACACGCGTCAGATCATGGTAAGTGTGATGCTTCCCAAACCACGAAAACAGCAGCAAGAACTCGCGAACCCTCCAAACGAGAAGCAGGGATACAAACAAGGGGGGTGCTTTTTCGTTCTTGTACAGAACAGGTTTTCAAAGCCCCATCAGATAGGGCACTCCGTTTTGCTCAGAGTGTGAGGCAATTGACATGTGTGTGTTGTGTGTGTGTATAGTGTGTGTGATGAAAAAAGGTGCTGGTTGATATGTGTGAACAAAGCGAATGCTGTGATGGTGCAGTGCCAGCAGCCAGACGACGAAAAAACGACGACGACCGAAAACCAGCAAAAACAAAACTAACAACAACAACAACAGCAAACGCGCAACTAGTGTAATGTACAGATCTTTCTTTTGTACCAGGTTCCTGTGGTTGCCCCAGATGCGTTGTGCTCGAGATTTTGTAATGTCGCCGAGCCGGTATATAACAGGTAAAAAAGGAAAAACAAAACGACTAGAAACTCCCTGTAAAAAAGATGGAAAAACCCAATAACGCAACAGTAACCGACAGAACAAAAAAGAAACACGAGCAAGGCAAAGCGGTTTGAAGAGGTATCACACTTAATCACGAACAAACGCGCGCGCTTCAGGCCATCTGGTGAAACATACCGACTTCATCTCCCCCCTGGGCACTCCCATCCTGCTGGCCGTGGTGGTGGTGAATCGACGAGTTCATGCCGCCCATGCCGGGCTTGCCGATCGCCGGGTTGCCGCTCGCTCCCATGCCCGTTGGGGTGGGCATCCCTGGGCCGGTTGGGGTACCAATGTGGGTGGCATGCGGTGTCGTTGAACCAGCCTTGCTGTTGCGCGTGTTCATCTTGGCCATTCGTCGGACGCGACGACTTCTGAGTCTCGGGTCCTGGTTGCTGTTGCGCCAGCTGTCAACAGCCCGCTGAATCAGACCTCTCTTGCCGCGGAGAGGCGGGTTGAGTTGGGCCAAAGCCCAGCCCACAGAGTTGCACTCGGTCTCGTACACAAGGCGGTTTCCGCGGTATTGGTCCTTGGGGCAGCAAGCGCGCGGATACACGCAGTTCTCCGTCTTGAACTCGGCCGACAGCTCATCCTGGTTCACCGATTCCACGTCGCAGCGAATCGTGTACTCCATTTTGACTCTGTCACGAGAGTACTCGAACGCAATCCACTGTACTCCGTTGGTATCTTGCCTGACCACAAGGGGCGTGGTGGCGGGGATAGGTCCGGGGGCAGCGTTGGGATTCACGCCAGCAGCTCCGCCAGTTGGCGCGGTAAGAGGAGCACCATTCTGAGGACCAGTGGATGAGGCGCTACCGATGGAGACGGGAGCAGAGGGTCCAGGTATCCGGTTAGTGAGACCATGAGTCTCAATCTTTCCAGGCCGAGGGCTGACCGTCATGCCGGCCTGCGAGTGCTGTGAAGTGTGGTGGCTCATCTGGTGCTGAGGAGCCGTGTGAGACATCATCATGCTCGGTTGAGAGGCCATAGACTGGTGTGATTGCTGCGGGTGTTGAGCGTACGGGGAAGAAGCAGTCTGCGCCGACATGGACGAGTACTGTTGCTGAGGCCCGCCATAGTACATTGACTGCTGGTGTAATTGCGAAGGAGGCTGTCCATACATGCTTCTCTGCTGATCATGACCTGATGGCGATGCTACCGAGGCGGGCGAGTTGGACTGAGGAGTGTGGTAGGATGACATTGGGGGATACGGTGGTCTCGGCATGGTTGCAGCCATCATGTCTCCGGTGTCTACAAGTCGACGTTAGCCAGTTTGTCGAGCGTGTGGTTTTGAGTTTGGGGTTGAAGTTCCAAACCCACGAGAAATTTTCACCCACCTGCGGAAGTGTACCCGCTAGTCGCACCCGGCGTGCTGTACGGGCTCGGCTGGTGTCCGTAGTACGACAGCGAATGTTCTTGAGCGTTGCTTGCCTGAGACTGCGGTTGATAGACCGAGTGGCCGGACGAATACGCGCTCGAGTGGGATTGCTGTTGCTGCGCTGGGGCTTGATTGTGATGCTGTTGATGAACAATGCTAGAGGGGCGAGAATGCTGCAGATGAGGAGGAACAGGACCCTGTTGTTGTTGATGGTGGGTGTGATGCTGCATAGAGGAGACAACCATTAGTCTTCACGGTACAGGGTTGCTTGCTAGACGAAAAAAAGACCATGTGTGTGTGTGTGTTCTGGAGCGCCGCAGACGCGTCTGGGAATGTTGTGCTCTTTTTTCTCAACCTGAACCGCGTGCAAGGTCTGGGCAGCCGGGAAGATGTGTCGGTCCCCTGGAAAAAAAAAAGGACGAGGGATCCACGGACGAGGCGGGTTAGCCTCGGGGATTTGGGGTGGGATTTGTATAGTACGACAGGGCTCCCATCATCCGGCATCCAAACCGACTGTGAGGAGCCAGGGAGGCCAATGCTACCCACCTAGTGGAGCAGCAAATGCTCGGAATCACCTCCCGAGGTTTCGAGATTGCCACCTGGGTGTTCTCTCAATGGCATGGTGGCATTCCATCAAGATAACACCGCATGGAGGGGAGCAAAGGGGGGATCGTGATGGCTACTAACCAGATATGCAGTGCTGCGGCGTGGCCACAGAGGAGATGGTCGATTAGAGATGAAGGTGTAGAAGGGAGTCGCTATTTTGTGGGGATGGCTGTATTATGTACCGACTGGGGACGGCCAAGAGGAGAATGGGAAGATGGGGCTCCGGACCAGGAGAAGGTCGAGAATGATGAGATTGAACAGGGGGCAACAACAATGATAATGATGCTTGGGATTCAACGTCCTCTGTCTCGCTGACCAGACCGGGGGCTGAGAAGACCGAAGAGAAGCCTCAAAGCCCTGAACCTGACAAGAGTGAAGGAAAGGAATTCTCTGGTTGTGTGGTAGGACAAGGGCTTGAAAGAAACGCGGGCAGGGGGGGACGACTGCATTTTTAGATGAAATGGCCAATGGCGGAACGCCTGCAGAGCCGAGGGTCATGACTATTGCCCAACCGGGACTGGCAGGCCGGAGCTAGCCACTGAAAGGGCAAGCTCAGTGTGTGGTTTGCTCTCGTTTTCCTGGCAGGCCCGTCTCTGCGTGTGTTCTGTCTTTTCTGCGTGTCTTCTGTGTGTGCGCTTTCATCATCTGGGGCAAGGACAAGGGGCGGTGAGGTGTGGGTGTGCCCATGCGGGTCCCCAGCGGGCTCCTGGGCCAATCCCTGCACTGGCAGGCCGGCTCTCTTCTCCCACTCGAGAACACGGTACTCCAATGGAACATGGAAGTCCCGCAGCAGGTCGCCGATACGTACCGCTCTTTGGGAAGCCCAGAGGGCTGCGCATCGGATTCGCCTGCAAGCACCGGAGGGGCTGGGCATGGGGCATCACAGCAACTCGCTGATGGGACACAGCACCCGCGCAGGACACAGAACGCATGCCCGGACTGAGGTACGAGATACCTCGCAGTCCCGTCATTTGGGATGACATTTGCAGCAGCTTTCTTTGCTGCAGCCGAGACAGCGAGGTCATGCTTCCGAGAAAACTTGCGCCCATGTGTGGACCCTGGCCGGAGGCACACCGGGGGAGGGTGCTGCGGAACGTGTTGTCCCTGTCTCCCTCCCACTCTGCGCGGAACCACTCAGCGGGTGGCTCCACCACACACGCTTGAGAGAAAGCCCCACAGGACACGGTGAGTTGCCTCCAAAACCCCACTTGCCAACGGTGCGACTGACTCCAACCACGACTCTAGAACACCCAGCGCATGTACCGAGTACACAGCAGAGGTACCATGGACATGGCGAGACCGTCGCACGAGTGTCGTCAGCGTGCACACCTGACTCCGGTGAATGGGCCACCATCCAGGTCCGACATGAGATTTCCATGTGAAGCGCCGCGATCGCTCGATCCGTTTCTTTTTGCCCTGATCTTTTGATACGGCATTTGCGACGTCTTGGGTGATTTGGGGGGGGACGGGTAAGGTTTGGGGTACAGGGGAAGGCCATCGGTACGGCGCCAGCATCCCAGCCACACCGCCGTTGGGAAACAGTGGCCATGACCTGTTCGGTCCGCCACTCTGGGGAACCCAGACCGCTGACACACTATATCATGCAAGCCAAACGCTGGCCTCCATGGACAGCTGTCACTTGTCGTAGGCTATGAATTGAGTTGCACCGTTGAACCCAATGCCGGCGCGGCATGCTCAGGCCAACAGCCAGCAACCACACCTGCCAATTTGGAGAGGTCGGATAGTGGAAAAGGAATAGGATGGTGTTGATGTACTGTGAGGGTATGGCACAAAAAGGTGCTGATGGCGCATCTCGTCCAGGCCAAATGCGCACTACGCACGCCGGCACAAGCCCCTGTTGCATACTACCGACGCCCTGGCTGGTGGTGAAACAGGAGGGCCCCTGCAATTCCCACACAACCCTGACCACTCATCTTCTCCAAGTCAGGCTTGCGACAGGCACAGCCGTTTTCTGGAACAACTCGACCCCGACTCGATTGGCCAAGGAAATCAACGACGCGCCTACATCGACGGACAAAGGCGTCTTTTTTGTTTTTTTTGTTGTTTGGATATTGATATCGCACTCTGAGAAGGAAACGTAAAATCGGGCGACTATTGAAAATGCTCGACGGTGGAGATCACGTAGTAAATGCCGCGCTGAGGACAACTGTCGCTTGACATTACCTAACAGCAGGCAAGCGCGCATGCGGCACTCTCGGTGGTGGGTGGATTGGCGAACAGAGATTGAAAAAAGTGGCACTCACCGAGTCATGACCGGGCTCTTCCTTGAAGTGGCTGGGCGCCTGCCGGTGCTGAGCCATCTTCATCAGTCCCATAGGGTATGCTCGTCTTCAAAGTGCTGTAAGGGTTTCTCTGTGGGGAGGGAGAGATGTTAGTCCAAGTCGACTCTCTCTCTGTGTGCGTGTGTCGCGATGACCTCGCTGGTTGTGGAACACACAGCGGACCTGGGTTGATCGTCTGCCAGGAACGCCTGCCAAACTGGCGACAAGTAAACCAGGTTGTGTGGCCAGGGACCCGTGCACCCGCCTGGCTTGCCGTGAACGACGCGACCGTGGCTGGCCATGACACGAGAAAGGCGCGGATAGAGGTTCGGGAGACGGATGCAATGGAGATCTACTCACAGATAAATTCGGCGCCGTTACCACGATAGTGCGGTCTTGGGATCGGTGCGTGCGGTCTTGTTTGTTCGGCCGGGGAAGCACACGATGTTCTGGGGAAAAGGTCGAGGTTTTTAGTAGGTGCAGGCCAAACGCGCTGCTGGCAAGGATGGGCTTGAGATTGTGAAAGGCGGTCGGCAGTGCGGCGTTCTAGAAGAAATGGTGAAAAACAGGCCAGCAAGTTAGTCTCGATCCGAACGCACCGCGCCCCTTGGGCCTGAAGATACCAATATAAAACGAAATAAAAAGCAGCAAAAGCCAAGGGGTCTCGCATGTAGCAAAATTTCCCAACGCTTCATGCAAGGACAGAAGGGGGACTAGGGTGGAACATTGCCGAGATTGAAACGGGATCGCGCTGAGTGTGACACCAGACCCTGGTACGATTTCCGAACGGGTGGTGCACCAGAGCACGCCCAATATGATTTGCCGTGAACAAACATGGCCGACAAGTGCGACGGATGCTGCCTGAGGTGATGGGGAAAAGTGATATGCACGTACCTTGGCTATTACCTCGAAAATGTCCCGAAATAGAATTTCCCTGATAACGCGTTCTGAACGTCGCGTAGCGCAAAGTTAGACCTCGTTTCCCAGAAGTCCAGTCGCTTGGTAGCTTTTTCGGTTGGACGGTGTGTACGTTGTGGGAAAAAAAAGGGCTGGGGGAAGCGACGTCTAACGGGCCACCAAATCCAGTCACTCGGGTTCAGACCGTTGAGGTGCTTGAACCACGTGCTTGACTTTATAAAAAGAAAAACCCACCGGCTCACAAAGACGTACCCTTTGCAGCTGCTTGTAAGTCGCGGTTGCTCTTGCTTGCTCACGTCCGTCCCTTTCGAACCGATGGATCTGCAACGCCTGCCGCCTTGTTAGCCTCGTCGTCCGCGAATATGTCAACGTATAATCCAATGGAAGGAGACTCGATGCGTTGCAGCTGTAGGAAGGGATAGACCAGGCCCATGCTGCAAGGAGCATATGCTATGATGCAATACGGCAGCGCGTGCAGTGACAGCAAGGTCGACAAAATCGGATGGCAGGAACCATCGACAATGTTCTGAGCCTTCGGGTGAAAGTTGATAGATGGTCGGCGATGGTGATGTTTGTGACACCACTTGGCGGGATCGAGGATGCAGCATCAAGCCGATGCGCGCATGGAAGACATGGGACCGGCCACAAGATCAACTTGCCTTGGAAAAGAGAAACGGGATGCCTTTCAACAAAGAGGTTAGCCATATGCAACGATGCAATTGTATTGAAGCCCATGTCGAATCGCACCCATGCCCTGGGCGGCAGCATCGTCATCTTGAATGTCGACAACCGCACACACACACACACACACACACACACATAGGCTGGACGTGGTGATCCAGAGCTCGGTCGGTCCAGGGCATGTCCTAGTCGTTGGAGGGTTTTCTGGCTGATGGGGGAGACCCGAGAGTATTGCGATGAACTCACCTCTGCAATGCAAACGGCAGCTTGCGGTGTTGTGCGATGCGCGCGACGCAAGACAAGTATTCGAGCCTGTTGCTCCTGTCGAGATGGTGGCGCGGCCGGATCTCAAATTTACCTCGAAGGTTGACAAGGCCTTTGGATATGGTATTAGGAACGCGCGCGCAAGGAGATGGTTTGAAGGTGTGCGTCTTTGAAAAAGTTCGGATGAAAGGGGGGCCTGTTGGACAGGACCTTGCTATTTGAACAGGGATGATGGTGGGAAGAAATGCGCGTCGGCCACTGGGTTACACCGCAGTCAAAAATCAGCACAAACTGCTTAGCGCGAGGTGCAAGGTCTCAGATTAACGGCCACACTTCCCACGCCTGCCAACCTCGACACCACGAGGAGAGGAGACAGAAGCGACTGAAGAAGACCCTGCAGTAAGAGATCCGAAAGGGTGAAATCGACATGCCGTCACTCGCCATTCAACACGCGACGTCTTTTGTAGGTATGCACAGATATGGGCTCGGGGAAACACAAGGCGATGGCTGATGACAAAGGTGTAAAAAAGAAACGAAACGAAACACGCAGTACACACCGGTAGTTTGCTACTCCCCTTCGTATTGTCAACCAAGCGTTTTCTGGGTGTTCCGTCCCTGTGGATTCAGTGGCGTGGGACGCGAAAGGTGCAACGGTGGGAAAACGGTCGAGTATGGCAATGTGTTAGGTAATTCCCAGTCGCGCCCACATGTATGTAAGGTAGGCAGGTGAGAGTGATGACAACGTGAAGAAAGAAAGAAAGAAAGAAAAACTGTTTGCTTTTGCGAAATGTGGTAAGCGCAGGTTTGCTACCTGCAAGCAAGCCTTGGTTCTTTTCGACAAGAGGGCGAGCGCCGCCGTCAAGGCGCTGAATTGCTTTTATTTTTCGTGGTACTTGGGTCATCACCCATGCAGGGGTCTGTGTGTGGGGGGGAGACAAGACACGCTGCTGCACGCAGACACGTGAAGCGGCCTGGTCGGGAATTTTGGATAGGATTTGGGGAAGATTGGAGGATGTTGACAGGGGGAATAGTGAGGCCGCGATGCTACACCGACACACACCTCGGTGAGGGAGAGGATGAAAGAGATGGACTGACCAGAGAAAAGAAATCAAGCTGTGAGCACGAGGACGCGATCGGGGAGAAAAAAAGCTCCGAGTCTATATCCGATCAGCTCTTCGCCCGTCCAAGCAAGCGGCGTTTGACAATGGCTTGCGGCACACTGGCAGCATGTCGAATGAGGCCCTCACAAGGCAAGAGCAAACGAGAATAAACAGACAGTTGCACAACTAACAGAGGTAGAGATATATGATATATATGTTGCGGTTAGTAAGTAAAGATACTGTTTTGACCCAGCAACTTGAGCGGTGTTGTTCTTGAAAGCTGTCTAGGTAAGGCTTAGGAATGACACGTTTGAGGTTGAGCTGAGCTAGCTCGCGGATATGTGACTCTCAAATGGTAATGATGATAATGATCAAAAGCAGCCAAAAACCCCCCCTCAAAAAAAAATATACGAAGGTAGGTAGTGCGTTCAAACAGGCTGCGAACTGTGATCGAGAGGTTGAAGATGGGAATTGTGAAAAACAGACGGACTGCAGGGGCAAGGATGAGGTTGTCTCTCGACCGTTGGGCCGGTTGCAGATGGGCTGCCCAGACGGGTGGAGAGGGACGAGGGGGGAAGCTTGGGTGCCGTGGGTGCCCTGAGAATCCTTGCAATGATGGGGTGGTGAGGGGTGGTCACCAGGGGCAGAAAGCTAGGGGGGTGAGCTTCTTCGGGTTCTTGGAGACGTCTCTTGTGCAAGCCCGGTCTCGCGGTCCTTGCATTCGACGACAGCCCTGGTCGCCGTCTGGGATCTGGCGGGAGGGGGAAAAAGTACACAAGGTTAAAAATTGGGGGAGGCAGGGAAGATTATGTGGTAATTGGGTGTGTCGAGGGGGGGGCTTGGTGGCTGCTTCGGCTTCTTCTGCGCAGGGGGGGTTCGAGTGGGATTTTAGCACAGAACCGAGGGGACGGGTTGGACGGGTTGATGTGGGCAGGGAGGGCAGGGAGGGCAGGGAGGGCAGGGAGGAGGTCCGGCAACAAGAGCTTGTCTCGACGGTCAAGACAAAGTACATAAAAGTGACTGGATATAAAACAACCACGGTGGCCGACATCAACCAGCACACCGCGGTTGGTGGAATAATAAAGAGCAATTCACCCAGGACTGGATGATACGCAGAGCGACCTGGAGAAGACAGACAGACAAGACAGACAGCCCAGAGAAGTCCCAGGTTATTTCCCGCGCCGAGGGAACGGTGACTGGATGGATGGGATTGGCGTGCCAGGAACTGAACTATTGCCCGGCTTTGCTCCGCGGACTGGAAAAGTCATCAACCTGCCTATTTCTGGTCGGGGAGCGGTCAACTGGCTGCCATCTGATCTGATCCTCCAGCCCAACCAATCAGACGCTCGGCTTCCACTGGAAACATGATCGAAACAGCAGAGCAATGCGCATGACAAGCGGCTCTTGGTGATAGCGCAAAGATAGGGTCAATACGGGCATACCTGGATGAGGGAAAAGCATGCGAGCACATTGTCCATCACCAGAGATGTGGTTTGCGACATGCACATCCCTCTTGCAGAGATGCAAGGCGCTTGGGGCGCACTTTCGAAATGGCTCAGTTGTGCTGCAGCGGGACGCACAGAGAGTGATGGTGGGGAGGGGGGGGGGGTCTTATGATAATGCACGCCTCCCGCTGCAGCGAAGCCGAGAATGGAGGGGGGAAACGCTGTGCCGTTCGTCGACAGAAAAACTGGGTGCTCAGGAGATGGCTCAACACGAGCGATATTCAACAGCTACGGAGCACTTGGTGCAAACTAGGCGCGGAAACGCAGCCGCGGCCTCAGAAGAAATTACGTGGAAAAAAGTGAAGCTGTGAGTTGCAGTTTTTTTCTCGGTGGACAGCCGGCAGGCTTCCGGAAGCTCCGCGGTCCATATCCCGTCCACCGCTACCCGCCGCCCACCTTACCGACCTACCAATACATTTACGGCGAAGTGGACTCTCGGATACGTTGCGGTGCATCCCTGGTCTCGGCCTAGCTCCTCATTGATGATGAACAGCGAAGCAATTTCTCGAGCGGTGAACACATATCGGATCTCTCTTTTCACGGTGAGCCAACTCAGCAACCGACCAGTCAGAAAGCGGTTAGGTTTTGCTACGTCTAACGTGATGGTCCCATCAGTTTGGGACTTGGGAAATGAGACGCTGAAGAAATGACGAAACTGAGCCTGTTGAGGGAACCAGTGGCTGGTGCGCCTGCTTTGCCCAATCAGCACCGCGAGCTTTACGCAAGTAGGGCCGATCAAGCCACACCCATCTCGTCCCTCTCTTGCATTAATTGAACAGTCACTGGAAACGAAACAGGAGACTCCCAAGAATAACCTTTCAGCTGGCTACCATGCTGTAAGCAATTATCACCAAGTATCTCGGCAGTCAAGAAAACGTTACAGGAACAGAATGTTTCCTCCCCGCCGCCATCCTTGTTGGACCCTTCTTGTCCCTGGCTTAGGATCCTGTCAAGAACTTCAAGGACAGCGGTACCTGGCCCTCGTCCCGACTCGCTCCCGACTCCCGAGAATCTTGAAAGGACGACGTGCTCTTCACAAGTTGCAAAACCCTGGAAAAGCGGCGCTAATTCCCAAGTTGTCGACACTAATTATCCTGGCACTGTCACCGGCAGCGACAGCAATGCAGAGCAGAGGCAAACCATGACGCCAAGCAGAGCGGGAAGTCAAGTCGACATTCTCGAAGGATGGCCTCTCCCTCAGAAGACAAGAATATGGCCCAATGAGAGCGGTCATACCCGGAACTCAAACATGCCCCACCCAGTGATCATGTCCATCAATCGGAAGCTAAGCGTCTCGTCACCTATCTTTCCTCACTCACAGCATTGAGATATCACGCGCGCAGATCTGGGGGCACGCCCCGGTGATGTGGACGAGTCTTCCCCTCACCTCAACCACGGAAAAGTGTGGGCGGCCGCCCTGTTGTGTGTGCTGAATGTTCCTCGTCACACACCGGGTTCAGTGCTGACCCGCGCTGAGATCTCGAAGGATGTGAGCTGGGACGCGCCCCATGCCCCTTTCATTACCCTAGCACAGTTCCCCAGCAAGCAAGCGAACCTGGTTTTCCGGAAACTTCTTCCACTCCTGGTCAACCCGTTTCTTCAAGCCCAAAGCGCAGTAGACCATATCCGTACACGACGAGAGCTTTGCCCGTCCTCGACGCCAACGAAGATTATTATCCGAAGTATGTCTCAAATAATGAGGTAAAGGTTATCCACAATTCGAGTTGGTTCTTGTATATCCGTTCGGATTTTCAGGTGAAATTCAAAAAGATATGTCGTTGTTCTCAAGGCACCCCCGGTATCATGCACATACCAGGCCCCCTGTCGCCAACCTGCATGGTCCAGCGGGAGCTCGCCGAGAGCGCTTCGCTTGGCCCTTTCAAGAAACATTATGCTTTCGACATAGGTGCAACAACCGCCAGCAGACATCTCTCGTTTATTGGAGATGATGGACAACTACTCCAGGCAACACAGTTTTGATCAGTCATAAAGACAAAGAAAAAAAGCAACTCCAAGAAAGACTTCATTTCACTGCAGTGGGCCAACCTCTCCCTCAATCAGCCAGAGGCATGAACTCAGAGCTACATCACAGTCAGTGCGCTACTTTGGGGCTGGGTCATCAATCTGCGGGAACCGCATGATGGATGGATGATACGGTGTTATTTTGTGAGTTTATGAGAAAGCCAGCCTCTTCTATTTCTGGCCCAAACTCATCTTGAAAAAAAAAAATAACAACTTGCTCGTTACGGATAAATCACATTCTTCCCTTTCGGTAGGAGAGCCGAAAATGCTCCGTAATCTGAGGAGGGAGTGGTCGATTTTGCCAAGATTGGAGTTCATTTGGGATGGTGATGTCAAAACTATTGAGGGTCGATATGGGACTGTAGGTACAGGCAGTATCGATGTACACCATGTTTTTTTAAAGACTATCGTGGGAACCCTCCAGCCTTATGGTATCTATGCTTGGCTGAGGAAGCTTTCAGGCCTTGTTTGCGTTGCTGTTGTTTGGTCAAGGATAGCCACTGGATGTGGTTACACCACACGCTTTTCCCTGCCATATCCCGCAGCAGCATCCCTTGTAGAATACCACCGTCGGGAGCGGGTGTAGGTGACAGGGACGGTGTGGGCTTGATAAGATTCTGATAATGGGGGAAATACTTTATCAACCTCCATGATACCTTGAAAAGATGGAAGTCATGGTAGACTTTTGAACCTTTGGCGATTGCCCCCCCCCCCTCCCCCCTCCCCTCAAGATTTGAGAGTCATCCACCGCTGGGGGCACATGACGTCCTCGTTACAATTTCCAGTTGAGAAACCGGCAACAGGATGGGGGGGATGCGTGCTTCCGTTGTGTGGCTTGTATTGGGCTGTCGACTTTTTCTTGTGTCAGCCAATCGATGTGCTCACCGTGATGAAGATAGGAAAGAGGAACTAGCAGCCTCACCGACCGGTTAGAAACAACAGCATGAGGCCCGGTGTGGCAGGGGAGGAGAATGCAGCTATCCGAGGCCATACATACATTACTTACCTATAATATGCGTGTAGAGCCAGCCTTCTTTTTATTCTATTTTTTGATTGTATTTTCTGCCATACCCTCTCCTTCTCGTGAATCCGGACCTGTTTCGACACAAGTACTGTGTACAAAGAAGACCGGCCTGTGATACAAGTGACACGTTTATGAGGGGAGGACAAAACTCAGGGTCTGTCTGATTGAATCATTCTGACAAGCCACACACGAAACGCACGGAAGGGGGCGGGGGCAGGGGAGGGGGGACAAAAATTCCCAAAGCTGCGGTGAAGGTTTTCTCTCACCGTGACCATGCTGCCCGAACAGAACGCCACACATATTCGGCTTCTTGGGGGGAACGATCGGCAACCTCGTGGGGAGGGGGTCAGCTTTGAAGACATTGGAAGCACCGTAATGTCTTGGTTTACTTTTAAACTGAAAGGCTTACTACAGCACAGCTCTCTTCATCGTCATCTTGTATCACCAAACACTTGCTTTTCCCCCTTCCAAGAAACAAAACGCCACTGTTTCTCTCTGAGGAAAAGCAAAAAAAACATATACAAAAAAAATACAAAAAAAAAAAAAAAAAAAAAAAAAAAAAACTGAAAGGCCCAGAGAATTGGCAAGAACGAACGGTCAGGAAGAAAAACGTGTTTTTTTTTTTTTTTTGCTGGGTGCCGTATCGGCCGGTTCGGGGATGTGGTTGTCTCTAAATGTCTTGGACATTACTGAGACGAAGAAGATGATGTCTCTCGCCTTTTTTATTTTTCTTTACTCACTGATTATCAATCCATCCCAGGGGGGGAAAGAGTCTCATAAAAAGTTTCGATGGCTAAAACGCATATACCTGTAGCCTCAGCGTTTGATGATATATGTCAGGGGCCGAAGATTCCACTGCATTTTCGAAGGTGAGTGCTTGTCTCTTGTCAACGTCAGTTTGCATCTTTTTTATATCGGCCTTTTCTCATGGCCAGACATACATACATGCTGCAGATTTCATCTTACATCTCACACAAACACACACCGCAAGAAAAAAATAATACAAAACTCTCGTATTTTTGGGGGGGGAGGTATTATCTTGAGATCGATGGGTTGAGGTTTCCGGAGCCTGGATCGGATGACCAGAGTGCTCTCAGGCTGTAGGTTTGGATATTCAGATCAGGTTTTGCTCATCGGTTTGCGGGTTTGGGAAAGGCAAAAGGTGATAGGATGGGATCAAATGGCAAATTGCGGCGCGGAGAGGGATCGGGCTCATCTGTTTCTTTTTGTCCTTTTCCATCCATCCTACATGACTTATCTCTATTGTCCTTGCAGCCAGAGTAGGTTGGACCCATATACCGGGCTGCTATTATGACTTCTACCACCTAGGTAGGTGTGGCTGTCCTCTCTCAAGGGTGCAGTCCATCTTACCTATCGCTGTAGGTAGGCAAACAATCCTCGACGTGCCCAGAACTCGTTGAATGCACAAAAAGGTACCTGTTCCTCATGCCGCCTGGTTTGTCAGAAGGAAATTCTGGGGCGATGAAGGAGAATATTCAGGGTCGTTTCACAATCGATATGCAAGGTCGAGTTCCTTTTTTTTTTCTACGATGAACTCTGGACCCTTTCTGTGATGTCATTTTTGAAGGGACTGTTCCAAAGCAGATTGTCTGCTCTCTCGACGGTACCTATCTATTACTGAACGAGACCGAGTGACTACTAAGAATTCTAAGAACCTTCAAACAGCATCATGCACCTGCTGGACGTTCTTGCGATCGAGAAAAACCCCGGCTTGCTTTGTAACGATGTACCATATACCCCATCGAGTCTCGACTATCAGCCTAGGGGCCGGCCAGCACACTAGCATCAGGGAAACAACTCACACATCCGTACCAGCACAACAAAGGTAGGTAAACAAACACAACCTCAACAACAGCTGGCTGTTCCCACCTAGCTTAAGCAGGCAAAACCCCGAGTCCTCACAAAGTCCACCACGTCAACATCCAAACATCCCTCCCCACCTGCATGAATACAACGGAGCTGCTGACCAGCTCATCAGCTTTTTGAACTTGATGTTTGTCATCGTGGTTGCTCTTGATATGCTAATCCGCACACCTACCCCTGTCCATATAGAATCCTTCGCCGTAACGGCGGTGTGGGCTTTGGATATGCAAGAAGGCGGGTCAGCGATATGTCAGGGGCAGGGGGCGGGAAGGTGGGGGGGAGGTAGGGGTAGGGCGTAGCTACGGGTATGCTACCTACTTGCTTACATACCTTGAGGAGATGGAGACTGAATGGTAGGGTATGTAGACTGGGGGAAAATGAGGCTGTCCTGGTGGGAAAATCGACGTCTGTAGACTTTGGCTGAGGTATCTTCTTCTGTTGACATGTAACCTAAACAGTAAGGTTTTTGCTTGACAATCGAAGCGATGCGGTACATGGGAAATATTGTCTGCTTCAGGGTTGAAGAATGCAAGTTCTGACATCAACATGTGAGAAAACAAGGACCAGCACAAGGGGGGCGCGGGAAGGACGGGACAAGGGGCGGGTTAGGGCGGGTTTTGTTGGCGGGTTCGAGTTTATTACTGGCGATGCGAGAGCCCCCCTTACCTTGAGCCTTGCTCTGAATCGCGTTTCTGGTAAAGTAACTCTGAGTTGCTCCACTGATACTTAAGTGTAGCAAAATGTTGACTTTGTAGTTGTAAGTGGTGCAAGCCAGGAAGAGCAACTAGCTTTGGGTGAAGGTAGGTGCTTTCCAATAATTGATACGAGTTCAATGCATAGAGCTGTCATCTTTGAGTGGAGAAAAATGGAATTGTAAAGAGCAAATGCAAATCTAGTAGAAGAACTTGAAGCTTATGGTATAAGAATAGAGTATTTCAAAAGAGGAATGCCTCTTGTTGTTATCTTGTTTGCTGCTAAAGGTGAAGGCACTCTATACATTATGTTCTCTCTGGAGATAACACACAAACCCCGTCATGTGGCTCGAAGACGCGGACAACAAAGAAACTTGGTGAGATTAAGTACGGCCAGGTTATACTCCAAAGCAAGGTGACGCTGAGGCATACCTACATGACCGCCTACTTACTTCTAGCCCAACAGATGAACCCAATGATCAGAATTACCTCTCTGCCTAACCAGGTCCAATAACTTGGTTATAGTGTACTTTTTGCCTTCCCATCAAGCTGGCAACTATGACATGAACTTTCCTGCCCCGGAGGTAGTCTTCCTTGTGTCTAGCCAAGAAGACTCGGTCATCCAGGCACTCGCACAACCACATAGACTACACTATCCTGCCCCAATCCAACAACTCGAGACAAAGCTCAAACTTTCCATTGTCCATAACATTCGCTATGCAAGGTATCCATCTTTCATTATCATAACCAGCCCTTAACCAGCCCTTTCCATACCCGGATAATCTCTCTGAACACAACACACCAACATACACGCATTCCATAATCCTTTACACAACCAAACAAGCAATGGCAAACCAATCCTTTCCGCCAAGAATATCTATAAACCGCCCATATTATGTCAAAAAAGAACAAGAAAAAAACCCCGCCAAATCAAAAGACTCCACTACACTAGAAACAAACCTCTTGTTTTGCTGCTATACACGGCGCTATGTTGAAGAAGAATCTCGTGCTTTCCATCATATCTCTCCCTCTTCATCATCCTATCTTAAACAATCCTGAACACAACCTTCCATCCCGTCCAGATAATCTTCTATCCTCTCTCGCCCAACCATGCAGAACATGCCAGGAAAAGTAGGACTTTGCAAAAACACATTCCCCGTTCTCCCCCCCCCCAACTACCTAAACAAACATGAACAAAAGAGCAAAACACGATTGGGTATAGTATATCCTTCCCTTTCAACCCCCCACTACAACTGTTTAGCAGGCCAAACCTTCTGCCCCCTCGCCTCAAAAAGCGACAAATCCAACCCCGTATCATTCTCCACCACCGCCCCAGTAGGGACATGAACAATATCCCACTTCCTCATCCCAAACGGCGTCAACCTCTCCCCTCCCCCAATACCAGCAACAGTCTGCTGCTGTTGTTGCTGCTGTTGTCCCCATTGTTCCCCCCCACCACCACCCCCGGCGTCGCCGTCGTCGTCCCACTCCATAACCCCCGAACTGCCAACTTCTCAACCGCAAAGCCAACCCCATCCTTCATCACCTGTCCCTGCTGCTGCCCCCCCATCGCCACCTGCCTCCCCCGTTCCTAACACTAACCCAAATCCCCTCACACCCATTGCTCCCACTCCCCGCCCAGCTCAACAAATACCTCAACCTCCCATCCCCCCCACCATTGCCACTCCCCGTCCCGAACAACGCTCTCACACACTGCCCCCTTTGCTCCTCGGGCAAATTATCACTCAGCACACACCCCAAGTCAAACACCCTGGCCGCCAGCCCCCTAGTATGAGCACCCGGTCCGTGCAGCGCGTCCAATTCCTGCATCAGACCCGCGCAGACAACCAGCAGTCGCGCGCGAATGTCACTAGAGGCCTTGCTCGCGTCAAAAGCCTGGGTGTGCAACGTGATGAAGTTTAGGAGCAGCGGCAGCCACCGCGTGATGATCTGCTGTTTGGCCGAGAGGTCCAGCTCCGGGTTGGCGACGAGCTCCCAGAGGTCAGATAGCTTGATGACAACCTCTGGCGGAAGCTGCGGCTGTCTTGCCCCGGGTGGGCTGCCCCTCATGAGGGCTTCAATGACAGATAGCAAGTTCTCGGCCATTTGGAGCGACTGTTCCGGTACGGGACCGGCTGTGTTGACCGGAAGGGGTTCCCGGGGAGATGGGATCAGCCCGAGGAAGCGGCTTTGGGCTCTGCCCTTGAGCTGCTGGACCACTTCCACGTTTAGCGAAAGCACAATCCCCACCCAGGTCAGATTCTTCTTGTCGATTGCCCTGTCCATGGCGCTGGTCAAGGAGTCGAGTGTAGACGGCTGCCTATCGGCTGCAGGTGCTTGTTGGTTATTGCTCTGGTCAGTTGGAGGCGTCGAGGTTTGGAGGAAGAGCTGGAGGTGACAAAAGGGCCAGGTAAACTCGTTGGTGAGCTCCAGGATTTGGTCAAAGGTGATGTGGGTGTGTCTATCAGCCGACGGAAGGAGGAGTTTAGTCGTCATATTGTCGATCCAACTGCCAACATAACCATCTGGGCTTCTGGCTGCCCAGGCGGCCAACGCACGACCAACGCCAGCAGCGTCTTTCAACACCAAGAGCTTGATCAGTGTCGAGAGACGTTCCTGTATGATGGGGTCATCGAGCGGAAGGCCCAGAGTATCGTTTTGAGCTCGCGCGAAGGAGTACTCGGCCATGGCTGAGCCAATGAGAGCAAGCATATCTTTGGGGTTCTCCCTCAGAACCTGCTCTTGAAGGTTGGTGAAGCGGTAGATCTCCTCGGGCGTGATCAGGTCATAATCAGGCCGCAGCGGGTTCATCAGCAGTTTGAGCGCCTCCTGCATGTATCTTGTTCGGTAGGTGATCTGGACAATCTGGGGCCAGCTGGCTCCGCCTGTTGGGACGCGTGTGATTGGTGTCGGTGTAGACGAGTCTGATGTTGATGCGAGTATCGTCGGCATCGTTAGGCATCCGTTCGAGACCAGGAGAGGAAAGATGCGATCGATAGAGGGCCGATTGGTCAGAGTCCGCAGGTAGGCAATCCACTTTGCCATAAGGGCATCAAAGAGCGGCATGTCAAAAACACGCAACCGAGCAAGGAGGACACTGCATACCCGTTGCTTGTCGGCTGACTCTCCCCAGCTTTGATGTAGCCTCTGGATGATGGTCTGGAACAGGTTCTCCATAATTTTCCTGTCCACGCTTGTGCTGGCAGCCAGCAGCTTCTCGATCTCCTCGTGCAAGTCGTTGCTATCATCCTGCAGCCGAGCAATCATATTGTCCGAAACAGGCGAACAGGCGTCCACGGGATTTTGACGACTGCTAAGTGCCAAATCTTTCCTGAGTTGTGTGGCCAGCTCGTCCATCCCAGGTATTCTTGGGGCTAGGGAGACGAGTGAGACCAACAGTGGTCGGGCTCCAGGTCCCTGCTCCAGATAGACAGCCCTGAGCTTTTTGCTCAAGTCGTTGAAAAGTCCTTTGGAGACACCCAAAGCCGAGAAGATGAAGAAGTGTCGGTTGACCGTGTTCGCTATGGCGGCCAGTACCTCTACGCAAGCGTTGGAGATGAGCGATCTCAGAACGTCTGCAAGCATGGACAAATCCTCAGCAGCTTCGAGGATTTGTCGAATGCTGCCAAATAACGTCGGCGATGCTCCAGGGCCACCGCTCCCTGTCTTGTCCTTTCCACCATATGTGGAAGCCACACTATCCCGGAGCCAGCGACCGATTTCTGCCTTGAGCGCTCGACTGGCGGTTTGTATTTGCTGGCTGATTTTATTGATACTTCGTGGTTTTCGCTGCCGGATGGGGTCTGCTGGATCCAGGGGGAGGCCTAGGGACTGCCTCACTAACTTTAGAGCCATTTCTGCGTCTCGTGCTTCATCGTCCACGCTGAACGAGGCACGTCGAAGCATTCCACTTCTAAGATTCCTCTGCTCGCTCGACAGGCCGAAAGGAGGAATCTCTGCAAGAAGTCGCGTGGATGCCGGTCCATCAGGCAGAATATCCTCAGGATTAGTTATACCTCCCCTTGCGCTGAGCCATTGGATGTAACGCGGCACAGAGAAGTCCTTGGAGCGAACAAGCTCGCAGACAAGATGATAGAGGTGGTCTTTGCGCTCCTTTTGCGCACAAGGGTCAGCATCTAAAAAATCCAAGATTTCGGTGGTGACGTCCAAGCCCAGCATGCTCCAGTGTTGCAACAGCTGACCGGCGATGTAGACTTTCGTTTTTCCTGGGCGGTAAAGCGAAGTGCACCACTCCAGCAGGGCCCTTGCCAGCGCAGATTTGTCCTTGGAAATGTTCCAAGAATTCGCAGGCCCTTCTTCCGACATGGGTGCCTGAGTGTTCCTGTCCAACCACTGCACTAATATGTGGCGGGCGGCCGGCTGTGATCTGTTTCCAGATGCCATGAGCTGCTCGTTTCGAGACCCAATAGCTGCGAAGGCGTCATGCCGTTCTGTATCACCAACTGGCAAGCATGCTTTGATCGTGTCTCGATATTTTGACCAAACAGAAGGCGATACGAAGTTTTCCGGACTGCTTAGTATCAGTGTATTGAGCAGTGTTGTTGTTTTTGAAAGCAGCGGTTGCAATATGTCTCTGTCCGGATGGTTGAAGACCTATATCACGATTAGGAGGCTGCGTCTTGCAATATATCAGGCCAAAGCCACTCACCAGCTGATGATGACTAATAAGAGCGGTGACCAGTCTCCGTCCATATCTCCTGAGCTTGAGTAAATCTTTCCAATATATCTCGGTGATGAGCATCCACATGGGAAGCCGATTCTGATTGCTGTTTTCGAAACTGGAGACAAGCCACTCCATGTACGTCTCCCGATCAAGCAAATATTGCTCGTATAGGTGTGTAGCCAGAAGAACCACGTACTGGACCCTGGCTTTCCAGTCCTTGTCGTCAAAGGAGAAGAGCACATTTTCAACGAACTTCTGCACGGAGACCGTCCAGTCCTTAATCCAACGGACTTCAGCAGCGAAAGATTGGGCGAGACTAACGCCCTTCCGCTTGCAGGTCCGTAGCTCGTTCGCACCGACACATTGTATCAACCACACCGCGCGCTCAAACGGAATCCTCTTGTTCAAGCACTGTTCGAGCAAGGCCTGGTTTCGGAGGCCATGGGGGATGGTTCGAGCAAGCCTTCGAAGGGAGGAAGCAGGATTGGCAAGATCCTTCAGCCATAATTCCCTCTTTGTGTCGGTAACCGTCACTCGAGGCGGGTACCTAAAGGTCGAATGAGACGCGATCTGGCCGTTGTTTCTTCTTGCTCCCAGAGCGGCGGTAAATATGGCGGAGAGTGTATGGAGCGAACTGTTTGCCCCTTTCATCGACGGGAATATGGCGTACTTGCCCGACTGCGTATCGGGGTTGAACGCTGGCTTGTCAAAGTGGCCCTGTCGAATAACATTTTCGGAAAACTGATCCTCTGGATGATTTCCCATCCAGGGATAGAAGTCTGCATAGCCAATCGACGGAGGAGGAGCCAGATGTCCCGCTGTAGAAGCGGCGCCTCCTTTTCGTGGCCGGGCTTCGACTTTGCCATGTGTATAGTAGCGCGGAGCAGCAGATGGTACCTCGACTTGGTATGGCTTCGGCGGCACGTCTTTTCTTGTCGTGGTAGAAGGTATCGGTGGGGGGTCGCGACGGGGAAGCGTGATTCGTAACCGGCGCTGGGGCATGGGCAAAGGGGCGTCCAGATCGACGGTCGGGAGATGGGAAAAGTGTGGGCTCATGTCGCCCAGGTCGGAGGAGTCGGTAGGGAGCATCATGCGAGAGGGAGTGAAGGGTTTCGAGGAGTCGATGGCGTTGGGCGACTCGATGATGCCGGTATGGGTAATGGACTCGAGGGACTCGTGCGACAGCTCGAGCTTGAGGCGCGAACCGCCGCGGCGCTGGCCCGGATACCTCGTGTTTGCGCCATCGTTATAATCTGGCGGAGTGAATTCGAACGAACCTGTCTCTTTTCGTATGGGTGACGGTGGCAGGAACTGCTGCTGCTGTGAGAGGGCGCGCTGATGCGCTGCCGGCCGTTGCGACAAACCTGGCCCGGCCAGCGAATGCTGCTGGGGCTGTCGCTGCTGGACGCCCAGTGGGGGCCGGGAGGTCATCTCGTGAGGACCAGCACTTGCGCCATGTCCGTTCGATGTTGGTGGTGTTGGGTGAAGGTGAGGTCAAAGATGGACGTTCTCCGTCGGTCGGCGATCAGATATCTCGGACGGGTAGGCTGGGATGTCGGTCGGAGCCTGGCCCCTGCCCGGGATCTGATGGACGAATGGGGCAGCGGGCGGCTTCGGGAGAAGCTGGAACTAGGTTGGATGTGGCCGACTTCCCTTGGGTAGGCGAGGAAGGTTGTCGCCGGTCGCGTGCCAAAAGGTGGTGGAGGAGTTCAAGTTCGTGTTTGTCTGTCCAGGTGTGCAGAGTGAGAACAGATGAGAGGTGGGTGTTGGAGGAGCACAGGAAAGATGTGAGCTGAGGTTGGCAATCATGTTCGTCGTCGTGGGACAGGAGGTCGGGTCCCGGAAGCACGACCGGCCTAACGTAGTGTAGCGCTGGGCAATGGCGTGCGCCTGTGCTGCTCACTGGCCTGAAGCGCTGCTGCGGGTTGCGGATTGTGGGTTGCGGGCAGTTGGACAGTTGGTGGGGCCTCTGCAAGGGTGTCCTCACAGGTCCCTTCCACGGGCACCGTCCAGTGTCGGCTGTGTTACGATTACGCTGCTCCAATTACATATCTCCAGCACGAGGATGACCACCACCCCCATCACTTTGCACGGGGGAGCCCGACGGAGCTGCCAGCCTGCAGCTGCGAGGCTGCTTACCCCCATCGGTCGAACAGAGAGGTGTTTACTGCTATCAAAAAAAAAAAAAACCCCTCTCGTATTTCGCCCACGGCGTGTTTGCTCTTGCGTGCGTTAGGTGCGAAGGCGAGTCCATGGATGTCCAACAATATCGTATGCATCATGGTGGGGTACACCCTACACGTTTATGATTTCTGTGCAACCTTCTGTGAGAGACAAGCAAGTGCTGATCAACTCTCCGATGCTACAGATCGCGGGCGAGATACCGTTCCGCCCGTTCTGCTATATTAGTCATGATAAGAAACGGCACCTGTGTGCTGCCGAATCAGGACGTTCGCCTGGTCTCGCCTGGAGCTGATGCTGAATTCTCGGACAAATATGAGGGATCTTGATTGAGCAGCCGGTTTAGGATTTGGCCGCCGTTGTTGAAGTCCGCCAGTCTGATATTGACGGGAAGTCTTTCCAAATTCCAGGTTCCAGTCGGGTGTCGTCTGACCTTCCTCGTTGAGCTGCAGCGCTGCCAGAGGACAGCATCTGTCAACGTGGGGAGGGGGGGGGAAGGGTCACATTTCCATTTCCATGATTATCGTAACGGAACCTGGAAATGGAATGAGGGTGGTGGTTGTTCGCCCCTCGCATCCGAAAGACTTGAGTTCTCCAATATCCGTTGACAACGGAGCAAGTGAATAGTGGGGGTGTCTTTTAGCGCAAAGCCCGCCCCAGCTGGATCTCTAACTGTGGAGCCACTCCCAGCGAGAGATCGGCTGGGGGTCTGGGTTCACGTAATCAATCTCCAGCGCACGCTACTCCAAACACGTCTCTCTGTACCTGATCGCATCAACATCGTCACCAGCTAGCTGTCCCAGTTGCGCAAAGGTCAGCCATACAAATTATTCACAATGGCCTCAACCAAAGATGCCCGCAGACCGGACTTGAGTACGTATATCCCCATCAGAGCCAAGCACTTGGTGCAATTGAAGAACAGGACCCAACTAGTGCTGATATGTGTTTCGCGATGGAATAGTTGTCCCCTTTCAAGAACCCGCCAGCAAGGGGGACAATCCCGAGCTTGCCTCAACTCTCTCCTCCACTCTACCAATGGCGGCTATCTTCATGCGCAACCGCTATGTTGGATGGTGAGCAACTGTCCTTTCCCGCAGCACTTTGTCGCATCTCTTTGCGCACACGACATTTCAGCATGATCTAACATGACGCCTCAACTCTAGGGCCGCTGTTGCTTTCTCCCTCCAGTCCTGGCTTGGAGAGTCTGAAGAGACCAAGAAGAGCAACTCTTCCCCCGGATACTTTGCCGTGGGCATGTCATGTACGTTCAACCCCCAATAATGCCGCCACCCACGCAGCACAGCGAAGCTAACTTTTGTAATTAGTGATGTCCCTAATCGTTACCTACCTTCCCCTCTTCCTCCCCCCTTCTCCCGGTCTTCAACAGGGGAGCTCGACCGAGGCTCCTGCCCCGGTTCCTCCTGCCTAAACCTGAGGAGAGCTCAAAGCTATGGAAGTACATATATCACATACAGCCTTCATACGGTAATCGACGAACAATATTTGATGATAGGAGTTGGTTGGGCAAAAATAGGGGTAGGCGGAATGGGCCGTTTGCCGGTGTGGATATTGTATGAATACACCCAATGAAATACTTAATGTTGAATAATGCTTCGAACGTTCTTGGAGTTATTCGGAGTCGCATCAGACACATGTATCCTCATGTGAAAGTAATTGCTAGGAATCGACCGAGCTTATCGCAGTCATTATCCGAACCACGATAAACTGGATATGATGGTAGACGGGTAGGTGCTTGAATGTACGGGCATGCTCCCAGAAATAATATACATCTCAAAAGTAGAGGTATCAAAAGAATCGAATATCCCATCACATAAACCCCTCCTCCCCAAACATAGTAAAAGCCCAGATATCCAAGCAGACCAACGATGTAAACCGCAGGATGCATACATCAGACGCTGCTGCTCTACAAGCATATCGGCCTTCTTTGCTGATTGAACTCGTGCATTCCCCAGCTCCTTCTCATAGTCCTGTCGGTTGGCGAGAAACTATCCGACCTCGATTCCATCTGAAGTTCAACAGGTTGCTCCGCGATCCATTTGAGCAGCCCCCAAGCCAGCCATCCCGTGCGAGTCCGACAAACTCTCCTCTTTTCACACCGCAAGCGCTTGCTCCCATCGATTGTCCGGTTCCATCGTTGGGCTAGAGCATGTCCCCAATCACATCATGTTTATGCCGAGAGGTGATATTATCTAGTTGTTCCTGAGAGGTCTACACAAACACAAACAAAGTCAGCAAAAGAACCAAAAAAGACCCCCATAATAGAAAGAAAGGGAACAACATACCCGCACCCCATAGGCGTTACAACCCCAAAGTAACAATCCTCCGACGCCTTGGGAACGACCTGCTCCGGCTTGATGGGGATGATAACCACTCCCGCGCTGGCGAGGGAGACGCAAAGCGACATGACAACAGCGATGAACTTCATTTTGTCTCTTTTTTCGTCGAAGTATTGGTATGTATGTGTCGGATTAGGTAAACGTAAATTAATGAGCGGGTATTCGCAAAAAGTAGAAAATAAAAAGCAGCTCCAGGCTGTAGTATCAAAAAAAGAACGTGTGTACGGTATACCGGTAGGTAGAGACGGGTGATCAATCACCTAACGTCAAGAGAAGAGAAGAAGGGAGAGGGAGGGAGAGAAGCGAATGGACCGGTCCAGACAAGACAGCACATGAACGAAACCCAAGACACCAAGACAACGCGAAGGAAAGGAAAAGAGAATAAAGCGTCAGGCGACAACGGCAACACGAACGGTTACGCCGGCGCCAAAGGGCAACCCGACCACCAGAAAAGCCACCAAGAGTTTCAGATGCGACAGCGCTGGAAGAAAAGGGAAATGCGGGGCCATTCCGTTCTGGCCTCCCACTTCTGGTGACAGTTTCAGGCTTGAAACGATGAGATGAAATGTCAGGTGGTTACAACTCGCCAGCCACAATCCTGCTCTACGGAGTAATGATCCAAAATAACCTTACAAATGAATCGAAAACCCCTAAATATCTTCAGTGACTCGACATCAACTCTCCATCCATCAAGACGAGTCTCAATCAGGCGACAATTGATTGGAGAGGGATGAACCCTGCCCCATCCGCCCACGCGGATGTTCTTGCCCAAACCCCTGCCGGCCCGAGCGACCCTTGCACCGTCAGGGGTCGCCTGGGCGGCAAGGGGAGTGTAACGGTAACGGTGGACGGTGGTGGTTACATAAGCCGCTATCACGAAATTGTCCCATTGTTGAACTCATTCTGAAATGCCACAGTCGGCCAACGAAAAAAAAAGACGGCAACTCTACAATCTCAGCCGAGAAACACAATAGAAACAGCACCACCCACCAACCATAATACAGAAAATTGCCAAAAGAATGGGGGCCACCCGGGGATTGAACCCGGGACCTCTCGCAAGCAATGCTGTAGGGTGTACCCTAAGCGAGAATCATACCACTAGACCAGCGGCCCTTGAATCCATTGATGAATTGTTGATTCTGTGGTAGGTTATTGATCATATCAGCGAGAATTAATACTGCTTGCTCGAACGAATCAGCCCCTATTCCCTTCTTCATTGTTGTCACATCACGACCAGAAGCCAAAACTGCCGCCACCGAAAAAGAATCATGTTATTTCACGAGGCAAAGATTAATTGCTACAAGAGCCACCAAACTAAAGCATATCCTCCAGACCATAACAATCTTTCTACACCTAAATACATCTAAACAGACGTCGTGAAAAGAAACCTAACCATACTAACTTCGCCAACTCCTTCACGTCGTCCCTGGTGCAGAATGACAGCCTCCAAACACCTCTCCCACCCACCCCCATGCCGATTCAAGAAGGCCTCTATCAATCTAACAAACTAGCTGTTTACGGTCTACCTATCTATGTGAACACACCTACGATTTGCTCAAGACATGACAACGGAATCAAAAGCTTTTTGGACCATCTCTGACGTGAATAGCTATGTTTTGAGGCCTCTTGACTTTCGCCCAACACCTGTCGACCATATTTAAAGCCTATTGACCATCTTTCAAGACCTGTTCAGAAGAAAACGAGGTCTGAAAGCATCACCACACACATCAAAGTCCCCATACATCCCAGGAAGCCGAATCACTCATGATACCCCCCATCATACGCATTTTTAGCCCCATTCTTCTTCCTAGGCCCTCCGCCCACCGTCCTTCCCTCCCAACATCTCCCCTCGTATCTCTTCCCCTCCTCCCACTGAAGAATCTCACTCCCACAATTCACCCCCCTCACAACCCTCACCTTCATCTCACTCGCATCCAACACCCAGCACCCATTCTTCATCACCACCGTCCCCAGCGCCGCATTGCGCTCATCCGTGCCAACAAATTCCCAAAGCACACAGCTCACTCTTCCCGGTCTCTGACACCACATATGTCAAGTCCGTGATCGGCACCTCAATTCTCACCACCTCCCTCCTACCATCCTCCGTCTTGAACCCAAAGGTAAACTTGGCTTGCGAGTGTTCCCTCTAGAACCAAGAACATGGTATCCTTGCAGGCTGCTGACTGTCCAGACCATCATAACCCGGCCCCCAGAACGGTGTCGTCAGGTCAGTAGAGATGGCTCTGACCAGGGTCCGGGGGAAGGTAGGTCAAACCGTTGAAGGTCTCGAGGCCCACAGGGATACGGGAGTTCTCGTACCTGTGAGGTGAGTTGTTGATAGGCCTACTGGTATCTGTTGAATGTGTTGAGACGATGGTTGAAGGCGTTGGAAGGATAGTGCCATGCGTGTGGTTATTTTTTGCAGGTCTGTTGGCATTTGTTGAAGACGTTGCAAAAATAGTCTAAGGCGGGCGAGTATCTGCTGTAGGCCCGGTTAAGTAGTGGACAGACATGACATTGTCAAAAGATGCCCCACTGCCAAACTCCAAGAACTCCAGCCAAACTCTGTACGTGTCAAACCCTCCGTCCATAGGGCTGTTTGCAGCCGTCAGCTCAGGTGTCGGAATCAGCTCCAACAGCCCTGTAAACTTGCCCACGTCGACGCCATCCAGTACCAAACCCCCTAGTCTTAGTTGCCATCCCCAAATAAAAGGCCAAACACATTCGACTGAATGTATCTCCGTTTACACAGCCTCTACATTAAAGTGCCTCCCCTTCCAAAACCAACCGCACCACCGTAATCCCCCCACACGCCGGGTACGAAGCCGGTTTTGTTGGGAGTGGGCGTGCCGTCTGCACTCCAAGAAGTACTGTAACTGGGCATCCCAATTGAGATGGACATGCCCTCAATCGATACATCATGTGTGGCGGGGACACGTAGAGAGTCCCTTCAAATCGTGCCTTGCACATCTACTTTGAGATCGCCTCGGCCAAAAGGGTCGCCCGTTGGGACGTGCTTGTAGCTTTCACTAATGGGAAACATGGCAGACTTTGCTAGTTCCACCGTGTCCGATCGACTGGGTAGGTACTGTTCCTGTCCATTGCCACCTGGGGGGCTGGTGTTGATAATATTGGCCGGCGGCCAGACCTAGAGGCCTGGACTGCTGGTATCTAACGTGAGGCGTATTGGTTGAGGAGGCGTACCCAGGTCAAGGGTGACATAATAGCTGGATTGAGGGTTGTTGGGAAAGATGTCAGAGGGCCTTGCTGTCGCCATGCTGCTGGCGTTGGCGACCGGCAGAACCAGACTCTGAGGGAAAAGCATGACAATGGGAGTGTCCGGTAGCGGCATTCTTTGAAAATGCTGGTCGGTTGGTCGAGATCAGAATGTTAGTGGATGGTGGAAGATTGGGAGAGAAACTCAAAAGGCTGAGGGGAAATATGTGTGCTGCAATTCCATCAGAAGGCCGTCACGTCCACCCACCTAAATAGTGCGGATGGAAGGTGGAAGCAAGCAAGCAATGCGTACCTCCTCATTTTGGCTGATTCTTGCCTACCGAGTACCTCCAGTTTGTTGGGGACCCAGTGACATCTGATGTCAGGGTAGACACACCTGCTCCTTTCCTGACTTGCAGCATTCAGGGTAGGTATCAAGACGGGAAGGTTTTGGACAATTTTCCAGGCAGCCACACCATTCCCACACGTCAGAGAGAGTTGGGTTTCCTTGGATCTGCCAGATTTTTCTACTGATAATATTTTAAGCCTGTGTCTTATCAAACTGGTTTGGTGCTGAGTGCTAAACCATATACCACCGTACATAGAAGCAGCGTGCGCATAGAAGGAGCGTGTGTGACGAGCAATTCAATGATGGTAAATATATAGAAAGTATATTCATCAAAAGCACTCGTCTTGGAAGTTATTTGTATTCCAGGTTAGAGCTACTAACGACGACTCGGGTGGAATACATACCCACAAACACATAGCAGTTAATCCCATCTCTTTCTTGCAATGTACCTACTACTTTGAATCTCAGACACGCAGCCCATTCAACCAAGCAGCCAAAAACGGAAACGAGCTTAGACATGTGTGCAAGTGCCCCTGGCCCCTTACCTGATCAAAGTCACCCCCTATATACCCGCCTGTCCACGTTTCACCACCACACCCCCGTCCTTCCCAAGCCTCACCATTCGAAACACAGGCATGAAACCCTTCAACACGGAACACTTCACGGAAAAGATCTCACCCGAATTCGAATCTGCAGAGCGCAAAGAGAAAAAAAAAAAGGCCTCGTTTTGGTTCTCTACCTGACCCCCCGACCCCTGACTATTCGCGGCGCGGTTAGATCCCCCTTTTCCTGCTCATTCACTCGCTCTTCATCCTCCACTCCCAGTCACAGACCAGGTAGCCTCAGAATTCCAGCTTGCTCACATTCTCCTATCACCTCTCTAAACTACCATCACAATTACATTTTTCGTCATCTGTTCTCCGTAATGTGAAAGAGAAATAAAATATATCCAAATAAAAAAACATTTCAAAACGACTCTCCAAACATGGGAAAGATCTTTTCTAAGCGATAGGGGTGGTGGTGATTGTCCTCCATCCATCCTTCCATATCCATCCATCTCAATAACAACAAAACACAACGCCCGCCTGCCTGCAATCATCATCATCAACAACAATAACCAACAGAGCCACGGCCAAAAATTAAGAGGGGAGAAAAAATAACCAACAAAAAAAAAAGCAAGGTAAAAATATGGTACACACACACAACACAACACACCCCCTTCTCTTGAATTTTGTCCAGATCCCCCACCACAACGTTTCCATCCGCGACATTCCATGGCGTGCAAGCAGGCATAGACGCTAGCAAGACAAAACCGGGTATCATCCATAAAAAACAGACTCCGAAAACTCAAGTGTCGTTCAGGACCGAATTCGTGAGATCAAGTCCCAAAGGAGCGGACCGCTGTGAGGGGGAGGTTGGGAGGTGGTGTGTGTGTGTGTGTGTGTGTGTGTGCACCAGGCTGAGAAACAAGCGCAAAGCACGCTTAAGCAGCCGCTCGGCAAGCCGCTTCTTGCGCATTGCAGTCAGGGACGGTGCGACCAGGAGCCTGGCCAGAGTTGACGGCGCCGGCGCAGGCGTTGTTCTGGATGGCGCAGGCGCGGAACTGAGCCTCCTGCCTGGTCACGAAGGTGTTACCGTTGACTGCGAACGGGCGGTCCGCGTTGCCAGAGTCGGTCACGGGAGGGGGCTGGATGCCGGCAATGGCAGCACCGGCGTTACCGCCTCCGTTGTTGTTATTGTTGCCGCCATTATTGCCGTTGCCGTTGTTTCCGGCCCCCGAACCTCCGCCCGCCTGATTTCCGGCGCCCTGGTTGCCTTGGTTATTATTTTGGTTTCCCTGGTTGTTCTGGCCTTGGTTATTACCTTGGTTGCCCTGGTTGTTCTGCTGCCCCTGATTACCCTGCCCCTGGTTGCCCTGGTTCTGGCCCTGGTTCTGGCCCTGGTTGTTCTGACCCTGGTTGCCGCCATTGTTGTTGTTGTTGTTGTTGTTATTGCCACCGTTGTTGTTGTTGTTGTTGTTGCCACCGCCGTTGTTGTTGTTGTTGTTGTTGTTGTTGTTGTTGTTGTTGGCGCAAGCACCACCAACAGAGAAGTAGCGGCAGTCCTCTTGGGAACCACGCTGGGCAACGGGCATCAGAACGGGCTGATGGTTGGAAGCACTGGACATGGTGCAGACACGGTAGCAGCCAGTAGGGAGACCACCAGTGACTTCAGCGGCGAGCTGACCGTTGCCGTTACCAGCATCGTTGATACCCTTGAAGAAGGCAAAGACAGTGGCATCCAGGGGCTGGGTGGGGTTCAAGGTGTTGCCAGTGTCCTGAACAGTGACGTGAGTGTGACCAATGATCTGGCCGCCTCCGTTGAGGGTCTGGGGAGCCGAGTAGTAGGTGCTGGTGGCGTTGGTGAAGGCGCCGAGCTGCATGTTGGCGACATTGACCTGAATCTGGAAGGTCGTGAGCGGCTCGAGATCATCGCCGTTCTTGGGGTTGAGAATGACAGTCGAGACCATGCGGTTGGCGGAGGGAATTTCACCCATTGCTGTGTAGTGTTAGCTCTGATCGAGGTTGGAGCACAGCTGAGAAGACTGCAACTTACGGATACCGTTGCAGGAGCCATCCCGGTTTTGCAGACCGTTGGTCAATGTTTTGCCCTCGCAGAAGTTGATGAAGTTGGCATTGTCACTATTTATCAACTGTCAATATACCTCCAGGTCTCGCAACAGGTCACAAAGTTTATGAAGTCGGCATTGACAACTTACGTAGCAGAGTTGACCTGACCATCTGCAGCCTGGGCACCGTTCTGGCCGGTAGACTGAGAACCAGTCTGGAGAGCAGCCGCAGCCAGACAAGTCTCCGACGCCTGGTTGTTGTTCCCCGTTGTTGTTGTTGTTGTTGTTGTTGTTGTTGTTGTTGTTGTTATTGTTGTTGTTGTTATTCTGACCATTGTTGTTCTGGCCATTGTTGTTCTGGCCATTGTTGTTCTGGCCATTGTTGTTGTTGTTGTTGTTCTGGCCGTTCTGGCCACCACCAAACTGACCATTACCGAAGCGGTTTCCGAAGTTGTTCTTCTTGCCAAACTGCCGTCTTCCTACAGTCCTTGTCGGGGTTCCGTACTGGTGAACTGATGCCGCCTCGGCAACCATGGCCAAACCCATCAGGGCCGCTACCGCGTTCTTCATCAACATGATGGCGTTTGAGAGTCGAGAACTTTCTAACAACGAGAGAGAGATATGTAGATCGGCGGACCGTCGAGAAGAGGAAGGAAATCGTAAGCGCAGATGGTACCAGACCGTCAGAAAAGTTGAAAAGTCGTTAAGGAATGGTAAACGACAGCTAGTGTCGACGGAGAATGTACAACCCACAAGGGGCGAGAAAGGAACGAATGAAGGAAAGAAAGTAAAACGACACACAAATCACCACAGGCCGCAAGAAGGGGACATGGTCGAAGAAGAAGGGAGCAGAGGGGTAAAAGAATCGTGGGTGGGCATTATAAGAGGCATAATGGCTGGCGAGGGTGGATGCTGCGACGGCGATCCGACGATACCGCCAAGCCGACGTTTCTCACACCCCAGCAAGCCAAGCAGTTTCGAGCCCTGGCGAGTCTCCAGCGAAGAAAAAGAAGACATGGGACGTTGCCGCCAAGCATCCCGGGACCAGGAAGACCAGGATGAGGGCACGGCGAGCTGAGCGGCAGGAGGACGGAGCAGGAGGTGCTTGGTGGTAGGGATGCTGGGGTGGCAGCTCCGCGATTCCAAAACACCACGCAGGGAGAGAGAGAAAGGGATGGCAAGGGGGTATGTCAGAGCCGTCTGACGGAGGGTGGCACAAAAGGATGGAATCCGACAGCTCTCTGCAAGAGAGCGGAGAAATGTCAAACCTCAACAGTACTCAGCAACTGCGGCTCTCAGACGTGGGGTAGGGAGAGGGGGGAGCACACCCACACACCCACACACCCTCAATAACAAAAGAGGAAAGTGTACCTTGCAGATATGGATTCTTGGAGGATCTTGACTGCAGGAAGGCAGCTGTCATTGGCTCATCTGCCATGCCATTGTCCAATATTCATCGAATATTTGGCGGTCTTCACAGTTGGCCAGCGAGGCGCCTGCACATCGACTCCCCAGATTTTTCAAGTGCCGGGAGGGCCAGTGGCTCGCCGTCCACAGCGGCCGTCTTGGACACGAAAATGGCGGCCGTACGGATCTTGGAGGGGACACAAAGCGCTGGCTTTCTTCTTTCGTGTAGCAGAGCAAATTGCTGGGCGCCAACTGCATCTACCTCTTGGAGCGCCGTGCGTGCGGTTGGGAAACGCTGCGAGAAAGTTGATGCGGCTTCTGTCCCAGAAAGCCAATGGCATCCATGTCAATTTGTGCCTCCGGCCAATCAGCGCCCTCGCTTCGTGGCGATCGGGCAGCTTGTGTCTCGGGATGAAGCGCAAGCGAGCGAGCATGAGTACTCCTCCTTGTAAGTCAGTTCATCCCCCACTTATTCTTCACTTCTCCTTGAAGGCGCTTCTCGGGCTCCCGACTCCGACAGAGATGCCTTCCATCAACCGCCGGCCGGCACAGGAGGAGCCGCCGCCGCGTACCGACAGCCGCTCGGAGAATGTGTACAGATTGAGGGTGCGATCTTCATCTATTTCCTCTGCGCATGGGCCCCTGCTTATATGTATCTGTATCAGAAGCTGTTTTGCTTCTCCATCATCTCGTCACTGTAGCTGTCGGGAATAGGAGTTAGCTGATTACACCGCTAAAAGTCAGCCACTTCGTTTGGTCAACCAAAATCCAGCACGGCTGTTCCGAAGAAGACGAATTACATCCACAACGTCACATTCGACGGAGATTTCAACATAAAAGAAATACCCCGTCGGCCCAAGACCGTGACCGGAGACCAGCAGTTCAAGGCAGCTAATTAATGGGCACCTTGGCTTGGAAATCCTTTTATGACACACAGCGCCACAGCGAAATATCTGGATAGGATCTCACAGTCGCAATCCTGACAGATGAGCGCAGTTTTGCTTCCAGGCCACCCCCTTTTCGATGGTCTTGTCATTTGGTAGTTCGTCCAAAGTTGAAGCTTGGAGCAAATAAGCTGCGTGTCGAGCCGTGGGCCTGCATATTTCAATACAGTTGAATCGTTGAGGTTGTTTCCGTCCCGACCCCGTCGTTCCTGGTGCCTGTCTCGTCAGTCATGGTTTCTGGGGTATCGATGCTGATGCGACTGTAGAATGAGACCCACGGCGAAAGGGGGAGGCCAAATTTGTAATCTAACCTTGACAAAAAAGATCCCTGGCAACACGATCGAAACAACCCTATTTTTGCAAGCCCTGTCCAACGACTTGTTTCGTCCCACTTCCATCCCAACTCTCTTGCCTACCTATATGAACAACTTTGGATGACAAGCAAATGGTGCCCTATCGTCGAAGATAGGTGACCCAAAAATGCTCAGAGCCAGCCTAAATCTCTAGGTTGGATTACAGCAGACCATGCGTTCTTCGACTCGGCCGAGTTGGACATAAATGGCCGTGGCTCCAATCATCAAGTCGTACAAAGTTGGAGAGAGCAATCCTTCCGTTCATCTTGATCTGATGCCGCTGACTGACGTCGGGAAGATCGCGATAAGATAAGAAAGGTGTCCACAAACCTGGGGTTGTACAAAGACAGGTTCCCCTGTGCCAAGATTTTTGAAGCAAACCCCTGAGCCTCATGAGACAGACAAAAGACCCCTCACATCTCCCGGGCCTGCAACATTAGGAGGAAATCACCGCCTGTGCACTATGAAACGATGCAACTCTGACCCCGAGTCAACGCCTCGGTCCTACAGCGGACACTCGGACACATACACATAGGAGCGACGAGGTTGACAAACAGAAACATGGAGGATGGCAACCGACACTTGGCCAGCACGCTCCGTGAAGGTCACAGCGGATGAATCGGCAGCTCTCATCCTCGAGGCAACAGGGCACCATCCAGTTTCTCAACGTTACCCGTCGCAATTGCCGCAGGCCCGTGACGAAAGATCACCAAAACGAAACAGATAATCGTTAGAATCCTCGGGGAGCTCTAGCTACGCTACAACGACAGACCACTGCTGCCTCCCCTTGGCGCCAAAGACAAACCATTGATGGGTAGTCATGACGTTGTCCGGCACGTTCAGACACAGCCTACATCCACAGCATGTGGCTATTCTCGGAGATGGTCAGCGGCCACGGTTTCCATCATGCAAAAATGAATATCACCGATGATCACTGCTCTCGGCAGAACTATTCTCGACGACAACAGAACGCAAATCGTTTCATGAATAAGAGAAATATGCCGTCTCAACTACCGAAGCCACGATCACCGCACCTAACCCGTCATCCTGGATCCTTCGTTGTACCACCTATGAGATACTTTTCTAGAGGTCTCCTGGCACATCCGAATCCAGATCTGGCTCTGGCTCCGACGAGGCTGGCAGCTCAAGAGTCTTGAGGCTCGAGATGATCAAGTCCAACCAAGCAGCCAACCGGAAGCCAGCCTTTGCAACCTGCTCCTCGACGACAGGAGCGGCCTTTTCGTAGTAGTCCGTTCCCAGCTCCTGGCCCTCGATGGCTTCCGCGCCTTCTGGCAATACTAACCGAGACATGTTAGCTTTTGTCTTTGACCTTCGAAGGTTACCAAAAACTTACCGGTAGTGCAAACCAACGCATTGCCTTCAACCGCCCACCCTAGAGCCGTAGCAATCGGATCCGTGATATTCGTCCCCCTTAGCCAGCCGGACTTGCTCTCCGCCGCGTACTTCCCACTCTTGATCTCCTCCGTCAACTCGTCGGCCCATTTCTTCGCAAACGGATACGGCTTCCTGCGAATGCCGCCCACCAACTTCTCGGCAATGCTCGTATCCCACACATGGTGCAAGTTCAGCTCTTTTCCTTCAAACGTAACATGAATTCCGTTGCCTCCCCTCGCCACATCCTCGGTATGTAGAGGTTGGTGAATATCACCAACAAAGTGAATCACAAACTTTGCTGCTTGTGCTCGCCGCCAGAGTGGAAGCTCAGTATCAAGAAGCTGGGAGGTGTAGTTCTGCAAAGCGCTGACCACGCAACCGGCTTCTTTCTTGCAGTCACGGTCGTAATCTACGCCGCAGTAGGTCGGCGGATTGTCATGGGCGTCGATGAAGTGGAAGCCCGAGGTGAAGCGGCCCCATTTGGTGTACCGGATAGAATCTGCCCAGGTAGCAACGCCGGCGAGGTAGTCGCCGGTGTCATTGCGGAGGAGGGTCTGAAGATAGGAGGTGGTGGAGTCAGAGACGAAGTTGGAGGCGATATAGGCGACGGTAATGTGACCAAAGCCTGTTGTCCATCTGATCAGCACCCTTCCATCTCATCTCCTCTCATCTCATGGATGAAAATGATATGGAGACATCAAAAGTAAACAAACTCACCTCCCCACGCCAAGGCCCCCCGCAACGCTGCAGCGCTCACTGCAACAGACGATAGCCTCATCGTGTGTGCGGTGCTTCTCTATCAACGCAATGAACGCAAATAACAGCAAAACAATCTGATACACAAAATGCAGAATACGTGCTACACAAAGCAAAAATGATATACTGTCACAAGATGTCTTGGATGATGGTGGATGAGTGACCGTGGCAAGTCCATCTGATATGCCCGACACCCGATCAGAGCAGCCGCTGGGTGGCTGACCGCCTCAGCCGCCCACACCAACTGTTGGCAGAGGGACCCTCCCAGCGAATCAATTCAAACAGGTGCCAACAGGGGTCCAACGTCGAGGAACTCTCACGTGTGCCACATTGCTGAGCATAACAGCACGAGTCTCAAACTTCGACATTGTAGTGGTCACCAGTCTTTTTCCTCTACAATGGCATTTGTTTCGGCACTTGTCATCAACTAACTTTGGATTGAGAAGCTTAATCTTTACATCATCGGATGCTGAACGGAGTGCCGGCAGCTTGCCAAGATGGCTATCCCTGCTCCCGGCAGGCAGTGATGCGTAATAGGTGAAGATGACTGGGCAGATTCACCAGAATCGACCCCTTGGCACGCTACTCCCCCGCAAAAGCATCCAAGAAACGGCGGGGCTCCGGTGCACCTCGATGACCGTTTGATGGTGACGACCATGGCATTGGAAATATTGGTGCGGTGGCTGGAGAGGAATACAACACACACAGCTCAAGTCAAAATGCCTGCCGCGCCGTCCAAGCTGCGTGATACCTGCAGGGACTTGGACGGGTGATGCAAATGTGTAGTCAGATCAAGGCCGAAAAGGTCCAACCAGAGGCGCAAGAACCAACGTGGGGGATGGCGGGGGCGCAGAGCTTTAAACCCTTTCCGGGGTCGGGCCCCTCTTATCTCTGCAGATCTCACTGGACCAGGGCATGGCGATAAGCTCGCTCAGAGAGAGGTCTTAAGAGACTTGACTCAGATTTCACAGACCGTGACAGCTCCCCAAACCTCCTCACCTGATCCTTTGTGTCAAGGTGTAAAAGCTTTGCTGCCGACAACATCTCGGCCTCGACGACGCTTATGACCTGTTTCTGAACTATTTCCTTACCTTTCAATCCTTATCGTTCTTAATCGAAAACACACCTACCTTACCCTTGATCGCAAAACCTGCGTCATGGCGAGCCTCATCATGAGCCTCCCATCGATACTCCAGGCGCCCACCGCCGGTGAGGCCCTGTCGGGAATCTTTGGCAGCGTCTCTCTCACGGCCTGGATATGCCTCCTCCTCCCACAATTAATCGCAAACTACAAGTCCAAATCTGCCGACGCGCTGTCCATGAAATTCCTCCTCATCTGGCTCCTCGGTGACATTGCCAACCTCTCCGGCGCGCTCTGGACTTCCCTCGCCCCCTCCTCGATCGCTCTCGGCATGTACTTTTGTGTCGCCGACTTGATCCTCATCACCCAGTGCACCTACTACAACACCATCAACGCCCGCCGGCGCGCACGCGAACAGCACCACCACCACCCTGGTCACCGCAGGCACTCCCACCGCCACCCCTCTGCCGACTCTGACACCACCGCAGTGGAAGACACCCCGGCCAACGAGGAAACACCCCTTGTAACCGAACACCGCCGCCCCAGGTCCGACTCCCAGACCCTCCTGCCCGGCTCCCACAGACGCCACTCCACCCACCGCCGCCGCCGCTCGTCTAACCTCGACCCGTTGACTAGAATCATAACCGGCGAGGACGACACCCCTGACTCCAACCCATGGCTTCACAACGCCCTCTCCCTTCTAGCCGTGTGGGTGGTAGGCGGAGCAGGGTGGTTCGTCTCCTACCGGATGGGTGCATGGGACTCCCCAGACGTTCCGGTCGACACCGAGCCCATCTCTGCTGAACCACAGGCGATTATCGGGATGGTGTTGGGCTACATCTCGGCTGTTTGTTATCTCTGGTGAGTCGCCTTCCTTTTCCTGACCCAACATCCAGACACTAACAAAAGAAAACCCGTGTTTTAGTGCGCGCATCCCCCAAATCATCAAAAACTACAAGGAGAAATCGTGCGAAGGCTTGGCCCTGCTGTTCTTTTTGCTCTCCCTAACAGGCAACTTCACCTATGGAGCCAGCGTGATGAGTTACAGCCAAGACAGGGACTACCTCCTCAGGGCCCTGCCGTGGCTACTCGGGAGTTTTGGGACGATCGTCGAGGACGGGGTCATTTTTGTGCAGTTTCGGATATACTCCAAGGGGAACCAAGCTGGGCAGCAGAGTAAAAGCGTTGGGGGCACGGCTTGAGGAGTGAAGTGGAATGATTGCAAGATTGATGGAACAAGATATGGGAAGTTTATGGGGTTTATTGGGGTTTTGTTGTAAGAATGGGTATATGGCACACATGACGTGATGATTGGCTGAGAGCACGCATGCATTGCGGTTTTGAAAGTTTCTTGGTTGAGGGAAGGCATCTGTGGCGTTTATTGGTGTTTTTTTTTGGGTCGCATGGGTTACACTGCGGGGTGTTTTATTGCCAGCAGCTGGGATGGTGTTTCAACGGGCGTTTGACTGTTTATATCGATTGGGATTTATCATGGCATTTTTGTGTTGCTCATCAAGTTTACAATTGCACGGCATATTTTCTCATATTTAAGGTCATAGTTTTGAGCGGTTATAGGGACACAACGTGAGTTCTGCCCCCTATTTAGGAACAACGACGAACAACATGTTCAAGAACACTCTACAGACACCACTTCAAAAGTCAGTAACCTTGCTCTGTATCAATACAAACCTATCGCTATGCTGCTATTCAACAAACCGCCTTCCTCAAATCACCTCTGCTCCATCCTCCCCTCCCCCAAACCCAACCAAAACCCACACCTCTCCCTCTCTTCCTGTTCCAAAACCTCCATCCTCGTCCCCTCCGTCTCAAACAGCAATCTCCTACCTGTGGTCTCATTCCCCCCAATCCACCCCTCCCACTCCGGCTCGGTTCCCAACTTCTCCCTATTCGGATCAAGATACTTGACAAACCCAAAATAATACCCCCTCACCCTTTCGATCAGTTCCTTGTTATACGTCCTGTAACTCCCCGTCCGATCCCAAGAATTGAGACTTCCCGGTCCCCAAATCGCCCCCGCATCCCACAGGTGGGGAACCCCCAGCCCGTCGCGGGTGTTTTCGTCGTCGTGGACGTTGTACCGGTATGCCCATAGGGAGGAAGTGTTGTCAACAGAGAGGTAATTCAGGACGTTTGTCTGGGGGCAGATGAATGTGCTTTCTCCATAGGCGGTTGCCAAGACTCCGTAGAAGGGTGGTCGGTTAGGGGGGTTGAAATAGGGGGTTGTGTTGAAATTGGGAGGGGTGTAGCGCGACAAAACGGAGGTGGTATCTGTGGCAGTGAGGAGAGGGTAGTTGTTGGAGAAGAAGGTGGTGAACTGCTGGGGGGTGGTGATGTTGGGGGTGAAGACTGTCCCTTCTACATCAGAGGCATTAACATGTTAGTAGATAGTAGACCGGAGAGTCAGGGGGGGGTAAAAACATACCATTCGATGCCGTCCCCATCATAATCGGCACCTTCACATTCTTCCCTTGCTTAAACAACTTGTACGGAAAATCCTGAATCAACTCCCCATCTACACAAGGCGTCCAGTAGAAAACGGGCAACGGCGGATCAGCCTTCCCAGGAAAAGGCTGAGCATGATTCGCCACCTCCTGCAACACCTTCACGTCCGTGTTTCTCAAACAATCCATCTCCCCCTCCGTTGAGTTCCCCCCTTTACAACCAGTCTGATTCAATACCCTCTCAAACTGCCACCCCAGTTCCCCAACAAACGGCTGAGCGGGAAAGAATATCGACTCGAGTATCGCCCCGTGAAACAACCCGTCATCTCTTCCCCCATTGGCAATAAGATGCATAGCCACCGATCCAGCCCCCGCAGACGCACCGTGTATAACAACATGCTCAGGATCACCTCCAAACTATCTTTCACATCAGCCTTTCCCCCTTTTCAGAGATATCTCACAAACTCACCTGCACTATCTCCCTCTGCACCCACCCCAACAACCCCCTCTGATCCCTCAACCCAACATTCAACTCCATCTCTCCATCCCCTCCCCCCCCAGCCAAAAAACCCCACATCCCAACCCTGTAATTAAAATTCACCACCACAACCCCGTACCCGCTCCTCTCGACAACCTCACTCCCATTCCAGTTGTAATTCGACAAAGCATTATACCCCCCTCCCTGAACAAA
The DNA here is from genome assembly GCF_035222485.1 of Podospora pseudoanserina. NCBI lineage: Eukaryota > Fungi > Ascomycota > Sordariomycetes > Sordariales > Podosporaceae > Podospora > Podospora pseudoanserina. The sequence continues at coordinate 5,930,329 of NC_085920.1, read as the reverse complement.
AACCCACACCGGCAACCTGCTCTCACTCGTTGCATTCGCCGGAGCCCAAATATTGGCATAAAGACAGTCTTCCGACTGCCCCGGAGTCGGGTATGCCACCCCGGCCCCAAGACAGATGGGTTTGAACTCGGTGGCTGGTATTGGGCCTGATCCTGGCGAGGAAGGAAGAGGAGGGGAGGGGGACCGCCAGCGGAAGGGTCCAATTGGGGGCTGGGCGTAGGGCAGGCCGAGGAACTGGTTGACGGAGTTTGGGAGGGTGAGGCCGGAGAAGGTGGCGTAGGTGAGGTTTGCTATGGGGGGTGACGACGACGCTGAGGTGGTCTGGGATAACAAAGAGGAAATTATCAGTAACTTCGCGAAAATCATAATGACTGAGTATACCGCAGACTGGTATAACCACAGATGTTGAAAATGAAAAGGGATGGGCATAAAACAGTTGTTTATACCACCACCACCACCACCACGACCATGTATCTCAACAGATCCGGATATAAGTCAAAATAACAGCAACTCTCTGACCAAGCTGCTCCGATTTTTTTCACCCACCCTCTTTTTCTTCTGTCAACACCCACCCCCACCCACCAACCAACCACTCCTGCTGACTACCCCGAGCATATGCACACACATACATACATGCACAGCATACACTGCCTAGGCAACGCGAGTAACAAAACCACATGTGTTTCATCTCAACTGCAGTAAAAGAGACGTCATTAAACCCACTCACCTCACTTGGTCCTACACCAAAAATGCCCCACAGAAACCCCCATACTGCCACTTGCAGGGCAATCACCAGAGCCGTGATGATTGCCAGCTTGGTGGGATGGGTCATAAACCATTCTCTTCTGAACGGCAACAACTCGTGGCGGTAGTCGTGGGTCTTGTGCGCGGTGACAAGTAAACTCGGCTGCGGTGGTGAGTGGTGGTGGTCGGGCCGAGGGGAGGAGGAGCAGCAGCTAGAAGGCGGTTCACATGGTTCCCGTTTTGTGTTGTTGGTCGTTGTGCATGATTCTGGTCGGTTGGTTATAGGTTGAGGTGTGATTTCTGTAAGTGTCGATTCTTTCTCTGGAGGTACGATGGAAGACTTTATGCCTGGTGATGGTGGTGGTGGGGGTGCTGGCTCGACAGATGGGGAAGGAGCCATCGCGAACAACAGATCCTCGGTGGCCGTGAAGGAGCAACTCTGTCACGGCTTGTTATCTACGGGATTTTCCTGCTGTTTGGGATGGTTGAACATACTCACCTGCCCGAGAGCAAGCCGTTTGCCTTTCTTCAGACGGGTGATACAGAGTCGTGAAATTCATCGTTTGGTCACCTGCCCCGAGCCTTGCTCTCAGGTTGGAAAGCGGAGAGCACGGAGCCTTCATTGCTTCTGGCTGTGATAGGCGGTGTGGTCACGCTGCTGCAAACACCCGGTGTTGAACATGAAAATCATCAGTTGCCCAAGGAAAATACATGAATTGTTATCAGGATTAATACATTTTAGAAAACCGAGCTGCCGTGCCTCACCCTCTCTCCGCCATCTCGTCACGTTACACAGTCAAGAAAACAACCACGTGAGCTCAACTCGAAACGCGTTCCTCGCACACTAGCTCCCACACCCCAATCACCAAACCAAAAAAAACCAAATGTCTATAAACCTCGCAAAATCCTCAAAAGGAAAAACTACTTCAAAATATTCATCTCCCCCCTTCTGCCGGCCGCAAACACATCCTTATACTTCTCCCACATCTTCTCCAATTCCCCCACATACTCGCTATGCAGCCTGTTCACCTCCTCATTCTCAATCTCCCCCTCCCTCTTCTGCGCCACCATGATCGGCCTCCCCACCACAATATTCAGTCTCCTCCTGTACGGCATCAGTCCAACATCATAGTTGAAAATCCCCCTCCCGTGCAGAAACGGCAATGTAAACTTCAACGTCCTCAGCACCCACATCTGGGCTTTGTGCAACCAAGGGTGTGTCTTCGGACTAAGCTGATCATACAGATCATTCTCCCCAAACGCCAGCACCGGCACCAGATCGGCTCCCGTCCTAATGGCCATCTTGACAAACCCCTTCCTGTCCGCCAGCACCAGATTCATCACCCCCGGCTGCGCCTCGAGCGACTCCCTAGCTCCCCCAACCACAATCGTCACCGCCCTGCCCATCCCCTCGTTGTTCGGCCCGCCCTTGGTCAGGATGTTGGTTATCGACTCTTTGGAGACAGACTGGAGCCCAAAAGCGAGGATATAATCCCTGTAGAGTGGGATCCTAAAGTTGGAATCCAGCGTCAACAGTGAATTGGTGATGCCCGGAAACTTCTCCGAAAACCCCAGTGCCTCGGTGGCAAAAGCAGCAAACGCTCCATGGGAGATGATGCCATGGGGGTGATACCCAAAAATGTACTTCCTCGTCGGGGGCAAGTCGTGTGTCTTGTGCAACTTGGCAGGGAAGTATTCCCCAAACAACTTCCAAACCGGCAGCCTTCGCCAGCGCTCAGAACGCATCCGCAACCTCCCGTCAGTGGCGTTTTTGGACAGCGACATGTGCAGCAGGTAAGGGATAATCAGCGGCCAAAAGATCGGGATGGCGCACAGGAAAAAGAAAAACGACACCGTCGACGCGATGCTAAGGCAGTGGATGATAACCGCTACGGTCTGCATCCGGCGTCGATAAGGAATATTCCACGGCGCGAACCGGATCCCGGCAGCTCGATAGGCCTGAATTCGGTCCAGTCGGCGGTCCTCCCGTTCGTCGTCATCGTAAAGCGGTGGGTAGTCGTTGTCTTTGGCTTTGAGAGCGGAACTCTTCTGCTGCTTCCTTTGGGTGAGAGTAGCTGTCCCACTCCGTTCACCGTTGACAAGCCTATTTCCTTTTTCGCTTGGTCTTTCCTTTTCGTCATCCAGGCCGCCACGGACGCCATTCACACCATTGACTTGCACACCCTTGGAACTTGACGTTGCCATTGTCTTGACAGGAAGCTCATCCGCTGCCTTTTCGAAGAAATCCCCCGTCGACTCGGCCAATGCCATATTCGAGCCTATCACGGCCGCTTTCTTGGGTTGTTGTTCTTGCTGTGGTGTCTTGGAAGAAGATGACTCGATGTGACTGTCCAAGCTCTACCTCCAGTGTCAGCAACCCAACAACCTATCCCATGGCAAAGCAGTCAACTTACAGCACTACCCTTCTTCCCCTTCGACCCCTTGCTCTTCTTTGGCGTGCTCGGCACCACCACCACCTCCTTCACAACACTCGAACTCGCAGCAGCAGGCTCGTCCGCCGTAATCGTCTCCTTCAAGTTAGAAGTCCCTACATTCGCGTCAACACCCTTATTCTTCGTTGCCGTTTTCTTCCCCTTCTTCCTCGTGATAACAGGGGGCGTCCCCGTAGAACCGCTCTCGCGGTCCATGATGAATTATACAACAACAACTACAACAACAGTAGCCAAAAAATGAACGAAACAAAAAGAGAATAAATCCACTGCTCACCTTAACAAGAGAGAACAAAAGAAAAGGAAAGGGGGGGGCGGATAACACCCAATCTAGGAGGTAGGTACCTATCAAACTTTCCCCCTAAACACAGACTCCGGACGCGCGATCCCTAATCCCCATAAAAAAAACACTATTCGTGCACTGGAATTTGGGGGGGGGGGAGGGGGGAAATCTGTCGGTCCCAAACTTTAACTTTCTAACCCGCGTCGTCGAAGGTAGATAGTGGACGTGCACGATGGGAGGGAGGGTGGACGGATCGGGAGATTCGGCTTCTTATCAAGACGTGTTTACGATGTACGTTCTCACAACTTGCAAAGTTTCGCCGAGATGATGATAACAAAAAGCTTCGAATTATCAAACGTCGTGCTCCTTCTTTGTTTCAATGAAAATGGCAGTAAAGGTGAGAACAGCCTCATGAGATGGTTAGATGACTTGAACCCTGAGCTTACTGCCCTTCCTTCCACCTTGCGCCGTATTACGTGCCGCTAAGAGCCGAGCCGAACCCATTCCAGGTGATGACGTCCCGGTGGGGCCGCCCCCCCAGTGGCTGTCACCTGTCGCCAAGACTTTTCCAAAAGCCCCGCCCCCTGGCCCTGCTCAAAAGATGCAACACGTTTTTGGGCAGGCATTCACAGACGGGATTGAAGAACCAGAGGCTGTTGCTTTCTCATCACTATATAATACAATCATGGGAGAAATCTCAGCCGCCCGCCCGCCCAATACATATAAAATAGACCTTTTATTGCCTCGAGGCACACTGATCTAAATAGCGCCCATGGATAACCCCCCTCTCATACAATGTCACTATATGGGCATGACCAAAGAACACAACTGTTCTCACCATTACCCAGCCCTAATGACCGAAAACTTCTGCCCTGGAAACCAGCTTCCAAATATGTGCAACAAAGATGCAAACAGAATGTAGTAGTTACAGCCCCCCGCGCTTGGCCCACAGTTCCTGGGGATGTTTGGCCGCTACCGCCCTTCTCTTCTCGCCAAACACCACTATTGTTGGTTTCTTTGGATACCCTCCCTCCATCTATCCTTCACTATCGCATGGTAGCGGTGGCCTTACCAGACTGGGTGTCAAACCCCCCCCAAATGCACAGAATAGCTCGGACCATTTGTCCACCCCCTCTCCTCCAGTGCGTGACGCATATTGATCCCAATCCGCTGCAAGGAGCCTTGAGCTCCCCCACCGCTTCCTTCGGAACCTGTATAAGCCAGCTGCAAGCGTTCCTACTCTTGCACTGCTACCTCATTTGGCGCCTCAGGCTGCTGCTGCGGCTGCTGCTCCTGTAATTGCTGATGCTGTGGCTGCTCCGCTTCTTGCTGCTCTTGCCCCTGTGGTAACGGCGGTTCTTGTTGCCCTTGCAACTGCTGCCGTAACGAAGCCACCTCGGCAGACAGAGCCGCAATGTGCTGATCCTGGATATTGATCTTTTCCAACAGCGGGGCGCTGGCCTTTGAAATCTCAGCGGCCACTTGGTCTTGCATTTGTTTCAGACGCTCGTCGAAATGTTGGAGCAACACCCAGTAAGATTGTTGTTGTTCCGCCCCAAATAGGTTGCCGTCTGCAGGAGGTGCCCCTTGGGTTGCCGGTGCCGCTCCGCTAGCAGCGCGACCACGACCACGTCCTGTGGCTTGAACGGTTGGCGCGGTGTTGCCTTTGATAGCATCTCGGTCAGCAGGGGGATACTGGGAGAGCCAGGCTTGCTTAGCTGTTGGTGACATACCGTGCGCTGGAAGAGACAGCCCCGAAGCCGCCTGATGTGTCTCGTGCGGCGATCGCTGGAGAAGACCCTGGTTGGCCTGTGCTGCTCCGGGGCTCAGGGGTTTGGGACTCTCCGTCATGCCGCTCTGGGAATACATAGAAGCACCTCCAGCGCTTAAAGGCACCGAAGAGATGCTCGTGTGAGGGGTGTGGTTGTTGGGAACGGTGGGTGAAGTATTAGAACTTGTAGAACCACGGTCGACGTTGGGAGGATACAAGCCACCTGGTCGCTGTCCAACCGGGGGATATGTGTTGGAATGCGTGGCATAGCCGTCCACGCCTGGCTGTCCGGGAACGTGTTGAGCCTTGATGCTAGGCAACGAGCGTCGCCGCTCATCGTCCGCTATATCACCGCTCGCATTGGCATCGTACAAAACACCAGACATGGCAGAGTCATCTGCACCACTGGCCTCGTAGTCTTCCTCGCCAAAGCCAGCCATGCTTGATCTTCGCCCGGCGCAGCCACCTGCTCCTTTGCTGTGTCTCGCCAGGGCATCTCCCCTAGCAAATTTCCTATCGCACTTGGGGCAAACATGCGGCTTTTCGCCAGTATGTAGCTTCCCGTGCCGTTTAAGGTCATGGAGACGTCTGAAGCGTTGCTGGCAGTGGCTGCAGATAAACGGTTTCTCCTGACTGTGGGTGAGAAGATGACTCTTCAGATTATGATGGCGTGTAAATTCCGTTTGGCAGTACGGGCATTTATGCTTCTTGTTGCTGCTACCAGGTGACCGAGGCTCCATGTCGGAGCCCTGGGATGGTGGCATAGGCATGCTCATCCCCCTTTGGGGAGCACCAGGCGCCGGCATGTTGCCCTGTGGTGAGAGAACTCCCGGGTATGAAAGAGAATTGGCTGTCTTTTCATCCATCTGAGCATCTGGCTGCGGCGCATACATGCGTTGATCACCACGCCCGTCAATGTCCATTGCTGCAGGGCTGTGCACAACCTGTCCTTCAGCATCCTCGAGACTCGCTCCGCTTGTCCCGCTCTGGGGGCTGACATCTTGTAGCTCGCTGATTGGGTTCTCCCCCGTTGGTATAGTGACTGAGCTCAAGGCCCTGGCCGCTGCGGCGGCAGCTGCCTCGATCTCTGAGACCCCCGTCGGTGGAGGGGCGGGCGCGGGTGCATCGTGTGACCGACTCAACGCGTTCACTACGCCCGACATGAGCTCTTCAATCGCCCTATGATTGGGGTTTTCACTCGTCTCCAACGAGGCCAGCTGCTGATGCTGATGCTCTTCCTCTCGTCGTCGTCTCTCCTCCTCGAGGGCGGCGGCGCCGGTCAGAGTGGGTGTATGTAGCCCCATCAGGCGAGCGATTTTGGATGGGGAGAGATCACCCGAGTGGGCAGACTCTGGCGAGGTCGGGGTAGTCTCGCGAGCGCGCTTCAGCGACCTCTGGGCTGTGAGCGCCGTCGCGGGCGCGCGAGGAGCTTGAGCTTCTGTCGTGGTGGGTCCTCGATTCGAGGCCATAAGGATCGCGATGTGGCTTTGCCGTTGGGGAATTCGAGGAGATAGGTGGTACCCAGAGTCACAGATTTTTATTTTGGGGGCTCCCGAGTATAATGCTGTCGCAATCAGGATGTCACCGGCAGACGAGACGCATTGCCCGAGGCAAGTGGTTGCTGTTGTTGTTGACGGTGATAATGGGAATGCTCGAGGCTGTCGAGGTGTGGCTGGGGAAGCTGGGAATCGTGGCGAGAGCTTCGGGGTTCGAGGACCGAGGGATGCAAGGCCGCCAGAGGTTTCGTTGGATACGGCTATTGGAGAGTGAAGAGAATTACTGGTATTACAAGTCTGCGGTGGTCTGACTACAATTGAGGCCTTGGAGCGTACGTTTCTTGCTTTGAACAGACGCTCTGGTGGTGTCTCTGGAATCCGGTGTGACTTGGATGACTTGGGGAAAGTGAATGAGCCTCAAAAGTCCAACCAAGGTGTTGAAAGAAGGCTGAGGCGATGGGGACCTTGAGGAAGAAAAATGGGCGCTGTGGCCCCCCGGACCTGTGGGGTCACTGCCAGCTGTGAAGCGCGTGTGCGACGTTCGGGAAAAGCCCGAACGTCTGTTAAGGAGTACAAGAGAGGGTCCAAGCTCTGAGTGAGGGCAACCACGTCGTTGAAAGGCTGGAGATCAGCCGCTTAAATCGTTTTGGGATCTATCAAGCCACCAACCTCATCATTTGTTAACGTTGGATGAGTTGTCTCACTCCTTCCCGTTCTTCTCATTCTCAGCGTACCTGACATGTTTGGATGGGATGAGGTGAGGTAGGCACTGTAGGGTTACCAGCAGGCCGAGTCTGCAGAAAACCCAGAAAGCTAGCGTCACGCAGTCCAGTTACAGCAGCGTGTGTTGCCCGGTGTGGGAAAGGAAGACACGGGCTGCATGTCAGTTTGCGGCGCAGAGGAGACCTGAATGGGACGTCGGCCACCAACAACGGGGCTGGCACTTCTGTGATGCCTGTGTTGAGGCGCAATCATCGACACTTTCGGCGTCTTGGCAGATCGACTGCACGCCACGACAACGGATCAGGTCCTCTCGAGCCCAATCTGTCCTACAGCAAAATAGCAGAGTCGGCAGCCTACGATGAGGGTAGAAAACCATCGATGTCGACATACATCAGACTCAGTGTAGGGGCTTTTGAGGCAGGCTGCCGTGAGAGAAAAGTACCGGCACAATCACTGCGCAACACGAAGGATTGATAGGTGGCTGTGCTGACTTGTTGATGACGATGGACTCGATGAAGGCGTTTATGCCAGCTGGCTAGTCAGCAAGCGGCAGGCTGACTACCAGGTACTCCTTAACAGAAGTGGCGCAACCACCCACACCCCTCTCGATGCTGCTGCATTTCTTCAGCCGTAAGGGGACCTCAGCAGCGCCACATCATCCGTAACCAATCTTGTCAATGACGAATGACGACTTTTGATGATACTGTACATCGCCCAGGTGGCCCTCTGTAGCAGGTGGCTCTTGTTGTCATCTTAAATCTCCGTGATTGCAGCTGTATCACTCTCACAAGAAACCCTCAGAAAGGGAGAGACTCGGGAAGTTGATGGTCCCTGCATGAAAGATCTTCGCCATCCGAGCATCATCACCCAGCGGCATCCCAGGTTGTCACATCCAAGGTCTTCCTAATTCGGAAGAAATAACATCCCAAGTCTTTCTTTCTTCCGGCACAGAACTTCAGACCCGGGTTTCGAGGGCATGAACGTCTCGTGCCATCCCGAGGCTGGAAGGCCCTTGTGTAAAATGATCGTCATAGGAGTGACGTCGAGGGGACAATGCGTCGATTTCATAGTTTGACGAATAAGAGTTCGCGACTGATTACTGGTTGCCTCTCTTCTATGGGTTTCCAGCTGCTTACATGCATGTCAACACAGTCTTGTAGCGTTATTGGTTAAAAAACTAAGAGTTGTCTATGGTTTTGCAAAAGCTGAAGAAATCGTATGAGGCTCTTTCTTTGCGATTGGTGGGATAGTGGTGCCGCACACCAACATTCGCAGTTATGTCATATGCGAAGGACGCTGCTGGAGGCCTTCTATCTACGATGAACCTCTCGTACTCTGATCTCAGGTTTGTAGAGTCTTGTTTGCTATCAATACCCGTGACTTGTGATTGTAATGAATCACCTATCGACCAGCTGACCCACAAGTCACAGGTAGTGATAGCAAACAAGACTCAACAAACCTGAAAGCACCCATAATTCACGTGTCTACCGATGGATAAAATGTGAAGAAATGGGCTTCTGCTGAAGCACCTCATACCACTCTGCTCTCCTGAAGCGGTAGCCCATAATAATGTAGATTGTTCCATACTTTTACCGAAAACACCATGCTGGACAAGAAAAACGCTCTCCAGTGTGCCATCCACCGAAGCATAGTATAGCCCTTTAGAGATGGTGAAGTGTACTTGAATGCCACATGATGAAGCAGAATTCATGAATCGACTATGCCTAAGCTGATAACAATACAGAGAAGGTAAACTCCGCCGCAAGGCAGCTGAGAAAGAGACCAATGCTTTAGAGCGCTAATACTGTGTGGTGTGAGATAACATCGCCAGAAGTCTAGAGAGGCAATGAGGGTAATTCTCTCAACCGAACAAAAATAAACTACGCAAGCTAGGCAGACCAGACTGGCGTCAAAGGTTTCTTAGGACATAGGCTCCCAAAGGGCCTACTAGATAGGTACCAGGCCAAAGTTTACAGCAATATTAACTGAAGGCACGCAACATACAGCATGAACCACTCAAGGCCAATATAAACTGGACCATTCATCTACTTGAGGGCCTCGTCAGAACGCCGCAATCAAGACATTGGCAGGATACACACCATACTACCCCCCCACCTCTAAAGGTGCACCATCGACAACCGAACTGCCGTTGCGCCGCTTGACCGAGCCGTCACAATCGGCGTCAGTAAAGCCATGCCGTATCCCCATTAACAAGCCTTTTTCGGCAGACAACGTGGCAGCAGTTCCCAGGTCAGCGGTTGATGTCGTGCCTGTGAAACTTGACGTCTTTCGGCTATGTGCGAGTGGGATAGGTGAGTGTGTGTCTTGCTCAAACAGACACAGCATATCCTGATCTGGATCTGTGCTCAGATGCCTGATAACACGACGGCAGGTTGTGTTTCTTCGACATTGCGAAGTGTAGCCAATACGCAGTGGCTGACGTGTAAGTCGATTTGTTGGCATAGCTCGGCTGAACACCAAAGACAAGTGATGATAGCCCGCGGGCTACGAAAACAAACACTTCACTTGGCCGGCCTTGTTTGTCAGCCATTCAGGAACAATATTGTTGTTTCGGGTCGTCAGCGGAGGTCATCGAGGCTGCAAGAAGCGAAAGGATCAACCGATCTCAACAACCTGGCCGAGTTCTAGCCAGGTGTGGACTCTCGCAACACGAGTGATCGTCAAGTTTCCGGGGACGCTAATAGATAACTGCCGGCGTGGGCCGACCGCGCCTCAGAACCCCAGAGACGATGAAGCCCGGGAGGATGGTAAACACCACCGTTGCGGTGCATGTTGTTTCGACCGTTGCGACCAACGAGCTCGTCGTTTTGTCTATTCCTGTCGTGCTTTGTCGAGTCAGCAGTGTCGGCACGGCATAAAGTCGGGTGGCTGCTTTTTTCCCCCAAGATTTGCAGAAAGGTTGCGGATTGGCTGTTGATGTTCCTAATCGGGTTTAGTCAGGTACTATCTGAGAGTTATCGACGCTGGCGGCCGATGGAACGATGCGAGGCACGTTGTACAGATGGACTCGACTCGACAGGACACGACAATGCAATTTACTATATCATCTCATCAACACGCCTTTGCCATGCGTTGACAAGAAAATAAATTGGAACACGAATGGAACTCGAAACGAGGACAATCTTCTCTACTCCCGCGCAAAAGAGGACGCCCAGGCATCACCGCTCAATCCCAAGACCTAAATGCCGGAACCTATCCGGAGGGCCAACAGTCTGGGCCCTGGAAAATCGGGGAGAAACTCCTCACGAAAGGAGCTTGATTCGTCGCGAGCTTGGCAGCTTTCCATCTGGTAGTCTTGGCTCTCGTGAGATTTCGCGCCACTGTTGTTGGCAAGGCTTGGTCGAATCTCTCCGCGATCGAATTAGTCAACGACCGCTTGAACGGTTGCGATGGTGTTGAAGCTGTCGTGAGGTATGGTTGGATGGGTTGTTTCAGACAGAGTTCTCCCTCGACGCGCTGACGTCCTGTGCCGGTGGGCATCTGGCTCTGCCGTCACAGCGACGATGGTACCTGCAGTAGCCGCCCACTCCCAAATTTGGGCAATCTCGCCAAGGAAGGGGATCCCCACCGTCAAGGTCAACGCCCAGTGCTTGGCGGCCATCCAAGCTCAGGCACCCCGGTTGACGCTCATTTCCTCCTCATTTTCCCCCTTGGACTCAGTCTGGCCATCCGCCGCTCGCCCTGACCGCTCCACCGCTCGAGACCCCATTTCTCCTTCTTCAGTTCACCACTCCCTTGAACTGTTGCACACTCGTTTTCCACTCTTGTCACCGCACACTCTCTTTGCGCGACAAGTCTTCCAGCCAACAGAGAGTTTTCGGCTCTCTACCACATTCCTTTGGAACCTTGCGATTGTACTGTACTGTACCTGTAGCATCCGATCAAAACAAAACAATAGGTTAGTTTCCCACGTTCCCGAAGACCCGATCTCCAGCCCCGCCGCTCGTCTACGTTGGCCGTTGTTTCGAGCCCCGATCTCCGAACCCAGATGTTGGCCATCCACACGATCCCGGTACAGTAAACAGAATAATGGAGACATCATTTGCGATGAGCGGAGGCTCAGGCTCAGGCGGAGGCAGAGGCTGTCAATCTTTCTTGACCAGGCGCGCCACGACAGGCCAGTGGTTAATCTTGAACAGAAACATTCCAGACACTTGCGACGGAAAAATAGTCACGACGACAAAGTTATACGCTCAAGACACACTATCAAGATGAAGGGACTTTTCAAAACTGCCGTCGCCGCGGCGGTTGTTGCTGGCGTTGTCGCTCAGCCTCATAACCACGGTCACGCCCACCTCCACCGCCATGCCCGCAAGCACAACCAGTCGCCCGTTGAACTTGAGAAGCGCACCGACAAGACCGTCATCATCACCGAGGTTGTTGAGGGCCCCACCGTTGTCAAGTACGTTCTTGACGGCCAAGTCATCCCCGAGGAGAAGGCCCAGGAGGGTATCGCCGCCGGCCAGTTCGCTGTTGTTGGGTCGTCGAAGCCTTCTTTCAGCGCCCCTCCCCCTTCCGTCACCACCTCGATCGTTCTCCCCGAGCATGGTGGTCAGTTCTTCGAGAAGACCACCAGCGCCAAGCCCGAACCCACCACAACTTCGGAAGCTCCCAAGGTCAAGGCTACCGAGGAGCCGGAACCTGAGAAGGAGGAGGAAGAGGAGGAGGAGGAGCCCGAAGTTCCCAAGGGAACCGGTCTGGACGCCGAATTCCCCAGCGGCAAGATTCGTTGCAGTGAGGTTCCTACCGACTATGGTGCTGTCAAGATTCCCTGGTCTACCACTCGCGGCTGGACCACTTTGGCCAGCTTTGGCGACTGGGTCAAGGGCAAGGCCGTTGACAACATTGACCAGCCTGTTGATGGCACCTGCGGGCCCAAAATGATGTGCTCTTATGCCTGCCCTCCCGGTTACCAGAAGACCCAGTGGCCCGAGGAGCAGGGTGCCACCGGCCAGTCTGTCGGTGGCCTTTGGTGCAATGCGGATGGTTTCTTGGAGCTCACCCGCCCCTCCGTCAAGACTCTTTGCGAGGCTGGTGCCGGTGGTGTCTTTGTCCGCAACGAGCTCGATGACAACGCTGCTGTTTGCCGTACCGACTATCCTGGCAACGAGAACATGATCATCCCCGTTGATACTCAGCCCGGCGGAACCTATCCTTTGACCAACCCCGACTCCAGGACCTACTACAAGTGGCAAGGCAAGCCCACCACGGCTCAATACTACGTCAACAACGCCGGTGTCCCCGTTCAGGAGGCCTGCAAGTGGAAGAGCGAGAAGTACCCCGATTCTGCCGGCAATTGGTCCCCCACCAACATCGGTGTCGGCAAGAGCTTGACGGGCGAGACCTTCCTTTCCGTCTTCCCCAACCTGCCTACCAGCCACGCCATTCTCAACTTTGACATCAAGGTCGAGGGTGACATCTCTGGTACCTGCTGGCTCAAGGCCGGCACTTACTCTCAGGACAAGGGCTGCACCGTATGTATCATTCTGCTAATGTTGATAAAAACGAAAAAGGCTAACATGATGAAACAGGTTGGTCTCAAGCCTGGCGGCACTGCTTACATTGTTTTCAAGAAGCCCGGCAGCTTCCAGGTCTAATACACGTTAGAAATGTAGGGGACGAGGAGAAAGTGGCGGATTTGGAATCGCATATTACGGTTTAAATGTGTATACTTGTCATTTCACATGGGGTCGAATGGGTTATTGTTGCTTCAATTACCTCGAAACAGGTTCGGGTATAGGAAAATCACTGTCGTCACAGGGGCAAGCAGCTCGAGGGTGGATTTTTGCTTCCCGGTCAGGTGTTGGCCTCTGTCGATGGCTTACTTTCCGTGTACTTGTTAGGGACTTTTATATCGTGCGCTTTCGGCGTTATATGGAACTCGAAGATTGTCAGATGTTGTGGGTCTTTGGTAAGATGGGTGGGGGTGACATATTCTGTCTGTCTGTCTGTCTGTCGACACTGTTGTTTCCTTTGTGTATAGATCTCCTTAGGTTTGTAATTAGTCGTTATTTCTTTTATCTTGATGTCTACTCTAAAGTCACGTTCATAATCGTGGAGCTCCCGAACCACTCAGGTGCTGGATAAGATAAGGGGTAAGGTACGCCCGTTTAGGTGGCAAACAGGCGCAAGCTCCAAGTACCGCGCGGCCCGAAACCCCAACTGTGGCGCAGGCAGGCAGCGTGAACTGCTATTGGTGAGCATTCGTCTCAGCTTATGACGGACGGTTTGCTGCAGCTGCAACTGCACGCAGAGAAGAAGACAGCTTGGACTTGAGCCTAGAATAGACGAGCAGATTCATCAGCCTTGCCGTGATCATCTCCTTTTCCCACGATTTCCTCCTAGCAACGAAGATAACATCAGTAGCAGCAACCGAGGAGGAGGACGAGGCTTGGCACCAACGTAACCTACCAGTATCTTATCGTCGTCCAACGCCCAAGAGCCGAGCTTGGCTGTCCGCTGCTGCAACGCACACGCATTCGGCACTTTTGTACGCTGCCTGTTCGTCTGCGCATTGCGAGCCAACATCAGTCAGCCTTCTCCTTCCGCGCCTTCAGCTTTGATACACCCTCGATCGATTCCCTCGTCGATGAACGACCGGTTTGATAACGACGCACCATGAGGGCTTGGAGAGCTTTGCAGGCCACGGCCTTGCTGGCCTCAGCCTTATGGGCGACACCCCTCGCTGCTGCGAAGGATCGCCCAACCTTCCACTCCAAAGAGTTCGAAAATATACCCATGAATATCAACTACTTTGCCGACTCGGATGTAGTGCTGTTCCAGGATATCGATGATGGCAATGTCTATCTCTCCAACGACGCCGGCGCAAAGTGGGAGCGCGTGGACGCTGTGCCGGAAGGCAAGGCCGTGCTCCTGACCATGCACGAGTTCGATTCGAAGCGCGCCTATATCCTTACAGAGGGCTCCAAGCATTACCGAACGACGGATCGCGGCAAGAATTGGGAAAAGTTTGACTCGGGCGTCGACCTGAGCATCTTTCGACCCGACATGCTGGCTTTCCACGCTGACGACCCTGATCGTATAATTTTCAATGGCATGAGATGCCATGGCTTTCAGTGCCAGGAGGTTACAACTTATACCACCGATGGATTCAAGACCAAGGGAAAGGCCTTGCGGGACGATACGGATGGCTGCTGGTGGGCCAAGGGCTCAGAACTATTCACGACAGGGGAAGATGACCTCGATAAAGACCGTGTTATTTGCATCGTCAGGGACAAAGTCTCGCCTTTGAAGCAGGACCAGCGCCTCAAGATCTCGGACAACTTCTTCAAAGGGACCGAGGAAGCCAAGAATATTCAAGAGTTCGAACCGAACTTGGATACTGACAAGGCTATCCAGGGTGTTGTGAGCATTGCGATCGTGAAGAAGTGGATCTTGGTCGCAACTACCTCGCTCAACACTGACGAGATGGCGCTTTTTGTCACTGATGACACCAAGAAATGGAGCCGTGCTGCCTTCCCCGCGGCCCACGACAGCCACGACCACCGTCTTGCGCAAAACGCATACACCGTGTTGGAGAGCACCAATTACAGCATTCAGGTTGATGTACGGACATCGAACCAGGGTAATCCGATGGGTGTCATGTACAGCAGCAACTCCAAGGGTAACCACTTCACTGAAAACGCCGAGCATACCAACCGCAACAAGCATGGCCATGTCGACTTTGAAAAGATCGCTGGCATTCAGGGCGTCTATCTCGTCAACAAAGTCAAAAACTGGGAAGAGGTTGAAAAGAAGGCCGGCGCTGACAAGGAGATCTACTCGGAAATCACTTTCGATGATGGGCGCACATTTGAGAAGATCACGGCTGATGGTAAGCGCATTCATCTCCACTCTGTAACGGATCTTAGCAACATCGGCCGCGTCTTCTCCAGCGCTGCCCCTGGCATTGTCATGGGTGTTGGCAACACTGGCGACGAGCTGAAGAGCTACTGGGATAAGGGCAACCTGTACGTCTCGGACGACGCCGGCAAAACATGGACCAAGGCTTTGGACGGGCCTCACAAATACGAGTTCGGTGACCAGGGTTCTATCTTGGTTGCTGTCAAGGACTCCAAGGAAGAGGACATCTCTGAGATCAGCTACTCTTTGGACCACGGCCAAAAATGGAAAACTGAATCTCTCCCGGATGATCTTAAGATCAGACCGTACATCCTTACCACCTCTCAGGATTCAACCAGCTTGAAATTCCTCCTCATTGGCAAGACGAAGAAGTCTCCGGAATGGCGCGTTATTTCTATCGACTTTGAGGGCCTTCACGAGGATACCTGCAAGGAGGATGACATGGAGGTGTGGTCTGCTCGTGTCGATAAGGACGGCAAGCCGACCTGCCTGATGGGTCACACTCAGAGCTTCCATCGCCGCAAGAAGGATGCTAAGTGCTTCCTGAAGCAGGAGTTCAAGCATGCTGTCGCCGAGACTAAGGACTGCGACTGCACGGAGCAAGACTATGAGTGTGACTTCAATTTCGAGAGGGATGAGGATGGCGAGTGTGTCAAGAAGGGCAAGGTACTTGCACCTGAAGGAGCCTGCAAGGACAAGAAGCCAGATGATACCTTCAAGGGCACCTCGGGATACCGCAAGATTCCTGGGAACACTTGCAAGGATACCGACAAGATGAAGGACAAGTACAAGGATAAGGAGTGGAAGTGTAAGGACGCCATAGGCGGCAATGGTGGTCCCACTCATGAACTCACCGGCAAGGTCGAACAGACAAAACATGTCATGGAAGGAAAGAAGTGGGACGGTTTTGAGAAGCACTATCTTGAGCGTGGTGATTCTAGCACTGGGACGGACGAGACGGTTATCATGCGCCCCCTTAACAAGGCTGGCCCGATTCTGGTCTCGTTCAACCATGGCGAAGACTGGCGAACGCCCAAAAAGTTGGAGGATGAGGAGATTACAGCCATCATTCCACATCAGTACTTCAAGGATGCTGTTTTCTTCCTTACCTCTGGCAAGAAGGTATTCGTGACCATGGATCGCTGCAAGACGTTCCAGGCGTTTGATGCCCCTACTAAGCCAGATAATGACATGTTCCCTCTCGCTTTCCATCCAGATCAAAAAGATTGGCTGATCTGGATGGGCAAGAAGTGTGATGATGGCGAGTGCTACGGTGTTGCACATGTCACTGAGGATCCCTTCGACTACTGGCGGACAATTGGAAAACAGGTTCGCCGTTGTGAGTTCACCGGGTCTTCTGCCTACAAGTTCGAGGGCCGCAAGGAGAACCAGATTCTTTGTCTCAAGCATGAAAAGGAAGATAAGGCCAAGCCTTGGGCGCTTGCGTCATCGAACGACTGGTTTAAGAACGAAGAGGTCTACGGCAAAAACGTGAAGGATTTTGCGACCATGGCCGAGTTCATCGTCGTGGCTGCCGAAGATGCCGAGAAGAAGACATTGCAAGCCAGCGCCAGTCTGGACGGCAAGAACTACGCCAACGCCCATTTCCCCCATGGCTTTGAGGTTACCCACCAGCATGCCTATACCGTTCTCGACAGTTCTACACATGCCGTCAACCTGTTTGTTGCCACCAGCATGGAGGAAGGCCGGCAATACGGCACCATCATCAAGAGCAACTCTAACGGCACATCCTACGTCGTTAGCGTTCGCAATGTCAACTGTGACGAGTCATACTACGTTGACTTTGAAAAGATGCTCGGTCTGGAAGGCGTTGCGGTTGTCAACGTAGTCGCTAATTCAGACGACAAGAAGGGGACCAAGAAGCTCCAAACACAAATTACGCACAACGACGGTGCCCAGTGGGCATATCTTCCCGCTCCCGTGGGAGACAACCTGGAGCCCAAGCTCCCCTGCCACGATAAGCAAGGCAGCAAGGACTGCGCCCTCCACATCCACGGGTACACCGAGCGCCGCGACCATGGCAAGACTCACTCCTCCCAAGGCGCCGTCGGAATCATGTTCGGCTGGGGTAACACGGGCGACTCCCTCGGCCCCCTCAAAGAAGCAGACACCTACATGACCACCGACGCGGGCAAAACCTGGAAGCGCGCCATGAAGGGCACCTGGACGTGGGCCATTGGCGACCAAGGCGGGATTCTCATCCTCGCACAGACTACCGCCTCCGCCTCGAGGAAACAGTCAAACAAGCTCTTCTACTCCTTCGACCGAGGCAACACTTGGAAGGAGCACGAGTTCTCCGAAAAGGAGGTCGAACTATGGGACGTCACCACCGTCCGCTCAGGCGGCTCTCACTCCTTCCTCCTCTGGGGCAAGGACGAAGACGACAAAGCCTTCACCATGAAGCTCAACTTCAAGGGTTTCGCCAACAAGGACTGCCAATTCGACAAGGACCACCCCGAGAACGGGGACTACGAGCTCTGGTCACCAGAACACCCGGCGCAAAAGGACGGGTGCTTGTTTGGGCACAAGAGCAAGTATCTAAGGAAGAAGATTGCAAAGGACGGGGATGTGCAATGCTGGAACACGATGAAGATGTCACCCTTGTACGGAAAAGAGGATTGCGAATGCCAAAGGGAGGATTTCGAATGGTTTGTCCCCTTCCCCTTCTATTTCCGTTCAACACCAAAAAAAACTAATCTTTTTTGTCAAAAAGTGATTACAACTTTGAAATGGACCCCTTCGGCCAGTGCTCACTCGTCAACGGGCTCTCTCCCATGACAAGAGAGCAGTGGTGCTCTGAACACCCCGACGCGATCGAATTCTTCCCACCGTCGGGGTACAGACGGATCCCCCTCACGACGTGCAAGGGCGGCAAGACGATGGACGAGCAGTCGGAGCCGGTGGCTTGCCCTCAAAAGGAGGAGGAGTACGAAAAGAAGCACCGCCGCTCGGGGTGGAGCATCTTCTTTGCCGTTGTCATCCCTGTCGTGATTGCTGCCGGGGCGGGGTGGTATGTCTGGAGGAACTGGAACGGCAAGTTTGGGCAGATCAGGCTGGGGGAGAACGGGACTAGCACCCATGTTTTTGATGAGGGGCAGCCGTGGGTAAAGTACCCGATTATTGCCATTAGCGGGGTCGTTGCCGTTGTGGTGGCCATTCCGGTGGTGGCGGGCGCGGTTTGGAGGGTTGTCAAAGGGGGGATGGAGAGGGTTGGGTTGCTTGGTGGTGCGGGAGGGGGATCGAGAGGGAGGTGGAGCAGACTTGGTGGTAGTGGTAGTGGTGGTGGTGGTGGTTGGGGGGGCAGGAGGTTTACCACACGGGATAGTTTTGCGAGGGGAGCGGGGGGTTATGATATTGTGGATGGGGATGATGAGGGGGAGTTGCTTGGGGATGAGGAGAGTGATGAGGAGCAGGTTTAGGTGTTGTGTGATAAGGTGTGAAGCAATGATTTTGGACAAGAAGTCAGCTGGAATGATATGTATGGTAAACGGGGGGATGGTGACGGAAAGGATATAGCAACATTGATCACGGGTTGATTAAAGGAGGGTGGTATAGTGGTTTTATTTGGATGACGGACCTGTTTGCTGGTGCTGTATGATACACGGAAGGGAGGAAAATGGAAAGGATAGAAAAAGAGTTTCCTTGCCCCCCCCCCTTTCGGTCCTTGGCTCCATCGAATGTTACGAAATGATATGACAAACCTTTCAAATCAAACGAGAGGAAACACCCTGTTTTCATTCAACACAGCCAGCGTCACACAAGAGGCGAAGAAATATGACCTTCAAAAACGCTTTTATTCTATGACATGCTACCGAACCCAAGCTTAGTAGTACCTGTCAGCACTTGCTTGCGTCTTTTCCACCGCAGAAACACCCATGAAACCAACCTGCATTTTACCTTCAGGAAAAGCATACCATTCCAAGAGAGGTCAATGCTCGAGTGCTACAGCACCCGCCCGCGCAAACTACGCGAAGAAAGCAGAGGACTTAACCCCTAAACGCCTAACCCGTGCGATATTGTACAGATGGAAGATGACAGATGCCTCTAGCAGCCCACGCTACTTGTGGTGACGGTGAGTGGTGCTGATCCTGGCCTACCATTGTGTGATGAGTGCCGTAAGCCCGAGAGGCCCTTGAAAAAAATATGAAACGAGAACTCGACACTGTCAAGGCCCGTCGCGACCCAGAAAAATCGGAGGAGAGAGAAAGAAGCCCCAAGAGACAGCTAATGACCTGGTTGAGACTGTGTGCATGGCCGTGGGTAACCGACACTGGATTGCAAACACAGGGTTCCTATCGTGCTTCGTAGGTTTAGTAACGTTGCCAGGAGGAAGGCCGTGGTCCGTAATCAGGCGGTGTCAGTTTTGGTATATACCCCTCATGGCTGCTGTTGTGCCCAGTTGGCGATGAGATTCTCGGGTTGCGAGGCACTGATTGTGAACGGAATCCTCTTGGGGCTGAACGAGAGCGCGAACCCTACTGCTCACTCGATCTACCCCCGGTATTGCCGAACCCGTTCATATTCCAGCCAGCATACTTAGGCACAGGCGGGATAGGAGGAAGGCCATTGCCTGGTTCCTTCTTGGCAACCGTAGGGGGTTGGGGCTGGGGGGCTGTGCTAGATTCGGGCTGCGCTGCCGCCGCCGCAGAACCTGGAGCTGGTTTAGGAACAAGGCCCTTGTCCTGGAGATATTTAACCGTCTTGACAATGGTAAGGTCCTCCTGCTCCTTGTCATTCAGCGTGAGACGTTGCTGCAAGGTCATGCGCCCGCCGTTCATCTCACGCTCTCTCAAAGCAGCCTCACGGACCGTGGCATCGTGAACAAAGCGGCACTTGCCCCGCTTTCCACAGTTGCCGCCCGTCGAATAATACTTGCAGTGTTTGGTCGGGTCTGCCTTTCTCGGCGGAGGAGGGAGGTTGTTGGAATCCTGACGAGTTGACATGACTTCAGGCTTCTCGTCATCCGATTTAGAATCGGTCGAGGGAGATGAGCTCAAATGCAGATCCCTCATCTCGTCCCCTTCATCCTGCTGTTCGCGCTTCCGCTTGATGCTCGATTCGACCTTTTTCAGTTGTTTTCTAAGTTTCTCAGCCTTCTGGACGAGGTCGGATTCAGAGTCCTTGCTGGCGTCACCATTTTGAGTCTTGCCCGTTGCCTTCTTGGCGGCCTCGATCTTCGCTTTAGTAGGAAACTTGGCGCGGCGTTCAGCAATCCACGCAGCAAGCTCGGCCGAGGTTTGGGGACTGTGTAAAGTTAGCAAGGGGCCCAACTGATGGACAGGACAAGACTTACTTTGGGGCCTCGGCGCCGATCAACTCGGTCAGACGTTCTTCTTCATTCTCCAAGTCTTCCTCAGACTCATCTCCAGGTGTTAGGCCCAGTGTGTTAGTCTTGCGCTTCTTCTTTTTGCTCGCCGACGCAGCATCAGGCTTCTGATGATGGGTCGGAGGGGTTTGGGAGGCCTGTCCCTTGTTTTGGTTGCGATTGCGATGCTTGTCGCCGCCAAAGTGGGAACGGTTTTTGGAATTGTTATGAAAACCACCGCCACGATTGTGATGGCGGGGATTGTGACCAGTATGGCCGTCAAATGGCGCTGGCCCAGGCATGTATGGTGCTGGAGGAGGATATGCGGAGTACGGCGCAGCGTACGGTGCAGGAGGACCGTGAGGTCCACCGTAAGGTTGAGGTGGGTATGGTGCGCTCACTGGAGCGGGAGGTGGTTGAGAGTTGCTGTTATCAAATCCTATCCTGATGGGGGGCCCCATCATTTGCCCTTTGGGTCCACCGCGGTCGTTGTTATAACCGCCGCGGCCACCTCGCCCACCTCCACCATACGGTCCTGATGTAGGAGGTGTTTGTTGAGGATGACTGCCCCACTGTTGAGCTGGAGGACCTTGATGGGGTGCTCCTGTTGGATAACCCGGGCCGTAGGGAGGAGGGCCTGCGTGAGGGTATTGTGGTTGAGATCCGTAGGGTGCCTGTGGTTGATAAATCTGAGGAGCGTAGTTGGGGTGGTAGTTTTGAGCAGGAAGTGACCCGTGTGGTGGTTGAGAAGATGGGTGCTGAGCGTGCTGCTGTTGCTGACCATGCTCAGGGTGCCACTGTTGCTGAGGTTGTTGAGGATAGCCTGGTTGAGCGGGATGCGGTCCCGCGTAAGGACCCGGAGCCTGAGGGCCGTATTGGGGTTGCCCGTAGCCATATGCAGGTGCAGGTTGGTGAAAGCCACCGCGATCGCCGTTTCCGTGACCTCCACGCCCCCTCCCACCATGCCCTCCACGCGTCGCGCCATAAGAATTATAACCAGTCGGAGAACTGCTCGGTGGTGCTGGTTGTGGAGGAGGCGGTGGGGGTCCGTAATTATACGACATGATCGATCGAGACGTGGTTTTCGAGAATGATGCTGTAAAATAAGATGTGAGAGACGCGATATGCTGGACGACTTTCCAGGCTCCTGTTGATGACGGATTGAGGCTTCACTTGAAATCCGATAGTCGGAAAGACGCAGGCTCGGGAGAACGATGAAAAGGGTATCTCTGTGCAGTGCTGTGTCTCTACAAGGAAGAACAGAAAAGCCAACGGGGAAGAGGCAGATGCAGAGTCAGAAAAGAGAAAACAGGCTTTGATGACGGGTAGTTTCACTGGGTTCGGCTCGATAGGTGTCGGGAAAGAGGGAAAGGCGCAACGGTTCTGGACCAGCGGTGTCTAAAGAAGAAACGTCAAAGGTGGCGCTAGCGCAGGATCCAAAGGCGGTCAAGGGGCTGCTGCAGGGGTTCCTGGGGCAGAATTGAGCTGCAAGTGGGCTTCCCGAAAGGTGAGTCGTCTCACCGAGGCAAGGTCAGTCAGTCACGGTCAGATGTGTGGGATGAATTTTGAGAGACTAGACTCCATATCAACAATCGCAAAAGTTTTGTAGATTTGTAGAGAAAGCCAACCACAGTGATACCCAACTATAATTCTTGCTTGATTTTCATAACCTTCTGCATTGACCATCTTGTCTTCATTCGTCGTCGCCCACCACTTCTTGAAACCCGTACAGTCAATTTCAGGAATAAACTATACATCTGGCTCACTTGCTTTGGAAGGTTAATCCCACCTTAGCCAACTCGACTTCACCACACTATTCACCCCACATCATCAAAACTCGCGATTATACTTTCATAATCAATAGGCCGAATCAATATCTCGCCAAGATGTGGATTGTCGTGAGTCTCACCAATTTCCTGGTTTTATCCATTTTTGGACTTCGAGGAAGATAGCGACTAACACATCTTTGATCGACTTCCCAAGACCAAAATCGCCGATCTGGTGCAGCTCAAGCCCCAAGACTTCTACAAGACCAGTCTTGAAGCCATCGAGGACAAGATCAATGAGAAATATGCCAACAAAGTCATTCCAAACATCGGCCTCTGCGTCTGCGTATGGGACATCACCGATGCCTCAGAAGGTCTGATAGGACAATACGATGGTTTTGTCAAC
The DNA here is from genome assembly GCF_035222485.1 of Podospora pseudoanserina. Classification (NCBI taxonomy): domain Eukaryota; kingdom Fungi; phylum Ascomycota; class Sordariomycetes; order Sordariales; family Podosporaceae; genus Podospora; species Podospora pseudoanserina. Next base: position 5,907,480 of record NC_085920.1, on the reverse strand, counting down.
ATAAATGGTATAAATTTCTTTCTCTTTCCAACATTATAACTCTTGATAACATCTAGCTAACATCTACGATACAGTTGAGTTCCACATGGTGGTCTTCCGGCCACACAGGGGCGAAGTTATCCAGGCACGTATCAAGGAGCAAACTTCCCAAGGCATGCGGCGTGAGTTATACCTCTTGTTCCTCTTTGTGGCTGCATTCTCTCAGCTGACCGACTATCCACGCCAGTCTGCACGCCCTTCTTCAACGAAATTTGGATTCCCTCCACTGAACTGCCAGAAGAGACAGAGTTGTAGGTCGCTCATGAGTCCCAGAACCTGCTCGAGTCGCCCTTGTCACTAACCGCCGCCATAGTGTCGAGGCCGAAAAGGTCTGGCTTTGGAAGTCTGACGAGGAAACACAGCTGTACTATGACACCCATGAAATCGTGCGCTTCATGGTTCTCGAGGAGAGGTGGTACACCCAGCCACCAACAAAACCAAAGGAGTCCACTGATTCCGATGCGCCAACAAAAACCACCTACCAGGCCCCATATTCCATAATTGGGACAATGGCCGCCCCTGGTCTTGGCATCACCTTGTGGTGGGAGTGAAGGACAGTAGCCGACGCTGTCACCAAACCCGGTTCATCGAGAGGCGCTATCGTATGTTGCTGTCGTCACCGTAGGCCGAAAAGTCACATTTTGTGCATCCCTTATACCCTAATTCCCTCAAGAAGCCGCTGTTCGACACCGTCCAGAACCGAATGGTGTTCAATCACAGCCAGGTTCTCCGCCTCGGCCAGGAACTGCTTATTGGGGTCAACACCAGGGCCGAACATTTGTGGCGCCTGAGGGCCCATCTGGCCCATCTGCTGAGCCATTTGGCTGGCAGCTATCAGGAGGAGGAAGATTGTCAGCACAGCTTGTACTTGCATGGATAGGATCGCCAGTACACCTTGTCAATAGTTGCCAGAACAAAACATACCATTGTCATTGCCAAGCAAAAAGTTGAACACAGACTGCAAACCAAACATGCACAAAAAGTACCAACTGATACTTGACATCCACCTCGGGTCCATGTCCTTGGTTCCCACACCAGCCTGAAGCATACTCTTGAACTTGATGGTCAGTGGGAAGGGTAATTTCACTATTTTGCCATGTCAGCCCAGCCGCCTTCCTTCTTCCCGGAGCTGTCAGCCACTCACTAATAACATAACCGCTGAAAAAAGCATTGATCCAGCTCATGATCAGCGTGTTGGGGATGATCATAGCCATCTGGTTCTTCATCATGCCCATCATCCCGTCCATCGAGCTCGGGTCTGTCATTGGGTTTGCCGGGGGCTGACCCTTTCTCTCTGGGTCTTTGAGGTATGCGCCTGATTCGTAGGCGGTAATGACGGCGTCGCGGCGGGAGTGGAAGGAGCGGGGAGAGAGGACGTGGAAGTTGGTGCGGAGGGAGATGCCGTGGAGGAGGGAACGCTGCTCGCGGGTGGAGCGGAGGTCGAGGGGTTTGGGGGCGGAGGACATGAGGACTGTGGCGTAGTGGCGGAGGATGCCGGTGAGGATCATGACTATGGTGATGGGGAAGAGGATCCAGTAGCTGTGGTGAGGGTGGTGTGGTTAGTAACATCGTTGATGGTGGTGAAAGACAGTGGTAGGAGGGGGGCATACAATAACTGGGGATCCCTATGGATCGTCTGGACTGGTACTTGCGCCATGGTTGTGGTCTCTTCACAGGGCGAGATAGTGTTGTTGTGGAATTGGGTTAAGTGTTTGGCTGGTGATGGGGTCAAGACAGCAGCAATGCAATGTCGTCGTTGCGCTGGAGCTTCCCATCGAATGCCAAGATTACAGGGGTTGCTCGTGCGCGCGGCGCAGGAACCCTGCCAAAAAGACGGGTAGAGGAGCACGGGCCACTTCTGACGTCCAAAGAGGTGGCCTTTCCGTTTCGCAACAGGTGTTTGTCTAGGAACTTTGAAGCCAACGATCGAGAGGTTTACTACCGATTCTTCGCAGGAAGCTCTGTTCTGGCTTTGAATATAACAGTATCTGGGATTGTCTTTCGTTTCAAATTCATTTTGCTCAAATAACTTGCCATCATGGCCACCCAGGAAAAGATCACGGTCTACAACTTAGCAGGTAAGCTCCCCTCCTTCACCACCCCCCTCTCCAAGTCCAGCCTCTAATCCCACTTATTCCAGACCTCAAAAACACCACCGACGACGCCATCCCCAACTACCTCACCTCTCTCTCCTTCACCCCCTCCCACCTCCTCACCGACGTCCGCCTCGCTCTCGGCTTCTCCGCGTTCGCCCTCTCCGCCGCCTGCTTCGCCTGGGACTACAACTTCGGCTTCGAGTCCACAAAAACTTACACCGCCTTCGCCGTCGCCCTCTACACCATCCTCAACGGACTCCTCACCTTCTGGATCTTCTATGTCGAAAAGGGCACAATCTACCAGGGCACCTCCCCAAAAGGTGACAAGATCCGGATTTCGACCGAGACAAAAAAGAATGTACCAGTCTATCACATGACGATTGAGGTCAAGGATGGGAAGACAGGGGAGAGGAAGACGTTGAAGATTAGCAGGAGTTTTACCGAGTGGTTTGATGCCGCGGGGAGGTTTGTTGCGGCACCGTTGCAGACTGTGTTGGCGCAGGGGGTGGATGTTGTTGGGAGGGTTGATACCAAGAGGGCGAATGCTGCAAAGGTTGAGGGTGGGGAGGCAGGGCCGTCGGCGGTATATACTCCTGAGATGTTGGCTATGTTGAGTGGTGAGGGGGTTAGTGTTGTTGGGTCTGCGGCCGAGACGGCGAGGGGGACGGAGGCGGCTGAGGCGAAGAAGGGGGGAAAGAGGAGGAAGAACTAGTCGTTCGAGGCTCGGGAATGATTAACCGGGTTTGTTGTGCAAAAACTTTTTGTACAGAAAATGGTATTGGCGGTTACAGGGGGGGGCTACAGCGAGTTTCTGGCTAATTGATTCGTTTATCTATGTATGGGGAAGGTGTCCTTTGGTGGACGGCAAAAAGTCAACAGAGATACCCATGGTTCACATTGCTTTGCTGTTCATTGGATCAGATGGGTTCTATCTACCTGCAAATCTGATATCCTACCCCTAAACAACTTTCGCCCAGTTAGCCCTGGCTGACCGCGCAGCCTCACGCACCTTTCTCACAGGGTCGCCACACGCCGAAGCCAGCATGCGCTGTGTTGGGCGCGAGAAAGAAAGGAGATAGCGCTCCTCAAACGTCTTTGGTAGCGCACCGAGCACCTGCAGTGACAACTTCCGGCAGGTCGTCAGAGTCTTGTGGAGCGTCTTGTTCGAGGTGGCTGATTCCTGGTACACCTTGGTCGTCCCACTGATGATCTCCTTCAAGAAACCCTTGAGAGCGCTTGGCTCGTTGGCCAGGATATCAACCAGGATTTCCAAAGCGGCAATCACCTGCGCCTGCGCGGCCTCCTCGGAGAGGACACTGTCGTCCTTCTTGTTGCTCAGTGCGGTGACAAGGAGACGCAGCAGAGACTCGAGATCGTCCTGGTAGACGGTAAAAGGACAGTTCTTGACCACTGAGAGAATCATGATGGAGTAACGGGCTGTGGCCTTGGGGTCCTTGTCGCTACCTGGGCGGGCAAGGTCGTATAATGGGCGGACGAGGAAGTTGTAAGCCCATTGCTTGTAGAACCGCTTGATGTTCGCGTGGCTCTCCTTGTTCAAAACTTCGCTGTTGGGTTGGACTAGGATGCCCATGGAACGAGCGACGATTTCCCCGTTGGGGCTGGGGCTAGCAGCCGCCTCGTGGAGGATAGGGATGAGGTCAAGGACGAATTTCTCTTGACGGGCCACGGCCCCGGCAACGGTGTGCATACCAACGTTCGTGAAGGAGTGGAAGCTGCCAGAGTCGATGTCTGATGATCTGACGGCGTTCTTGATATAGTTCGTCCAGAATTCCAAACCACGCTTCAAGGTCTGGTATTCCTCAGATGCAGCAGGTCCAGCTGGGTACTTGTTGGAATAGATGGCTCCAACGGCGGCCTTGATATCGCTTGCTCGTGGCGAGGAGCCAAGGTCGGATGTATCGCAGATAAACTTCTCTGCTACACCTCCGGGTTGATACTACAAATGTTGTTGTCAGTTTGGTTTGGGAACGGTGATTTAGAGCATGAAACTCACCAGTTCAATCATAGCACCCGGGTGAAGTCCCTGAAGAATACCAACTGTGAGTAACCCACTCAATGGGCTAGCGCAGGGCTTGTCCTCGGAGGTCTTGAACAAGCTGAATGCCTCGCGGGCCAGATTACAAGACACCTGCGACTTTTCATCGAGGCTTCGCACAACCAAGGCAGCCGTCTGAGCAAGCTGAACAAGCGCTTGCTCTGACCATGGTGCTTCACTATTGGCACCCTTGTAAAATCCCCTCACGATGAACAAGCTGAGTCGCAGGAACTGGAGATACGTCTCGGGGTCATCCTCGCCAAAGCTTGAAGCAACTTCGTCTGGCAGTATAGATTGACCCTCCGCCTGACTGAAGAATGTACCTGGAAGCTGCTCAAATTCCGCAAGCCAGTTCTTGTCGCTATTTGAATACTGGGCCAGTGCACCAGTCCCGTACCTTGCTTCACAGGCGTCACGGAACCATATGACCGACGCATGAAGAGACGACAAAATGTACGAGTTGGCAGTAAGGGACTGAGCCGACAGTGGGAAGAGGTATACTAGCGTCCGCAGCCACGCGTCATAGTGCCGCAGCGGGCTGTATGGGTGTTCCGGCTCCGTGTCAGACTTGACCTGGGTCGGAATTTCTGAGCACCCGATGAACGCCAGTCGAGAAAGCAGAATCTTCAGAGCCTCCAGCGAATACTCAGAAGGACCAGTCCAGTCGCGCTTCTGGATTTCCTTTCTGGCTGGCTTGAGAATATGCCCATAGCCATCTGTGTAACTCATGACGATTGTGCGCAGAGCAAGCACAACGTCATCTTCCAGCGTCGCATCCTGGCTCTGATTGTCATTTGAACTCAGGGTCAAAGGCTTCACAAGTGTGACAGTGAGAAGGTTGCAGATCTCAAAACAGATAGCCCCGGAGCAGAGGAGTGACACCTCGCCCTTCGTATCCAAAGCTTGCTGGCTGACAAGCAAGCCAAGACCAAGAGCGACTTGTTTCAGGACATCGCTCTCTTTGAAATCAGATTCACTGGCCTTGCCAGTCCATATTGGTAGGTAGACATCGTGGAAGAGGCTAACGAGGTGGGTGCGTGGCTCGGAACGTAATTGCTCCTCATCATCGGGATGTCCAACTTTTCGGTTCTTGAAGAGCTCTATCCGTGTCTTGAGAATAGAGTTCACAAGTAGCAGAAGGTCTCGGGTATGAGTCGGAGACTTTGGTTGTCGAAGATTTTGGCGGATGATATCGATGAAGCTAGCATTGTAAAACACATAGCCCTTGATGCTTGCGGTGACAACCGTCAATAACAGAAGACCTGCTTGTTTCGTGTAGGTCGGATTGGAAAGGTCGTCTTTGCAGTCTCCAAACACCAGGTCGATGTAGTTCTTCAGCAGGGTGACTTCATGCTTGTGAGTTTTCGAGCCATCGAGCTTTCTGGCAATAGCACGGAGCACTTCGATGGTGGCGTCGATGCTCTCCTTTACCTCCCCGTTTCGTACTTCGTATTTCAGGGACCCCCAGATCTTTTTGATGTATGGGACAACGCTAGCCTGCGGGTTTTCGTACTCTTCGATACACGCCTTGATGGTTCTCAGAATGTCGACCTAACGGAGTTAGCAAGCTACACTTTCGGAACTCAGGAGCATTTTCAGCATACCTTGACAGCCACCGTGACTGCATCCCCTTGATCAAGCTTTTGCATGAGAAATGGAAAGGCAAAAGGGGCAACACGTTGATGCGATGAAAAACAGTTCCGCACCGCCTCCTTGAGGTCCTCGGCTGTGATTCCTATTGGGGTGGCCGAGCTCCGCAAAGAAATGGGGAAGTAGGCAGAGAAGGCTTTGAAAATCTCTTCGGTGACCTCGGGTGATGGTGAGAATTCGGTGAGGAGTCGTCTGATGATTTTGAACCAGATCATAAGGTTTCTTGGGTCTCGCTCACTTGAGCAGAGCTGGAGGAGATCAAGGGCAAAGCCGCACGAGGAACCGTACTTGTGTTGAAGTTCGCTGCTGACTGCTGGGTCTTCCACCAAGCTGAGGAACAACTCATAAAGCTCAAGTCTGGTAACGGCAGTCTGTAGCCGGAAATCTTCCTTCAGCTTGGAGACATCTTCCAAAACTTTGATCCCCATATCTGGCTTGAAGTTCTTCATGGAATACAGCTGTCGTAGGGCTTTCGCAGACGCTGTAATGCCTGCTTTGTGATCGTAGGAAAACATGGCACCGAAGAAGCCGATCAACCGCTGGACTATTAAACATCGTTAATGGCTGTGCCTGTTGAGTCACCTAAGATAGTCAAACCTTGATCGGGTCTAAGAATAGTTTTGTCGAGTGCCTCCAAGGTGCCGGCGAGAAAACCCAGAGCTATAGAACAAAATGTTAGTTAAGGTCAACGTCGGTATCACACATACAACGTTACCTTTCGCTCTGGAAACAATATCACCATTTGCCCTTTCATCTTCATCTTCCATTTGGTCATCGTCGTTGGAATGCGTCAAGGTCATCCATTGGTGAACAGAGGCTGCCCAGTTTCCCACAACGGTGCTGCTTGCTCGGGAATCCTCAATCTCTGAATGTACCATTAGCCAAGATGAACATAGGGAAGTCGTGTACTGTGCCTCTTACCCTTGGCGGCTTTCTTGGTGAGTTGTAACTGCACAGGCTCATCGTCAGCAAGCACATATTCCAGTGCCCACTGCTTGAATTGTGCCATTTTGGAAATGCAATTCTCTGTCAGAACAGTAACTCCAGGCCCTGGGAAGCTCTCTAGGAATCACCGCTTCGGCCTTCAATGTTGATATGGCCCAAGCTCCGAGTGCTGATGTTGGACAAAGTTTTTTGGGCTGACGAGAGTGTTTAAGCACAGCTTGACAGAATGACCGTGAGTGTTGATAGGAACTGAGTGCTTTCAGGTTTGGTATTGAACTGGGATGGCCTATATCATGAATATCCTTCGAATGATTCGCCCACCAATGCGCATTTCCAAGCACGTTGGCTGCTCCCATCAAGCAACGCCGTTATCGCCCTCTGCCCCACGTTGCCCCGCGGCAGTAAAACCCACGGGCACGGGCGGTGAACCGAGAGTTATGACGCTATCTTGGCAGTTGAATTTCGCTAAACCTCAACGGGTAGGAGGGGCAGTAAAAAGCCGATGCATTCCGGCGGCTCTGGTTGATTGGGTATCACTTTATTTCCACAGTATTACAATACACCTCCTCCTAAAATACAATACATTTTACTCCATCCCTCCGCACTTGGCATTAAATTAAGCATTTTGTAACTCCATCCACCTCATTCCAGCCTCTCCACGTCCACCTCCTTCCTCGCGGCAGGGATGATATGGCTCAAATCTCCCATGGGAAGGTCAAAGGGCCAGTCCACCGATTGCAGTAACCCCCCGATCATGGCCCACCAACTGCAAGCGCTGACGACAAAGCAAGCAGCACCGCCGCCCACAGTCAGTCTGTGAGCAAGAGCCAGTCGATCTTCGGCATGGGCCCACTCGGCAGCGGCGAGTAGAGGGAAGGCAACCGTATAGGCGAGGAACAGAATGACGAGACAGAGGTTCGTCCTCAACGAGCAGATGAGGAATACGAAAGACAGGAGACCGACGAAGAGGTAGAAGAAGCCGAAGCTGGCGTAAAACTCGGCTCCGAGGACGCCCGACTTCATATACGGAGTCTCCGCGCCGAAGCCAGGGGTGAGTGTCGCGCCGAGGGCGAAGAAGAAACCGCCTAGCGTTTTCGTTAGATCCAACATTGCATTCCACTTTGTGGTGGATTGCCGAAAAAACGTACCATATGCGCAGTACACGACGAAGGCGAAGGTGTGGGCGAGGAAGAACTCGAGAAGACCGCCGAGGAACAAGAGCAGACCACCGCAGAAAAAATGGGCGCCGTTGTTGGCAAACCCATTGGGATCAGATCCTCTCCATCCCATCAACTGACAGGACAACGGCGTCAAGGTTAAGACTAGCCCTGCCAAGGCACTGAGATTTAAGGTTAAGTTAGCCAAGACTAGGTCTTTTGGGATCTTTGAAGCCGTTTTCTTGGATCACGAACAGTGGTGCTGGGTTGCCCCAATTCTTCTTTCTTGGCTGAATCTGGGTCTGGGCGATGATTTGCGCCAGCTTCTCGGAATCGGAGTCGTAACCCATTGTGAAAGTGGTGAGAATTAGTTATTAGAAGGCCGGTAAGACAAGAACGTTGACGGAGGGAGAGGCTGATGAAGTGAAGACGGAGATGAGAGTGGCAGACGGGTAGACACGACTGTTTATAACCTCGAGCGTCTCATCACCTCCCCCTTCTTGTTCCCTTCATCCATTTCGCTCCAATACCACAGCCGTCTCGCGAATCTCTCCACAGAAGGGTCCTCATGCCTGTGGTTCTGGATACGCTGGCCTAGGGTACGTTGCTGACCTTATCTCCGACGGTGCCGTCCAGAACATATCCACCACGTTTCTCCCACAGACTTGCTCACCATTGGGCCTTGCTCAGGAAGTGGAAGGGATCCGGACTCGAGAAGCATTTACTGGAAGTAGATCATCCACGGTAGGAACCGGGTGGCCTCGGAAAGTGTCGGTTCCCTTCAGAATGCCCACAGGCATTGCGTGAATTACTCTCGATATTCTTACACTAGGACTTTACGCAATGCTGCAACGTCTCGACATCGGCAAGGGACCCCTCGTCTATGACAGGCGCGCATGGGTTTTTTAGCCTTACAGGAAACGGTGGGGCCCATACTGCGCTTTTCGGTACGCCAAAACTCTAGGCGTATCCAAGAGTGTGAAATTTTTTGACAAGTTGAGTTGAGAGTGAAACGGTATGGAAAAAGACAGATCCATGGTGATCGCTTCCGACAACCGCCGGTTATTCTGCCACTCTCAGTGAGTCAGGGATCAAACCTCTCTCATACCCATACCGAGGCCATATCACAACAAGGTGAGTCTTTGCGATTTCACAAATCCCTTGCGCTTTCTTCAAGTTCAATCGCAAATCATTGCTTCCTCGTAGTGGGGCATCGCGGGGTACGGATTCACGATGCGCGAACTGGCACCTCTACGGCCACTGCCCCTCGTCTGATATCATTGGGATCTTAATAGCTTCACATCCCCTTGACAGGCCCAATTCCTCACCAAAGTGACAACCCCGACTAACCCTTCTGTCCAGATCACCGAACCTTCACACGATCATGGCTTCCACCAAGGCCGCCGTCCCCCAGGGGGCCCCCTCCGAACCCCCCAAAACCTGCAAAGTGATCCTCGCCGACACCATCGCCAAAAAGATGCTCGCCGAAGTCCAATCCACCCTCTCGGCCATCCAACTCCCGCGCCGCCCAACCCTGTCCGCCTTCCTCGCCAATGACGACCCCCACGCCTACCAGTACGCCGAATGGTCCAAAAAGACCTGTGAAGAACAAGGCTTCTCGTTCAACCTGGTAAAGGTAGACAAGGAGTCCCTCGAGGAGGCCATCATCGCCGCCAACAACGACCCCGAAGTCGACGGTATCCTCGTCTACTACCCCATCTGGCCCGCCAACCAAGGCCATCAGGACCGCTACATCCAGGAGACCGTCTCCCTCGCCAAGGATGTTGAAGGTCTCTGCCACACCCACCTCTTCAACATGTACCACAACGTTCGCTTCCTCGACCCCCCTGCCAATCTCAAAAAGTCCATCCTCCCTTGCACCCCATTGGCGATTGTCAAAGCGTTGGAACACCTCCAAATCTACAACCCCATCCTCGCCTATGGAAACCGCCTCTACGGAAAGACAATCACGGTAATCAACCGCAGCGAAGTCAACGGCCGCCCCCTCGCCGCCCTGCTGGCCAACGACGGCGCGACAGTCTACTCGGTCGACATCACCGGCGTCCAGCTCTTCACCCGCGGGTCCGGCATCAAGGCGCTGCGCCACCAGGTCGTCGACAAGCCCGACCTCACTCTCAACGACGTCTTGCCTCTGTCGGATGTAGTTATTGGTGGCGTCCCGACTGAAAAGTTCAAGGTGCCGACCGAGTTGCTGAGAGAAGGCGTGGTCTGCATCAACTTTAGCAGCTTCAGGAACTTTGACGGGCCGGCGGTGAAGGAGAAGGCGAGTATTTATGTGCCGAGCATTGGCAAGGTTACTATTGCGGTGTTGTTGAGGAATTTGGTGGTAAGTAGTCCCCTTTAAGCCCTTTGGTTTTGGTAGCTTGTATGGACTGACGGTGGTGATGTGTAGCGGCTTATCGCCAACAGCCCACGGCAGGAGGGGACGAGTGATGATGCGCAAAAGGCGAGGGAGGGGGCTTTCAAGGATGACTAGATTTCCCGCTATCTGTGAGGATTTGTTTTGTGTTTTGTTTTGGTGTTTTCTCTGTTTTGATCGTGAGCAAGAAACTATGCGTATCGAAAAGTTGCGAATGTAAGGAAAGTTTGTAAAAGGGGGACGACCGGGAGTCCTGTGATGTTATAGAAGACCGCATCATCAGTGGTCGTCAAAGATTCATAGAGTAAAATAGAAAACGCATCAAATAACTGTGTTGTTTCTTCTTCCTCAGGACATGTCGTTTCTCTTTGGCTTGAATGAAGAGTCGCTCAGCTGGAAAAATCGCCTGTTTCCCATTAGCTCCATTCTCTCCACAGCCAAGTGAGACATGAGGCATCACCACCTAGCTAGGTACATAAGAAGAATACAACTCAATTAAATCTTTGCTTTTTGGTCTTTTTGAACTGGGCAGGGCCACTGTCGAGCTTATCTTGCATGCCTTTGGTTTTTTTTTTGGGGTGGGTTTTCTTCATTCTTTTTTCCATTTCTCCATTTTTCATTTATTTTTCTTTTACATCATACGTTACAACACAATCCCATATCCTATCTCTTATTGAAACTATACCTCCATATCAAAAAGTAATCTTTTTACGTTAACCTATCATATTTCTAAACGTCAACATAAAAAGAGAAGAAGAAAAAAGGGGTATCGAAACCAACATCTTCTTAAAATACCATGTACAAGAATATCCGCCACCACAAACAACAGCAACAAACAAAAGAAAGAAATAATCTTCAGATACCAAGTCTCACAAGCTATCAGGGGTGAGGGCAGAATCACCCACCACCCACCACCCACCACATCCTTATATCGAAGTGAAGAGAAAAGAAAAGAAGAATCCGCTGTATGCTTTTCCATTAAGCATTAAAAAGTGATATCGCAACACAACAACACAACCTCTCCTCACACCTTCCCTCTCCCCCCCCCCCAAGATAATGATCCCACCACCACCAATAAAACCCATTCGCTTTTGTGTATATAGAACTTTTCAAGTACGTCCGTTTCGTCCGTTCATGTTTCATTTGTCGTTCGTCGTCCCGACGCAAAGCCATGCCTTGCACACTCACACAACAACACAGTGCCACCGAAGCGACCAGCATCGCCGGGCTATGGTGACAGAGCTGAGCGAGCCACCCATTCAAACAGCGTTTCCAGAATATGCCAGATGCTCGCGTGTCTAGTAATGATGAATGCAATGTCGTGCTCATCATGAGACACAATTCTCTTCACTCGGGTGGCTCCCCCAACCCTTCCAATATCCGGTTCGCAGCCTCGATCCTCCGCCTGAATTGCCTGCTCTCCATGCTCGCCCTCCCATTCTCCGTCAGACCCAGCACACACTTGCCCAAGTTTGCCACAAGCCTCTCCACGAGGAACTTATCCTCCCTGAGCAGCTCCTGCAGCGGCTTGGCCTTTTCCCTAGGCGGGCCAAGGCCTCCAGCGGTGAAGGTGCTAGCTGCACTGGCAGCCCTCGCCCTGGGACCGATGGTGGATTCGCCACCGGCTTTCGCTTGCTCATAGACGCTGGCCGTCTCGCTCATCAAACTCTCAGAAAGACTTTTGAGTTCGTGATCGGGTGAGTCACTGGGTGTGAGCATGCCACTGCTGCTGGCTCGTTTTGTTTTGCTGCTGGGAACTAGTGGAAAGCTCCGGTTGGTGCCTTGAGAGTCAAGTGATGCTACGGATGGTCGATGGAGAGATGAGAATGCGGAAACAGATGTGGGCCTCCTGAGAATCGGTTGCCGTGGAGTTTGATGTGCGCCTCCCTCCGAACCCTCCTCTGGTATCGATGAAATGGAAGCGTCGCTATCCCCAGCCATATGCGGATGGGTTGCCCCAGATCCCGAGGCATGGTGAGAACTCCCGGCGCTGAATGATGATTTTTTTGTCCTGACAGAATTGGCAGATCGACTTCTGTTGCGATCTGGGGATATAGATATCCTAGAGAAGCCGGGAAACGTGCCATCCAAACCATAGCCCATTTCTGGTGTGACCGGTGACTTGCGTGACCTAGCCTCTTCGGCAGTAGCGAAGGTATCTACTGTCGAAACAGAATCCCTACTGTTCCGCCTGCTCATGGGAGACAGGGACTTGCTAGGGCTGTCGCTGTAGTCGTCCGTCCTCGTGGGGCCTCTCGTGGTTTCCACCGAATCTTCTGACGTGTAGCTGTCTACACTGCCTCGTCTCTCCAGCTTTTGGCGGCTCATGGTGCCCATAGCGCTATGCAGGAAGAAATGCTCGTAATCAAATGCGTCCTCGCGATCTTCGTGGGAGATCTGGTGTTGGACAGTATCGTGATACAGTGATTCTCCACTTTCGCTCTTGATATCTTCGTCGGCGTCCTGGAATTCGTCTTCTAGTTGTTCGTCATCCACGTCACCGTTCTCTGTGAGCATGTCCGAGACATCGTCGTCATCGGGACTCACTTCCTCGCGTGCAGTATGCATGGGATCGTCCGTCTCCAAGGCCCGGTAGTCGTCCAGGTCTAGTTCGCCTTGTGCTTGTGTGCCGTGAGAAATACCCGTCACGTCATCCAGGTGGCTACCCCTGAGACTGACTTGAGCATTGTCCTTGACATCGCCATCAAGATCAGACTCTTCTCCATTCCAGGGGTTCCTCCCCGATACGCTGCCCGTCAGAGCGATCGAGTTCCTGTTGGAAGGGGGCTCCGTGTACCACTGGTCCATTTGCGAATACGTGAACGGACTCGGCGTTCTGAGGCTCTGCAAGCTCCGCCGTTTGAGATTGTCTGCTCGGGCTTGCTCGCGTAATGTTGAGATTTTCCCCTTAAGATCCTTCATTTGATCCTTTATATCTCGCATCTGAGCAGAAGAGGTGGATCGCAGCAGAGAATTCCTTCGGCTTTCGTTGCTGCTAAACGACCCAGAGGTGGGACTGAGAAACTCCTCTATCCTGGCGCTTCGACTTTCATTGTCCGGGCCTTCGAGTTGGGCAACCTCATCTTCCGTCAGAGCGTGTGGACCTGGTTTCTTGGCTGGCGGAATATTGTATGTCGGACGGCCGTGCTCATCATCGATCTCCTCACGAATTTGATCGGCGCTGCGTGACATGACCAGAGGTTGCCTATATCCGCCTGATACACCCATAGCACTTTGTGACCTCGGTACAGCGACCCGGTATGGCAGCCCGTTGCGCATAGCAATGTCACTCGATATTCGCGTGTGTCCAGAAGAAGCCTGGTGTGAAATCGCGGCAGCACCTGAAGCGATGATTGTGGCCGCATCTCGTGGTTGCGCTACTGTTGCGGCTCTTTGAAAGGGTGGCGACGGCGTCGAGCCGTCAGACCCGTATGCGTTGTTGTGTAAAGAGCTTCGCGCACGAGTCAAGTTACTTTCCATCGTCTAGAATCTAGTCAGCAGGTCATCTCTAAGCACCTTTTCCCTCCCAAACATACCGTGAGCCGCTGTTTCGCATTTGCCAGAATCTCCTCGGCCCGCCGGCTCAAGGAGCTTGTCGAATAAGTGCTGAGTCGATCCATGCTGGTCATCCTGGTTACCCCTAACCTGTCAGGATCAACAGCCAGCCTTCCCTCGTGGTAAGAGGAGGCGGTGCTTTCCTCATCATCCCCTTGAAAGACGCTGTCCTCCACGCTAGCGGAATCGTCAAAGTCGGCGAATAACCCGGCCTGATTCTCCGTTGTTATCGTACTCGTACTCTCCATGCTGGCTCTGCGCTCACGTGTGACTGCTGCAATCTGCTTCGACTTTTGCATGGCCGATGTTGCTCCTATTGTAGGGGAGGATCGCAGCGTGGCATCCAGTCCAGTTCGACGTGTGAGCGATGTCGCCCTTCGACCCTTGTTTCGCGTTGGAGACGGCTTCCCCGGCGTGCTTTCCACCTCCGTAACCTCCCCAATGTCCGACAACATGGTTCCGTTGCCATATATAATAGGTGTCGTCGGCGTTGCTGGTGCGTTAAGGCCGTAAGACAGACCCCCCGTACTCCCTCCCGAATTAGTTGTTGAAAATATGTGTTGCATGTCGGCAGATATCGCAGCTGCGTGTGTGCCCTTCCACATGCCGAGCGGCGAGTGGCCACGGCCGTCAAGATCTTTTTCGGGGGAGTAGCTCTGATCAATCTCGTCCGGCAGTATCATATCAGGGTTCGTTAGAGTAGGCGAAGCGGGCAGGGGCGGGCCGCCGATCTGTTGCTGTTGATGGCCATTGTGATAGCGAGCGTTTGCGGCCTCCATGGAAGCCATGGCGGACAATCGATTCCCGAGCGGAGATTCAGCAGTCGTTTGGGCGGTTGTTGCTAGGGGCTGATGTGTATTTATGCGGGAGGGGACCAGATGCGGAGGAAGTGACGCCCACGACCAACACCACGCTCACTCTCACTCACCCAACCAACCGCCTGTTGACCCCAACACTGACACTTCCTGGCCGCAACGCCCGGGCAGCAGTAGCACACGCTACGTGCCTTGCCCTGGCAAAATAGTAACCGTACGTGTACCGTTTGGCGAGTACTGTGTCGGTGGTGCAACCAGAAAGGTCCGAAAAGGGGGAAGCAGAGATGCGACACGGTGGGCTTCCGGGCTGCAAATACCCGAGGACTCTGGCTGGCTTGAGCTTCCAATGTGGCGGGAGCACGTCGGACGGAGCAACGTGTGGGCAATGGCCAAAGGGTAAATCACAGCACGGGACGGGCCCTCGTCGCAGACTGGTAGCTTCTAACTTGACAGATTAGACTGACGGCATTGGCGTCTGGCAAGGTTTGGCCATGGAGAGCCGGCGGATCACCACTCCTGTGTAAATAGTGGCGTAGCGAGTGTAAGTGGGAGCGGATCGTGCGATGTCGACAAAAACGGCGGCTTTGGCGGAACCGGGGCGCAGTTGGCGAAGCGTCGGCGAACACGACAGTGAGGGCGACTGGGCCAGAGATGTCGAAACGAGTGAGATGGAGAGAAGTCGCGTTACCATCAGCAAGAAAACGAGAAGAAAAAAAGTGCAGGGCAATCAAGAAGAGAGATTGGAGATTGCCGGCAGGCACTAAAAGATGGATGCAACAGGAAGTGACCGGGGCCAAGCAGTCACTGCCGTCACCCCAGCTGTCCAACGGTGAACTTCGAGCTTCGCAGCGCTGGTGATGGCAGGAGGTGGGGGTGCGTGCAACCTGCTGAATGAGCCCCACAGCCTTCCCCCGTTCCTGATTTCCTTCCTCGCAGATCGATCGGGGTGTGTCAAAAAAAAAGTTGGAAAAGAAAATGGAACAGGAACTCGCAGCCGTGACCTCGGCTCCGCTCATCAAATTGTCCGGCTCCAGTATTACTCCAGGTGGTGATGGCGTCGCTTATTTCGCACCTTCCTCCACTTTGGTCTCGCCCGAGGAGGACTCGAGTCCGTGAGCCCTGGTCGTGATGGAGGGAAGAGGAAGGACGCGTGCTGCTCCGAACCGCTGGCTGTCTAACGAGACTTCGGGACGAGCCCGTTTTTGTTTGGCCGACTCTTGGCAGAGTATTTATGAAGAGAATGGGCCGAAATAGCCTTGTTTGAGATATATCCTTGAACATGAAATGCATTCAGACTGCGGAGTGTACCTCGGGGATGGAGTACACACAGCTTGAAGCAGTGGAATAGTAGCTGCATCCTAGATGCAGGTTCGGAGTACAGCAAAGGGGGGCTTCGGGGGTTAGCTTGAGGCACGACTGGATGACTGGGTGGATGATGCACCCATCCTTTCCGAATAAAAGGTGCACCTCATTTCAACTTGAAGGTTGCTGCACAACAAATCACAGTGGATGTGTGGTGCACCACTAATCATTGCTGATGCTACCATGGGCACTCCGCTCAGGAACCGCATTTTATTTGTTTGATGGGCCCGTGGTATGAGATTCGATATCTTGGGTCCAACAGTGCTGAAGCAGACGCCAAAACACATCTCGCAGATCAATGCAGCAAACTTGGGGCTAAAACAAATTCCAACCAACTCGGCTCCCAGAGATATGGATGGATGGTGCCGCGACAAACAGCCTGTGCCCTCCTACAGCATTGACAAACATCTCCGGCGTCGCTACGATGAGATCAAGAGACGTTGAACCTCGGCCGTCTTTCTGTCTCAGACACCATGGGTAGGTGGTCAAACAACACAGGGTCCAAGTGATGTCTCGGCTCTATGCGAGAGCTTGTGCTCACGTTTCTTTGTCCCTCGAGCCCGTCGGCATGGCTCGATCTAATCTGCCCCGAAAACGTCATTGTCCTCGACACGTGGAACAAGCAGGCACAATACTTGGGACTTCTCATTCACGGACATTGCCGTAGCAGCATGATTGATCAAGGCTAGCTCTTCATTGGGTGTCAAAGAAGACAATACTAACTACTCCCCCTCCCTTGAATCTATTACGTACCTCCCCAACCTTCACACGCTCATTGTTTCCCCCGAGAGCGACCTTACA
The DNA here is from genome assembly GCF_035222485.1 of Podospora pseudoanserina. Lineage (NCBI taxonomy): Eukaryota > Fungi > Ascomycota > Sordariomycetes > Sordariales > Podosporaceae > Podospora > Podospora pseudoanserina. The sequence continues at coordinate 5,890,624 of NC_085920.1, read as the reverse complement.
TCTTCCTCGCCCTGGTCCTGCGAAAGTCCACGGGCTCGAGATCTCTCTAAGTGTTGCCTTAGTCCCCATACTTCCCAGCCCAAGCCAAAAAGACGGTTCAGCGTCTAAATATAAAGGAAAAGAAAAGATGTTGAAGTTCTTTTATTTTCCCCCAAACGCCGATGTGCTTTCCTCAAATGCCGTTAGCCCGATGGGGTATCGCAAATGTCATAAACCTTTTGGCCTTTTTGGCTCATGCAAATGTCTTTGTTGAAAGACGCCTGTACCGCCGCCGCCCAACACCGCTTTTGCCGCGGCGACCCTTTTTGTGTTCGTCAAAACTCCGAGACCATCACTATGACCCAAACCACGCTATAAGCGTTCCCATACAGTTACCGCCAAAATAAACAAGCAGAAAATCACATGGATATATGTCTATCCGCCCACCCAGGTTTGTTGAGAACCGTACGCCAGTAATGCTTTATCCATAGAGATGCCAGAAATAGGAAGAGAAAGAGGAGAAAAAGGAATTGTCCGTAGACTTATATGAGATTGAATCTGCAGCAAGAAGTTGAATCTTCTGCGATACTATATCCCACTTAGAACTTGAGAGCCTTGGGCTGTTCCCAGGTGAAGCTCTGGTTGGTGCCGAAGTGGCCGTTCTTGGCAGTCTGGAGGTAGATGGGCTTGGCAAGGTCGAGCTCCTTGACAATGACACCGGGGCGGAGGTCGAAGTTGTTGCGGATGATCTCGACGAGCTCATCAGAGTTCTTCTCCGAGGTGCCGTAGGTATCGACATAGATGGAGAGGGGCTCGGCGACACCGATGGCGTAGGAGAGCTGGACAAGAGCACGGCGGGCGAGGCCAGCAGCGACGAGGGACTTGGCGATCCAGCGGCCGACGTAGGCGGCGGAGCGGTCGACCTTGGAGAAGTCCTTGCCGGAGAAGGCACCACCACCGTGGGCACCCCAGCCACCGTAGGTGTCGACGATAATCTTGCGGCCAGTGAGACCGGCATCACCCTGGGGACCACCAATGATGAAGAGACCAGAGGGTTGGATCTAGAATCTGTTAGGATTTGCACAGAAGATGCTTTTCATAAATTAGAAAACTTACGTGGTAGATGGTCTTGTCATCAAGGTACTTGGCGGGGATGGTCTTCTTGATGATCTTCTCGAGGATCTCCTTGCGGAGCTTCTCGGTGGTGATGTCCTCGCTGTGCTGAGCAGAGACGACGACAGTGTCGACGCGGAGAGGGACGACGGCACCGTTGTCGTGCTTGTACTCAATGGTGACCTGGGTCTTGGTGTCGGGACGGAGCCAGGGGAGAGAGCCATCGCGGCGGGCGGCAGACATGGCAGCGTTAAGCTGGTGGGCGAAGAGGAGAGTGAGGGGGAAGAGCTCGGGGGTCTCGTCGGTGGCATAACCGAACATGATACCCTGATCACCAGCACCGAGGTTCTCGAGGCGGTCATCCAAGTGAAGACCCTGAGCGATATCGGGGGACTGCTCCTCGATGGCGACGAGGAGGTTCAAGGTCTTGTAGTCGAAGCCCTTGGACGAGTCATCGTAGCCGATGTCCTTGATGGTCTTGCGGACAATCTTCTGGTAGTCGAGCTTGGCCTTGGTGGTGATCTCGCCGAAGACCATGATCATGCCGGTCTTGGTGGCAGTCTCGCAAGCGACCTTGGAGAGGGGGTCCTCGGCCAGGCAGGCATCGAGGATAGAGTCCGAAACCTGATCGGCGATCTTGTCGGGGTGACCCTCACCGACGGACTCGGACTGTAAAGGGCGGTCAGCATTGGAAGGCTCGGAATGCTGTGGCCTTGTTGGGTCTACTCACGGTGAAGAGGAAGGTACCCTCGTTGTAGTGCTTCCACCCGCTGATGCCGCTGGCCTCGCCATTGGCGCCGTTGGAGCCGTTCGTACCGTTGGCAGCCATTGTGAGGTATTATGTAGAGAGGGGGGGGAGTGTCTAGAGACAGGTCGAGTTAGTTGACGTTGCTTTCGAGGGGGGCCAAGTGGGGTATAAATGTTTCCGGTGTGCGGAATTGATTGGTTTGGGGGAGGAGTAGGAGAGAAGGGAGATTTGGCGCGGGGTTGGGGGGTCCAAAGTTGACGAGTCTCAACAGCTCAAAGAAACGATTGTGCTCGCAGGATTCGGTTTATTGTCGTGGAAAAAGAACGCGAGTTCACCTAAGTGATTGTCTGGTCGCCTTGCGAAGTGACGGTGTTTCTCGTAAAGGTAGAAGGGTGCTTGTGTTGTGCGATAGGAAAACAGACGAGGGGCAACGATCTGGCTTTTTTCTTTTCCCTTGGCGGGAAGCGCAAAGCCGGTCGTGATATCGAGACTCACCTTTGAGAAAACGAAAAGATGGGCTGGACCAAACGAAGACAACTGAGGTACGGCGAAAGACCAGAGCGGGAGTACAGAAGAGAGCGCTTGAAAGAAGGTGGGAGAAAGAAGACTCCTTCGGGGGTGCGGGAGTATTTGAGGAATTTTGGGGAGGTCCCTGAACAAGAATGGCCGAAAGGGCCAAGCGTCGGCCATTTTTCACCGCAAGGTTGGGACACGGAAAGGGCGGGGTATCGGGGCACTGGCGCCCCATCCGCCACACAAAATAATGCCCTCGCTCGGCCGGGTCATCGAGGTTTCTTGAAAAACTCCGGTCTCACCGGCCGGGACACGCAACTCACAGAGACCCTAAAAACAGGTGGAAAATGACTACAGATGGCGATCATGACCTCAATCAAGCACTCCGAGAACCATAGTCCGAAGTATCCGCGGTACTATGACACATCGTTGAGGGGTGCCCGTCTCTACCTCTGCTTCTTGGTGACCACCCTCTTATTCTGTATGGGGAAGGCTTATCACTTGCCGACCGGGTATTGTGTACATTGGGCTTGTCTTTTTCGTCAAATTGCGCCATAGCTGCCCCTCACAGGTCCCCAAGGCGCACCGGTCTCAGAGATTCACCATTTGCGCGTCTCGCACGAGATTTGAATACGGCATACCCTCGTCTGTAACCTCTGAGGGTATTTTGACCTGGCAGATTACTTCGCTATGCAATGTCCAGCATCACCCCGTGCCAGGCCCTGCATTAGCTGCGATGTCCAGACAGTGCTTGGAACTTGACAGGCGGTCCCGCGCCTGTCTTGGAAAAGGGCCCCGAGTTCAAGGTACATCAAGCATTGCGCAATTCCTCAGGCGTTGCTCTAAACGCGCTATCCAGCAAGGTGCCAAGCAAGCAGTATAAGCCAGATACCATTTTCCTCCGAAGTGTGTTTGTAGAGTCACAGTTGCAACGCCGATAACACTCCGAGTCCGATGGTCTTACCAGCGTCTCTCCACATGCTCGCAACTGTCATATCTCGTTTGTTGAACTAGCTGGACTAGTCTTAGGAGTTCAGGAGAATCTCAAGTCGATAATTCACCCCTTTCAGCCTTGACTTTCTGGACTCCACGGTGCTGGTTGCGCAACTGTTCGATGGAAGGTTTTTGGTGGGGAAGCACGGGCTGGAATGTGTTCCTGAACGTTTAGGGAACCCCCACTGCGGGGCAATTTTTTCCAACGCAATGCGGGCGGGTCAGAAAAGATATCGAGTCTTGCCTGGGTTGTGTCGTCAGCGCATCATTCCGGTCCCCTTTGCTCACTGCTACTGCTACGCAGTAAACTCAATTCACGAAGCTTATTGGCTTCTGCCAAATCCAACGGCTGTAATTTCTCACCCGTCTCATTTAGCCTTGCGATCATTGTAACTAGCTACAGCCGCCGCAAGCATGTCTAAATTCGGAGTGATGGTGATGGGCCCCGCGGGCGCGGGCAAGGTATGGCTTCCTTGATACTCTCGCCAGCAAAAGCTATCACCAAGCGCCTCTTTCGCAGAATGTAACTCTAACACGCCTTTCCCAGTCTACCTTTTGCGCCTCCCTCATCACACATCTCCAACTAAACCGCCGCTCTTGCTTCTACGTCAATCTCGACCCCGCTGCCGAGTCCTTCGAGCACACCCCAGACCTCGACATCCGCGACCTCATCTCCGTCGAAGATGTCATGGACGAGCTCAAGCTCGGGCCCAACGGCGGCCTGATTTACTGCTTCGAGTTCCTCATGGAGAACCTCTCCTTCCTCGAAGAGTCCCTCAACTCCGTTACAGAAGAGTACCTCATCATCTTCGACATGCCCGGCCAAATCGAACTTTATACCCACTACCCCGTCCTCCCCGCCTTGGTCAACTTCCTCCGCTCCCCCGGCAATCTCGACATCAGGCTCTGCGCCGCTTACCTCCTCGAGTCAACCTTTGTCGTCGACCGCGCCAAGTACTTTGCTGGGTCTCTGAGCGCCCTGAGCTCCATGTACATGCTCGGGTTGCCTCACTTGAATATCTTGAGCAAGATGGACCTTGTCAAGGACCAAATCAGGAAGAAGGACTTCAAGAAGTTTCTCGTACCGGATACGATGTTGATCGAGGAGGACCCACAGGAGGTTGAGGCTAGGAAAGCCGGGGTTGACTATCAACCTCCTGTTGAGTCTGAGACGGATGCTTTGATGTCGGGCGCTGGGTTCAAGAGATTGAACAATGCTGTTGCGCAGCTGCTCGAGAACTTTAGCATGGTTCACTACCACAAACTGGACTGCACAGATGAGGATAGTGTTGGCGGCATTCTCAGCTATATTGATGAGTGTATTCAGTGGGCTGAGGCTCAGGAACCCAAGGAGATTCCTGATGAGGAGTACGATGATGAGGAGTAAGCAGAAGGTTAGTTGACAATCTGGACATGATGGCGAGAAGTATGGGTCATGCTGGGAGTTCGGGTTTGCTTTCTGATGATTTGGGACTTTGGGTGCATGGATAGGAACGCATAGCGAAGGCGTTGGGGTTTATAAAACGCTAGTCATGGCAAACAATTTCAATATACCGTTTGCATGATAAGTACAAAGCTTAGCATTGTTTCTTGTGATACATGGCATGGCAGCGCTGGCTTGCTGCTATCAAGAGCGAAAGTACGTTGTCCATTGTCGTGGTGCCATGTTGTTCGTAAGGTTGATATGTTCCCCGAAAGATAATCCACCACTCTAATCCCCCGCCCAAATAAATCCCAAATAAACCAGCCACCAAACTCCTGATCATGCTACCTTAGCCAAGTCCTCGAGAGCCAAATCGTCATTCCAAATGTCCGCCCTTCAACCCCTATTATTCCTTTTCCCAGTCCAATCATAACCATGTCTCCTTCCTACTGCTTTTGTCACACACACACTCTCCGTTGCGCAACGACCAACAAAACCTCCTCCTCACCAACCCTTCCAATCATCCTGAACCTCCCTCTGAGCCTTCTCATACTCATCCCAAAAGACCTGCCCTGCCCTCTTTCCCCATCTGTACAACCCCGTGCCCACCAAGACCAAGTCCCTTATGCTCTGCTCCAACCCCCTATCCCACGCCATGCTAACCACCAACCCCACCACCCCCCAAAAAGCCAGCCTGACCAGCAACCTCGTCCAAAACCTCACCACCCTGTGCATCAACCTGACGATCTGGATCGAGACAAAAATCACCAGCAGCACCACGATCGCGGAGACCATCTCGGGGGAGTGGTGCAGGAACCCGGCGAACCTATTCACTGTCGGCTCGAGGGTCGGCCAGAGGCTTTTGTTCACCACGCTGGAGATCCAGTTGCCGAACCAGCCCAGGTCTTCTCTAAACTGAGAGCCGGGCGCGAAGATGTCCTGGACATGTTGGACGACGGGGTCGGGGAAGGAGGCTGAGTAGGAGGCGAAGGGGTTCCACCAGTTAGTAGCTTTTTCGAAGCGGCCGGTGGCAGAGTTCCACTTGTAGTGGTGGGAGCCGGGGGTGAAGTTGATGTCGGTATCCCAGTGGAAGAGTCCCATGGTGGGTGACGCGGGGGAAATGTATATATTGTGTGTGTGGGTGTGTGTTTTGGGATAGTATGTTTTTTGGGTGAAGTGTCTTGCGATTGATCTTGGTTGGGGCTGAGAGGGTGGAGGGACGGGGAAAGAAAGAAATGGAACTACTTACACTTTAGGTAGTTCACAAGGTAGGATATAGAGAAGGAGGCGGCAGACGCCATGGCTGGCGGGGAGAACAAGGAGGGGTAGTTTTCGTTTTGGCTTTGATCTTGGGGTTTGTTATTACTTGAGAAAGAAGAGCGGATTCTTCCCGCGTGTTAGAATTTGCGGGGATTTGAGTTCTTTGTTTGCGACAGAGAGGAAAAAATATGTCGATGTCTTTGTGGGATTGCGCTGTCGCGGTGTGAGGTGTTGTGTGTTGTCGCAAGGCAAGAGCTGCTGGTGGCTGCTGATAACGATAAAGAAATTATTATGGGGCAGGTGGGTAGCCTTGTAAGGATATGGATGATGTGTCACTTTTGCTGCTTTTAAGGGACCGGTCACGAGTGGTCGTGCACAACGAGCTGGTATGAGGTAAGCCCAAGATGCTTGTGTGTTGGGTGGCTGATTTGGTGCTGAAGTGCAAGTTGAGAATGTTGTGCCCAACCTTGAAAGAGACAGTCTGTGCCTGGTGTTTGCCCGCTACGTTTGATATTGCACATTTTAACCCTAACCCCACGATGCTCCTATTGTTCCTTGTGTGCTTGTTTCACACCACCGATGCGTACTCAAAAAGACAATGGATTTTTCTAGTCCTCCAGGCCTGTGAAAGCCAGCCGGAGAGGAAGAAATCCCAAGCAATAAAATATACAAATTCCCAAATGCATGTCCATCTTTGCACTCCATGGCGCCTTGGTTGATGATCGATCCAATCTCGCAAAAACAATGAAAAACAACTCGTCCGTTGTCGCGATACTATAAGTTCCTTTGTTAGTATCGCTCCTCTCCTGTATTTTGGCTTCCAATCGACTCGTAGGGCTAGCAAGCTCCTGATTCAGCCTCTTCCCCACAGACCGCGACTCTGTTTTCGGTAATAAGGCCGTGGCTGTTGTGGCCAGCGCATGTAATTTGATTTGCCTCCTCCCATCGCAACCGAAGACACTGTAAAGTGCCTGGCGGCGTGGCTCGAGAGAGCCGGCAAGCCGTTTATTGAGCCTTCTTTGCCTTCTCGGCCTGTTCAGCCTTCCGCGCGCGGAACTTGGCAATCTCAACCGCGACAGCCTTGTCGACACGCTTCTTGAGCTCGGGGCGGTATCCGATCATGAAAAGAAGCTCGAGCCAGACGAACAGGGGAGCGAGGAAGATGGCCTGGAAGAGGTTGTCCAGCAGGGCCGGGGCTCTACCCTCGAACTTGCCGTGGCCGACAAACTGCGCGATCCAGCATACGATATGGATGGCAAGGGCGGTCTGGTTGGCACTCTCCGGGTATTGGATGCGGAGGTAATTTGTGCCTGCCGCGGAGGCGAGGCAGATCAAGGCCAGGGCGCCTCCAGCGACAGGTTCAAGAAGGAGATATAAAGCTCCCCATGTCATGGCTGCGAATGTGCCCAGGTTTGGGGTGAGATAGGGTAGTGAGAGCCATGATGGCAGTGTGAAAAAAGGGCCATAGTTTGATGCCTGCGACAACATGTCAGAAATCATAACTTGACATCATGATGAACTACGCTTACCAATGCGAATGCTGAAAATAAGATCAACGGTACGCATACCATGTGAATGACAATATTCACTTGATTATGGTGATATGCACCATACTACAACCGGCAAAACAATTAGCCTCCCATTCTAGCGACTACCGAAACGAACTGTGTGGTGTTTTCTGGCCAAGGGAATATGCTTACAAAGGTGAGCTGCTTTTCGAGGTCAAGAGACATGGCGGGCTAGAAGTGTCAGATGTAGGTTGGTTAGGTGGTGAAGCCTGAACGTGAAAAGGGGTTGATGAGAATTGCTATGATATTTGATGCCGAAGAATCCTGACTGGAAAAGTCGCGCAATTGGCCAGTCGGTGGGCCAGTTAACTAAAATGGTTGGTAGAGAATAAGATCAGGTGCGGCAAGGTCCAGGACAAATCAGGGCAGAGAAGGCCACGGCGTCCGGACGTGGGACATAGAAGAGGCTTAGTATTTCAGACGGCGATGAGGCGTGGCAGCTGTGCAATGATGATCTGACGACGTTGGCCAATTCGCAGCGCGTTCAAAGTTGTTGGGTACCTCCATGGAGCTGACAGTTGACCTGTGCCTCGGACGGCGCCAAGCGGGGCACTAAAATGCGAGCCAGGGCTGCTTCCTCATGGGGCAGCGACGCTGGCAGCTACAGCGAGATGGGTTGGGCGGGTAAATGCCACATCAGACGGACTCGAATGTTTTGGTCAAGATGCACGTCTGGGAGATCCGTTGGAGGTTTGGGACACACCCGAAAGCCACTGCTTTGAGGAGAATTGGAGGTGCCTAGAGCACAGTCGCTGTGGCATGTGACATCCCGCCTGCCTATGGCTCTCACTCCAGCTTCTACAACCGGCCATGCACATACCCAAGAGATATTAGATTATCATGTATTTAATTCTATCAATCAGACGTATGTTTCCTATTCCCAAAATGCACCAACTACAGAACTTATCTTCATCAAAACGTCAGGCCTGGTGCGCCAAGGCATACGGGAGCTCTCGAAGCGAAAAAGCGGTTCCTGCAGCTCCGACGCACGGACCAATAGCTTAATTCAAGCCGCAAGAGTCCCCCCAAACAATTTTCCGTCAGCGCGGTACTCCCGTCCCCATAAGTGCTGTCCCAACCGCGTACAACGTCAGCCTTGCAACTGCGTTGCGATCGCAGTCGCATTCACTTCCCCGTCGACCTTCGATCTCAGCACCTGAATCTGCCACCCGGCACATCAAAACTGCAGCAACATAATCATTAATTCTTCATTCGTCTTGATCGAAGAGTTGTCTTTGCTAAATTACCAACAAAGAGGCGCCCAAAGGCGCGGCGGTGGAGCCTTCGCTTCGGGCATTGTCCTTGGGACAGCAGACACCCACCAGTCCTTCGAGCGAACAAGATTTGCGCCAACCTGATACTTGCAGACCAATACGAAAAGAGTCGACTGGCTTCAAATAGCTACCTTCGAGATTTCTCAAGCTTCTATATTCCACCTATTCTACCCTAACGCGACAACCGTCACTCGCGCCCAAACATGTTCTTTCTTCACAATCTCGAGCGGCGTGTCCTGCTGCACCCATCCTACTTTGGCAAAAACATGACCGAGCTGGTAACGACGAAGCTGGTCAAGGATGTTGAGGGAACATGCACCGGCGACTACTACATCATCGCAATCATGGATACCTTCGATCTGTCTGAGGGGCGCATTCTCCCCGGCAGCGGCATGGCCGAGTTCACAGTGGGCTACCGCGCGGTCGTGTGGAGGCCGTTCAAGGGCGAAGTTGTCGATGCCATCTGTACTAGTGTTAATCAGCATGGTTTCTTCTCCAACGCCGGCCCTTTGAGCATCTTTGTCTCTACTCACGTAGGCATAACCCGCGCAGCCCCTTTGTGGTCACCTTGATGGGTTACTGACATGAGTGTTGGTTTGATAGTCGATACCGCCTGATATTCAATATGACGCAAACGCCACACCTCCTCAGTTTACCAACCACTCCGATATAGTAATCGAGCCTGGGACGCACGTGCGCATCAAGATCATGGGTTTGCGCACGGGGGTGGGGGAGATGTTTGCCATTGGAAAGATTGACGGTGATTATCTCGGGTATGTTGCGGCGGACTATCATGAACTACCGAGAAGTGATGTGGCTAACCAATTTTTCTCCCTTGAAGATGCTTGCAAGCATAGTCGTGAGATGGTCTGGTGTAGGAAGTGTACCAAGGCGGTCGGGGACAGGATGTGTCTGAGGACAGGCACGGCAGCGTTGGCTACTAAAAAAAAAAATGACTCCGATCGGCACATGGGCAACACGAATGGGGTTGACCAGTCAAGCTCCAGTATCGAGCTTACTAGCACATAACATCACAAAGCTAGCGACAACGGAGGGTTGCTTTGCGAGGCATCACCGAGAATTGGGGTTTCCAGTAGTGGCGAGCAAGTAAATATCAAAGCTGCGAAATCGCCAACGCCGAGGTAGTTGGGTAGAGGGATATGGGGACCTCAAAAGAAACCGGGGCTACATGGTGGTTATTTGCCGTCAAACAATTGTATGTAAGGGTGTCATCTGTTGTAAGTGAACGATGCAGAAGGAAACATAACAACAAGGTCCAGCTCAGCAGCTGAAAGCTTGAGGTCACAACGAAACACAATCTCGATAATTCACACTTCTCGACAAATAACTTGCCATTTGAAATATGGTACATATATGACAACCTTTTTCTGATCTTACAATTCGCAGCCCTTTGCGTTTGCCTCCCTTATTCTTGACTACTCCTCTCCATCCATGTTCCAAGTGTCGACGTGCACCTCCCCTTTCTCGGTGCGAAAGCTCCCATCTCCTCATATCCACCAGATCTATACCTCCTCCTCCTGCCCCGGCAGCTTAATCCTCACCTCGCTAACCCTCAGAACAGTATATTTGTGCTTGCTCCTCACAGTCTTTGTCCTCCTGCACCTCTGCTTCTTCTTGATCTTGAGGCGCATCGGCTCCGCCTCCGTCCCCTCCACCACAGCCCGGCACTCAAACAGGTTCTCGTCTACGTACGGCTGACCTTTCAGAGTAAAATCCCTTGAGCCGATGGCGGTAGCTCGGTTAAGCCGGAGGATGTCCCCGGGGGCGACACCGGGCATCTTGAAGGGGAGGCGGATCTGGTCCCCGGGCGTGACGAGGTAGGCTTGGCCTTGGATGTAGAGCTGGAGGTACTTTTTGCCTGGCTGGTGAGCGAGGAGGGGGAGGAGGGAGAGGGTTTCTGGGGTGGCGGGGGAGGTGGTTCTTGGTGCGCCGCCGCAGCGGGGGATGGGGGAGACGGCGGGGGGTTGGTTTGGTGATGGTGGGGGTTGTTGTGGTTGGGTTTGTTGGGGGAGGGGGTCGATTTGGGAGGGGGTTTGGTGGAGGTGCCGGACGAGGAATGGTCGGAGGAGCTGGGAGGTGGTAGGCCGGGTGGTGGTGGCTGTTGCTCGGAGCTCCAGGAGGGAGCGGAGGAGGGTTCTGCTCATTGTGGGCGGTTGGGAGGGGGATTTGTTTTGGTTTGTGAGGTGAGGTGTTGGGATTGGAAGTGGTGGGACTGGCGAGCGAGTGACCGCGGTGGTGCGCTGGGGGGCGGCGTCGCGGGAGCTGTTGTCGCTGTGGTGGGAAAATTCGGCGATTGAGCAGGTGAGGTCGGAACAGAAATAAAGTGGGGCCAAGCTGGGTGCTGTGGGTAGGGGGTTGTTTACCGCGGTGAGCGAATGTGGGGTTGGTTTTTGCGTGTAAGTGGTTTCGAATGACAGCTAAGAGGTAGGAATCTCTCCCTAAACATTTTTTCAACCTTTCAATGACAATTTGGTACAGGTCTGAATGGTTTTCGGCTCTCTTTTCTATTCCCTACGTGTTGCCCTTTCTAACCCGCTAACCTCAACTCGAGAAGGTCCTGTGAGAGCACCTATATAAGCCCCTTGTTCCAAGAACAATTGCATTGTTCTTCTAATATTTACAAGGGATCTAACTTTCTATCTGACGGTGGCTATAGTATGTAGATACTCAGTCCTACCTACTCTTCTTGCAAGACGCACACACGCTTATACAGACGCACACTCATACAGGCACAGGCTCATAATAGTATGTATCACATCAAAATCACATTGCATATTGGGAATATAAGTTTTGTTAAAAAGAAATATGTTATAAAAAGAGTTGGGACATGTATGTGTTAATTCATGACTGTATATACTTCATTCACTTGAATGAGGTTTCTAAAGACAAAGGATATAATAGGTAACGAATGACGTTAGATGACACACTCACCTTCTCGAAGAAGAGACTCCATCAAGGGCGCCCGCCAGGGGAGACGGAGTCTTCCGACCAGCAAGCAGGGTATTGAGCGACCTCGAGACCTTACCCCTCCTAGTTTTAGTCTTAGGAGGACACTTCGCCAGAACTCTCTTGAACGAGGCCGAGAGGGTGCCAGTGGGTGGCCTTGGCTGCTTGTCAGTATTGGGCCTGATATGATGAGCAGCTGTAGGGTTAGGTCCCTGACGCATAGGGCGGGGCACAGGACTCCTGGGATGGTAGTTACGATCCCTTCTCCAGCCCTCGGGCGGAGGGGGAAGACCAGACGCTTTGGACTCAGCTGAACTTGAGGACGATGAGCTTGGCGAGCCTGAATAGCTCGGCCCTGGCTCGGTTCTTCTGCTGCGGTCTGGCTTGTTAGTAGCATCAAACGTGACGTTGCTCCCAGGGGGAAAGGGAACTTTGGACTCTCTGCCTTTACCTTTAGCTCTGGCTTTGTCAAGAACATGCTGGCAAGGACGGGTGAAACGACCAAAGTACCTACGAATACCAGAACGGTTCTCGGAGCCGGGCACATAGATGCCCAGTCCAATACGCCTTCCGGGGTTTCTATTAGTTTTAGGATTAGTTGGGTTAACAGCTTGCCTGAAGCCTGGGTTAAAAGGCTCCGAGACATCAACGACAGGGCTACGCTGTTGATACCTATTAACAATATCATCAACCGGATCAGTAAGAGCCCGAGAGGGACCAGGACCATAGAAGGGCTGGGACCTATCCACGGCCGGGGAGCCGCGATCAATGAACGCAGCCTGAGCAAAGTGAGAGGGAATGGGAGATACAACCTGAACCGGCCTTTGAGGACCGCGTTGGACGGGAATCTGAGTCTGACGAGTGGCAAAACGAAGAGGAGGGACAGCAGCGCTGCCCCTTTGGACAGGCCGAGGAGGAGGTGTAGGTGTATTGCGGAGCCCCTGCTGCCTCCGAGCTTCAGCGTCAAGGTTCAAGAAGCGACGCTCAGAAAGACGGCCAGGGGGAGGGACAGGCCGTCTGGAAGAAGAAGAAGCAGCAGTCCGCCGAGCACGCTCAGCATCCTCCCTCCTCTTCTTCTCCCTAGCCTCTGTCTCCTCCCTCTCCATCTCCTCGCGCCTCCTCCTCTCATCCCTTTGCCGCGCAGCATTACGCTCCGCGGACCGCTTCCTCTCGACCTCAGCTTGAGCCTGCTCCCTCGCCTCCCTCTCCTGCCTCACTCTCCTCTCCCTGACCTCCCGCTCAGCCCTCTCAGCCCTCTCAGCCCTCGCCCTCTTCTCAAATTCCCTCTTCCTCTCCTCCTCATCCCTTTTCCTGGCCATCTCCTCCCGATAAGCCCTCCTCTCCTGCCGCCTCCTCTCCTCTTCCATCTCCTCCCTCTGCTTCCGAGCAGCCCTCTCCATAGCCTTCTTCTTCTCCTGCTCTCTCCTCTCCCGCTCCCGACGGTCTTGTTCAACCCGGTCACGGAGGATCTCAGCATTCCGCTCATTGCGCCTCATCTCCTCCCTCTGCTCCCTCTCCCGTCGTTCGCGCTTCTCCTGCTTCCGTTTCTCGTAGCAAGAGCCGCAAATCCGGCCCTCGTCATAGCATTCCTCCCTGGTAAGATCACCGCAGTGGGTAAGCTTTTTGTAGCGAGAAAACAACCAAATGGTCTTGTCCTCGTCTTGCTGAAGCTTGGCGAGGCGGCGGCAGGAGGCGATTGAGGATAGGGTACTCGACTTGTGACCACACCCGAGCCTCACAGTGGTTTTGTGGCACATCTTGAGTGATCTGGTGTGGATGTTGTTGTTGTAGTTGGGTAGTGATGTGTGTTGTGTTTGTTACGAGAAGTGTTGATCACAAGCTGCAAATAGTAGTAGTAGTAGTAGTCGTAGTAAACTCTGATCGTTTTTGCTGTTGGTTTTGAATGTCTAGACCAGAAAAGAGAAGAAAGAATTACGAGAGGGGGTGTCCCGTCCTTAAATATTACCTCAAGAAGCCCTTTGTTTGTTCAATGAGATTGTTCCCAAAATAACTTCTAGTCTCTCGTACATACCTTTGTTGGAGAGTCCAGCGAACAGTGTCTTTGTCGCGGACAGGAAACACCTTTGTTGGTCACCGGCCAGGGGCGGTTCCGCGGATTTCCCAGGAAATGGAACACAGCAGGTCTATTTCTAGAACAAGAAATGAGGTCATGAGAAACCCTGGAATTGCAATGATTTCCTACCAAAAGGGTATACGTAAACTTTCTGCCAAGCAGAAAAACCTCAAGGTTAAACGAACGCTGTACTGAGAGTCCTATCCACTGCCCGTCCCGTCATGGACCCCGTCCCGTCATGGACCCCGTCCCGTCATGGACCCCGTTCCCTCCTGACCATCTTGCCACCCAACTGTATGTGGGCGGCATCATCATACCTGACCAGATAGGCTTCCTGAATAAACACACAGGGCCCACCCTGCAATAATTCAAAAGCCCGTTCATACCTCCATCGCTACCCTGTATATTCCTTGAATTGCACCCCCCCTGCAGCTCCCTGCTTAACCCAAGCACAAGAAAAGAAAGGACCCCTACGCTAAGCCAATGTCTGAACGCCTGTGTATATACATCTGTCCCTCTCTAAACTGAGCATGGAACCGCACTTCTAACCACCTCCAGGATCAACTGTTCTCTAGGTTCAACAGGGAAAACCTCCTCTTCCTCTACCTCTTCCTCTTCTATCTCTCCCTCCTCTTCAGAACTCACATCCTCGCCCTCAATATCCACCTCCTCGTATTCAACCCCTTCTCCCTCCCACTGCTCACTCTCATTTTCTATCACAGCATCCCCCTCATCGTCCTTTGGTTCCTCAACCGGCTTAGGAAAGGCACTCATGACAGTCTGATGAAGCCCATGCAAAACAACAAACGGATCATCATCATCATCATCCTCCCACCCCCCTTCCCTCATCCCCTCCTTATCCGCCCACTCCCCCTCCCCCTCTCCCTCCGCCTCCTCATGATCCCGCTCCTTAAGCCCCATCTCATAAGCATGCAAATCCCTCAACACCCCTTCCACCTTGCCAGCAATATACCTCCCAAGCCCGCTCCCCCTCGCCCTAGGCGGCAAAGAAGGTGGCCCATTCCCCTCAATCACTTCCCCCTCCTTTGGATGTAAAAAACCCCAAAGCGCCGCGCTCCCCTCCCGTAAAATAGTCTCCTTGAACGCCACCATCCTCTCCAACCCCTCCGGATCAGAACTCATCAACTCCCCCATCTCCTCCGCATACGCCATCCCCCCCAACGCCGCCAAATGCGTCAACAGCGCCAGATCCAACGGTTCCAACCCTTTAATAAACCCCTGCCTCGTTCGGTGAATCGCCTTTTGCACTACGTACGGATCCACAGCCGACAGCTCCCTCGCCATGGCCGGTATCTTGACGAGCAGCGCCAAATCACAGATATGATCCGCCAGGCAGCAAGCCCGTTTGAACAGGTCGACCAGTTGGGTAAACTGTTGCCGTGACAGCGCCGCAAAAGAAGGGACGCGGAACATGGCTGATATCAAGGGGGTTGGGGGGACGGTGGAAATGTTGAACATGGTTTCGGTGCGGGTGTGGCGGCGTTCGAGTTCGGCTGCTACTTGGAAGGACCAAGGTGGCAGGATTTGGCGGGTGGAGGAGCTGTGGGAGGATAGGACTGACCCGAGGGGAGGTTGGAGGAGTGGGTTTGGGATAGCGGTGGTGATTTTGGACTTGATAATCGAGTGTTCGTATGCGTTGATCAGGCCGTTGAGGTGCTTGTTTGTGCTGGCTAACGCGAGCAAGGTTGGGAGGTCGGTTTGCTCTGCAATGAGGAGGGTTATGTCGGCGTTGATGAGCGACGTTGTCGTTGTTGTGGCAGAGTTGGTGGTCATGATGGTGTCGGGGTGGAGGGTGGAGATCCCTTCGGCTGATATGGCCTTAACCGTATATGTGTGTGTTGTATGTAATTTTGGGTGGTTATTCAAGTGTATGCCAGCGACAGTTTGGATAGGTGTGGTGTAGCTATTCCGGTAGTGCCAGGACGGCTGGTAAGAAGATATTAACCCTGTAACAAAAGCTGCTAATAAGGAGAAACCAAGCCGGTGATCGTTTGATAGAGTCAAGAAGAAGTTGAGCGGCAATGGGAGAAGAGAAAAGATGCAGGAATAAATGGATGATGATAAATTGACGGGAGGAGAGGGTGGTTGTGGGGGAGAGAACCTCGACGGCAGTATCTATGCACCTTGATGGCCGTGACGAAGAAGGAGCCAGCAAGGTGCGCGGGTCTTGGCATCAAGAACCAGGTGCCCAAGCTAGCCTGGCAGACGGTTCCCCCGATTGCCGCAGTTTCACCCAAGACGTGCCTACTATATCCAGATGAGATGAGAATCTAGGTAGGCTTGTCGGCTGGTAGCGGCTGCGAGACGATGTCGTGAGCATATCATGAGAAGACGTGACGGGGTGGTGTGCCCGATTGCTGGTTGAGATAGGGACAAAGCATGGTCATCCGGAATCACAAAGGAATGTCGGAAACTCGGTGTGTATCTGAAAGAATAATGCCTCCATTACTCCGTACTTCAAGGTAGGTATCCTTCAGGCAGTGCTGCAAGTCCAACCCCGCCAAAACATCTTCTTCTTCCCACATGCTGCGGTGTACCTTGAGAGATAACACCGGGGAGCTTCTGTCAGATGTCTTTGCAGCAACATCTGAGTCTTGTGCCGGTCAGTGAACTAAAACGTTCTCCAGTGAACTATTATACAGAGACTTGGTTCAAACAAAGGGCCGCTCCGAGCAGCCCGCCCCTGAAATGGTATAAGTTTCTTCGCTGTCAATATGCCCCAAAACGCCAATAATGCAAGTCCATATGTTTGTTGCTTTAAATCCAAGAAAATGAAGCGCCCATGGCGGTATAAGACACATGGTTGATATCGAGGGAGGGGGTGTTGAGTTTGCATGTGGCTCTATCGCCTCGAGCGGCTGCATGATAAGGTATGGTGTGTCTTCATGGTGAAATCTGCCCTCTCCTCTCTTATGACGACTTCTCGGAGAACCTCTTCGACACCTCGACCCGCTTGCCGCCCAACCCCTTGATCTTGGCAACTAACTTGTTATCATTGTCGAGTGCAGCAACGTCGTCGCCGCCACCGATGCTTTTGCCGTAAATCATGATATTTGGTACTGTGGTTCGTTTGGTTATGATTGCCAACCTGTCCTGGATTTTGCGGCCCAGAGGATGAAGGTCGAGCTCGACCACATATGGCGCCGGTTCAATGACATATTTCTCGAGAAGAATGCCCTTGGCACGCTTAGAGTACGGGCAGTACGACTTGGAGAAGATGATGACTACAAAGCACATGAGCAACTACGGTGGCAACGAAGAGAGAAAAGAAACCAACCTGGAGACTTCCTCAATATCAAGTCAAGCTCAACTTCAACTTGGTGCTCCTCGGGCGTCTCTTCCACTTCTAGATCCCCGTCCTCTTCCTCCTTGTGACCACCTGCCGCACTTCCAACACCAATGACCTTCTTGGGGTCGTCGGGCTTGTTGGGTGCCTTTGCGTTGGCATTTTCCTTTGCCTTCTGTTCTGCTTGCTTCAACCGAGCAGCCATCTCCTTGGCCATGATGGCGTCGTCCTCGTCAATGTCGCCGTCGGCATCGTGGTCGTGCGCTGGTATCACTTGCTGCGAGCCGCCTCGTTCCCTCTCCAACCCATTCATCGTCTTGTGGTAGAAGTCCTTGATCGCGCCCGTCTCTCGTGAATGGCGGGCCTGCGAAGTGAAGAAGAGGAGCACCACGACGGCGGCGAGGACGATGTAGAGAAGGGCCCGGAGGCGCCGTTGGGATGGCATGATGAGTGGTCGACAATTCTTTGTGGACCAAGTGTAGCCGTTGTCGGTGGTGGTGTTGGCGACTTGACTTGCTTTAAAGTGTGGTCGGATGTTGTTGCCGTGAGATCGATCAGCTCGTAACCAATCTGCCAAAATCGAATTATCGAATGGCTAAGATTACGGCATGTGCTCGGAAGGTTTGGCGCAGCGGGGAGGGGAAGCCCAATCGCATGGGAGAATATTCATCGGCGAGGGAGTTCAACGTCTATGGCGACGGCACAGAGAGCAAGCATCCGAGGCAAAGGTGCTACGAGCTTCTGCCGCATGTCAAATGGTCAGCGAATGCGGCGACAAGAGGGGAGGATCTCCTCCTGTCCATTTCGCGACAAAACGCGGATAGCTGCATCCCAAAGTGGCTAGGCGACCGTTGGACAACCGGATCCAATTCTCTATCCACAGTGCTACAAAGACTCGGGCAACCACCATTTTGAATGCCCCTTGCCGATTCTTTGTGCGACAGATCCTCAAGTCTTTACGAACTCTTGATCTCAAGATTGGCTCTGGCGATATTAAACCTCAGCAACATGCTATTTTAATCCATCTTCCAGAGCTGTTCCCTACAAGCACCGTGCGAAGCCCAGCTTCTTGGTCTCCACTCTGGCACCTGCAGGGACCGGTTTTGGAGGGGCTCTCGGCATTTGCTTGTCCAGACTGACATCTGACGCTCTGAGGGAAGCAAATGCGAAGAAATGAGCGAGAGCAAGGAAATTGAAAGGTACAAGAGAGTTGTACAGGAAGGTCAAAGACGTCAACGGTATTCCTGGACTACTGTAGAGCCTTTTTCGAGTATTTGTTTGCTGCTTTCATGCCCATCATGATGTCAGCAATGAATCGAGGGGAACTATGTGACAACCCCTCATTTTCGAGTGTTGATACAGCCAACGGCTCTTCAAGATATCGCCAGCCACCACAACAGCCACTGGAAAGTCTCCCGCAGCCACGACCAGCCAGTGAATCTGTTTGTCACGCTTTTCGAGTGAATTGCTTGGGATGCTTGACATGAACATGCTCTCGTGGAGTGGGGCAGCAAAACCTTCAGTGGTCTGTGCGAGCACATGCGAATTCACAGAATTTGCAGGCGTGCACTGGCCACCCCACCACCAGTATATATTCTCGACCTGTCTGCCAAAATTTCAATCTTCTTTTTCTTTTTTTCCTCATGTCGACAATACTTCAGAGAATCATTTCTATAGTAGTCGTCCTCTTTTGTGTTCCCTAAAGGAGCCACAGATCCCACCCGGGTTGATGAACGATATCCTCGGTGCCCAACAGTGAGAAGCCTTTTACTCTCGATCTGCCTGCAAAGGTGGCGGCTGTGGCCTTGCGCTGCAACTGTATAGAGAGTGGCGATGATCTGTACCCTGATTTCTTGAGGTCTTGCCTTTGGGCGCTCAAGCGGGGTGGGTATCGATGGAAGTCTGACCGGCTGTTATCCCTCTTTCTTTTCATTGCAATCTTGAGCATACTGCTGCTTGGGATGTGAGGAAGAAAATGTCACACCAACCCCTGCGTTTCGCAAAACTTCAATTTTCATGATTTGGCTTCAAACTCTAGCGTATCACTCACGTCTTACCGCCCCTTGTTCTTTAGCGGCAACGGGCATTGAAGAAGATAGCGTGGTATCAGTCTAGTCGTTGACTGCAGTGTGATTCATGGGGTATGCAGATGCAATCCAACCCGGATACGGCTCCCGGTCTCTGCGTAGGATGATGCAACGAGAGATAGAGGCGGTCACGACCTCTTTTGGGGCCAGGTCATGATTAACTGCACACCATACTGCACCCCACGTTCCAATCGGCTCTCCCGCCTGAGAGATGATGTTCTGCATCGCCGAAAACTCTACGAAGCCTCTGACCCGATATCTCTCCAGAACCGGTTCGGATGCCTCCCTGCCATATCTCCCTCTTTGATTCCAGCCCTCGCCAGCGCTCCCCATTCGCCATCACGACACATAGCCCTCGCAGGGGGGAAGAGTGGTGTGGGTGTGAGAGAACCGTCGACGTAATGAAACCTGGGCAGCAACCAGCCAACCACGACGTGCAGATATGCCCGGATTTCGGCAGTGCCCTGAACTGGGAAACGATCAAAGGAGAGAGAGAGAGAGAGAGACTGAACTTGAAACGGAACATGCTAACAACCAACAAACAAGCAGGAACAGGGTGGGGAAGCGAGAGAGCGAGACAAGAACCATACGGCTTAGAAATCGGGTTATCAGATTCGGGCCCAAAACTTTGTGATACCCGCCAACTCAGCCCTTTCTTTTACCAAGGAAAAGTGTTGGACGAATATGTAGGCGACAAATAACGAGAGAGGTCGGAAGGGGGACGGACGTTTATCCCGTCAAGCAGGGAAACGCAACCAAGCAGATAAATACCAAGCGAGACCCAGAATTTGTTAATCACTGTCGTAGCCTTACTTTTATCACACGCTATCCTCACTTTTTTTTTTCCCTCATGACAAATGGCAGTTATGAGTTTTGCATTGCGACTGTGACATTTTGAACATTACAGTTTATCTGCTTTGGTTTCGACTTGCTCGGATCCCGCAAGTATCACCACCACAACCATTATCACCACACACCTACCATCACCACCCACCTACTTCCACCACCCACCAACCATCAACACCCGGCCACCACCACAATGACAGCCCCCAAAACCCACCCCTCCATCGTCCTCCCCTCCCCTTTGCGCCCCCAACCCTCCTCCAAACCCCCACCCACGCCCCCAACCCAAACGAAGCCCTCATCAAAGTAACCTGGACCTGCTCCACCCCGCTCGACCTTCACCGCGCCGCAGGCAACCTCGCCATCCCCTCCTTCCCCTTCCACCTCGGCACCGCCTTCGCAGGTACAATCGTCACCCTCTGGCTCAGCCCCAGCCTCTCCTCCTCCTCGGGTCTGAACATCAACCACGAGCTCCACGAGACCCTCAAAGAAGGCGACAGAGTTTTTGGGTTCGTCTCCGACGGCAATCCGAGGGAGGCCGGCTTCCAGACGTACGTCACAGTCCCGGTGCACAAGATCTCCAAGCTACCCCAAGGGATAGTAGGCTGGGGGTTGAGGGAGGCGGTTACGGTGCCTGCGAATCTGGTTACGGCTTTTCATTGTCTGAGTGCCGATTTGGGGATACGGCTGCCTTGGCCGAAGCCGAGGGGGTTTAAAGGTGGGGAGGGGAAAAAGGTGCTGGTGTGGGGAGGGGGCAGTTCGGTTGGGTTGTATGTGATACAGGTGCTCAAGCATTGGGGGTATGATCATGTTATTGCTGTTGCGAGCGGGAAGCATCATGGGGAGTTGAGGAGGCTAGGGGCGAGGGTATGTTTTGATTATAGGAATTCTGGGGTGGTGGGGGAGATTGGGAGGTATCTTGACCGAGAAGGGGGGCAAGGGGCGGGGCCGAGGATCCCGTATTTCGTTGATTGTATTGGGTCTAGGGATGGGACTTTGAAGCCGCTGAGCAAGATCGCAGAGAGAGGGAGTAAAGTGGCGGTTATGTTGCCTGTGATTGAGGTTCCTGCTGCAGAGGGGAGGAGGCCGGTGTTTGCGGCGGATGAAAAGCATGTGGAGGGGGTGGTGTGGCAAGAAGGGGTTGAGGTCATGGGGGTGAGGACGTTGAATTACGAGGAGGTGAGTTATCTTGAACCGGGAAGGAGAGTGTGACAATGATGACTGATATATCTTGAACAGAACGGCTTCTATCGAGACAAACTCCAGCCCGAGATCATTCCTGCCTTGCTGGCTCAAGGCGCTATCCAACCGAACAGGACCAGGATCGTCGAAGGTGCTACACTGCTGGAGAGGGCACAGAATGCCCTTCAGCTATTAAGGGACCAGGTCCCGTCTGGTGAACGGCTTGTATGGAAGGTGTCAGAGGACGAGCAATGATATGATGCTATAGGTGCTGTCAGTTTCCGAGTAGGAATAACGTCAGAAAGAACCACTTCCTAGCCAAGTACCAGGCCTTGAGTCCTTAATGTGACCGTAACGCCCGGAACGTCACGAGCCGAAGCCTAGACATGATTGGTGGCAAGACTCAACCCCAGATTCAAGCGCGCCATTCTCCGGCCTTCATTTGATGGGCAGCCGTAGTTTTGCTTAATTACTACTGGGAAGCCAGCTGCTGTTAGTTTCCAAAACGGCTCTTGTTTCCCATCCAAGAGAAACTGCCAGTGTGGGAGAGTACCGTCTGATGTAGATTGATTGGTGGGGTCTGTCATACTCGCTTCAGAGGCGGCCCTTTTTGTGTAGGCATGATACCCAGGCTGAACCGAAAAGGCAACTCACACACTCCTCCGCACTTTCAAAGACATAAGCTTGCAAATCATGTCTGCCAAGGCTTCCGATGCCGCCAAAAACGTTGGCTTACGGCTTCTAGAGTAACAAATCCGGGATGTGGACCTGGTTTCCAGCAATCACGAGAGATCGCTTTGATGCCTAGGCCGGGTGGCTGTTTCCTGGTCGATCATATAAAACCATGGTATGCCCGTATGGCGTTGACCAGGCCCAGGTACCTGGATCGGATCAGCAACTCCTCACATCCCGTTATCCACAATGCTTCTCCCATCGTTGTCAACTTTGCTTTTGGCTGGGCTTCCAGCTGTGAACGCCGCCATCACCTACAAAGGTGTGGACTGGTCTTCTCTTCTTATTGAGGAGCGGGCCGGCATGTCGTTCAAGGATGTCAACGGCAACACCAAGCCCCTCGAAAGAATCCTGGTTGAGAATGGCGTGAATACTGTTCGGCAGCGTGTCTGGGTCAACCCCAGCAACGGCGAGTACAACATGGATTACAACATCCAGCTTGCGAGAAGGGCGAAAGCTGTTGGGCTCGGTGTGTACATCGACTTCCATTACAGCGACACTTGGGCCGACCCGGGCAAGCAGGGTATCCCCTCCGGATGGCCGACTGACATCGACAATCTTTCCTGGAAGCTGTACAACTACACCCTGGAATCTTGCAACAGATTCCAAGATGCCGGCATTCAGCCAACCATCATCTCCATCGGCAATGAGATCACACCTGGCTTGCTGTGGCCGACAGGAAGAACCAACAACTGGGGAAACATCGCACGCCTGCTGCGTAGCGCCGCCTGGGGTATCAAAGACTCGAGGCTTAGCCCCAAGCCAAAGATCATGATCCATCTCGACAATGGATGGTAAGAACCCTTGATCCAGGATTTTCTTTGTTCGCTTTAGAACGGGAAAACATGTGCTAATGAAGGTTAACACAGGAACTGGAATACTCAAAACAACTGGTACACAAACGTCCTCAGACAAGGAACTTTTGAGGCATCGGACTACGACATCATGGGAGTGTCTTTTTATCCATTCTACTCCGAGGCGGCTTCACTCAGCGCGCTCAAGACCAGTTTGACCAACATGGCCAACACTTGGGGCAAGGAGATTCAGGTCGTCGAGACCAACTGGCCTGTTCAGTGCCCGAATCCAAGATATCAGTTCCCCGCCGATGTCCGAAGCATTCCGTTTTCCGAGGCTGGGCAGGTGCAGTATGTGACAAAGGTGGCAGACGTTGTTCGGTCCGTCAATCGGGGCAATGGATTGTTCTACTGGGAGCCAGCTTGGTTGAACAATGCCGCCTTGGGATCGTCTTGTCCAGAGAACACCATGTTTGCGTGGGGTGGAAGGGCGCGCTCTAGTATTTCTGTTTTCCAGCGCATCTAGAGAGCGGCTTGGTCGAAGCTAGGCTGTTGATGTGAAAGTTGCAAAATACAATCCTATCAACTCGAACTTGGTGTAAGAGCTCTAATTCGAGAGAAAATCATGGTCTTTGAAAGAAGCAAGCCCATGGTCGTGAAATTGCTGTGAGGTTTTGAAAGAGAGTTGGAGAAAATAAATGTCGAAAGCATGACCACTTGGAAGGGAATCCCAAAACCTAATATGACGTACGGATACTGCGAGAGTCGCGACGAACGCGTTTGGCAGTGAACTGAGTGGAAGTGCTGCAGGTGGGGGCGGGAAGAATTGAGGCCCCATCAGCCACAGCACGAGCCACAAGAGCAGCGCAGCCACCGACCAACCGAACGCGGGGCTTGTGAGGGCACTGAGCCCTACGAATTTTGTGAGTGGGTCCGAAAGAACCAGCGCTGACCACTCACCAAGGCCTACTGCGCTCACCCAAGTCAAATCCACCTCCAGAATCGCGACTGTCTGAATTTCGCTCTTCGATACCAGCACTATCGAACCGAGCGAGATCGTGATCACTCGACAACCGACAACATGGCTGACGAATACGTATGTCCAACCTCTCTCTGTCGCTGTTGATTGATGGACGACGCCATATCCTTAACGGGCTCTTCAAAAAAACGACGATGGCGACTGCTTCATGTGGGAGGGAACGATGGCTGACATGACATGCAACAGAACGCCGAGGAGGCCGCTGAGCTCAAGAAGAAGAGAACCTTCCGCAAGTTCTCTTACCGCGGTGTCGATCTCGATGCGTAGGTGCCCTTGATCCGATTACTTTTTCGCCCACACTACCCCACGACAAAATCCGACAATGCTCAAATGAGAAGGACGATGTTTTGGGAATGGGGAAATGAGCATATGATGGCGAATGCTTGGGAAATTGAGGGATGGTTATATTTGATGGGCCAGAACAAAGCGCTGACCTGCTATCTGCAACAGTCTCCTTGACCTGACCTCCGACGAGCTCCGCGATGTCGTCCACGCTCGTGCCCGCAGAAAGATCAACCGTGGTCTTAAGCGCCGCCCCATGGGCCTCATCAAGAAGCTCCGCAAGGCCAAGCAGGAGGCTAAGCCCAACGAGAAGCCCGATCTCGTCAAGACTCACCTCCGTGACATGATTGTCGTTCCCGAGATGATCGGCAGCGTCGTCGGTATCTACTCCGGCAAGGAGTTCAACCAGGTGGAGATCAAGCCTGAGATGGTTGGCCACTACCTTGGCGAGTTCTCTATCTCATAGTAAGGCTCGCCCCTCCGACTTGGTATCTGCAAGAGTCAAATGGCTGACCCCCCCCTAGCAAGCCCGTCAAGCACGGTAGACCAGGTATCGGTGCTACCCACTCTTCTCGTTTCATTCCCCTCAAGTAAGGGCTGGGATATTGGTGGTTCTTGCATTCAGTCTCTCATGGGTTCGGCGAAACGGGACAACGATCTGCTTACGGGCATGATGCGCTATGCGTGCGGTGCCTGGGCTATCTTGGTTTTAGGGAAAAGATAGTACACAAAAGAGCAATTCGAGTGCTGGTTCCGACAACAACAAACGCACAACGCTTGATGGTGCACTCTGAAGTGATGAACAGAGAGCTCCTGGAGGGACCTCTTCATGATGATTCATGCCAACAAAAAAGGGACAGACGTCTAGGCCGTAGTTATCAGTCTGAAATTAGACCAATAACACATTCCTGATTCGAGCAATTCATGATGCCAGCATTTGTGTGTATTGTATCCCGGCTCTGTTTGCCTTCTTGATGCGTTTTGCTAACACGAGCGCAACGAACGTCTTCCTTGTCGCCTTAAGTCACCTAGACTGCTATTCTTGTTGTCAAAGGGCCCAGAAGATAGGGGATGGTTCTGCTAGCTCCTCTGATCTACACCATTTTGACTGCCCTCTTGGCTCTCCCTCGAGGTACATGACTTGTGCCCTGTGTACAAACATGCCGAATCATTATCCAAGATTGACCTTCAGGAGAGATGGTGAACTCCCCTCCCTTTGGAATGATGGAATTTGATAGCAAGCTTTCAATCATATCAAAGCATCAATGATCAACTCTCTTCCGAAAGATCTAGTCTAACCACATCCACTTCCCGTGGATCTTGTCTTTTTCAAGGTTAATACCAGCAAATAGTTGTCGTCCACAACATGGTAGATAGCTCCCCCGCAATCAGAAACAGCCATCGCCCCTGAAACTGGCCACGACCCGTCCAGAACAATTCACGAGTGTGAAATCGCTGATATTCAGTGCTGTCAACATATTATATCCCTTCCAACTCTTCCAGAGCCAACTACCAATATCAAACGCTTTGCATTATCCTCTCCAGAACCTGGTGACTCTATCTAACCCCGCCATGGAACTCTGAACCACAACCCCAACAAATCCGCTATTTTGAACAATACCAGCTTAACCCTGATCCCAGTCTTCTTCACGCCATAGACTACCTCACAGGTTGAAATGCGTCTGATCCGCATTCCTCATCTTCCACCAAAAGCACACCCCTCTGACCCAACGACCAAATTTTTTGCCATTTGCTATTCACAAATAACAGCAAGACCTGCCCGTCCCAGCACGGCACGTCGCACAACGACAAGAAAACCCTTGCTTCTTCTTTCCATAGTCCCACGTGAGCTCCTCCCCAGCCTTGATATCCCTCGTAGCCTTCACAGCAATGTGATGCGGTAGTACAAACTTTGCGAGCTGCCCTGGGCCAATGCGCCACTCGCAGTTGGGTCCTCGCTGCCGTTGGTTGAGGGAATTCGAACCCGACGCATTGTCTTCTTCTTCCTCGCCGTCGTCAGGGTCAGAGTGTTCGCTGAAGTCCTTGGTGCCAGTGGACCCTTGTGCCGTCCTGGGGGCTGGGGTGATGGCGTCTGGATCGTCGGCATTGTTTTTGCTGCCGCTGCCGATGGCAGTATTGTTGTTACTGGTACCCGCCTTGCCACCGGTGCTGGGACTTTTGCTGCTGCTGGCCGTGTTGTCTGCATTTTCACTCTCCTTCTTCAAATTTGCGAGGAAGTTTGCGAGGCGGAGCTCTGGGGCCTCTCGGGCAACAACGGGCGAATCCTCAGCTGCTGTCCTCCTCTTGAGTACCCGTCTGGCCCCGGGGGGTTGACAGGAATGGTTGACCAAACTTGCCAGGAGATATATCGTGGCAGGCCGCGTCGTCGCGGGATGTGGGTTCTGGTTTCCCTCTATCTCGGCCTGGAAGGCATGACTCCGGAAAAAGTCGGCTGCGATCTTCACTCTGTCCTCGACAGATGCCTTGGAGCCACCGCCTCGAGCCACAACTCCTTCCCTGATGCGCTTGATATACTTGTCATACTTCTCCCACAACTCATTTGGAGGCCAAGCCAGTTGTCCATGTACAAGTCTTGTCCCCAAAAGTGGATTCAAATCGGCACCTGTAAGTTCCTGGGAGGTAGGCAATGTCTTGCCAAGCTCCGCGGCCAGTTTAGGGAAGGCAAACCGCATTTGGGAGGCGTCAGCCAACGACAACGCAGTGACAAGATCTAGCATCTGCCCTGGTCCATGGTGCTCATCGTTCAACTCACGTAGCTCGCAGAAGTCTGTTGGGTCAATCAAAGGGGCCTCGTGGAAGATGAAATCCCCCTTGCTGAAGTCACGGGCAGCGAAGACGCCATAGCCAATGTCCGGGTCAATCAAGTCGACGTAAATTGCGGGTGTGTCACTGGGTGGACGAGACTCTTGAGCTTTTGTGATCTATGGAGCCATAGCAAGCGTGTTAGCAAGGCCAAAAAATGGATTCACTACTGTGTTCTTGGCATTGGCGGTTGTCTTGTGAACTGGGGTGTTTCAAGGAAGGGGGGGAAGATAGAGCGAGGGAAAGAACAAACGACGTGCCTTGGCTGATTTGCGGGCATCAATTGAGCCCCTTGCGTTGGTGGCAACCGACCCCATGGTGATAGGGTACAAAAGTAATGTCAGCTAAGAAAGTTGTCGTCCAAAAAGGGTGCCAGTTCCAATGGCTGAGTGGAAAATGTTATCGGTAATGTGTGCATGTGCTTGAGCTTCGCGCGTAGGCAGCGAAACAGAAAACCCCAACGGCCCGTGAGAGAGATGATGGTACACGACTCTGTCAAAAGAAGGAGCGCTTGTGCAAGTGAAGAAGCAACGGAGTGGCAGAAGGAAGAAGGAACACGGTGGTGTATCGAGAAAAGGTTAAGGAAGCGACGTTGTGTTGTGGTTGACCAATGCCGCTCGGATTCTACCTATGTACATGTGCCACAACATCCCAAAGTGGGTAATGTATCTTGGTATGATGAACGCGCGAGGAAATAACGATGTAGGACCTTCTTCAAACGAAGTAGCTACTGCTGGGCGGCCGCCGCAAGCTTCTTGGCCTTGCGCTCCTCCTCCTTGAGATGCTGCTGCTGGTAATGGGCAACCACCTTGTCAATGTTCACGTAGTGTCCAGCCGGAACGTTAAAGGGGGAACCGGTGTTGAAGACCCTGTCACGTGTCAGTATGCATGCAGTGCACCAATAGCAGTCTAAGGGCTTGAGAGCACAACGCCTGTCTCATGGGCTCAGGCATTGGGAGAACGACTGCCCGCCCGGCTATCTCGGCCTGGTTGAGCACAAGAAGCCTCAGTTGAGGGTTTGGACAACCAGCAATTAGACCCAATTGAGGCCTCCTTGCCAAGACAGGAGCTGCCCAAGAGGGTCTCCTTGCAATATCCAGTTCAGACGCCAGTTGCGCGAGTAACTGTCCTCGAAATATGCAACGGTGCTCCAGCAAGGCAGAACGCTGCTCTCTCAAGACCTCTTCATACTGTAGGGATAGGAAAGTCCAAAACGTACTCGGGAAATCTCAAATCGTGGGTTCTGTTGCGCGGGGCGTTGAGAAGGAGATGTCTGTCTGCGGCGGCTTGCTCGACAGCAGCAGCGAGCAGATCGTTTCGTGTCTCCCAAGTCTGGTGGAGGTCCGCCCATTCCTTCAACCACCTGCTGAATGTCGACAGCTCGCCGTCTGTGCCGGGGCGAGAGGCCTTGTAAACAACCCAGGTACCAGCGAGGGTAGCGGCCGAGAGATAGAAGCCAGTCTATTCCAACAAGTCAGCGCCGGCTCGTAACACATGTCCTCTACTTTCTGATGGTCCCAAGCGACATCATGACCGAATTGGCCATGGGTAAACGTACTCCAAGCTTCTCCTCGACCGTGTGCTCGTGGTGGTGGTCGTGACCGTGGCTCGAGCCATAGCGTCTGGTGTTGCGAACAGTCTGCGGCCGGGCTTGCCGGGCGAGCAGAGCCGCTCTCTGTCTGATAGCCGACATGGTGGTGGTTGTCGTCGTCGTCACTTGTGGGATCGGGCGGTCGGTTTGCGCGTGGAGCTGGGTTCTTGATCCGTAGAGCTCAGGGGACCCACCTTGGTCCTCCGCAGCCCCGCTCTTGTTTGCTTTGCTCCCGGGAAAAAAGTCAAAACCGCAATCGGGAGTTGGACGAGCCCGGAAACTCAAATATCGAAGCTATAGGGTTTCCAAACAATCGAGTCGCTTGGAAAGATGTTGGTGAGTGACAATTTCCCAATGACCTTGCGTTCACCAAGCATGCATCCCGCTCTTGGCATCCACAGGTTGCGAAAGCTGCACGTGACTTTGATGTCAGAGCTCTCTTTTGTGGCGTTGGTCTTCCCGCAAGGCTGAAGGCTGCGGCCAACGGTGGGGTGTGTCAGCAAGCGCCTACCCAATCAGCATTTGCCCCGTAAAGTATACACCCAGCCCTCGATTACAATGTGTTCGCTTTGCCCCTTTTGGGGAGGTATTTCAAGGAGGCAAAGTTGAAGACAATAGCCAATCTGTCCTTTCTTTTACCTTCTAATTGAGTCATTTGGCTTTGAGCAGGTGTGAGACCTGCAATAAGAGGACAAGTTTGCGTCTGTTCAAGAATTTAGATTCATCTCATCAGTTGACGGCTTCAACTCACCACCATCTACATCACTTCAGCCAGCTCCGCTGACTAAAGCGCCCTTCCCTCAGCCTGGGCGTCACACTCAACAAGATGGCTCAAACCCGGTTAAAGATGCTTCCCATCAGCCTTCTTAGCCTCTTAGGCCTCATGGTTTTAGGCACAACAGCATCAGAGGAACCGCCATCAACGTCGCCAACTGCGGAGGTGGAACTCATATGCCACACAACTGATCCAGCTGAATGCTATCCCAAAATATTCCAGCCAACCCACGAGTTCCAGATCGTTCACCCCGATCAGGATCTTCCTTTAGGTCTTCACGTCAGGCTCGACATCAACACCGGCCAAAAGGAAGCCAAAATCAACATCCCAGATGAGGAGGTTGACCCATCACTAGTCGGCCTTCCAGTAGACTCCTCCATAGTCACCGTCGACACCCCTGATTCAGAACCAGAACCAGCACAAAGGCCCAGAAAACTTCCCAAAAACGCCCCGAAATACGATCCAGACGGCAAGATCAAGGAACCACCCAAAAGCAATCCTCACGCTGGAAACGACGCGGCCGCCTTTTTCGAGTCTCTGACCTATCTTAAGAAGGGCCTGGACATCGACTCAGCTCTGGAAAGCCTCTCTGACGTCTCCCATGACATCTACTACGGCCTCAAAATAGCAGAAGACTACGACACCATCGCCAACCTCTTCTGCCTAGCCAACACCCCCGCCTTGTTTACCGCTTCTCCATCACCCGAGACTCTCTCTCGCGCCAGAGTGGCCGCACTTACCTTGTCATCAGTCACGCAAAACAACCCCAAAGCCCTCTCCGAAATCGAAACTCACTGGCCCAAACTCCTTGCCTCTTCTTGCTCAGACGAGCCGCTTTCCACCCTGATCTGGCGGCTCATTCCCTCCTCTGGGCAACCCGACCCAGCGGTATCCAAAGCTCGCATTTCCTCCATTTCTGGCCTGTTGAAATCATCCAAAATCCGGTCTCATTTCCTCTCCAACAACGGCATGGAGCAGATCCTTCAAATTATGAACCTCCAGGACCAAAACAATGGTGACTTTGAGCCAGCGGCCAGGAAAGCAGCCATCTTGGTTCTGGATAACTTCCTTGATGGCGACATGGGCGCCTCGCTCGGTGAGTGGCCCATTGGAACACAGCAAACAGATGTTGTCTGCGAGGGGAGACACAAAGAAGGCAAAGAGCCTGTGGAGAGGTGCTGGGATTGGCATGCGAGGTTGTGGGTCAAGGGAAACAAGAAGGACAAAGAGCATTGGAGTCATGAGCTGCTTAAGAAGGTGACCGAGCAGAGGAGGGTGAATAATAAGGGGGGCAAGAAGAAGAACGCCGCTCAAGGCGGGAAGGAGGAGCTGTAGATACTGTGATAGAGGAGGAAATCAGATACCCAGGTGGCGTAATCGGTGTAAGAGATGCTGATAGAGCAGGATATGTAAACTTATGCTTCATTATGTATGATATGTGTGGATCAGGAGGACGATTAACAGTATGTGTTTGGCTACACATGGTACATGTACGCCATTTGAGCACCAAAAGAGCTACTGTGTATGAATATGTTTATATGAAGCAAGGATCAACCAACCTCCTTTGGCAGTAAGTGCATCACGACTGTAGGCAGTCATCTTAGAAGCAAGTTCGACTTCACAGCATCTTCAAGTCTGTACAGCCCACCCAGCCCGAAAAGTTAAGAGTAGTAGAGTTAAAGTAGTTATTGATAGCAAAGAAATACTGCTCAAGTGGTATTATGTGCTCTTCTATCCAGAGCCAAACAGACCCGTCGACCCAATACTCAAACAACAATCGTCCCCCCGCAAAAAATATCCTAGCGCTGTATCCTTGCGTGTGTCGAGTGTGGTATAGTAAAAAGTAAGAAAAGAGGTAGCAAAGAGCTGAAACAATACACTACTCTTCCAGAAAGGGGTATCACACCCCTAAAAAACAAGTCCCCCTTCCAGAAACGACAGACTGCAAAGAAAAAGCTAAACGCCCAAACTTCCTTTCCTCCCAGCAGGTATCAAAGTATCCTTTTTGGTCGTCATAACATTCGTCAACATAAAGAAAACCCCAACTCCCATCACCCAACCCTTGCAACTCCTCGAACAATAATCCTCCTCTTCTTGCCCTGATTTGATGTCCAAAGACACCCTCCATCCAAGTCTCCTGTGCGCGCTCGTGCGCGTGTGCGTATATGTACGCCTTATCCAAACACACATAAAAATCCAACAATACACTCCCATGCCCTCCAACCTGTCTTTTGTTTTCAAAAACCCTCCCCCGGGGTTACCTCGAGGAATTACCACTGCTATTAGCACCGGTAACCACCCTTTTCACCCCAGCCCAATACCCCTGCGTGAGCATCCCACTCTTGATCTCTTCCGGCGTCGGCATTCTCTCCCCACACCTTTGCACCACACTCTGAATAATCCTCCCCAATAACTCCTCCGTAATAGGCAGCACCTTGCCCTGCTCAGCCATGGCATAAACACCAGGGTCAAACTCCTGGGGATACAAAAACGGGTCCGTATCCGCCAACAGCTCCTCACAAGTAGGCCTCTCCTTCTGCTCCCGGTTCAAGCACCTCCTCATCGTCCTAATCAGCGAAGGCGGCACCCGGCTCCCATCCTCCGTGACCTCAGGAAACTCAACCTGATACGCCCAATTGATAATCGCCTGACACCTCGACATCTGGTTCGCAATCTTGCCAAATGGCGGCAGACCATAAACCATTTGATATAAGATACACCCCAGTGACCAAACATCCGACGGCTTCCCCAGCTTCATAATCCTCGGAGTCCCCTTTTGGTGATGCTGCAGAGGCGGCGGGATCGAAAACTTGCCATTGTGCGCTGACGTAAAAGCATACTGGTTCGAGTCCATCAGCGACTCGGGCGACATGTAGTTCGGCGTCCCAATCTGCGTCTCCCTGTGCACGTTGACCGTCATCTCCGTCTGGATCGCGTTCGCAATCCCAAAGTCAATCAGCTTGAGCCTCCCCTGCACGAGCACAAAGTTGGCCGGTTTGAGATCCGAATGCACTACATCCTTGAGATGAACAGCCTGCACGCACTCGAGCATCTCCTTCCAGTAGTACCTGATGAAAACCGGATCCAACCTCGCCCCCTCCGTGGCGCTCTGTCGGGATTTCAGCAGAGTATTAAAATCGAGTTCGCCCACCTCCATAAGCACACTCAAAAGCTGCTTCTCCAGGTTCAACTCGTGATCAATCAGCTGAATCACCCTGTCAACGCCGTGCAGCCTTTTGAGCAGGTCAATCTCCCCCTTGAATCCTCTCACCGTGTTCTCATCGGCACTTTCAAGAGAGACACGCTTGAGGGCAAACATCTTGCCGTTCTCCGCAGAGACCCGGTACACCTTACCCGAACCGCCACGGCCTATACAGTCGATTCTGGTGTACGTCCTGCCGTTGACTCGGAGCATGACCTGCCTCTTCTTGCTAGCCTGTGTAGTAGTAGAAGCACCGGCGTTGGCTGTGGCAGCATCAAGCACTGACATTTTCGGAGGCGGTGGTGGTGCGGCGCGGCGGGGGGTGTTTTCGCTTTTCTGTGCCAGAACCTTGCGGTCAGGGGATGCTGCTCGTTGGGATGGTGGTGCGTTGGCTCTGATGTCGCTTACAAGTGGTTGGGTGGGCTTCGCCGGCTCTTTGGTGTCATCCAAAAGGGAGATCACCACTGGGTTTGGCTTTTGCGCCGCTGGGGCTTGGTTCTCCTTCCCAAGACTGGAAGGAACACGTGGTGGGGGTGTAGGAATCTTGAAGTCCAACTCGAGGTGGCTTCTTTCAAGCTCCCTGACCTCTGGCGGAGAAACGCTAGCCGAGGTCCCTCTGCGGACCGCAGCTCTTGAGGGATCCCTGGAGCTAACAGGGCTACCAGAAGCAGCAGCAAACTCGCGATAGTTGGAAGCCAAGAATGATGATTGTGGCTGCTCCATACCGAGGCCCATATACTGAGGCTGTTGGCTTTCAGGCTCCTGACCACTGCCAAAAGCATCACCCTCTCCATGATCTTGTCCATCCTCCTCACTCTGTCTCCTCCTTCCACGACGAGCCGGGCCACTGAGAAAGCTCCCGCCCATCTTCCCTATTCTCCCAATCCGCATAGAACTTTGAGGAGCAACAGCAACAGACCGTCCAACAGTCGCGGGTTCCTCACCCAACTCCTGATCATGATCGCTATATCCCCGGGAGCTCTTGGAGTGACCTGAAGAACTATCTGACCTCCCCTTGCTGCCAGATGACCCGACGGCAATGCGTACCGTCCTCACAGGCACAACTGGTGTGTTGATATCAGCAAGCTGCTGTTCAACCTCCTGCTGCTCAGGCTCAACGGGCACCGGAGCCTGAACTGACTTCTTCTCAACCACCTCGGCACTCTCCTGTCTCTTGCTCCGGCCAGTAGTACCAGACAATGACCTCCTCACACTCGACTCAAAGCTACCATTAAAGCTCGAGTTGAAAGCATTGTTCCCAGCACTGGTATTGCTCAATCGCACAACGCGCTTCCGTGGCTGAGGCGCAGGGCTCGTCTCCCTTGGGGGTGAAGATCTCCCCGTAACCCCACGCTGGACACTACTCGTCCTCGCCGTCCGTCTCGTCTGTCTCACCTCCCCCATAGCAGCCTCGCTATCCTCCACAGCGGCAGAAGCAGAAACACTAGCAGTCGACCTCCTCGTCACCCTCGAAGCAGGACGTTGTGGCGGTGAAGCAGCACGGCCAGAGACAACAGACTGCGCACCCCCCCTGGACACTCCCTCGGACGCACCATCATTAAGCAATGCCTTTGTCAAAGCGCTAAGCTTCATAGGTACCACCGGCTCTTCATCGTCGGAGCTGTCATGCAGCGCAGAAGTAATTGGTTGCTGGTTTGACTGAGGTTGAGAATGCGCCCTCGTCTCTCGCGAAGTTGTGCTAGAAAGAGATGCGCTGACAGCAGGGCTAGACTCGCTACGGCCGAGCTGCGACCTCGAAGATAGCGACGTCGAAGTCGGGCGGCGGAGCGCTTGTCTGGCGGATGTTCTACGTCCCAGAGCGTTGAGGTGACTCCCTCCGCCAACTGGCGTTGGTGATGCG
This sequence comes from Podospora pseudoanserina, assembly GCF_035222485.1. NCBI lineage: Eukaryota > Fungi > Ascomycota > Sordariomycetes > Sordariales > Podosporaceae > Podospora > Podospora pseudoanserina. The sequence goes on along the minus strand of NC_085920.1, from coordinate 5,856,194 downwards.
GCGGTGGCCATGTCGTTCATGAATGGGCGACAATTGTTTACTTTTTTGGGCGGCCCCCCTTTCTATGGGGCAGCTGTTGTTGAAATGTTGTTTAGAATTTTGGTGGCTGGTTTTCGTCGGCTTCTGTCTGTCGTCGCTTCACACCGCGTGTGCTATCCGATACTTTCCACCACTGTTGATTTTGAGTAAAACACAATTGGCACAACTGGCGATAAGCTGGAAGTGTTGGTGATCGTGTCGATTAGGCCTACCGTTGTCGCGATGGCATCTTTACCGAGAATGGGACTTGCGACAAGAGTTGGCAGGTGGACAAGGGAAAGATGGGGTGACGCTGGGCTTTTGCCAATTCGAGGGAATATTTTGGCCTCTAGTGGAGCAGCCAATGACAACGCACCATCTCCTGGACCCGTTACCCAGCAACCGTAAAAAACTGGGCAGGCTAGCGCGTTCCGGGCATTGCCAAGGGCGTTTTCAGCGTGTCCCCTCCGCTTTCCATATGCAGGCAATTACCCAGCCACTTCATCATCCGCCTGCTTCGGTGCCTCAGGCAAGAATTGTCCACTCATTTCAACGTCCCAGGCCCACTTGCACATCCCACCATGGCTTCTGATAAGCGATTAATCGATAACAGGGAGAGCTGCTGTTGAGCTGAGAGCTTGCAAACATGCCCATGCCAGTCCCAATTGTGTTTCGATCAACATCACAGCGCTTCAAAGTCGCAATCAGAAGAGTCATGTCAATCGGAGTAAAAGAACAAATGTCACAAATCAAAAATGCAAAGAACATCATTGTCCGAAGAGAGCCTTGGTGCTTTTTATTGCCCCGCCTATATGCCGTTGTACGATGTCAGAAACCTGCCCGCGCAAATCCCAAAACTCCTGGTCCGCAGCCGAGGCCGATGGCCTGTAGATAACGCCGTAGACATCCGCATAAGTCGTTAAGGTTCTTCGGATTTGCCCAGCTCTTGTTCGGAAACGAAGACGATATGGCGCGCTTAGTCGAAGAGACCGAAGCCCATGTCGTCATCGGACTCCTCCTTCTCTGCGAGATTGTTAGCGAACTGTCCTTCCCGCAGCAGATATTGTCGCGGTACATACCCTCCTCCTTGGCCTCCTCAGGGGCAGCCTCAGCGGCACCACCGGCAGCGGCGGCACCACCAGCGGCGGCAGCGCCACCAGCACCGCCAGATGGGACGGAAGCGAGCTTGGAAGAACCCTCAGCGATGAGCTGTCGAGCAATGTTAGCAAAATTGTTTCCGCCACTTGCGACTTTGTGCGATCGGTCGTACCTCGTTGATGTCCTTGCCCTCGAGCTCAGAGATGAGCTTGTCGAGGCGGTCAGAGTCAGCCTCGATACCGACAGACTCGAGAACGGCCTTGACGTCGGCAGCGGAGGGGGTGGCCTTGCCACCGAGGGTGAGGAGGAGGTAAGCGGCGAGGTGCTTCATTTTGGCTGTTCTGTAGCGACTTGGTGATTAGTCCTCGGAGTCTCGAAACTGCGTCGGGTCTGAAAGGGAAACTCACTCTTTAGGAGAAGTAAAGAACAAGAGATGTCAATCAATTTTAACCGCTGGCTTGTGCGGAGAAAGACTCTTCTTAGTTCTGGGCGGTGTTGCTGTGTTCGGTGATAAAAGCTCCCGAGCCAAGGTGGAATATTTTACAATTTTGGTTCCTGTGCCCGCAAATTCCCACCCCACTAATCACCTGACTGCTTGCTGCTCTAGGGCATGGAGGTGCGTGCTCTTGCTGACGTAATGAATTGAGTCGGGCACGGCTTGGCAGGATCTCCGGAACCGGTGACACCTGACTCCGAGCTTCTCCCAGGTTCGTGTTACGACTTTGCAGTGGGTCTCTTGGTCATTCTTGGCTTGGAACTGTACCAGGACGAGCCAGGCCAGGCTGTTTGCCCGCAAGTTAAAAGCAGCCTGCGCTCCCAGCATTGAAGTCCCCATCGACCGCGCAGACTTCTTCCCTTTCTCTTTCCTACGACTCACACCGCTTCTGTTTCCGCTCCCAATCGCGGAGCCTAAAAATCGCAATTTCAGCCGCTTTCACCAGATTTACAGCACTCTAGCACTGGCGTTCCCCGCATAGCTGAGCGCTTGGCACAGCGACACAGCAAACGCTCAGTGGCAAGGCCCGTTTTGGCGTTTTCACTCGATGACTTCGCGCCAACAAATCGTATGAGGTTGGGGAGGGATCACGACAACTGCGAGATTTAGGGTTCGGCATCCCGCCCATACTGCTGTACTCGCGCGACGATGGGGGTACGTATTTTGTGCTGATTCCTCGGTCTCCGCACCCCTGATACTGATATCGATTGTGGTTAGATTGCGGACCTTCTTGGGGCCATCACTGGCGAGAAACCCAGCCCATCACCGACCTCAAACCCCACATCGCGACATAGCACGACGGCACCCAAACGAAAGGCCGAGGATGATTTGCGTAACACGCTCCCAAAGGCACAGCGCACTGAGACCACTGCAGATGGGCTATCGCGGCCCAACATCAGCTCCCCAAAACCAGCTTCCCGGCCGATAGATAAGTCCACAACCGCTTCCGGAAGCGCATACTCTGGGTCATCGCGACCACCAGTCAAATCGACGACTGCGTCAGCAACCAGACCAAGCACAGTTGTGACCAATGGCACCCGTCCAGGTGTCTCCTCCAATGGCAGCAAGCCTCTGCCATCGCGGCCTGTCGCTAACCGACCATCACCATCGGACTCGGGCCCCCCAAAGAAGCGGTCATTTGCAGAAATTATGGCGAGGGCACGTGAGAACCAGGAGGCACGGGAATCGCTTGGCAAGATCAGTCACAAGCCAGTGGAGAGGAACCTGACCATGAAGGAGCGCAAAGAGCTGAAGGCGGACCAGGCAAAGCAGGCCAAGGTCGCCGGCAGGAAAGGCTCTGCAGCCCCCCCTGCATCATCTCGAACAGCTCCAAAAAATGGAGTCGAGCGGAATCGTGTGTCTCCTGGAGCCTCGAGTGCCAAAGCGAAAGCAGCGGCCGAGGAGGAGAACAAGAAGATCAAGAAGGCTGCCTTGGCGACAACTGGTTATACCGGCACAGCACGACCCCGGCCAGGCGCTACCACCAAGCCAAAGGCTAGCAGCAGCGGCCCTGATCGTGACCCGCGAGACAAGGTACGCGAACGTCCCCGATATGGCGGCTCTCGCTCAAGATACGAGGAAGAGGACGACGACCTGGACGACTTTGTTGAGTATGATGAAGATGAAGACGACCCGTATGCCTATGGCCGTCGCGGTGGATATGACGACATGTCGGATGAGTCTGACATGGAGGCTGGTCTTTCCGACATTGAAGTCGAAGAGACGGCGGCTGAACGTCGTGCTCGCCTAGAGGACAAGCAGGAAGAAGAACGCGAGAAGCGGCTGAAGCGCGAGAAGGAAGAGCGAAAACGCAAGGCTCTAGAGGCCATGAGAGCCAGCCGGCGTTGATGATACTTTGGTTTTCATGTTTGGAGTTACGGTCTTGGGACCCAGGATAGAGGCTTCAGGGGCAGGCCGGTGCATAAGGGAACAACGGAAGACTGGATTTCTGGGATGTTTCAGCATGGCGCAGTGGTTGCAGCAACTGAGATACCGCATCAGCATTGGAGTTGGGTTTTTGTGTTCCTAGGTACTGCTCAAACATACTTGCATCGTAGCAAGCTCGAACTCGTAATAGAGTCGATGTGAGCGTTGTTATTACAAATCATGTTTTATTTCTGCATCTTCATTGTTCTCTGCTTGCTGTGTCGTCGTGGAATGTTGGTGCTCCACCCCACCTAGTATCTTCAGCCTGACATACATACATAGACTTTGTAAATATTGTGCTGATTAATATCACATATCATTTGTAGACTTGCATTCGGCTAATGTTTCTTGAGTTGAACTCTGGCTGTCATTTGTGTTGGAGGACAAGCGAAGGTGCAAGGCTGGCCAATCAGGGCCTAGAGTCTCTGCCCCACTTGCAACCCGCCACCAAGCCTGCGATAAGCTCTCGATTTTTTTATCAGAGGACGACCTCCAGTGCCAACGCCTGGATTCAATCGCATCGCCATTACGCCCTAGCAAGCTTGCGAATCCGAATCTTGAGCTCTCCTTCAAACCATCATCAACTGAGAACTCAAGACCCTTGCCAGGGCGACAGAATTTCATCATGGTAAGTTCTGTTGAACAGGAAGAGGTCGATTGACAAACGCTGACCACATCCTTCGACAACTGCAGCCCCAGAACGAGTATATCGGTATGCCTCTGCCCTTCCCCTGCTCGCCCGTCTCTAAACCATCGAAATTTGGCGCAGATATTAACTAGAATCCCCGAACAGAAAGACACCGCAAGCTTCACGGCAAGCGTCTCGATCATGAGGAGCGCACGCGCAAGAAGGCCGCTCGTGAGGGCCATAAGCAGAGCGAGAATGCGCAGAACCTCCGCGGCCTGAGGGCCAAGCTGTACGCTAAGCAGCGTCACTCGCAAAAGATCCAGATGCGCAAGACGATCAAGCAGCACGAAGAGCGCAACGTCAAGGGCGCCCCCGCCGAGAACGAGCCCTCCAACCCTATTCCCTCGTACCTTCTCGACCGCGCCAACCCCACATCCGCCAAGGCTCTCTCCAGTCAGATCAAGAGCAAACGTGCCGAGAAGGCGGCGAGGTTTTCGGTGCCGATTCCCAAGGTCAAGGGTATCAGTGAGGAGGAGTTATTCAAGGTTGTCAAGACGGGCAAGAAGGTGCACAAGAAGGGGTGGAAGCGTGTGGTTACGAAGCCTACTTTTGTTGGGCCTGATTTCACCAGACGGCCGGTCAAATACGAACGTGAGTGGTTCGGCTTGTTCAGGAGCTTGGAAAGGGGAACTAATGTTGGGAATAGGTTTCATTCGCCCCATGGGTCTCCGGTACAAGAAGGCCAATGTCACACACCCAACTCTCAATGTCACGGTACAGCTCCCGATCTTGGGCGTCAAGAAGAACCCCAGCAACCCCCTGTACACCCAGCTCGGTGTTTTGTCCAAGGGTACCATTATCGAGGTCAACGTCTCCGATCTTGGTATGGTCACAGCTTCCGGAAAGATTGCCTGGGGTCGTTACGCCCAGATTACCAACAACCCCGAGAACGACGGCTGCCTGAACGCTGTTTTGCTTGTCTAAGTTGGTGGCGGTGGGTATTTTGGAAGGCGGTCATCAGAGTCTCTGGGGAAAATGGGTTTTGCAAAAGATTTGCATGGTCAAGGCGTCCGGTGTTGGATGGTTAATGTCAAAATATCCCTGGAAAACACGCCGTTGCCCAGTGTGTTAGTTGCTGTGTTGATTTTTATCGATTTGGCTGAGAGTCATAGTAGCCGGCTAGAAGTATATACCAAGATGTGCGCAATTCATGGGTTTTAATTTATCTTGGTCTGTGTCTGGTGACAGCTGTTGACTTTGGGGGTTGCATTCACATGCCTCGGCTGGTGGCGTGGTGATTGGAGATGGAAGTCGTCATGACGCCACATTGTGAGAAGGTTTGTGATGGGCTTGCTATTCAGAACTTAACTCTCCGCCAGTTTCAGGCGGCGAGGAAGTCGAATGGGAACTTGACAACTCAAAATCCCCAGGAGATATTTGATCAAGGTTCTTGAGTTATTTTGTCAACGTAACTCAGAAATTGCCGACCAGCCATGAGGCTATATATTTAGACATGGTTTAAGCGGTGCAAATCTATGTTATATTTGCATGTGCAGCCGGCAATATATCCTCTTTTAGTGTCTCTGTATTATTGTGTAGCTGTATATTACCAGGACGTTTGTTTGTACTGTGTTCCTGACAAAGGCAATAAACGTAATCTATGCCGTCGAGGCCTGTCGTCGTTGATATCATCTTCATTGCTCGTGTAAAACACCAAACACGTTTTCCACCAGAATTTTTTTAAAAAAAAGAGATATCATCACAAAACAAAACAAGCAGATCCGTCAGCTCTCTCTCCCCAGGTGTCCTTGTCCAGCCCACCCCCTTATCTTGCCCCTGCCCTTACCCGCCTCTAAACTACCCAGCACAAGCCCCCACCCCAATGATATGACTAGCCCCCCAAACCCTCTCGCAACGATAGCACCAATCGATCCCACAAACACAAATCATATGATTACAGCCCTCCGTCTTCTCAACCCCATTCTTACACCGCGGGCACCTCTTCCACTCCTTTTCCCTCATCAGCGCCCTCGTCAGCGCCCACAACTCCTTCTCCCTCTCCCTCTTCTCTCTCTTCTCCCTCTCCATTTTCTCTCTCTCACTCCTGCTTGCCGCCTTAACCTTTTTCACATCCAAGGTAACAAGCTCCATAGCAGCCAACCTCCTCACCTCGGTTCTCTCCTCAATCCTAAACAAATCCTCCTTCCTACAGCCGCCCTGCCCGAGGTGCATCCCCATCTTGCAAATCTCACACGTCCTCTTCTTGCACCTCCTACACCTGCCCCCCATAACATCCGGTATAAACGCCCCGCATTTCGCATCATGGCAGTAAGTTGGCAAATTGACCTTCAGCGGCATCGGCGCTCCATAAAACACAATCCTCACCCCTGACAAACCCTGTACCGTTTCCGGTGGTGTCTGTTGTCTCCTTCGTCTTGACGCAGGTGACGTGGGATAGGAGGCTTGGTACTCTGTTATTTTCTGTCGATAGAGGCGCACCCTGTCTCGTGGTATACCAAACTCCCGGCGGCGGAAGACAGAGGGAGGGATGAAGGTTGCCTGGGTGCAGCAGGTGGCTGGTTTGAAGGGGAGGGATTTGAGGGATTGGGCTAGGTTTTCCGAGAGGCAGCCGGGGCAGTGGAAGTGATTGCATCCCGGGAGGGCAAAGGGAGGAAGGGGGGAGAGGGGGGAGGTGAATGGGCTGAGGCAGATTTGACAGTCGTAGGTTTGGGGTGCCATCGTCCGAGTCGGGTTGTAGTTATTCTCTTGTGTAAGGTGGTGGCGTGGGATCAAAGGCGAGATTTTCGCTCGAGTGTCAGGCCTCGCCCATCATTGTGTGTGATAGTTGAGATGAAGTCGATTCGATAGTGAACCGTAAGTTTCAACGCGTGCGACGCCGAGTCTAAATTGATGACAGTTGGTCGAGGCCAAGCCCAACATCCAATGCCACAGACGTGAAAAAGAGAAGCCCTGCGAAAAATTTCTTTCGAGCCTATTTATGCCCCATCCAAACTCTCGAGGGGTGAAGATGCTTTTGCTGTGCTGACTGGCGGTGCAGCCTCAAAGTTAACCTCCAACGCCATCAATCCCACAATAGGTTGGGCCACCAAATCCACAATACCTTAGAAAGCCATCATGTGAAAGCCACATGGTGAATTAACAGTGGAACGCCCCGACTCCCCTCGGAAACAAAAAGCACTCGCTTGCCTTGGTCGAGTCGAGTCCCAGGCATGACAGGCAGTAGTAGCATGTTATCCCTCAACCAACCAATCCCCCCAATAACACGACAACACACACATAGCAAGAAACACTTGTAAACTGCTAATGTGTGCATAAAATCTCTAAATAGCTGCCACACTTGCGGATGACCGACATAAATATTGTTGACGTGACTGACACTGTCGTAAGGCAGGTTTTAGGCAGCAAGCGCGGCAGCAAACGCGGCAGCAAGCGCAACAGCACCCGGCTTTTCGAGTGTTGGTTTTCATTGCAGTCGTATTTCTCAACATCGAAAATTCCCATGATGGTGAAACAAAATCTGGTTACTTTGGAAGGACGCCAGAGGGCATGATGTGCTCTACCGGTTGGTCATGTCTTTCGGTGCTTCTTGAAGAAGAAGGGGAAGATGGGGTTGGGGTGGGTATGTGGGGGTTATAACTATGCCCAATGCTTTCCCAACTTTGTTAAGCTGTGGACGAATAGGCAACTGGTACTGCAAAGTAGGCAATTTAACGCAGGAAGTATCCTGAACTACATCAAAAAGAGATGCTCAAACCCCCCTAAAGGATAGATAATATGTCTTTACAAAGAGTTTATATGCCTTCAAAGATAGTAAATAGACATCAAATATCTATCGAACCTTTATGAGCCTTTAGAACTCGACAAAACACCTTGAAAGATGATCGAAATGCCCTCGACTATCTCTTAACGCCCTATGACTATCTTCTAAGCCCTCCCTACCATGTTTAAAGCCACTATACCATTTTAAACACCTTTCAAGGTCTTTACACTATCCTTAGAGGCCTTGATTTCATATTATATGCTGTGTTTTCTTGTCCACAAGGAAAAATTCAGAAGAGACAAGATGCCATTATTCCTGTCTTATCAACCAAGAACAAAGAACCTTCCAGTACAAAAAATATGCCATGCTGATTCGACGCTCCTGATTTGTCCCTCCCAACCTCCAGATTCCATATCAAGCATCGCTGGGTATCAAGTGCAAAGCCACTCCCTATTTTGTGTCTACACGAACCCAATAGTCCAGAATCCATCCAAAGCAGCTACCTTCCGCCTCTTCCTCTTCCAGAATCGATGTTGGCCCACATTCCTCAGGGCTGTTCTTGAACAACATATTGTACCGGTGGCGAGCGACTCAAAGAAGATTGAAAAAGGTTGAAACTAGGTGCCTAAAGTGTCGGTGAGTTTCTGAGCCAATTCGTCATGACAAGCTGAGATCAAAAGGGTCATCATCGTAAGAGGTTCATCACGGGCGAGAGCCTAAGTCGCCTCATCCGTCTCAACAAGGCCAATTTCAATGGGATACTGTTTTTCGTACCCCCGCAATACGATGGGCCCCTCGGGTCGGTAGGAACCTGGCGATAACCGGGAAAAGCGAGGAAGATGAAGTGAAAAGAATGGTGTGATAATTTCTTCAACGTGCGAGGGGGGGTCTGGTTTGGCCATTTGTGGAGAAAGGAGCAAGGCATGTTGCTCCGCAGTTGTGATACTCCAATGGTAATCGGGGCCTGGATACCACATGACAGGCTCATAGTACCCAGTCCTAGGCAACCGTCGAAGAGCGACGACGATGGGTTTGAGAGGAGCATCATCGCTGCTTGGGGAGGCTGTAGTGTCTTGCGGAGGCGTAGTTGGGAATAGTGGAGGCGGAGTCGTGTCTCGCGGAGGCGAAATTATGATTTGCGGAATTGCAGCCGTGTGTTGCGGAGGTGTAGTTGTGTCTTGCGGCGGACGCGTAGTCGTGTTGCCAGATTGAGAATCCATGCCGGATAAGACTGTCGTCAAGTACCGATGGGATTGATGTTGGTTGGTTTGCCCAAAAACGAAAGTGAATGCACAGCAGCGGATGATTGAGGAAGAAAGGGGAGAAAAGATGCCCAGGTTTGCTGCTGCAAAGTTGAGGTACTTGATCACCCTCCAGTGTTCTTTCCTGACGACGGGCACACGGGACCGAGCTGGTCAGATTTCCTCCTGCCCTGCCTGTTAGGTGGTAAGAAGCCCCCTTTGAGGACCTGCCTGCCCGGACAGTCTTTAGCAAGCACCAACGAGCAGACCCGGTTAGGAAGGACCTAGACAGAAAAGCAAGAGGCCCGGTAACGTGTCCAAACTGCCGAGATTCACAAGTCTGTGTCTGAAATTCATACTCAAGATAGGTACTGTAATCCTCCATTGCCAATCCACCACAGCATAGACCTCCTCTAAAACAAAACCTTGGGTTCCCATACCCGGACTGTAATCAAGAATGCGAGAAGCCAATGCTGATGCTAGGAGCTGCGAGCAGATCTAGAAGCCACCGTGATTATACAACCGTATGAACGCCCTTGAAATATCCTTATCATGTCTCCATCGTACACTGATCCCTCATTTGTTGTGCCATATAAAGTTCCGTAGCCCGTCCCAGTCGTCAGAATTCTGGTAGATGTAAACCATGCTGCTGCGCAAGCTAGGCTGCAGCTCGGCGGCATGCCATCTGAAGAGATGCATCACGGCTGCCCATGACATGCTGGCAAAGACTGGCCAGGCATAGTGACTGATCGCCGCACTCTGCTTCGGTTCTGACACCCCCGGAAGACCATACCCGGGCTTGACTGCCAGACGCGCCAGCGCCAGCGCGACGCGCGCAAAGATGTAGATGACGATTTGCTGGCTGACGCTCGAGATCTTGCCGCGCTTGGATCGCTGGCCAAACACAACGTAGCCGCCTAGAAGACCGGCAATAAAGCTGTCATAAGGGCCTTCAGTATGTTAGCGTTGTCTTGTGTTGCCGAACCGAGGCTCCTCGTTTCTTACCTTCTTTGCCCGGCGTAGCCCCGTACAGCTTCAGAAGCAAGCATGTTGACTTGTATATCGTCGCAAATTTTGCCAAATTCAGGGCGTGTGTTTTTGTAGCATTGAAAATGAGTCGTACTTTCTCACGGAATCTGTATCAGGGGGACGAATACAGCGTTAATCTCGGGGAGACGGCGCAGGATAGCTGGGAATACATACGTTCCGGAGCGAAAGAGCATTATCATCCTGTACACATCATAGTCAGCAGGCTGCGGCGAGATGTACGGGCTGTAATCTGAAAACCTACACCAAGGCATGTGGAAAGCGGACTTTTGCGCCGTAGACAGCGCCATTGCGTGCGCCCTTGACAACTGTGAGGATGTCATGGTATTTTGGGTCGAGAATGATGCTCTCCACAAGAACCTATCCGTCATGTCAACCCTGGATTCTCTAGACAGTCGAAGTGGTGGTTTCGTCACACCTTGAGGCTCTGGATGGTGGTGGCTGACATGGTGCCTCGGTTATGGCAGCTAGCCGGATGACGAAACGTTTTTCTCAGCGGGCGACGGAGGAGCGCAAGAACGGTATGGGCGGGATATATGAGTGCGTGCAGCGCTGGAGGAGAAGAATTCGTGGTCTACCTCATGGGAATGTCGTCATAAAGGCTTCTATAGGTCCGGAGGAAAAGGATGGGAGAGTCGCAAAATGTTTTGGTGTCATCAACAAAGAGGATCAGCGGCTCTTGATAGCACTTCATAGCCGAGCATGTGCGACCGGCTGGCGACAGGGGGTGCCCATGGCGGCACCGCTGCAGCGCCGTGGTGCGGCTTTCCAGCATTCCAGGGCGCGCTGTGTTGGGCAGGGTTCCCCGCAAAAATGACGCAGGGGCCTGGAAACCAGATCCCGGGACCCACAATCGTGGGGGAACCGTTTTCCTTTGGCATGTGAAAGTTTGAGCCGTCCACAACGCCATTTGTTTCGCGATTGCATACCTGTCGCCGGCGTGATGGTTCACGGGGAAATATGGTAGGTAGCCTTGTCCTGGTCCCTGAGCCTCTTTCTTATCGATCCCTCAATCAACTTGTTGATTCGAAAACGAGCTCTCATAACGAGTATGTCGCACATTCACAACAGCATATTCCAGACGTTGCTAACGACAGGACTAGGAAGCATATTTCACATGTCTATTCTATTATGTCTGATAATTCCTCAAATATCTACCCAAATATTCTTACCAGAATATCACAACGCCGCGATGTCGCCATGTCTATCTCTCCCACAGACCAAACAAAGCCCATCATCTCAACCGAAACGCCATAATGCAATTTCCAACGTCATGTTTATCCAACCCATATCTAGCCATCCAACCCATGTCCACCTCTTCACACCCAAACCTCCCCAACCCCTTTAACCCCCGGACACATCCCACCCTTCCCCTCACCTCTAACCTTCCTCTTCCTCTCCCTCCTACTCCCACCTCCCCTCTTAGCAACCCTTTTCCCCTCCATCACTTCACCTCAAACCCGTCAGCCTCTCATCCTCTCCTTCTTTCTCCTCGTCGAGGTAGATAACTTACAAGTCTGCTGACTAACCCCAAACATATGCCCCTTCTGCCCACACCTCTTGCACGTATTTCCCCCACAGTGCCCACACGTCCCTACTTTCCCTCCCTTTTTCACGTCCAGCTTCGGGTTAATGAATCTTTTGCATTGGGGGTTGTGGCAGTACAACCTCTGGTAGGCAGGAATGGAGTTTTCGGTGAGTTTGTCGGCGTAGGCCATGAATTGGAGGTAGGTTACTGATTGTCGGAGGATGGATTTCGGGATCGGGGTTGAGGCAGAGCAAGGACAGGCTGCTGGGACGAAGGGTTTGGAGATGAGGGAGGTGATGAGGGTTTGCCTCGTGCAGGTGGGACAGAGGAGATGGGTGCATTGGAGGGGGTGTTGGTGGTTGGGTGAGATTAGAGAGCCGCAGTTGTTGCATGGGAGGGGGGTTTTGAGGCCGGGTTGTCTGGGCAGCAAGTGGCGGGTTTTTCCTGGGAGAGGTTTCGATGGGGTTCCTGCTAGGGATGGTGCTGAGGAGGGGCTGTGAAGGGGGTGCCGGGGGTGTCGTCCCAGAAGCGGGAGGCTTCTTGGGTTAGCTGAGTGTCTGGGGTCTCGGGGGAGTCTTCGCAGTCGAAGATTAGGTCGTCGACGTGGTGTGGATAGCGGTATCCTGATTTTGAGGGGGTGAAGGGAGCTTCGGATGGTGTTGTGAGTACTGTTGAGGCTGTGTCTGACAAGTCTTCTCCCCAAAACCTCGAGGCTTCTTGGGTAAGCTGGGAGGTGGGACTTTCTGGCCCGTCTTCTGTTGTCGGGGTCGCAGGCGTTTCTTCAACTTCTGGAGATGTTGTGACATCCATGAAGGATCCAAAATCATGAGCTTTCGGGACATTGAGCGTAAGCCCAGTGTCTGGGGGTGTGAGTAGTGGTTGCTGGAGGAGAGCCCCCCGCAGTTTGGGGGTGGCCATAGGCTGCAAATCCGGGGCAGGACTCGACTCAGGGGTATCAGGAGGCGTGCCCAGTAAGTTGTCCGAGGGAAGCTTTTTCGCAGTGCCGGTCCCGAACCCGAAGATTCCCATCTTGAGAGCTGGCGATGACTTATGCCAAAACATCTTGATACAACATGAAGCTAACACTTGATAAGTGGATGGCAGAGAGAATGAAATATCGAGAAAGAAGAGATCTCTTTTTATGAAGGACAACGCTACAAGGGACTGCTAATCTAACGTGTTCCAGGTGACTCTTCACGCGCCTACTTGAGCATTTCTCGCATCACATATGTATTATCCTCATTGGACAATCACGGTCCTCTTCCAAGGCGGCCTGCTTTGGCTCCATTTTCCACGTCGTCGTTGACGCCCAAGATGGTGGGTCAGCCCTAAAAGGTGGCAGCATATGAGTGGTGGTTGACTGTCAAGGGTACGATTGGCTGCACACCGAACGCTCACCTTACACGGCGAGGACTTGAGAGCTTCAACATCTCGGGCTATGCGGAAGGCTGGCTATCTTTCTGCAAGAAGAGGGGACTTGTCAAAGTCTTGTTTCTGGAACACTACATTGTTTCTGGACAACGTGCGCTCAGCTATTGCCCTATCAAAGAGGGACAGCTTTGTGTGCTCAGCCTCTGAGCCTGCATGTGGGATCGGGGCGGAGCACATCCATCCCGGCTGGGCATAGATAGACCTTTGACAACTCTCACCTTCTGATGCTCTCGCACCTCCGACATTTACAACCACAACTACCCGCTCATTCTTTTCAAGATGTCGGCTACTAAGAGAAAGTCAATACGAGTTCCAAGAACACTCCATCACAAACCCGGTTTAAGACACGCACCGCTCTACGGGTCTCTTGCGGGGCAGGGAAGCACCAACTTCCGGCTCATGCGATTACACCCCGGGATTCTGGATCAAGCAATCACCTGTAGCCTGGAAGAACTTCCTCTTAACAACGCACCGCCGTACAAAGCACTTTCATATGCCTGGGACAATACTCTTGGCAGTTCAAATTCGGGATCATCGCCATCAACAATGTGGATAAGATGCAACAATGTGCCCATACCCGTCAGTCCTAACCTATACGCTGCCCTCCAGAGATTGCGAAGTAAAGACAGGGTAGTAAATCTCTGGGTGGATGCTGTCTGTATAAATCAACATGATCCCGACGAAAGAGGCCACCAAGTGGGCATAATGCGGCGAATATACCAACAGGCTGAAGAAGTGGCGATCTGGCTTGGGAGCAAACGGGACGATGACGATTTGGCAGAGGACTTCATGTTTTCCTTAGGCCTGACATCGCTTGACTGGACGGATAACGAAGAGACCAATCGATTATTCTGGCTAGAATTTCTCCGCCGATCTGATTGCAAACGACAATACATATTCGGTGGCTTTTGTGTTTTATGGCTACTATCGCTTGGAATACCGGCTTCAGTTACTCCGCATATCAGCTCCCCTTTTGGGCAGTCTTCCTGTATTTTGAATGGTATCCAGGCGATAATGGATCAAGCATGGGTACAACTCCACTGTTCAGTCACGAGAAGGATTATTTGAGCTAACTCTGTGCTGGCAGTGGCAAAGATCATGGGTTCTTCAAGAGACAGTGGTGGCAGCCAAGGCTACCTGCTACTATGCCACTCTATCATGTCCATGGGACATGATCACGAAAGCAGCGGCGTCATATATGAACGGCCAGCTTTCTACAAACATCGACTCGGCCTACGGATACGTATCATTCTTGGCACAATTTGCACGGCAAGTAAGAGATATCGAGATCATCCGACAGGACTGGCGAAACCCATCAAAGCTCGTTTCACTGCTTCCTCTGCTCCGACAGTTCAGGATACGGAATGCAACAGACCCCAGAGATAAGGTGTATGCACTCATCGGCATGGTCCAGTATTGGGGTGGCCAACACAAGATTGCTCCCGACTACAACCTTGACGTGACAAATGTTTACTGGCAGGTGTCTATCACAGTCATCAAAAACATGCAGTCGCTTGAGGTTCTGTGTGGCACACCAAACGCCACAAGTGATGGCGACCCACGGCTCACCCATCCAGGGCATCCCTCCTGGGTGATAGACTGGTAGGAAGCCCTTCGATCTATAATGGTATTGCTGTGAAAATTTGCACTAAGATCCCTCTTAGGAGTTACAGACCAAGTGCCACCGAAAACATCCGCCTTGAAACACAAGGATTCTATGATGCCTCAAGCCGCCTGCCCCCCGGCCAGGTTCGTCTTCACGGCCGGCTCCTATTAGAGGTAGAAGGAGTTGAGCTCGATCGGATCCACTGGGTCTGCGACGAAGTAGTCAACTCCCATCACGGCAGAGACGGTGGCGCCAGACGATGGCGAGAGGTCGTGAAGAGTTGGGAAGAGCTAGTCGCCGAGCTCCTAGGAGACGACAATCGACCATATGCTGGTGGAGGAACCGTTGGCAATGCCTTTTGGCGCACTATCTGCGGTAACATTGAATACACCCACGCTGGAATATCCCTCGCTGGGGACGATGTGTCGTCAGCATACGCCAAATGGCGAAGCGTCGACTTTCATCATAGAAGAACGACATCAATCGTTGGTGATCACCTGCAGGAACCGGTCTTCAATGCCAAGTATGGGATGACTGAGAAGGAGTTGGAGTCTGAAAAGAGGAACGCATTCCACTACGCCGTCAGGTTTGCGTGCAGTGATAGGAAGTTCTTTATCACGGATAAGGGTTACATCGGGACTGGCCCTCGCGGCGTAAGCAGTGGTGATAGGGTTTCTGTTGTGTCGGGGAGCCGGGTACCGCTGATATTGCGACCTTCAACACAAGAGGTAGGGTGCAACCATAGAGTGGTTGAGACGTTGATCAAGCGGCCCGAAGACCGAGTGTTCTACCAGGCTGGTGAAGAAGCCAAACAGATGATGAGACAAGGAGATAGCGTCTGCAACGAGTTGCATCGGGGACTGTATAATCTGATAGGGGATGCTTATGTTCATGGGGCTATGGATGGGGTAGGTTTGCCTGCGGATGGGTCTTTTCTTGCTCCAGTGTTTCTTCGGTGACGTTAGATAGAACCCAATTCAATACCAAGCTTTTTTAATTTGGTTCGAGCGCTTGTTATGTGGCCATAAGCCAGGTGGTGTCAGAAGGAAAGGGAAGGTTGGTAGCCAGTGCAGTAAACCACCACGTCTATGTTGTATTGGTCGAGGTGAGTGTCGTCACAGAAGGTGATTTTGTTGGTATTAGGGTGATAAGAGGAGATTGTTGGCTTCTAGACGATGTAATCGAGTGGTAGGGTACCGTTCCAGTGGGAGGGGAGATGTTCAGGAGGTATGCCGCCACGGGTAACAAAGAGATGGATAGATCGTGTCCGGAGGTGGAGTCACTTATCATTAGAACGCGTGTATTTTTGTAGGGAGAGACAGATTGGCAGGCTTTGCAGTGCTGGATTTTGTCAGGAAAAGCGAGGGTCTATTCTTTGGGACTGGGGACATAGGGGATCTGAGAGAGAGGGTTAGAGGTGTTTGTCATGGTAACTGTTCAGGGGGAAAGTGGAGATTGGAAAGGGGTAAGTGGAGATTTGAAAAGGGGGCAAACAAAACGTGGGGAACGAACATCGGGGATGAAATAATGCCTCTTTTCTAGGAATACTGCGTTGAATTCATCTTGTCATCATGAGCTAATGTTTTTGGAGTGGGTCGTGTTTACGGAAGGGGAGTCTCCAGTGGTTGAAGCCATCGGGTTGGACACGAGGGAGCTTGGAGAGGTCTTCGAGGGTTGTGTTGAAGGCCAGGAAGGTGTCTGTGTGATTGGGGGGGAGTAAAAAGCGATGTATCTCTGCGTTATACCAGTAAGCACATATGCATTTCAATTTCGTTCGCTATATCTTCATGGGGCAGGCGACTTCCAGCATACCTTCCGAGGAAAAAAGTAAGGGAAGACAAGCGACAGGTTGAGAGATCCACTCTATCCAAACTAAAACAGAAAACCACGGAATGAGACCTATTCCATGGATGGATTGAGAATGGTGATGTATATTTGGAAAGTTGGTAGCTTTCACAAGGTGTAATGTCCTCGAAAAAGTGAAATGTATATCCGAAGCGCATTTCAAGACCTTTGAGTCTGGGAAATAGATAGACCTTCGAAGATACCTGGCTGGCGAAATGATAGTAACTAGGTCTCTGAAGGTAATGCCAGCCACACCTGACTATAGCAGGAGGAAGTGAGTATATTCAGGATTTCTATGTGAAAGACTAGGTAAATAGTTAAGCCAGTTTGGCCGGTGAATGTGCGGAACCCTTCTTGACACCATCTGCATGTATGTATTGAGTAGCTGCGCCGTGGAGGGGGACTTGCAATGAAGGGTTGAAAAGATCATGATGTTGATTCGAACTTGACTTCAAGACGAAATTCCGAATCAGGGGGTCGGGGTAACCTCCGCCTCATGAATCACCGGACCCAAGGCCGCGAGACCCTTTACCCTTTGAGCCCGCTTAGCATTCAAGTATTCCTCCTCCGAGTGGCTATCTCCCTCCTTTTCATTCCGGGAGTTGCGTATCCCGACCATAACATCTTGGTAAGTCGTCAGCCTGGTGATCTGGACCTGGACTTCGCAGTCAGTCCGTCGCATAGCTTCCCATCGGAGTTTGTATGTCTCGCGGTCTTTGATGCTCCATTGAATGGGGCGTATGAGGCGGCTGATGCTGATTTTTCCGACTCTGTTTGCTCTAGTTGTGTTGCGTTCAACCACTGGCTTGGCTTCTCGAAGGGCTGCACGGGCATTGTCGATAGCAGAGTCCACAGCTCTGAGATGATCTGGATCTTTTTCGAGGAAATTGATGTGCTTGCTGCGAAGCTTGATAAGCTCGTTCACTTTGTCCTGACAAGCCTGGACGTCATTGGCGGCGCCATCCACCTCCTCTGGTGCGCGACTGAGAGCGACCACGCTGCGCGCTGCTTCGCCAGCAACTTTCAGAACCCCGGCACCGCCAGCAGCGATTGTGAGAGGTTCGGGCATGGTTATGACCGGGAGAAGAAGTTATGAGAAAATGGCTCAGGCAGGATGTCAATTGATGAGTGACTGTGTGAGTATGGCGTGGTCCTTGCTAATGAAAAGGTTTCTGACACCAATGTTGGCAGCGGAAGCTCCAAGGCAATTGCTTAAATACCTAGGTAGGTATCTGTCAAATGGAAGAAAGTAGATTTGACTAAATAGCCAATGGAGTGATGATGAATTGGAACCCAGGAGCCACGGGACGAGAACAGTTTCTAAAAATGGTATCCCTACTGCGGTTGAAGCCTGGAGCAGCCTCTCACCTTCATGTTGCGCAGCCGGATGGCTCTCTCACACACAAGAGGCTTGATTACGGCAGCGGTACAGCAAGCTGCTTAGGTACCTACCCGTCCTTGATTGTTTCAGTTGGACCGGCCAGACAGAGGTTGCGGCCTGGGATTGGGACACGCGATTGTGCATCAAGCCACCTAGGTAGGTACCTTGGCTGGTCCAGAAGCACAGAATGCGGGATTTTGTGATTTTGACATGTCGTATTAGGTAATGTGACGAACGAAGCGCATGTGGCTTGCGACTGCATGCACGAAGTTGAGACCAGGGTTAAAGTTTTCCAAGTGCCGCCAGCCTTCTGCAATATGAATAGTACCACGAAGCGGTAAACAGAGCATGAGATTTTGAATCAGTTCCCTCCATTCGAAGTGGTTCCATATTAATGAATAGAGACTATGGAATCCATTCTTAGCGTTTTCAAAGTACCTTGGGTATATATAGAAATAGCCAAATAGAATGGAAACCATCAATCGAAGATGGACTTGAGTGTAGGCAGGTATTTACATTTGCAGCTCTATCGAACCTTGGATAAGGCTCTGAGCTGAAGAACAAGCACATTGCCAGTATGTCTTAGGTGGGGCAAACATCCACCCCTTGGCGGGGCTTTTCGCGGCACTGTGAACTGGGTGCTTAAGATATGCGCCGTGGCTTGACCGGAGTGTCTTGGGAACCCAGACTACCTATCCAACCAGCGAACACCAATAAAGGCAAATCGTTCGTTGCACATGAGACCAGCTTAAGGTTCTTGGCAACAACTGCGATTGGTACCTTGTTGGGTTAAGGACTTTATGGTTGGTGTGAGTCTGTTCCTGATCAAAAGGACCAGAAGAGAAGCAATATTGAAGCTTGAGTCCTGTCCAGCTAACTGCGACATTGTGACGGCTTGTTCGTAAAGAACCGATAGCCAAGCAAAATGGTCATCTTCTAGGCTAACGTTGGATTTCAAAGGGACTGGTTGTGTGCCACTTGCTATCGAGTAAGCGGAGCCTGATTCCACCTTTGTACAAGTACTGGGCACATGGGGTACCTTAACTTCCATCCTACCCCATCCTAGGCAAGTTTGTGCCCCATTAAGGCCACCAAACCTGGAGCGTCGATTTGATCGGATATGTGTAGTTTGAAGCATGGTCAAAAGTCCCTCTGATATCGTCCAATTTTGTGGAGGTACAACATGCACTGTTTGATGAGCCTTCATTGCATCAGAGGGAGTGTGTGCCTCAATTACAAGCAGACACTTCATTTGTGCAGAAGAAAACGTCAAATTAAACAATATATATATACAAAAGAGCAATTATCGAACTGAAAGTTGAGAGTGAAATGAACAGGAATATTAAGGGTCAAGAAGAAGTAGTTGCCAGTTAGTGAGTGTTCTCAAACAGGGGTGGAACTATCACCTGGGGCTTTTCTAGTACTTCACCATTCCGGCGTGTTAACCTCTCAAGTCCAGGCATCATCACAATTCCTTTTGACGAGCACGTGTGCTCTGCTTCAAATGAATATCGCCAACTACAAGAGTGGGAAAAGACCACGTAGCCAAACTTGACAAACTCTTGAATGACTGCATTCAAATCCTCGCCTTGATTCTGTCGAACCTGGGTGTGCTCATCAAGAAAATGCACCAAGAACTTATCAAGGGCCCTTTGCAGTTCCTTCACTTGCCATTGGCTGCCTTGTGGGGGAGGCAAGAGTGTCCTTTCTTGTCTGTCCTCATGAAGGAGGAAAGCAGAACATCGACGCCACATGTCCAGCACTTGGGTCGCTGGCATCAGTTAGCTTCTGTCTGAATCATCTGCGGGCGACTCGGAACCTACTTGGTGACCTTGGACTTTGAGACTTCACTGTAGGAGGCAATGCCTTGACGAATGCCACGACCTCGGGAGGAAGCAAAGAATGTCCAGAGATGCTTTGGATATCAAGGGCAGAAAAAATGACGCGTGACATGAAGCTTCGAATGGCCGCATGGCGCTGTCTGGGATCCAAAGCCGATTTGGCGATTTGTTCCTGGGTCCACTCGTCCAAACCCAGCCCTTCGAGTGACTGCTTGATAGAAGCAAGGCCATAGGACACAGGCTTTCGATGGTAGCAATCATCAACATGGCTCTTCAACAGAAATCCAAGATCATTGAACTCGGAGCCAATCTCGCTGTCCCCTGGGCCATCCAGCAGGTAACTGTGAAGTGCGAGACCAGGCGAGCGGCCTGCGGCAAGAACCGAAGAGTGTGTGGTTTTCCCCTCGAGTGGCCTAGGGAAAGAAACTGGAGTCTCGGAGGTTGCTTTGTCGGGAAGAATTGGATGATTATCAGGCTTCGATCTTCGTTTCCGTCTCAAAAAAAAAAAAAGACCCCACACGAAACCTGAAAGAGAGAGCCCAGCGCCAAAGCTTCCCAGTGCAATACCAATGATTTCTGCACTCGAAGGTCGCCCGATTGCGTGGTTGAAAGATTTGTTGGGGACCGTTGATGATGTTGGATCGGTTTTGGAACCCGTCGATATCGTGCTGGGAGCAATCAAGGAAGCAGTCGATTGGTTTGTTGTAGGCGCGGTCGATGCTATTGATGTTATCGCGTCGGATGTTGAGTTCGTATTTCCAAGGTTCGACCCGTAAACGATTGGGTATATACACGTTACAGTCACAGGCGGAGCTGCGTTCTGAGCTGTTGGCGATAGAGTTATGGGAGTTTGA
Organism: Podospora pseudoanserina; assembly: GCF_035222485.1. NCBI lineage: Eukaryota > Fungi > Ascomycota > Sordariomycetes > Sordariales > Podosporaceae > Podospora > Podospora pseudoanserina. The sequence goes on along the minus strand of NC_085920.1, from coordinate 5,835,473 downwards.
ACTAGAAGATGCGCTGTGACATTTGCAGCGGAAGAGGCATTGAAGATGGCACTAGGACAAGATGGAGTTTGCGTAGAGCTCCCTATAATCGGGAGTTGAAGCCATTCTGTCGCTAGGCTTGTCCCTGTTGCCATTGTGACTCAAAGAAATGGAGAATAGTTGGTGGGTCATATTTCAGGCCTTGTGGCCAAAAGAGTTTGCAATGCAGATTTTCCAACCCACTCAAAAAAAGAGTAAGAGTAAATTTTCCAGACGCGGCGAAGAGAAGGCCAGGAAGATGGGCAACAGCTGACTCCCCATCCCTTGCCAAGCATTTTTCTGTCTTGTCCAATCAAACATCGCCCAAGTTGAGACATGTACAGGTACCTACTTTACCAGACTGTCCCGTGTGCATGATGTGGACATGGGTGTGCTCAGCCCCGCCGTGACCAAAAAATGGTGACTGGAGCAAGACCCTGAACGATAGCAATAAGGCCTTTTGAAGATAGGTAGGTAAGAGAACACAGTTCTATTGGGTATCTTTTCGGCATTCAAATATACTCAAGAGCTTTTATTTATTTTATCTTCAAGGGCCTGACCTTAGATACGCCGCAGTCTTCCTTTCAGGTTTTGGTTTCGGAGGGGTGTTGGTATAACAGTTACTGACCCATCATGTGTCCGATTGGTACCACTGCGTGTCGCCCAATCACACCACACGCGGTCATGCATTGAAAGTGCAGTTTTATTTGGGCTGGGCATGCAAGTACAGACCTATCCAAATCGGGCCTGGGCAAGGGGGGGTCAAGATGGCTTCAAAGACATGCTCTTTTTTCATCCCCACCTCTGATTGGGCTGGACCGAGCCGCTTGTTGATGGGGAGCCTGGGTCCCTATGGTCACATACTGAGGTCAAAAAGAACAGAAAAACCCGTTGGATAGGAATCGATTGTGCATCTTTTGTCATACTTGTCGTTGGTGTTTTGTTATCCTTTTATTGTAAACAAACCCTTTTATCCTCAACCTCCATCAATTCATTCAGTTGCTTTTACCCAGCCGTAATATTCTTTCGCCCCACAGTCAAAGTCCAGAGCATCATTGCATCATTGTCCTTCTAGCTTTCATCAGGTAGCTATGGCAGCAAACAGAGACTTGCCTGATATAACTGTTGCAGTTGACTATGGCACCACATTCACTGGTTAGTTCATGTTCCCCGCAAACCCTTGGTTTCAGAATCAACGAGGGCCTCTAACCTCTAAACAGGAGTCGGATGGCAGCATGTGAAGGAGCCAGATTCCAGCCGCCAAATCATCAGTGACTGGCCCGGGTACAGCGAAAGAACAGACCTGAAAGTTCCATCTGTTCTCTCCAAGAAACTTTTCAAACAGCCTAACGGTCAGGGCGTACGCAAGTGGGGTTTCCAATGCGAGGACTCTGCCGGGACTGCGGAAGAGGATATGAGTGAGAACGACAAATGGAGATACCTCAAAATTTGCCTCGACTCCGACTACCACAAGGAGACCATTGGGCAAAATTTCTCATGGGCTCCTGCAACTATGAAGGAAGTTCACCTCCTCGTTTGCGACTACTTGAGCCATGTTTATTGTCACGTGAAGAAAAGTATCTCTGACGCGCTCCGCTTGGACAATGCGAAGGATTGGGATAATCTCTCAGTTGAGTTCGTCTTCAGCGTGCCAACAACCTGGGAAGGGGTTGGAGGGCAAGAGATTTTGGATGACTTTCTGAAGATCGTCAAAGATGCTGGGTTTGGGTCGGCTCAAAGGCATAGGGTAATGTTGGGTTTGACGGAAGCCGAGGCAGCCGCAGTGGCAACACTCGGCAACACTGGTTCGCCGCTGCTGCATTTCAAAAACGGGGACACTCTTCTATCCATTGACGCTGGGGGCGGCACCACTGACCTTGCGCTTGTCAGGGCTACCAAGACGAAACCACCGGTCATGGAACAGATCCAATCTGTGACAGGAATTGTTGTCGGCTCCAGGTTGATTGACTTGGAGTTTCAGCGGTTAATTGATATTCGGCTCAAGGCTCATCCAGAAGAACAGTCGAAGCTTCCGCTCAACAAGCTTTTATCACTATCGCAGAGTTGTCAATATCGAACGGTGAAGCACAGGTTTGGAGAGCCAGTTTATGACAGAAATTACAAGATTGAGGTTCCCGGCTTAGACCCAAACATTCGCAGTGAGGGTCTAAACATAGAGGGTGGCGCTATGAAGTTCACGAAGTAAGCAACACCTTCGGGTACTTTCTTTTGTCTGTCAACATGGTCCACGGAAAACACTGGTGCTGATTCTAGATGTGTAAAGGGAGGAGTTTCAGGGGCTATTCGATGACCAAGTCGCCATAATACTGCGTACATTAGATGAAGTTGTGGGCAAGTTCCAGGAGACGGTGGTGAGACGCTATTTATATTCGAGTGTTACGTCTATTGCTAATAAACCTGCCTGGTAGCAATACATCATCCTTTCAGGGGGCTTAGGTAGCTCCACCTACGTTTTTAACAAAGTCAAAGAGCACATCGACCGTTCGACTACAAGGGCTTTGCGCAAAGGAGAAACCCAACTCCCAAGGATTGACGATCCACAGCTTGTTGTTGTCCGGGGTTTATTGCTTGAGCAAGCACAAGGAATTCTTCGAAAACGCATTGCACGAGCTAGCTATGGTCTGATCACCTCTCTGCCATATTCCAAAAAAAAGCACTTCGGTGAGGTCAAGCGTACCGATGAGTTAAACCGCAAGGACTATGTTCTTGATCAGATTCGTTGGATACTCAAGAGAGATACCATCATCGACCACGGAAAACAATTCGAGGTTGAAGTTGAACGACGTGAAGACCTGGATCACCCTCTCCAGTGGAAAGACATCATCGTGGTTTCGCGAATTGAAGCTCGCTGGCTGCCCCCGAGCATGCCAACCTGTGAGTGTTCTGCACCTTACCTAGCTACCCATTTGTTGAGTGCTATGGCAGTGTTGACAAGTTACTAGCGATGGCCGAAGCGTTGTATGAGATAGAGGTTGACCTGAACAAAGTTCGAGGGTCAATCCTCAAGAAAACGCGGTCCTGGCCTCTTCCAATAACGAAATACTACGTGTGCCAGTACAAGATTCGGTTGTCAGTCGAGCCTTCAGGGAACATGCAATTTCAAGTTGAATACCAAGGCAATATTGTTCCTGGGAATCATACGCTTCTTCGAAGTAAAATAGAGGTTTGTCACGACTATACTCTCCGCCCTGTCCTCGCTCTGCTAACAATGTATTTCCAGTCCGAATGGGTCGTAGAATCATAAGCAAACCAATGAAAGACGCACTAACAGCGAGACTCGGTGTGATGATGCCTGTCATGGGATGATATCCGGGCTGGGGCTTCTTTTCTGGGCGACATGAGAGGCGGAGAGGTTAAATAGGATACGAGGAAGTTCGAGCAATTTTGGTGGATATTCGCGCGCTTTGTAGGGGAATTCCGGAGGGTTTGATGGGTATAAGAAGACGTCGTGGGCAGTGTATTTCCTTTTACTTTTCTTTTCTTTTCTTTTCTTTTCTTTTCTTCTCTTCTTTATCTAAACAATTGAAGCTTTTACCTATGTCGTACGCCTGTACCCAGCCCTTGTCACACTCGACTATTATAATATGCCTTAAGTCTGTCGGAGGGTTATCGATATAAATTTAAAGCTTTTTTGTTACCATCAAATGTCTTCAACTATCTTTGACTGCTCTGACACCCAACAGCTGAGGAATTTCCATTTTCCGTATAGTGATTGCCATAATTCGTATTTTTCAGCGCAACCAGCACATCATTATCTCTTGGCTTACGAAGGTACACAATAGTTGAACTGTGTGGCCAAGCCAAAATATAGCTGACCACGAACTCTAGGCATCTTGAAGCACAGAAGCAGGCCTGAATTGATCAAAGTGGACCGACAGTTACCGGCTGACGTTGCTGTTTCATGCGGGTTGGGCCGAAACACGGCCCCACCCCTACGGAGCAGGATCGGGGCGGATCTCCGGAACACCCGAGCCGGGAATAACCCTGTTTAGCCGTCGTAATAAAACATCATATAAGTGGGCACTTGTTCTTCGCGGTGATCTGATTGTAATTGACGTGTGAGAATGGCGCAATTTTAGCTTTCTATTCGAAAGACAGAATTCAAAGCATTTGGCCTTGGAAAAAAAGAAAGGGCATCAGCTTTTGAGTCACCCGGGCCCACTTCGGAGTTGGATCGGAGAATCTTGCGAATAAAAGTGGGACGCTCAAAGGGGGTTTGTTTGTTGACCGCTGCCGATTTCCGACTCACCGTGTTGTTTTATACCTTCCGAGTCACTTTCAACCAACAATCAAAATGCATGCTGTGAGGATATTTCCAGGCTGCAGCGGCAGCTTCACTGCACGCTCAGTGCTGATTAGGGAATATCGTCAACGCACAAAATCCTCCTTTCCCGCGGGTCAGTTGGTACGGCAATTCCGCCAGAATGCAACACCAAAAGATGCGGCGGCCGTTGTGGTTGGCGCCGGCCCCGCTGGGATTGCGGTTGTGGGAAATCTCCTGGAACAGATCAAAGACGATGGGAAAATTGTGTGGGTAGATGAGCAGTTCCGAGGGGGAAGAATCAATAAATTTTATCGCGAAGTGCCCGGGTAGGTCTACCTTTTATTCTCATCAAATGCTGGCTTGACTCATCAAACTAACTCAAAGTCAGTAACACTGCGGTAAAGCTCTTTGTTGACTATGCCGAAGCTTTGAAGCCATTTCAACACATTCTCAACACAGAACACAAACCAAATGCCATCACGGCCCTTGAGAAGCTCCCTCAAAGCGGGACCTGCTCTCTCAGCTACGCAGGCGATATGCTCAACTTACTCACTGCCGGGTTGAGGCAACACCCCCGAATCCAGACCGTGGAGGGAAAAGCTAACTCGGCTCATCTCGACCCCCAGTCTAAACGCTGGACTCTCACCACGACCTCCGAATCATCATTAACCACAAGCCCACTGGTAGTCTACTGCACAGGCGCTTTCCCATCCACCACTCCCCTCCCACCCTCCAGTCCACCAACGATACCCCTCGACACAGCTCTCACCCCATCCATCCTATCCACCACCATCCCCCGCGACCAAGCTTTCACCATCGGCGTAATAGGCGGCTCCCACTCTGCCATCCTGGTGCTGATGAACCTCTACAAACTTACAACCACAAGCCACCCATTACTCAAGATCAAATGGTTCACCCGTCACCCCACCCTCCGATATGCCGTCCAGAAAGACGGCTACATCCAATACGACAACACGGGCTTGAAGGGCAGAGCTGCAGAGTTTGGAAGAACACAACTTGACGGGGACGTGTTACTCAATAGCGACGCAGGCAAATTCATCACACGAATCGACTGCTCGGGAGGGAAAGAAAAGGAATGGTCATTGCTAGAGAAGGAGTTGAAAGATTGCCAAGGGGTGGTGCAGGCTGTAGGGTATACCCCAGCTCCCATTCCTGAGGTGAGGATAGGGGATGGGAAAGAGGTCGTGAAGCTGGGGAAGGATGCGAGGACAGGGGCTTTCTATGCGGAGGATGGGGAAAAGAAGCCGATTGGGCTGTTTGGAGCGGGTATTGCATTCCCGGAGGAGGTTGATACGCCGGAGGGGGAGAGGGAGTATGCGGTGGGGATGTGGAAGTTTATGAAGTTTTTGAAGAGGGTTGTGCCGGAGTGGGTGAAGGGGAGCCGGGCTTAGAGCACGATGGTAATAACTTGTTTATGATCCAACTATCTGAACAGGATGAACTTGAATGCGCGAAGAAGCAATTGTGTTGTGACGTGGAAGCAGAAAAAAAAAATGAGCATTCGCTCTGGTGCCATTGACGGCACAGCCAGGAAACGAGGAGTTCATACCAGTCATGTAGCACAACGTGATGTCTCGAAGCCACAACTCTTGGAGCATAACGTGAATTGGATTGTTCTTCTCTTATTGGCTGAAGCTTATTATTCCTCAACACTGAGGCCTAGTGGGTGTGGGGGTAAAAATGCTACCCGCGTTATGGACAAAATAATAACAGGGGTGTGTTGGGATTTCTTTCTTGTCAGCCACTGACGGCTGTCGGGTCATCTCCATGAAGTGGGACCCCACGCTTTCAGAACCCAAACACTGTTCCAACATGGAGCTTGAATGCCAATTGTCTGACTACCTAGCTGTCAATGCATGCATGCAGTATGCATTTGAAAGCCGCCATTGGGGTGAGATCAAAACCTGGATGAGCAGAAGGTTACGTACGGGTTTCCGAGTCTGACAGAGGAAAGGCGGATCTCCCGCCAGTACGGTCCCGAGTTACAATGATCTGATGGAACGGTCAGTCCATGGACGTAATCCTCCGCCTAATGGGTTTGTTATAGGTACGCTTTGCTCTTATATTGCATGCTTCTCGTCTGTTTTGGTCTTCTCGCTCAAGTTATTTTTCCCTCACGAACTCAGATTGATGAGGTTTTATTCTTGCCGCTATTGAGTTGGCCACATAGTTTTCGTCAGCAACATGACATCCTCAGGCAGTCACGATGGGATGGCTTCCTCCCTGGTAGCAGAGCTCCATCCAAACGAAGAGCCAGAAAATTCCACCAACATCGAATTTTCAAAGAGGAGCCAGAACCCAGGAATAAGCATCGATGTCGTTGCTGTTACTTCTGATGCTACCATCACCGGCAGGGCCACATCCGCTGAACAACAAGCCATGACAGAGTCCATCCTTATAACGGAGGACTTGGGTGTTGAAACTTTAAGATGTCGGAATGAAAATACTCAGAGGTCGTCCGAGCCCATCGAGAAAGAACAAAAAAATTTCGAGTTGTGGCAACGTGGGGCCAGTGACAGCCAAGATCTCACCGGAGAAGGTTCGGCTTTGACAATCAACAGAGAGCTAGGGTTGGTTGAGGGCTACGAACTCGAGGTCTTACACGAACCAAGGCCTCCAAATATTCCCAAGGCAGACGTCGTCATTGTTAGCGGGAGTGGACAAGCTTGGGAGGTTCCGTGGACTTTTCAAGAGAAAACACCCCACCCAACCCATCAAGCACCTGAAATGCCAAAGAGGGGAGTTTTGGACAACAACAAGATGCTGCCTCGTGATATTGGTAGCTGGGGCCGGATAATGAACTTTCACTGGCCCTGGAACTTCCTTGCCGACATCTCCGATGATGAAGTCAACAACTTTCTCGCTAAAACAGCTGACAGACTTCTGACTCAACTACGGAAGATTCGCAAAGACAAATCCGAAAGCAGTGATTTCCTCGTCCTCATGGGAACTGGGTTTGGGTGTTGCATTATCTACAAGCTTATCGTTAACCTTCATTCGGTCGGCCCTTTGAAGCAGACTGTGCTGGATGAAATTGCCAGCATCGTGCTAGTGGATTCCCCAGATCCACGAGGTCCACCGAGTTTGCTTGAAACTTTTAGTGACTTTTACCATACGATCTTGGAAAGAGAGCTGTTTACTGCTTCGCTTTATCAAGAGTTGTCGCCTGACGAGGTGTGTACTTTCTCGTCCACGCCTACCTACCCCTTCGTGCGCTAACGTTGGCTAGGATCTGTTGGATTTCATCACTGACCTCTCCGACAGCGCCGTTTACTCACGCCCAAAGCGAGACTTGAGATCGGATGGAAGATTTCCTATGGATCAAAGTTATGAATATCTTGTCAACCGCATACGTTGTGGCCTCGTTCTTATATGTGTTTCTGACTGGATATCTGGAATCGGAGTGACTCCAGAGGCGGAACGGCCAGGGAAAAAAATAACATCGAAGAGGAAAAAGAAAAGGAGGCAACTGAGAAAAGACAGATCGATTGTTGACGGGTTCCTCGCCAAATTGATCGAGGAATGCACGGAAAGCGGGTTCCAGCTCGAATCAGCGACAGATCCCTTCGGCCTAACCGCTCTGCACCGAGCGGTCATGTCTGGCAATGAGCCAGCCGTCCAGCGGCTGGTTTCGACATTCCCAAATATGGTCGACGTCGCGGATAAAGATGGCCGTATCCCACTGCACATTGCAGTCATGAAAGCCTCTCGTACTGGCCAGCAAAAGTCAACATGGGAAGCGATTATCCAAAAGCTTGTCAGTACTTTGACACCCAGGCAAACAGCTGGCGCAAATCCTAAGGACCACCGAGGTTTCACACCGTGGGACTATGCAGAGAGGGCGATGGGACAGCACAGAATGTGGCTGAAGAAGCTGAAGATTCATGACCTACGAACCGGAGCAACAGCAGCACAACATGAGAGGCTTGAGGCATTGGTCGCTCCTCCGCAAGACTCAGACCAATATGTAGCTTGCCGTAAAGCAGAAGCCACACTGGTTCAATTCTACATCCAGGATTCCACTGGCGACAAAACCGAAAAGTTCGAAATGCAGCATCCGGATGTCTACAAAGTCCTCTACAACCCACAGTACCAGGCCCACATCATTTTTGATCGAAACAGAATACGGTCTCTCACATCGACTTGCCGGTGGATTCATCTACCGGCAACGAATGTAAGTGCTTGTGCCTCGGTTTGCAAGCCGTTGCTAACGATACCGCAATAATAGGAGAAATGGGCCCAGGTGAATACCTTCACTTTTTGTTTTTTTGTTGATAGGGCTAGGACTGACCGTATTGGTTCAGGATCTTTTCACCAGCCTGAAAATCATTGACAGATCTATGCAGGATCGGCACCATCAGGGTATGGTTCCCGTGCACTTGTAACTTTACGCTACCAATGATCACTGGCTTCTAGACTAACGAATGTTGAAAAAGGGACCCAAATTTATGACAGATTCATGATGTCAGGCAGCCACGGATATACTCAGGTACAAATGGACTTGACACTTCATCCACATCTTGTGGTAGGTGCAAAGAAAATATGCTGACAGTCAGATCACAGGCGCTTGAAGGGAACCCAAACCAAGGCAGTTCCCGCATAGAAAGACGAGCCATAGCTTTATTCGTATGATAACATATCTCCGACCACGCAACACACAAATTCTCTAACACTGTAACAAAGATTCCGATACTCGGCTTTGGGACGCACAGTTCTCAGAAAAACCTGGCCGCATTAATGAAAGGAGAGTACCCTTCAATGAATCAACAAGAATCACGTTTCAGACGAGAGAAGTCTAGGACATTCACTAGAATGCGCCAAGAGCCAACCGAAACCTTCACTGAGCGACCGGGAGAACCACTTATGACTCTGCTTCTCCGAGGGTATTTGAGGCCCAGAAGGAACGACACCTCACTTCACTGCCGACGTACTCTTGCTCAGTTCACTTATCGTACCCTCGAGAGTACTCAGGAAAGGGATGACAATCAGGTTATGCTGAAGTGGAGTAGGAAACACCGCCACGATATAAACTCCTCCAAATATCCTCTACTTATGGTAGACCAACTCTGGCTATGGATTCTGGACGACAAAGATAACACAGTTGTCACATGCTGTCCTGATTCCGACTCCGATCATCCGACAACGAACGATAGCCTTTTGTATCACATGCGAGCGAGGCTCAAGTCGAAAAACAGCCGTCCCCTCATTCAATCTGGGCTGGAATTGGCAAATTTGATCATCAAGTGCAGCGTCACGTTTCTGCGCCGGCAGGGACCCCTGCATGCCTCACTTCAGGAAACATTTGAGACCAGTATAAACGAGATTGTACGTCTTCGTTAAAACATCATCATAAGAGTGCGGAATTCCTGCTAACTGTATTTTTTTGACAAGTCCAATGAGCTATCACAGCAGTTCAAAAGCTTCCAGGAGCTGGTCAAAAGGCTTGACGCCAAGAAGATAACCCAGCGAGAGAAACTCAAACTTACCGACAAACTCTTTGAGCTTACCAAGGAAACTGCCCTTGTGTCTAACATCATGGATATCCAAAATGAACTCAAGACAATCAGGAGTGTTTTTCTCGCCCAACAAGAAGCCATCAGGCAGTTCCGAGAGCTGGCGCCCATGTTTTCCAGCTGTTCGACATCAGCTGAGACAAACCAGCCAAAGAAGAAGAAGGCTATGAGAAAACCTTTACGGGAAAATCAAGTCAAGGATAATGTTAAGCTGATAAAGTCGAACATTGAGGCGGTGGATGAACTGGCTAGGGATGCCGAGAACATACACAGAGAGGTATGGGGAGGATCTCATCCGTGATTAATGTTTGTCGGACGTGACTAATCCTGAACTAGCTGAATAACCTGCTCGATCTCAAGCAGAAGCTTGCCAACGTCTGGGAGGCCAGATTCGCGCGGATTGGCACTGAACAGGCTCATCGCCAGGGGAATGTACGTCGTATTTTAATCCAGTTCAAGCTGTGCTACCAGTGATGGATAACTGATCTCGGCGGAATTAGATCACATTGGTGTTTACCCTTGTCACCCTCTTTTTCGTGAGTAGTTAAAAGTCTTTGTTTCCGTCGCACATTTGGACAAATTTATTTGACAATGGACAACATCTTGCTGATTCCGCAGCTTCCCCTGTCTTTCATGGCAAGCGTACTGGCCATCCAGCTTGATATCTATCCCCACTCTGCCGAAACAGGAGAAGTTCTGTGGCCAGCTCGTCAAGCCTTTGGATACCTGAGTGAGTTTAAGTCGCCCCAGGTAATATCCCCCATTCGACTGACCCTCTTCTAGTTGGAATCTCATTTGCTGTAATCTTTCCGCTCATTTTCATCGCCTTCAGAGTCAACCCCATAGCAGGGTTCTTCTCAACCTACATCTGGGCCCAACCACGCGAGCCTGACGAAGAGCCAATCTACGTCCCACTTTCCCCTAAACTGAAAGATTTTCATACCCATATTCCTGGCCTACGGCGCTTATGGGAGTGGCGTAGGTATCTCTCTGCACAATCGGGGACCTCGTCCTCCAACACTGGAATGGTGTCCAGTGACCTCCAGGGTGAGAAGTGGAGTAGTGCTGTTGAGACAGACTACCCTCTTCATAGGTGGGGCTTGGGGCTGAGGAGGGTGTTCAGACGGAAGGCGATGGAGGATCTGGATGGTGGGAATGGTAAGCAGGGGAGTGAACATGGTGGGAAGTATGATGGTGATGACTTAGGACAGGTGCGGAACTATAAGCAGACAATGGCGTATGGTGCGATGAAGGAAACGGTGAAGGAAGTAAGAGGAGGCGACGATGAGGTGCAAGAAGAGAGTAAAGGGAAACTAAGAGGTGCTGTTGATGGGGTGACGGAGCGGATGAAAGCAAGCGTGTCGAGACGGCGGGTAGTTGCGAGGGTGGATTTGGAGAAGGGGGACTTGCGGCAGGATCACTGATGAATTGGGGGGATACTGGGGATCAGGAAGATATGATGCGTTGAGTTGCAAGTGCATGAAATAATTCTACGGTGGTTTTTAACGTCTTCAAGTAATAGTGAATGTGGGCATGTTTATTGCCCTGGTTGGCTTGTCCGGGAATTTTAGTTAATGAGGTCTATTAAGATTCTGTCATTATATGCGGTAGGTAAGCTCAAGATCGGGCAGTCTACCTGTGGGTGAGACTGAAGCTGCCTATTCCTTACCACAGCATACCGCCATCGCAGCTCTCTTCCAGACAGTATGTCAGACGTGTGTTAAGGGCCTATGGCTGAGTACAGGCGTAGGGCACAGGTAAGAGATTGAATTGTCAGATCAAGAAAAGAAAAGGAAGATGAGATAAACTGCCCACGACGTTTTGTTATACCTGTCAAACCCTCCGGACTTCCCCTACAAAGCGTGCGAAATATCCATCAAAATTGTCCGAACCTCCTCGTATGTACTCGTATCTCCTTCAACCTCCTGCCTCCTCCGTCAATCGCCGGCCAAATAACTCTAATCCGAAAGGCATCCCATAACAACGTGCAGGTGACTGGTGCTACTATAGTCCAAGCCTCTTGAAGGAAACACTCAGGGAAGAAAGAAGATACAAATTCACGTTCAGAAAATTGGGAAGCACGTTCGCAAACGAAACGGCAGAATTCCCTTCCTGTGTTGGCGAGCGGTCTGTATTGACTGGAAGTCGCACCCAAAGAACTTTGGGAAATGCTGAAATAGCTTGCAAGGTGATGGCCAGGGTACGCCATGGTGTTGTTACATGAGTTCGCTAAGATGGATACATTGTAGAGTGCATCTGGGTATCAACAGCGTCTTTTGGGAGAGAAGACAGATCTCGAATTTGTTGGATAGCATAGCGTGCGAAAGAATGGATTAATCGTAACATTATCAACTGTTAGTATATACAAAGTCAGATTTCAAGGGGATAGTTGACTACTGACCGCGGCCTCGAGAAAGAGCAAAGGGGTAATCGATGACAAAGGCTCAGGGCCTTATTTATACTTCAGCCACCACCTCCTAGCTACCACGTTATATGCCATGGCTCTTAAACAGCCCTATGAACTGGTGGACTAATTGCTTGGCACGGCTTTTAGAATTCAGTTTAGCGTTCGGCTTGGCCTGGCTCTGAAAGCGAGGCTCAGAAGGCCTATTTTTGAACGAAAAGTTCACGCCCTTAGTGTCGTTCTCAGTCCTGTAAATCCACCAACCAACCACAGGCTGGATCGTGTCCCGCAGAGGTGTAACTCTACCAGAAGCTGATGCAGGTGCAGAGTCGTCCACGCCAAATCGTTCGTTATATGTTATCCCTCGAATGCCCACCGATCCCGCCACCATCCGGCTGTGTATCTCATCACCGAAGTACACAATTTTAACCGGAACTGCAGCGAAGCCGTTAGGAATCTCCTCCGTCTTAGCATAGCCATATTTGACTCCGTCAAGGGTCAGTCTGCTGGGCCAGTTGTTATCGCCATCGTACGTGCACTGGCCCAGCGAATCCCAGAAACAAAAGGCTGAGATCCAGCCGGTGAGGTCATCCGTCCCGCTATCGGACTCTCGATCTACGGAGCGGGCCCAGAAACTGAGCACATCCGGGTCTCTTGGGTTGTCGAAGCTGGCGATGAAGCGGCGGATGATGGGGCCAAGCAACAGGCCAAATGTTGTGGGCTCCTTGCCGAGACGGGGCAAACCATCGAGTCGTTTGAGAATCTTCTCGTAGTCCTCGCGCTCACCCAGAAGGGTCACGGAGGGCATACCACAGCACGTGTAACAGCTGTAAGCGAAGTATTCCTTTAGCCCGCCCATCATAAGGATGCTGCCAACCACGAGATCGTTGTCGGTAGTGGTGGTGAAGTTGGGGATGATCCACTGACGAAAGTCTGGGTCGAGCACATTCTCCTGGAGTAGGTGCGTCATCTTCTTGGCAAAGATGCCAAAGTCAACGTTCTCGAGACCACCGCCTTGATCGTCCATCTCAATCGAAAGTTCCTTCTTGCCTTCGTGGGCTACAAATAGGGAGCGTAGAGCTTCGGCGTTCTTGTTCATGTAGAAACTGAACTGTGTGAGAACGGCGAACCAGATGTCCTCGGGACGGAGGACAACATGGTGATGATAGCTGTACGCATGAACCATGGTGTTGACGAAGCCGTTATTGGAAGGCGAGACGAAGCTGTCGGCCAAGTCCTTATCGTCGAAGGCGAGGGAGCACTGGAGAATGCCTTTGCTCTGGCTATGCTCTTCGCGCGACACTCCAGCGAGGAGGGCACTCGAACTAGTCGCCTTAGGGTTCACGTACTGGGGCCCTGTCTCATTCTCACGTCGAAAGGAACTATCAACCTTGAGCTCTCGGTCCCACGCCTCGGGCCATGTGTTCCCGGTCTTGATTGTGACAGGCATGACGTCTACGGTCTATGTGCCAACTAGGTACGGTAGGTATGGGTGGAAGAAACGGAGGAATAGCGTACTGAACCCGTCTTTTATATATTAAGTGTCGGCGAGGGTTAATTGAGCGACGCAGTCAATCGAAGGAAGTTGCGATCTGGCATTGTCGAGGTTACGCGCCTTTGCTAGCACTAGGCAGCAGCATGCGGGGACAGGTCCACTATCTGGCCCCTAACCCTTGATCTCGGAGCAAGGTGCCTAGGTATATCAATAAGGAAATTTGCGGTTGAAATTCAACAAAAAAGGCCCCATGGCGCAGTGGTCTTGAGTGTTTATCACATAGGATTCTATTGATAAAATTACCCGCAGTGCTTAGCGTTCTATATCTGCAGAGTTCGAGTCCAATGTGTGTCACCTCCTGCCGATGTCCCCCCCGAGCACCACTTTCATCTGGTTCACTTTCATTTTTTTTTTTTTGATTATGACCATGTAAGTAGGCAGGTACACGGCATCGGTTGCCTTGAGATGTTGATTTTTTTTCTTGTTGTCGTTGAAGAATACAAGCAAACGCACCGCAGTAACCCCGTGCAAACAAAGGGCATCGTCAGCTCTCCTGGTAATAAACGGCTTTCTGGCGTGTGTAAGCTGTCAAGATAAAGTTGCTCTGCGTTTGCAAACGGTACTTCAACAATCACAAGCGCCGAGTGTATCATCCAAGCCTCTAGATAATGAAGTTTGCATGGTAAAAAAAGAAAGCTTGGGCGGTGATGAAAAAGGACTGGGTAATGATAAAACTTTTGAGGGTTGGGCTCAGATGAGGATAATCTGTCTGTCATGTAAGAGCTGTCTTAATCATTTGTATTACTGATTACGGATATTAAGTTTTTCTGTAGGTAATTAGGTACTTCCTCGCCGAGTCATATTCTTTTCTTCTGTGGGCTTTTTTCCCTGTTCACTAGGACTGCATCACTGCATCGATTTATGTCATGCAACAAATATCACCACATTAACACGAGACAAGTACCGCTATGCAGTATCCGAGGAAGTGAAACAGATAAAAATGTATGAGTGACATATACGAGTCCCTTGTGTGACATTGCTATGCTCAACTAACAAAGTAAATCCAAATGATCGTGGCTACAGCATAAGATGAGCAATATTGCTGCGCATGGTATCCCAAACAAACTAAAAAGAAAAAAACGCGAGCAAAACACACCTGTTTCATGAGTCACGATAATATCGCTTAGTTGGGAGTAGGAGTGGGAAGAGCCTCATCGTCCTCTTCGTCTTCCACGTCAGTCTCAACGGGAGGCTCATCCTCCACGTCGGTGTCAGTGGGCTCAGCATCCACGGCAGTGGACACAGGTGTGGGCTCCTCATCCTCCTCGTCACCGCCGGGGAGAGTGGAAGTGGGAGTTGGGGTCTCAGTGGTAGCAGTGGACTCCCCATCATCCTCTTCTTCAACAGGGAGGGTAGGTGTAGGAGTAGGTGTGGCAACAGTCGATGTCGTGGTTTGGGGAACAGTAGCATAGTACAGGTTCAACCGGTCAACAGCACCGCAGAGCTGTGTCGAGTCACCGGCGCACCGGAAAGTGCAATCGCTAGCAGGTGCCACCTCTCCGAAGAGGGTGTTGCCACAGAAGCATTCCCTGCCGAACTCGACACCAAAGAAGTTGAAGTCCTCGCAAATGGCGGCGCATGTCTCGACAGTCATGTTGTCGCTACGCTCCACGACATCGCGAAGGGAGCGGTCGCCAACCTGATCGGTCCAGCAGGCCTGGTAGTTGAAGCCGGGAACGCTGAGTGGGCTTTCCGGATCCGGGAGACACTGGGCGTTGGAGTAGACGTTCAACCTGTCGGCGTCGCCGCAGACCTGGTTGTAGTTGCCGGGGCAACGCATCGCGCACTCGGCCTGGGGAACCTCCTCGGCTGTTGGCTCCAGTGTGTCACCGCAGTAGCATTCTTCCGCAAATGAGACGCCAAAGTAATCGTATCCGGAGCAGGAGGCCGCACACTTCTCCAAGGTCATCTGTGAGTCGTAGGTGGTCTTGCCTCTGAGCGAACGCTGACCAACGGCATCGGTGAAGCAGCCAGTGTATTCGAAGTCGCCAACATTTTCAGGGGAAGGAAGAGGGGATCCCCAGACATTGATCCGGCCGCCGGCACCGCAGAGCTGAGAGTCGTCTCCGGAGCAAGGGAATGAGCAATCTGTTTCAGGGGCAGGGTTCTTTGGCTTGGAGTTTCCACACCAGCACTACAGAGACGAAGTCAGTGTTTAACTCTAATATTTATGCAGGGCAACGACAAGACTTACCTCTCTGCCATACTCGAGACCAAAGTAAGAATAGTTGGAACAGTGGGCAGCACACTTCTCAGCTGTCATATCACTGGCGCCCAGGAGGTTGTTGGGGAGCACACGGGGTCCCTCGTCAACAAAGCAACCGAGGTAAGGTGTGCTCAGGGTGGCGGGTGCTCGGGGAACGTAGAGTCCGTTGGTGTAGAGGTCGACACGGTTACCGGCGCCACAATTCTGTGCTGGGTTGCCAGCGCATGGCATAGAGCACTGGGTATCACTGACGGGCTGGGCAGTGTAGGAGTTTCCGCAGTAGCACTCACGGCCAAATTCGAGAGCAAAGTACTTGTGCCTAAAGCAGAAGGACGCACAGCTCTCGACGGTCATGGCATCACTGGCGTAGGTAGAGGCGGACAGAAGACGTTGGCCATTGACGTTGCTGACGAAGCATCCATTGCGGGTTGACGAAGTGCCCTGGCGTTTGAAGACATTGCCGTGAGGGACGGCCTGAGAAGCGGCAATAAGGCAAAAGAGAGACACAGCCCGCAGGCCAGAAGATGAGCGAGTGGAAGCCATTGCTAGATTGTCTTGCACAGTTAACGAGAGGCAATGCGGTGCGGTGATGAAGAGAGCGCTGGGGGTCCGGGATTATGGATGATAGCAGGGAAGGGGCACTGCCCATTTATCTGTGTTGATTTCCAACCCTCATCGAACCTCTGTTGCTCTTGGGGGACTTGGCTGACAAGCTGCAGGAGGGAAATTGGAGTTCGATAGTGTCGACTCCATCATCATTCAAGGTCAGGGGTCTGGGGCGCGCCACCTCGCGTGTCTTGCATTCTGTGGAGTCGGCGCCTCCCAGCGCCGCACATGACTGTGGAATGCAGCACAAAACCGGTCAATAAATCTGATTTCCATAATCTCTTCCTTACAGGTGGCGTTTATGCCAAAACTATTGGGGAAAATAAATTCGCGCTGGTCGTGCAGCAAAGCTGTAGCTGCTGTGGGCTGGGCTCGGACGTTGTGGTCCCAAACGGGGATAGACGAGACCAAGCTGTGGATTCAGCTGGTGCTGGAGACTAGCCCTAGCCGGATTCGGAACGGGCGGACGAACTTGACCGGACCGTTGGGTCTAGGAATCTAGAAGAAATCGTAAGACAGAAAATTCCAGGCAGTCGGATTCTTCATGTGATGTGTCTTGCTGGAATGCCGGTGGGGACCAGATGGAACTCTCCTCTTCGAGGGATGATAGACCTGATCGGTGGTGTTTGACTCATCCCAAAGACAGCGACAAACACCGATAGAAAGTAAACATCGCCAACAAAACACAGGCTGAAACCTTGACAAGACACCTGTCACTGTCAAAGCTCCCCAAAAACGTGGGAAACCGAAACAAGCTTTTTTCTCGGACGAGCGACCGGTGCTGCCCCACAAAAACAGCAATTGGGAGCTTCAATTGGCTGCAGTCCGCTAGCCCAGTGGGTCACACAAACACGATGTCATCCTTAATTGGACCGCAGGGACCCGCCATCTTGCGAGAGCCAGCTCCACTTTCCACTTCATCGAGAATTGGGCCAATCTTGTGATGCACACGATGCTACCATGATCCAGCCTTGGGAAAATCGGCTCGAAAGATCCTGCCGAGGCCTCGTCTGACTCTTTCTGCTAGTGTCTCGGCTTTGTGGCTTTTTTGGGTCTTCTGGATGTTCTATTCTTGTTCATCACATTCCTCAGCAATCATGTCTGGCCCAAGCACATGGTCGACGATCCAGATGACTCGATGTCTCAAATACCAACCTCGAAGAATGGCCCAGAATCAGCAATGATCTGTATATACTAGTCAAATATGTTCCCTTGCCTCGTGTCGGGGATATGCTCTCGGCCTTCTGTTGGCCCAGGCCCTCAATCAATGTCTCGGTGCCTTCACCGAGTCTGAGGATTCATACCAGAACATCATGAAGAAAGCCAACTCGGAGCCTTATCAGTGACTTATGACTCGAGTAGGGTCATTTGGAAGGTGAAGTCTCATGAATGTGACTGAGGTCACCAGGAAGTTCCAGGGCAGTGCACTTGGTTTTCTCCCCGAGCCGACATTTTTGGGATTTCCTCACCGCCAGGTCTGCCAGGAATGAAAGTCGTAATAGTCTAGAGCCTTGCTTCAGGTTCAAGTTCCTCCGACGATAGCCACGGCACTGGGGTTCCTTGCTTGACTCTTTGGGAAGCAAGCACTGGGTTAAATCGCGACACGCACATGCCACCTCCAGTAGGTGCGTCAGGAATGGGTAAGGGGTGTTGGGGAAGACTTTCGATGGAAGGACACGAAACAAATCAATAATATTGGTTCTTTCAATCCAACATCTTTTCAGATCAAGTGCTCGGCCATTCTCTCATTTATACTTTGAAAAAGTGCACCTGAGAATGTGGAACTTCTACCCTGAATAAAGAAAGCAAGTGGGTAGGAATGTCTTGATTCTTCAGCCGAGCACATCTGAATTTAGTCAATTCAAAATTACAATAGCGCGCCCAGGGGGTGCCAAGGTTGATTAAAGACGTGATTGTTTTGATGACACTGGGCCATTTGACCATCCATTGCAACTAGGATTTGCTGAAGTCAACGTTTGTACAGCGTCCCTTGTTTTCTCATAGTCTTCTCATCGGCATCCTCAGGTCGAATGCTACTTTCCTCCCCGTCTCTACACACTTTGCTTCTTTCCGACATCTCCTTCATAATATTCCCAATGTGCGTTTTCGTGATCCTTATCTCCGCCTCCACTCTTTTGCACTTGGAAATAACTAAGCCAAGTGTTTTTCCAGTATCTCCTTTCTCCGCATTGCCACCTTCTTGCTTGTTCTCGACCCCATCAAGGTACTCCATCTTTTGCAACACGTCTGTAGCGCTGGTGGAGACACTCTGGGCCAGATGATCACACCGGTCTCTCTGCAATTCGCAATACAGACCAAGCATGAGGGAGGAGTGACTACTTACTTTGGAGAGGCCTTTAGCAAATTCTGAATGAGTCCCTTTTGTCTGTCATCACAGTTGAAAATAATGCCAAGGGTGAGTCGAGTTTGAGGAAAGTATGTTGCAGTCATGGAGCAATTCTGAGGCCAATCTCTGGAGGTCGTAACGGCGGTGAAGGTCTCCAAAGTTTGACCATCAAACTCCTCCGTAAAGAAGCTAGCACATGCCTTATTGCCATTCATCGCATGTTGTATCGAGTTGTGGATGTAAAAGTCGTCAACAATGGAAACCCAGTCGTTTATCTCAAAAGGGAGGTATGAGTGGTGTTCCGACTCGACTGTGCTCACGCCAGCGCTTCCTCCTTCTTTTTTGACCGGACTCGACAAACGTTCAATCGTGCCATCAGTGACTAGTCGAAAAACCGCTGTCACAGTGGCAACCAACAAAAGTTCAAACCCCTGCAAAACATCACCTGAAGCAGGTTTCTCGGGCCTGGGGTCTTGTGCAAAGACAGGGCTCTAGTACGCATAATTAAAAGCTGTCAGCTGGTGACAATCAGGAGTTACATAATTGCGGAAATCGTCACCATACCAGATAGACACGCAAACAACTAGGTGCTTGACACCACGACAGAGTGGTGGAACATTAATATTCATCATTCCCTAGTACACGGTCAAACTTACAGTCCCATGCATGCCTAGTACCTTGCAGAAATCGTCTGGCTTGGAAGTTGCGTTACCGTACTCGAAGAAGTCCAATCTTGCGTCATAGAACGTCGTCAAATACGGCTCCGTTTCTTCCAAATGCCAATCTATTGTAGGTCTCCGCTAAAAGAAGTGGTAAAATGTTGTTGTCAACTCAAGGCGTGGTAAGACGTGCAGCATAAACACATGGGAAACTTGATCGAATTTCAGCTGGGCCTAAGATTTCCACATAGCCATTATGGTCATTTGTACGGCTTTCTTGGTAGACAGTCTACCTCACTGCACATTCGAGAGATACGTAGATGTGCCTCATTTGCCTGGTGTGTCTCAGTTAGAGTATACCCATCTCGTAGTAGAGGGTCAACCAAAACGCGAATTTGAAGGTTTTTGGAAACGAATGGCGTCGACGACAGCCTATCTAGCAGGTCGAGAACAGAGGAGCTGAGTTGAGGGCTTTGGATTGTGCCTATATTGGATTTTCGTCCAATGGGAACCGCCTCAACTGATAAGCTACGACATCGAGCGGAACATTTCTCCCGTCGTCGATTTAACAGCAAGGAAAAACAATGGCCCGATATGGCACGTCAAATTAGGCGCCCAAGTATTGACTACCTGACTGCGCCAACTCACAGTTCACAATTGCAGGCTATCACATGTTGTCTAAATGTACGGTACCTTGTAGGTACCATGAGATTCAGGTAATTGATCACCTACCTTGCCCTTCCCACCTCATCAGACATCCGAGCCATCTCATGATAACTCTATGTGTTGCTATTATTGTGCTGGCTTGTCGATGACCGACAAACGGACCCGCCTGTTGGGTTTTAGTTTTGGCAATCTGGAACCTGTAGAATCAGGAGCTTGTGGGAGCATTTGTGGTGTGCCTGATCAGCTGGAAAGCAGCACGGCCCATGTTTGGGCCGGAACACATCCTCTCTGTCAGCCCATATCAGCCAGTGATGGATAATTCGTCACGACTGCCCCCACGTGCCATTTGTCAATCCCCAACCGATGCCATGTCCCCCTCCTTTGAGGCCCAAACACCATGTGCTCCCGCATTCCCTGTTTTTTCGGAAGCTTCCACGACGACTTAAAATCATTGTAATCTCTGAAGGACACAGAACCATCTCAAGCATGTGTTCTTAACTCGAAATGAAAAGCCATAACGACATACACCGCCTTTTTCGCTGCACACGGCATTAACAGCTGAGCCGTCATTCACCAAACCTTCTACCAACCTACCTATCTGGACCTACACAATGGACGTAACATTGGAGGTACCGTCAGATTAGAGCATATTCATTTGTGCAACGCCTCCGAATGGACACCTCGACACCCTCTTGAAGTACCTACAAGAAGGGCTAAAGTTAGATCCCAGCGAGGTCAAGGTGAAGGTATTGTTCCTGCGCTGTCGTATGCCGGTGTGACAATAGAGACCCTACAAGAAACTAACCAAGTTCAACGCCCACAGGTACGGCAAGCGGGAGAGTGGATCATATACATAAAAACCCCGCTCAGTTCAATAAGTCACCTGGCAAGCAGCTTCAAAGATAGACATTCTAGCTAACCACCGCTATCACTGAACATAGAGCCAATAGGAGAGTATACGTAATAACTCATCCAAAGCCCCACCGGCCAGGCGTGCTCTATCGCCAGCACAGTCCGGCTCTCCACGTGAGAGACGCAAATCATCAAGACGCAACCCGGAGGCCAGGCTGAGCCCGGGCCTGTCGGTGCCCCGCCAAGCATGTCAACCAGCTTGACAGGCAACGGAGGGAACGCTCCGCGGATTGCTGATCGAGACCGTAAACTTCCGACCAATCTCAAGCAACCTCCCCCGAGTCAATCACTGTCAGCAAACCATCCCACACGCCCAACCGAGAGACCTTCTGGACTGACTTATGTTGAGAAAGGGCAGAAAGAAGCTCCAAAACGTGAAGGGGGAGTCAAGGGACAAGGTCCACCGGATGCCAAAAGCCCAAAGGAAGAAGAAAAAGTGCGTCCTAAGGAGGTTGAGACAGCAAAGTGAAGTGGTCACCAAGTAGGACAGGCGACTGAAGTGTAAACAGACGGAAAAAGAATGAAATATCATAGTGTTAGAAGCAGTTCAAATGCGACAAAAATGACAATTTGTCCTTGAAGCCACAACCCCAGTCTCACACAAATTCCTTCTTCTTTTCCCCATGCCCAGAGAAAAACCCGTTTGTGACACGTTGTCGCCCACCTCTGCCTTCTACCAATTTCCGGTTGCGTTTCAATTCCATCCTGCGGTTGTGGACCTTACTCGCACCCCTGGCATAATGCCACCAACCAAATACGGTGAATGCGGTGAGAGTGACGGACACAATCAGGTACACCCAGAAATAGGAGGACAGAACTGGCTGTTTGCTGGCGTTTGGCTCAGCCTGTTTGAAGTATATGTCTCGCCAGTCGTTTTGGAATTCGACGACGGGCATGGCGAAGATGGTCTATGTCGAAGAGATTAGCCTCAACTCAGCCTATGATACAAGTATCTCGAGCGAGTTATGGCGACTCACCGCAACAGCCGTGATCTGGAGATATAGCATAGCCACAAATGCTATTATTGTGCTCATTTTTGCCTGGTCTCTTGCTCGCTCGGCATCATCACTGAGGAGCTCGTTCATAAACTAAAAACAGACATACTTTAGCAGTGCCACATCACGAGTCTCTATGCGACACAGACAACTCACCAACTCCTCCGAATAAGTCATATCATCAAACATTATCCTGCACCTCGCCATCAGCGCATCCAACTCAATCCCAATCTCCTCAAACCGCTGCTTAAACCTCCTCGTACTAGTCGCGAACTCCCCCCATCACCATCATCATCATCCCAAGACTGATACAGCCTCTGCTCCTCCTCCACCTGCGGAATCATCTTCTCCAGCAACCCCTTCGTAGTCCTCACCTCCTCCTCCGCCATCTTCGTCTTCAGCCGACAATTCCTCAGCTTCCTACTCAGCTTAAAATCCCTCTTCACTACCGACGGGGCATCCCGGTCCAGCTTTAGCTCCGTAATAGCAGCAGTGCATTCATACAAAGCATTCTTAACAATCTCCTGCATCCTGTCCTTGTGCAACTCCGCAAAAAGCCCTACCGTAAGCAGGGGGTGGGACTTGACTTCGGGGGAGGAAGCGAGAAGGTCTTCCACTCGGGCGATTTGCTCTTCGGAGCAGCCGAATAGGACTGCGACGGTGAGCTTGGAGGATGAGAAGTAGGTGGAGGAGATGGCGACGCTGTGGGCGGAGGAGGTCCAGCTTTGGTGGTCCCAGGACATGGCGACGGTGTACATGTGGAGGGGGCCGCCGTGGACGAGGTAGGTGGCGCAGCCGCCTTGGTGGCTTTTGGTTAAGGCTCGGGAGATTTCGTCGTGGAGGTGGAAGGCGCGGGTGATGGTTCGCCAGCGGGGGAGGGAGAAGGGGAGGTAATAGAGGTCTGTGGTGATGGTCTCGAGGGCTGTGAAGGCTGGCTCGACGGCGCCGCAGAGTCTTGGGGTGCCCGTTTGAATCAGTGATGTGACTTAGACTGGGTTTGGAGTTGTGGTGAACTGACAGGATGTGGTAGCCGGCTTGTTCCTGGGCTGATGATGGTTTTTCCAAGAGATTTTCGGTGAAAACCTGACTCTTTATGGATGAGGTTAGGTCCTTGGTCTTGTACCCTTACAAGGAGAACTGCAAGGTCATGGCTGGAATGAAGATACCTCGAACCAACGGTTCCAGTCGGCGTAACTCTTCAACATGATACTCTCATGCTCTCGGCCCTGTTCTTTTTAGCTTTAACGGTTCCAAATTTGACGTGTGCCTTTCCTTACATGGTTCCGAACCACTTTTGATGCAATCATTGATGGACATTCATAATCAAAGAGGCAGTCGTCTTCTTCAATGACTAGTATCGAATCTACCATACGTGGCCAATCCATGACTTAGGTCCTCTGTGAACCTTAAGATGGAGTTAAAGCACTGAAATCCCGGAGACCTTGTCCGTGTGCTTCGACGCGTTGGGCGTCGGGAAACGGCTTCTTCACAAATTAGGGGAAACAGGGGTATCAGCACATCTGTGAGTCGTCACTCTTAAGCGCCGACCTTAGTTTCGAGTTATACATGCATTGCATAAGTTCAAAATTACCAGGTCACAATTCGAACACTAGCTTAGGTACCGGGTAGTTAGGGATGTTGGTGTCTGTAAACAAACTCTGTTGCTAATTTATCATTGCGTGTTCTATAACCTTGAATCAAATCTCCTATAAGAGCTTAAACCATTGAGCCTGACATATGGTTCCGGCCTGCCTGGTTAGAAGTAGGTACATTGGTGTGCTGTGACATTGGCCTCAACTGATGTCCCTCGATGGCGTTGGCTGGATTCCTCCTCCGAGTAGGCCGTCTGATACGAGGGAAGATTGAAAAGAAACGTGACCAGATAGTGGGTTGAGTGGCAGCAGACGCGGTATTCCCCTGAATTCCTCCATCATTTCGGTCACCAGTCAACACCCCGGTTGTAGAAGCAACCTGTGCTTCGGGGCTTGGGGTTGCGGTGATAGTTGTGGCATCGCTTTCGGACCAAAGGAACAGTCGTTGGTACCATGGGGTTTTACTTGTGAGCGAGGGGGTGACCTGGTTTGATGTAGTGTCTAGTGGCGTAGCTGGTCGCGAAGCCGTGTCACTGGCTTTACGACCAAGGCCTAGAAATCCCGAGCGCTTTCTGCGCTTTTCTGTCTGGAGTGTAGCCAATTTGTCGAGTCCCTTCACTTTACGGCTGAAGGACCACCAGGTTGTGTAGGTGAGGCCGATGGCGAGGATGAAATATACCACGAAATACCC
Source organism: Podospora pseudoanserina (assembly GCF_035222485.1). NCBI lineage: Eukaryota > Fungi > Ascomycota > Sordariomycetes > Sordariales > Podosporaceae > Podospora > Podospora pseudoanserina. The sequence goes on along the minus strand of NC_085920.1, from coordinate 5,811,003 downwards.
CGAGAAAACTGGCATGTCGTGTTCGGGAGAGCCATCCTCCTTCGTCTCTCCCCTGAATTTCCATGACCAGTCCACCCAGTTGTTTTCAAACTTGAACACCGGCGTGGCAAATATCGTCTGGGAGTAGAGGTACTTTGATCAGTATCGATGACTCAAAGATAACATGATGGCGGCAACAATGTAGCTAGGTAGTATCACGGGTACTTACAGAAACAGCTGTTATCGGGAGATATACCATCGCAATGAAGGCTATGTGCTTGCTGATCTCTGCTTGTTTGGTTGCGGTGTGTGCTAAAGAAGCTGCTTCACGAGCCTCATTCCGGGCCAGTTGTGCCAAATACTGAGCGGACGGTCAGTTCGTGAATCAGCGGGTAGAGAAGCTGATCCAGAGGACTCTACCGGTGTGTTGGGATGGAGAGGTAGTTACTCACCAGGTCTGACGTGGTTCTCAGCTCTTCCGCCTTGACACGACACTGAGAAGCAATACCCTCCAGCTCATCATCAATCTGTTTCAGCCTGATGTTGAACCTCCTGGTCGTATGAATATATTCCACACTTGCACCCTTATGATCGGCTTTCTCGTGCTCTTTTGCATGCGTGATGATCTTCTCCAGTTGACTTCTCACGACCCGTGTCTCTTCCTCACAGTTTTTCGCCGCAACCAGTGCCACTGTCAGCTGTTGATTCTGTTCGAAACCGAAGACGTCTAATTCGCGAGAAAGCATAGTCGTGATTGTATCCAGTTGCTCAGTAACATCGTCCATAAGCGCAACGATACGATCACGCTGGATCTCAACAAAAACCCCGACCATGAGCAGGGAGTGTGAACTAACTTCAGGAGAGCGTCGTAGTAGTTTTTTTACCAAGTCCTTTTGGCCCTTGTCGCAGTTGAAAATCACCCCAAGTGATAACCTGAATTGTGGAAAGTATACCGCGGACATGGAAGCGCTGCGTGGGTCGGCTTTCTGGCTCGTGACGCCCGTGAACCATTGTATAGTGTGTCTACCACGAAGCCTTTTCTCCTGAAAACCTGTGTAGCACTTGTCTTGCATCATTGCTTCCAAGATCACTCGGTTGAGATGGAAATGTTTGATGATGTGTTCCCAATTGGCGTCCGAGAAAGGAAGATACCAGTGCTCTCTTGGGATCAGCTTTCCATCGCCAAGTTGTATCTCATCATAGTGTTTGACACGGCTTGGAAACCTGACACGGGAAATTAGATACAAGTACTCATTTTCTTCCCTGATTCGTCAGTTACCTAGACATATGTAACTTACAAGATGTGAAACCCCGAGATATCTGGCTGGTTACCAGCAGGCGCTTCCAAAAGGTTTTGACTGAAAAATGGGCTCTTGAAAGCAAAGCGTGAGCAGACGCTTGTACTGACTGGAGATCTTGAGAGCTGGCTCGGATGAAGCACTGACCTGTAGCCATGTTACAGTGGAATTGGACCACTTCGCAATGTTTGATAAGATTTGGGGAGGTTGAACCCGGTACGCATTTTCAGACCACTTTGTGTAAAGTACAAAGCTCTGGTCATCCGTCTCAGATGTCGGCTGTTCATATTTCCAGTCATACGTTGTGACATAAGGGTCATGGATATTCGGCCAGTCCATGGCTGGTTCTGCAGGCAATCATTCCACGGGTGCTTTGCTGAAAAGGAGAAATTGGAGAAGGCAAGAGAATCGGCTCATCAGCTCTTCTTATCGGCAGCCATCAGTGCCGACCATCAAGCCGTCCCCAAAATTCAGCCACTGCTGCAAGGCTCGCGGTATTGATCGCAGCTGGGTTTATGGCCGGTACTGTCTTCCCAGCACGCGGTATCGACAAGAGCCCCCTATGGGTTATGCCGCTAGAGCGCATAGAACAGGGTTTGGGGAGTGTTTCCACTATCTGCAGGCGATCATTCTAGGAACCGGTAGTGTTGCTGAAAGCACCTATGCCACCCCCCGGGGCTAGAGCCCGGGCTCTCATGGGGTCGCATCGGCCCGTACCATGCCCCCGAGAAGGAGGTGCGGGTGTTTGGCAGAAAGTCTGTCTTGGTTCCCATATGAGAGGGAATACACTGTTAGCCGCCGTCTGAAAGTGGGCCTTGTACGCTTTTTTCGTGTTGTCCAAGCCTTTGCAGGCTGGCTTTGTGATGCATTAAGTCACAATGTGTGCCAAGTGCCCCCGGCACACAGGAGCTGAGGAAGTACACCAGCGAGGGTTTCATTGTGACAGCACTGATCTTGCTTTTCAGCATATTTGGAGCCAACGAAGAAAATACAGAAGCATTTTACTGAGTCCTCGAGAATGAAACAGCTGAAAGAGGGCGAAGTAAGGTAGATGGGCATAATGTTGTGGCTGCCATTATCATCTAAGTGCAGAATCATGTGGTACATCGCGGTGTTAGGCAGAAAATGACAGCATCAGTGGGAACACCAAAACTCCAAGAAGTTGACTGGTTGACCAGGTCATTATGCAGGATACGTCTTGCCATTGGCTGGCCACAGATGGCCTGGCCTGACTGGACCGGGGACCCTGAGTGACCCCGCTTCCTGTTCTGCCATCTTGTTTAAAATACTACAGGCTGCCCCCCCTTCTCGCAGACCGCACAGTGTCTGATTTCAGAATATTGAGTCCTGTGTAACACACCAAAACACCACATTTCCAAGCCACACACGTGCCGTGTCTCAGTGGTGACTCTGTACTTCGCCCCACGGAACCCGCCCTGTCATCCTGTTCTGTTGAGTTCCCTCTTCATTTTCGGAGGACTCTATTCCCATGTGCGCTCATCTTTTCCAACATTAATGACACTCAGCGCAACCACCCAACATCAGTCTTGCTGCTGATTCTCTGGATTGCCCACTCTTCTTGTGTATCTAATTGACAGGTGTTTGCTTTAGGCCATTCTGGAAATCGCAACGCGCTGCAGCGCCCAGTGCAATGGACGCCCGCAAACGATCGCACCATGCCTATCTCCAGACGCCATATGGTGATACCGGTCAACTGATCTCCGCCCTGAATCAGATGTTCGGCAAGAACAACTTCAAACTAACGGTGAGTGTCTTCCTATCTTCTGGGAAGTTTCGCACACGACACTAACGGTGACAATAGATGAAGGGCAGCAATCGTTGGATCATTGTGACGGACCGGAAGTTGACGGATGTAAGTTCTACCTACCTATTCTTCAAATCATAGCAGCTGCTAACCAGCACCCAAATCACAGGAAGAGCTCGATGACATCCGACAACGATCAGTGAAGCGCATCAATATTCGAGGCAGAGACGAAGAACCTATATCATCGAATCTTGGACGACGTCCCACATTTAGGCGTACCACCTCTATATCTCCCTCTCCCTCCAGTTCGAGCATGGGTTCAAGGCGGTCACCGACGTGGAAAACTCCTGTGACCAAGCTTATGCATATTCTGTCACTCCTTTCACCAAGGAATCCCCAAAGACCACACGGCCAATCTTCACCATCCCTTACTTCAGGAGGAAGTCCGTTGCCAGGAACCGCGTTTCCAGTAAGCTAAGGAATTGAATTGTACGTTGAGCATATCCAAGGGAAATATGATGGAGAGAATGGATATTCTGGGGACGTCCTCCAAATGCGGCTTGGTATTGTTGTTGTTATTCACTTTTCATGGAAATCCGTGTAGGGGCATGGATCCTGGCTTTATATTCGAAAGGCGTTTAGGCGTTGACTGACGTTAGATTTGGGTGGTGTATCTGTTTTGCTTTGTGGCTGTCATTACTTAGTTATGACGGATGTATCTAATTTCACTCGATTTATTTTAAGAAATATCTGCTTTCTATGTACGTACTTGCCAACATGGTTAGACTTAAGGCCTTGTGTTGTGCTTTAAGAGCAGGAGGTGGCATAAAGGGATTGTGCATGATAGCACAGAGTGCAAGACACTAAGTGTGTCATCTGTTTGCCATTGATCCTCAGAAAAGCAGAACCTGAGAGCTTTCGTAAATTCAATTGGAAACTTGTCTTTATGCGGCAAGTTCAGTGACGGGAAGCAGAAACTTCGCTGCGGCTCATTGAAACTCAACTTATTTAAATGCAAAGCGATGTCATTCATGTCAACCATTGAGGGCAGTTCCACGCACCTGCTTAGCATATTAATCCAGTTCTACAAATGTCATGACAACTGGGATACCTTTGTAACAGCAATAGAATTGCAGATGAATCACGAAATTCCCTAGTAATTAGATGGCTAAAGGTAGGTGCATGTCAGGAGCCTCGGGTAGCAAACTGGGAGAACTGGATTTCAGGGTTTCAGGGGGACTCCACCCAAATAAAAGGGGGTCTCCACCTAAGTAAACAAAGACTACAATAAAGACCTATGCTACTAATAAGTGAATTCTTGCTTAGTTAGGCCTTCCATCCAAATAAAGAAGCAGTCCGATGACCATTGGCGACCAAGCCATATGCCTAAAAAAGGGGGTTCGGCCTACATCTTGTTTCCAAGTTACTTACCTACCTACTAACACAATTCTCGACCTGGACCTGTGAATGCTCTATTTGAGCAGGACTTGTGTCATGAGAGAATTCTGAACTAGGGTGCAATAAACTGCATTCTAAATGCTTCGCACATCATGCCTTTTAAATTATGGGCTTTAACTAGTCACCAAGAACACATGATGCTTGAGCTATTATGTGCCCTCTTGAACCATATACCACCCAATTTGCGGCAACTTATGCTTTCATTTAGGAACCAACAGTTTGACCACTGCGAAGTTTCTTTCATCCAGTCCCATTATATGGACCACCTGCGTCACCTGCTCCCTTTTAGCCCCGCAGCTAATACAGTGTTTCGTTTCGGCTTCTCGACACGTAGATGTCACACCGTATATCTGCGTGCCACTTTCAATGATGATCTCTACTAGGACTGTTTGTCATGTACATTCTTTAGTATTTTGCTTTGTTCGATAAAATTTCATTCTTGTTGTATGTGAAGGTACTCTTTCCCTGACTTGATTACAGCCGCTCCTGAACCTCAAAACGACAAGGCGTGCAATCTTTGCACTTTCCAGATTACCCTACCTGGCTGTCCTGCTAATGGGTGGGTCTCATTCAAAGCCTCTATTTCTTTTCCTGAAACCGAGGGACCCGCCCGTGGTCTACAAGACCATCCACCTAGTCTACCTCCAGACCCCGTGTGGAGACACTGGTCAACTTTTATTTGCACTTTACACTTTGCTGGGGAAGAATCTATACAGATTGACGGTTAGCCAAGCTCCAAAACCTCACCACTGCGCTCTTGCTAATACTACCCGTTTCCCTAAATGAAAGGTGGCAATCGTTGGGTTATTTGGTCCGACCGGGAAGTAAGCGAAGTACGTGCCTTTTCCTTTTTTATTAATCCAGTGGTACCTGTATTCTTGAAAACTTACTAAAGTTGCTTGGTAGGACGAACTCGATCAGCTCTATGAACAGGCCTGCAAAAAGCGTGGGTTCAACGACACACTTATCGGATCCAGAAGGCTAGGTTGGAGACGCACTGTAACTGTGATAGTGCCACCTGATCCACCTGCTGCCGACACGAACGAACCCACCGCCTGGAGAGCAGCACTGTACAAATTCTTACAAAACCTTCTTTTATCCCCGACCAAGATGATCGGCGAGGGGACAGATAAGGAAGAGGAGTCTAGTGCCCTACTTGGGGGCGATTCTGATTTAGTTGAGTGATTGGGACGGATATGAGGACTGGTGTAGCTTAGAGGTTGAACTCCTTAAGGAATTTAAGCTCTGAAGCGCCCTTGGGCAAAGCGTTTAGAATTCTTGATAGTACTGCTAGACATTGGGCTTAGAGTGAGCTAAGACTCAGGGGCTTAGGGGTGGCTCCACCAAAAGTAAACAAACCAACTTCAAATTCGGAACGGAGACCAGATTCTAGAGTGGGATGCGTGCTTCACGAACTGCCTACTTACTTAATGTTACCCGGTGTTGGGAATTACTGACACGCCAAAACTCACACCCACTCAAACGGTCAAACCAACAGTGTCGTCACGTGTCCCTTTTGTCACAGACCTGACATGTCTTTAGGTCACTCGTGATGATGACCGATACTATTACCGTGAGGAGAAGTTTCTCGGAAGAGCTGAATGCTTTTGACGTTTAGACTCTATGTTTCTGGCAGGAGGTGTAAGGTGTGGTACTGTTTTGGATGGCCGGCCTGCTGACACATGAGCCGTGTATTCTCGTTTCATCGATCCCTACCTAGGTAGATATCAAGAAAGAGACTAAGTACCTACGTGACTCGTGAGGTCATTTGTCGGCCGAGTCTGAGCGGGAGGCAAACCGATCAATCCCGCCCCCGTGACCCCAGACCAGCATTCACGCAGATAGAACAGTGCGAAGAGTCAACCTGTTTATTTTTGAAGTTTCGTTGCAACACACTGTTTCCCATAGATGTTCACGTCATCCTAAAATAAATAGAATTCTCCCCTATATGACCCATTGCTGTTACCCTTCCAGGTTTCACCTACCTTTGCGAGACAAATATCTTATTGCAACCCCCAGATTGTCTTAGTACCGTCACAGAACGCTCAGTCACATATCTCCAAAGCGTGTTTCAGGTTTGGGCAACCAAACGTGAAAAGGGTAGGTTAAGCCGTCATTTATTTGAGGCTATTCTGGCCTCAAGCATCTCTGCCTCACCTTCACCCATACCAGATACCGAAGTTGCTGCTGACCACCAACAGTACCAGGTTCCGTTTTCTGCCTCTAAGCAAGATGGCAGCTCCAGAGGAATGGCACGAAGTCTACATCTACACAAAGTTGGACGGGGAGAGATCGCTGAGCGCCTAGAAGATATCTGTGGGAAAGAGTCTTTTTAAATCGAGGTAAATACACTTCACACGTCCAGGGTTGAGCATCTTTGCTGACACATATACTGTCCTGCTCCACCTAGGCCACCGGGCGTAACGAATATCTTATCTACACAAAAATACCACTCACTGAGATAAACCACCCTCCAATATCCTTTCACCTAGGTATCTTACCATAGGTATGGACCCCTGTGTTCATCGTCTAACTTTCAACTTGCCACAGGCCGACCATCTCAAGATGAGGGAGCGCGCCCTAAAATATCTTAAGATGAGGAGGCCTATTCCGATGGGCCGGCCGAACTGGTTGCCCTCTGGAAGAGAAGGCCGGAAATCATTTTGTGGCAGGAGTCAGCCAAACGGAAGACCAAGCCCAGTTAGTTCAGAAGGTTGTTCCTGCGGTCTTGAGAAGGAGGCGGCAATGTGTATCTGGGCAGGCAAGAGATTGAAGTTTTGAACTCTCACGCGGTACTTCAACCGCCATGGTGACTCTGTTGGGTTCGGAATCTTGAGGCCCATAAGTAGGAGATTAGCCAGGTGGGCGGTCTTACGCTTACGGCGGTAGACAGCCGCCTAAGGTAATACAGGGACGACCAGTATCGCCCGTTCAGCGGGATCCCGATCGTTATGTTCTTCGGCGACTTCTTCTAGTTCGACCCGGTCCGATAGACCAGCCTCCTCCTACCCGAGCCCAGGGACGGCGGCGTGCGGAAAACGGAGAGCTTAGCGAAGCACCTGGCAGCGCACAAGCTGTTCCTCCAGTTCACGAACGTCGTCATCCTCCGCGAGCAGGCCCGCGCGGCCGGCTGTCCAAGGCTGCGGGCTTCCTAGGGCGCCTGCGCAACGGCAAGCAGACTGAGCTGGACTTCCAGCGGCTGTGCCGCCGCCTTTATACGCCATCGTCTCAGTCCACTTTCGTAGACGGCCTCAGAGCCATCACGCCGCTGAATCGGGACCGGTGGGACCTGAACATGGCCGCCCTCGTCCAGTGGACTCGTGCGCACGGCAGGCATATCTCCTACATCTTCGTGGCCAAGCACGACACCGAGTCGGGGAGGCGGTTGGGCGTGGAAGAGCTGCGCAACGTGCTCCGGTACGGAGATGACTCGCAGCTGTCGATGCCCGGCCTGTTCTTCTATGCGCAAGGGATGCCGGTGGTGGTGACCCGGAACCAGTTCGCCGGGCTGAAGGTGGTCAACTGGGCGCCTTTCCGAGCCGTTCGACATCCTTCCCGATTTCGCCTCCGGCACCATCGCGCTCGCCAGCGATGTAACTTTGCATCTCGGACGTCCTTGTCAACCTTAAAGGCGTCCACCCGAGCGGCACGGCGACGCGGCCCAGCTTTATGAGCCTTTACGTGCAGCTGTCGAGGGCGGAGAGGTGGGAGGGGCTGCAACTCTTTCGCAGACCCGAGCGGGGCGACTTCTTTGAGCGGAAGAACGTGCTCGACAAAGAGATAAGGGACGCCATCCGCGGGCTGGAAAGTCGGGGCGAGGAGACCAGACAGCGGTTCGAATTGGACCACGGGCACGAGACGTGGTTTCAGAAATAGCAATCTATGCCTGAATCAGCCCCAGCTCCTAAAGCCGCCGACGAAGAGGACGCGACCCTCTAGACTGAGGCGGCAACCTAACGCAACAAACTTCTTTCACGGTTGCTTCCATAGTTATATATATCTTCGCATAACGTTCTCGTCTCTGCGGCCTTCGGGTCAGAGGCGGGTGCACAGTGATGGTGACGGTCGATACTCCGAACCTCGGCAGCCGGCCTGCTTGTCTCCGGCGAGTAACGAGCCAAGAAAAACGAGCCAAGAAACGGGTAAACGGCCTCTCCGACCGAGCTAAGTGTGGAAAGAACAACACAATCACGAGTTTAATAGGACGAACTAAACGACACTGTTTTCGAAAGCGGGAAAGGGGAGGAGAAGAGATGGTCTGAGCTTAGGTAGGGGTATGGTTTTTTCGTCCCAACGAACCTTCCGGAACAAAGTTCCTCCAGGCAAAGTTCCTCTAGGCACATAAATGTTCCTCCAAGCACGTAGTTATGTTCCAGCTTCCTCCGCAAACTGTGGGTTACAGCAGGCAGCAGAGACAGTCCGGATACTGACCAGGCCTTAGACCGGAGAGAAGCCGAGGCCCTAGCGGCTAAGCTCGTCTTGCGATGCTGCCGGCTGTCGTACGTCAGAGTCTCCGACTGGGCCAGGAGGATGCAGGCGAGCACCTACGAGGGCACGCTGCCGCCAGCGTTCGATTTCGGAGTCGTCAAGTCGTAGCGCAAGAGTACGAGCAAAGGAGGAACTATTGAAGTACATAGCGCTTAGGTTCGGGAAGCAGTAGGTATGCAAATGCTTTTATCCCGCTTGCAGCGGTCGGCTTGCTCGCCGCGGCAGTAAAAAAGACTCGGTGTTTGGTCGTCCGATTCGTGACTGCCTCTCAAGCTACTATAAGAGTAGTGTTGGGGTCATTGCGTTTGGGACCGCCAGTGCGGGTCCAGGCACACGCGACGAGTCCGCCGACGGTTCGTCGCCTGAATAAGCCACTGCTGAGGCCCTCCTCGAGGCACTGGTACGCACTTGATCCCTTCTTCTGGTCGAGAACCAGCATGTCCTGCAGCAACTCAACATCGACACCCTCCTCCTGGTCATCCAACTGATTCGTCAGGATGTCCACCCAGGTCTGGGACAGGCACGCCACTGGTCCCGAGACACCTTGGGGAAGCGCACCTGATATATATTGGGTAAACTATAGGAAAAGAAACAGAAAAAAGCAAGAAAGGAGGAAAAGGAAGGGAGGGAGGGGGGGAGAGGAACACAGAATAGTAACGTATATGGGGATTTTCCTTCGCAAGGGTATATTCTCTCCGAATCCCAATGAGCTATGCTGGGTCGGTCTCCCCGCGGCGCCTCTTTTTGCTGGTCGGTGGCGGCGTGAAGACCTTGCCAGTGAAATACTGGCCGTCGCAGGCTCTGATGAGCCGGAACACGCGACCGAATATGCCGCTCCCGATTTTACGTTCTTTGAAATAGATCAGGCGTTCAGAGGTGGTCTGAGCTTCACTCGGCGGTTCGGTCACAGCCGGGCTGACCAGGTCGAGGCCGTAAGGCCCGGAACTTCGTCTTCCTTAGCTTTCTTAATAAGTGCGCGTAGGTTTTCAATATACTGTGCCTCTTTGCCTTGGTGGTTGGAAAACTCGATGCGGATGGCGAGACCGCTCGAGGCAACGGTGATGAGGCGAAAGGAACTCTCCGCGCCGGGATCGAACGCCAGGATCCACATCTCATTTAAACGTATCTTCTTCTCGTTCTGCCCATTGTATCCGACCGCGGTCCCATGCGTTGAGTAGCGGTTGTGCAGCCAGATACGCATATTGTCGTTGACGACGACGCTATACAGGCGGCTGCTGATGCCCGGGGTGCCTCGATGGCCCAGGAGGATATGAGACGCCGTTGTGCTCGTGCCGGCCGTGATGCCCCTATCTATTATTCTCCGATGGACTATAGTAGATTCCGATGAAGTTGCCCGCAAAAAAGGGCCCCTTTAGAAACAGGGGGTAGATTCCGTTGAACACTTCAATAGTAGATTCCATTGAACTTCTCTGCACCAAAGTTTCTAGACAAAGGATCATTTTAATGGCCTCCATAAGCTACATTTAACGGTCGCATTTGCACGACCGTATAAGGGCTATGGAAAGATAAACATAGGGGCGAATTTAGAGGCTTTTAGATGAAGATGGGATTAATAGGGTAGACCCCTGCTCACTCGATTACATACGGCAACCTTTATTATATATTGTTCGGCAAGTGGTGATTTTCCCTTGGCGCGCTTATATCGCTGGGACCGTCGGACAGGTTATAAAGCCCCGGTTATCGGAATGTCACAACGGAAGCCTTTTCGGACTGGTGCGGTTCACGACTAAGCCTACGGGAGCTTATGTCGACCGGGAAGTTGGGTCCGCTTTGCCAAAAGCGGTGATGAGCTACGCACGTATATTGCCTCGTAACATAATATGCAAGCCGCTGGCCGTCAATTTCGGAGTCCTAGGTACACAGTTTGTCGTTTGCTGATTGAGAACATCTCACCCCTGAAAATTATATCAACTCTTGACCTGATCGCTGCGACATCAGGATGTTATTGCACTCGAGAATCGGCTCAGATCGCAGTCCTCGACATTATCCACGGTCCCCAAGCCAATGCTCACCCTAGCCTGACCATGAAAGTCTCAGCGCCGTTACTCACTGCCGCCCTGGCCAGCGTGGCTACGGCCGACAACCCTATTATTCAGACCATATACTCCACCGACCCGGCGCCGCTCGTGCACAATGGACGTGTGTACCTCTACACTGGCCATGATGAGCCCGGGTCGACCACCTTTGTCATGAAGGATTGGCGCGTCTTCTCTTCGGTCGATATGGTCAACTGGCAGGACCACGGCTCGCCTATGAGCCTGGCGACCTTTAGCTGGGCCGATGCTAACGCGTGGGCGGGACAGACGATCCAGCGCAATGGCAAGTTTTACTGGTACGCTTCGATGCGCCGCCGAAATGGTGCCATGGCCGTCGGCGTGGGCGTCAGCGACAGCCCTACAGGGCCCTTCCGTGACGCGCTGGGCAGGCCGCTGGTCGAGAACTGGGGGATCGACCCGACTGTGTGGATTGATGATGACGGCCAGGCCTACATGTACTGGGGAAATCCGGGGCTGTGGTACGTCAAACTGAACCCGGATATGGTGTCATACAGCGGCGACATCAACACGGTGACGTTGACGACGACTGGCTTCGGCACCCGCTCCGGCAACGCCGAGCGGCCGACCACGTATGAGGAAGGGTCCTGGATCTACAAGCGGACGGGCAAATACTACATGGTGTTCGCCGCCAGCTGCTGTTCCGAGCACATTGGCTACTCGACCGGGCCCGGCCCGACCGGCCCCTGGACATACGGCGGTGTCGTGATGCCCACCCAGGGCAGCAGCTTTACCAACCACCCGGGCGTGATCGACTACCAGGGCTCGTCCTACTTCTTTTACCACAACGGCGCGCTGCCCGGCGGCGGCGGCTACACCCGCTCTGTCTGTGTCGAGTCCTTCACGTATGGCGCCAACGGCTCCATTCCCGTCATCAACATGTCCAAGGACGGCGCACCCCAGGTCGGCACCCTTAACCCCTACGTGCGCCAGGAGGCCGAGACCATTGCATGGGAATCGGGCGTGCAGACAGAGCCGTGCAGCGAGGGCGGTATGAATGTGTTGTCCATCAATAACGGAGATTACATCAAGGTCAAGGGCGTCGCGTTCGGTAGCGGCGCCAAGTCCCTCACTGCGCGGGTCTCGTCCGCCACTTCGGGCGGCAAGATCGAGGTGCGCCTAAACAGCACCGGCGGCACGCTTGTCGGGACCTGCAATGTGCCTGGCACTGGCGGTTGGCAGACATGGACCAACGTTAATTGCGCTGTTGGCGGCGCCACAGGCACCAGGGATCTCTTCTTTCGCTTTACTGGGGCCGGGGGCGAGCTGTTCCGGTTTAACTGGTGGCAGTTTAGCCAGTAAGCAAGCTGTCAGACGTGGTAGATCCTCACAGGGATCTAGAAATAGCACGCTTAGACCACGTCTACGGTCTTGCTGGTGCTCCTAGAATAGCAGGTTTAGGATTGTACTGCTATCGATCGTGCTTTCAGGGTTCCTTAACTGCCGTGTCTTCGTCCCTCCGAGGAAGTGTTGCAAAAACAGTGTTCGCGGATGAGCAATAATCTCGACTGTTCTGCCTTATCTCAGTGGTGACATGGCGTGTTCTTCCTATGCCCGGTCCTACGCGTTGAAATTGTTCACCAAAATGATGGTTGTTTTAGTCCCGCTCCGTCTCGGAACCCCCGATTAGCCATCTGCAAAAACGATGTGTGCAAGAGTGGACGGCTTGGTGAGATGTTGGGCCGCGACTGTAGATCTAATATTTTAGGAGGGTTGTAGGGGATAAGGGAAGTTGATCTGGCGGGCTAATAGGCCGGCGTTGCTAGTTTCTATAAAGAGCATGAGGTACGGTTGCAGGACCAAAACCTGAAGGGCAATAGAGAACTTGGGATTTAGCTCGGGCATCCACTAGGCTTTACCGACGGGTCCTGGCTCTGAACTCCCCGGCCTCGCGAAGAGTTGCTGTCTCCGTCCATTTTGTTGGGCTTTACTAACTCGTAGAGTACTACTTGCTTCAAGTTGTCTGAGTCATTTCTGGTATTTCCCACGATGATTTATGGTATATATATACGGAGGAACTGGATAGGTGTAGACAGTTCTGTAGTATGCACCCAGACTGTCATTTCCAGGGAAATCCGATGCAGATTTCGGAAGACATACTGCCAAAGACTGAGGAAGATTTCTCTCCCTATCTTCTACATTCACACCCCTCAGCCTTCCAATGAACTTGAAGCATGTAAGCGCCGACAGAAAACAAAAATCGAAAATAAAACGGGCGGTAAAAAATATAGCTAACGTACATTTTAAGCGAGTGAAACAGATAAGCGAGTGAAACAGATAAGCGAGTGAAACACTTTCTACCAGCCTACCACAACTAACCTCGATTGCTATACAACAATATTGAGAACCAACTATAATAACATCAGAAACAGCTGAGTCTGAGGCATCTGCAGCCTCCTGGCAAGTGCGCGCATTATGGCCAGGCTTGCCACACACACCACAGCACCGAATCTTCGTACGAGACCCCGTTGCACCACCACCACTTTGTCGTATTTCTTGGGCCACCTGCTCACCCACAGCCTTCTGGTCTAGTATATCCTGTGCCTCTTGTACAGTAAGTGACCCTCCAAGCCGCACACGTGTTTTTTTGGCTCTCCGTCTCTTACTAAGCTCCTCATTGGCCTTGCGTAGCGAAGAGACCTCTCCACGGAGAAGAGCCACCTCGTGCATCACAGCCATTGTACCGTTAGCTAACCGGTCCACAGCAGTTAACATAGATGTTGGAGAGCTACCTTGGTAGTTAGATATCCGAGTTTTGATAAGCGCTGACTGTGAGGTAGCCTCCCGAGGGTTGTGTGGTGTTTGGGAGACCCAAAGTAGTGCCGTGGTTGAGCTGGAAGCTGGAGGTGTTGGAGTTCGAATGCGCACATCTAGCTTAGATATCACCCTCTCTGGGTCGTATGGAACAAGGCCGGCTCCAGCAAAACCACCCTGGATATTCTTTTCTGTAATTGAAGCGAAAAATACTTCTCTACACCCACAAAGAAACTCTAACTTGCTGATATGTATGATTTTCATCCGCATTAACAGCTCAATCTGGCGGCTATATGCTTTCTTTAATAGTACAAAACAACTAATATCTAGTAGCTAAAGTAGGTGCGAGGAGTGCGGAGGTATATAAAGTATAATAATATTGTGCTCCTGGCAGTAGGTCTCGAACTCTTCGGAGTGGTGGCTATCGTGGCCGTCAAGGATTAACAGCCGGTATTTGCCCTTGATACGAGATATTGTATAGAAATCGAAATGCCAAATCCAATCCATACCTTTCTTATTAATAGTCTATCCATTATCGGTTATTACGATACGCCAGGTAGCCGGTAACTTATACTCTTAATACCAATTAGTAAGGTGATATTGCCCAGCCAAGATAATGAATAGTAGGATGGCCCAGCTTTAAGCATTCACTCCCTGAATAACTGTAGCCCACTCACGATTACTAGGCTAGACTTGTTTGGCCCTGCCACGGCCATCAGAGGTAGTAACTACCATGGTGGGGATAATAACGCCTATCATAAAGCCAGTCTCGTCGAAATTGTACGAATCTTCGTCAAGGATGCCGTACTTGGCCTTGACGTTCCGTATAAGGGCAAACCACTTGCCAATAACCGTTGGATCCTCGCATTGGGCCCTCTGGTAGTCGTATTTACGCGTAAAACGCGTATAAAGGTCTGGCTGGCGCTTAATAAAGTTGTCAGCCCAGCGTTTGCTGACAGGGGGCGCGTCGCGTTCACGTAACAATCGATTGGCCATATCTTCCACATAACAAAGCCGAGGGTAAAATGCGCGCGCATAAAGCTTAATTATATATTGAACAATCACTTGCTCTTCCAAATCTGTAAGCTTGCGTGAGTTGGCCGGTATATCGCGTCGTGAAGGCCGACCGGCGCGTCGGTAGCGAAGTGTTGCTTCTGGAACGTTGTATAGTTTGGATGTGGCAAGGACATTGGGATTTTTGCTGTTATTGATTGCTTCAAGAGCTAGCAAAATACGGGCTTTGTTTGAAGGGCTAGCCATAGCTTGTTGTGGTAGAATTGAGTGTTAAAGGTGAAGGAGTTGTGTTGCGTGGAAAATTCGCCGCTCGCTTATCACGCACGTTATGGGATTATGCGTGGCGAATTATGGCCCACTATAGAAAGAGTTGACGAAGTCTCCCAAAGTAGTATGGTTACCGAGATCGACGTTAAGGATTCAACAAGGTATCTAGCGTGCGTTGGTGATGGCTATATATACTCCGTACTGCTCGGCTGTGATAGTCGATGTGCGGGGCGAACCTTGAACCGCCAGACCCGGTGCACATGCAAGCTGCGTGAAGTAATACAATTGGTAAAGTATACGCACAAAGTCGTCTTGGTCTCTCGGATCTTAACCGAGTGGAGATAACGCTCAGATGCTTCCTGATAGGGCCCCATTCTGAATGGATCAACATCCTGCACGATGCGGTTGGTACGAGAAACCATGAAATATTGCTGTACCTGGGCTTGGCGTGACATGAGAGGTGCTGTCTGCCGTGATCCTTCTGTTCTTCAACGCAGCCCTATGTTTTACACCACTTGTAGCATCTATCACGGACAAGATCAAGGTAGCCTGCGGCATGGTCGAGGAGTGGGGTTGAACTTGAATAACAAGGGCACAGGCTAAGCTTTCTTCGGGAGGCGTTTTGCGAGCTTCCTTTCCGCCCGCTAGGATTGGAGTTGAGGTAGTAGCGTGGGAGGCAAGGTAAGGATCTGAGTGTTGGTTGCGAGATAGCATCACATACGACATCTCAGCACTAGCTTATGCATGAACGAAACGGATCCGTTTCCTGACGCTTTGTGCTTATACATGACAGCACCTTCCTAGCCTGCACTCTCACCGCCGGAAAAGCGTCGCATTTGGTTGGCCGCCATATGTGTTGGGCGATGAGGGGCGATATCGCAAGTAATATAGAAGGAATATGGTCGAAACAGACAGTGCGCGCCACGCCTCGAGAACCCTAACCCTGATTGGGATGCCACAATACGGTGATGGCCCCACATCATCTGGGCAATGGATGCAGGAACCGAGGGTCCTCAGATTCGAGGCATTGACGGGTAGTTATGTTGCTGGGAGACTCGATGGCTATTGTCAGTTCTTTGAGAAGCAAAGTGAAAATGGAACATGAGGGGTTGTTGTGTGCCTCACTTCGCACTGTCTGCTTTGTAATCCTAACCAGCAGGAGTCCCCCCGTTTCATGTGTAACATCAACCTGGGTGGAAGCACGCCTCACGGGTGCGTGCCGGCGGGAAGCACGCCTCACGGGTGCATGCCGGCGGGAGAAGGCTCGCGTTGCCGGTTTCGAGCAGATACTTAATAAAGGCGGCACACTGCCACGTCCCCTTCTTGCGCCCAACCTGCGCAGTACAACACAAATACCGACACACAATGTCCCCAAACCGCAACGCTCGCACTTCTCGCAAAGGAGAGATCCCGCGCAATTTCATCCGCAATTGGCACAGCTCAGGATCTCGTGGTGCAACTCCGTTGGTTCGCCGACCGATCACTGCCTGCCAGGGCTGCCGTGCAGCCAAGGTCAAGTGCGACGGGCGGCAAGAATGCAACCGTTGCACCAACCGCGGCATCGTCTGTAGATATGTAAATACCGAGCCCGCCGAACCCTTTCAACGAAGCGGCCGTCAACCCTCAACGGATGCTGTGGCACCACAAACCGACCCCAAGACAGTGTCACCCAAGACGACATCACTTAACTTTGAAGCCATGGACGCAACAGACCACTCCCCCTTAGACACAATGACCTACCCGCCTATGCTCGACATCATGACCGGCTGGACATCCGACACAATTCCACCATCATTCGATGACTTTGACTGGCAAGCAATAGATCCTAGTCTAAATGTAGGTTTTGAACCGGAAGTGGAAAGGCCACCAAGGCCTGCCCGGAAATAGGTAGCAGATGCTAACGCTGGCGACCCAGACCACTTCATCTGAGCTGGACACCATCTTTCACTCCCCGCTCGTTTCCCCGCCGTTAGATCTGGATTTGTCATATGCCACACCTTCGTTTGAAGTAGGCAGCAACAGTGCGAGTACGACCACGACGGCAGTCTCTTCCTCTATGAGCACTACTACTGCTACGAATATCACCAAGGCCACAAGTGTCACAAGCACCGCCAGCGCCTCGTCATTTAGTCCAAGTCAGCTTTTCACGTCGCCCAACTGCGCGTGCCGGGAAGGATTGGCAGCTCTCGTTCCCAGGCTCAAAAGCGCCATTCGGGAGAAGCAGCTCGACGAAGTCATCAAAGTCACCGGGGATGTAATGAGGGGTTGCCAGGAGATTGTCGACTGCGCCGCCTGTCAGCTCACCTGCACAGACCTGATCTGCATGATGTCGGTATTCCAGCAGACAGATTCATGTTTTGACCACATCTCCAGAGCCGAATTAGACGGCTCCATCAAGTTGAATTTTGGCGGGCAGGAGATTCTTATCAACGACCCGAATCTGAGAGCCATGCTCGTCATGGACCTCGTACAACACGCCACAATGGTATTGGACGCCATCAGCACCAAGGGCCAGACGATGCTACGAGCGCTGGGAACGCCATCGCTTCTCGCAAGGGCTAACATCGGTTATCTGGAGACAGTGATTGGTGATTTCAGGAAACTTCTTCGTACGGTTGCTGACCAAGCAAATTCCCCTGGATTCTCGCCGAGGAGTCCGTCGCGGACGCTGGAATCGGTCAGTCGCTAGGAGCGGGGTATTAAGGGTCTAGATTGTATATCAAATAGGAACCTGGACGTCGAATCTATACAAGCTACAATTCAAATTGATACCAACTACCGCACAAGCAAACCTTTTACCTCCCGCACAATATTACCAGGTATCTCACACTGTACTCTCGACCAAACACAAGCCGTCAGACTCATTCTGCAAACCTACAAACGTCCCCACTCCTCCGCCGACTATTGTGTGTTTACGCTGCGCCGATTCCAGCTGTGGTGAATAGCTTCTGCCTCTTCATGAACAAGCTCAACACGGTAACCAACGACCCAGCTGCAATAACAAGGACATACGTCTTGCCAATGGCGCTTACAATGGCACCGAGGACTTGCTTTTGGACCTCTGGGCTCAGGTTCTTGACAAACGTAGCAGTTGTGCCTTCGATAGCAGCTTGAATCTCGGACCGCGACACGTCCGGGAGGATTGCCGCGATTCCATTTTCACTCTCGTTCAGGAAGACGGAATTCGCAATGGCAAGCGCCATGGTAATGCCGAGGAACTGCGCAAGAGTGATGAAACCTACAGCAGGAGGGATATTCTCTGGCTCGACCACCGCTTGCGCCACGGAAAAGGACGCCTGTAGGAACATACCGACACCAAGAGCGATCAAGACGGTGTAGCCGTAAATGGCACTCTCACTCGTGTCCTGAGTGACGGTGTACATGAGAGCGCTTCCAACTACGGCGAACAGGCCACCGAAGGTGTACCAAGGCATGTAGTACCCAAACTTGGCCATCAGAGCGCCGTTGGCGATAATGGTCACCACCATGACCACGATCAGAGGGAGGAGCCGGACTCCTGCTTGGAGCGGACCGTCGTTGCGCGTGAACTGGAAGAAAAGAGGGACGAAGTAGATCGGAACGAAAGCCGAAGCGCCAGATGCCGCGGTGACGCTGAAGAGAATAAGGACGGTTCTCGAACGGAAGAATTGGACTGGAATGATACGGCGACTGAGCGTGGTGAAGATGGTCCAAACTTGCTGGATACCCAGCAGGATGAATAGGACACCGGACGTAACGAAGAGACCGATGATCTGGCCGGAATTCCAGGGATAGGTGACGCCACCCCAGTTGATGGCCAAGACGAAGCTCGTCAAGCCGCCCATCAACATGACGGTTCCGACGTAGTCCATCTCGGCGATGCGCTGCTTATAGGGGACACCAGGGCGAGGATCAATGCTGGGCAGCAGCAAGAAGTAGGCGGGTGCGCAAACGGCACCGATGAAAAGGTTGATGTAGAACGCCCACCGCCAGCCAACCGCAGACTCGCTGAAGCCACCTCCGATGACAGGACCAAGAATAATTCCCAGGCCCCAAGTCAGTCCCGTGCTCGAGACATACAATGGGCGCTCAGCCATGGTGGTGGTGACGGCAATCAGACTCATGACACCGACGTATAATCCCGAACCACTAACACCGCAGATGGCACGTCCAGCAATGAGAACATCGATATTGGGCGCAGCACCACAGATAGCGGACCCAACTTCGAACAGGGCAACATTGAAGATGTAGAACCACTTTGAGCTGAACTGGCTGTAGATTCTGCCCCATACCATGTTTGTCGCCGTAGCTCCGAGGAGGAAGGCAACGCTGAGCCATGGGAGCTTCTCGATCGAGTCAAATTCGGTGACGATGACGGGTTGGACGGCAGCGACGATGGTGTTGTCTAGGGCGTAGAGGAAGATGGAGGACAGGACAGCCGACATGGCCAACACCCATTTCCAGCCTGTGACGCGAGGAGGAGGACCTTCTGCCGCAGTCACTTCTGTTCCTTCTTGTTTCTCGTTGTCGTGAAGCTGGGGGTCGGCACTAGTGCTTCTTGATTGCTCGGTGTAATTGCCCTTGGACGAGACGTCGCGTTCGTCTTTCAACGAGGCGGCCATGACGAGTACTAGAGGAGATGGTCTTTGACGCGTCAGTCAGAAAGAGTCAAAAGCGGTTAGAATCGTTGTCACTCACCTTCTTCAAAATCTCGAGGCTTAATGACCACAGTCTCGGTGGATGGAGCTATGTCGTTGTTGTGACTCCGTATCTCAAGTTGACTTGCGATGTTATCCTGCCAACTTTGAGCATTAAATTTTGGACGAAGGAGCTGGCTGTAGTATAGGTTAAAAGACACAGATCTGCCCGAAAGGATGCCCGAGAGTGCTTTGTAATCCAATCTCTGAAACCGTAGCAAACAAACTACAAAAATTTGACGCCGGAAAAAGAGATGCTCAAAAGTATCGTGTGCCTGAAGGGCTTCATCTCCACCCTCCAGCCAATGGAACAACACCACGGGAGTTGCATGCTTGGTCGATCTTGCCCCACAATTACCCGCGAAGGGTCCATTCTTGCTGACCAAGCCGCAAAACGGTTTCCCTTTTGGGCAATGGAAAGCCCGCTGGAAAGGAAACCATGCCGCTTTGGGAATGAATTTTCCGGCTGATGTAAGATGGTACGTACCGCTTGGTTGACGGCGTTGATGGTGATGATGATTTGTAATATGGCAAAAACACCATGAAGGGTGGGTGATTAGGGGGGTTTTCCCATGACAGCTTAATTTCTGTGCTTTGCTAGCATGTCAAAGACCATTGGTCTCCCTACGGCAACTTGCATAACAACATGGAATATTCCGGCTACTCGCAGGTTAACCCGCAATGGACCAAGGTATGGGAGATCCGGCTTTGCTGTTCCGTTGTAATTGCTTCTAACGCTATGCATCTCAGTTTGTGGCGTCCCACTCCGAGCTTGGCGATCTGGATCGAGTCGGCATAGTGGAGCGCCGTCGTATCTTTGGCGAGGTCGAGGCAAAGATTCCGCCACGAAAGATACCAGAGGATGTTGCCAACAGTTCCATAACTGTCGACACGTTCAGCATTACTGCCAGAGATGGGTATGAGATACCGGTTCGGAGTTATGTCCCAGGATCTGGCAGCGCCGAGAACCGGCCCGTCCTCATCTACCTGCATGCCGGAGGTTTCTTATTTGGCGACTTGGAGTCTGGTGATCTGAACTGCCGAACCTTGGCTGCAAGACTGAACATTAGCGTCTTGAATGTTGGGTATCGACTTGCTCCTAAGTGGCCATTTCCTCATGGGCTGAATGACAGCTATGATGCCACCGCGTGGGTGAGCCAAACCCTCTTACTCGACGGAAAGCAACTGGAGATTGAAGTCTCTGACTCTCAGTAGGCTGCCGCCAACGCTAAGACCCGCCTCAATGCCTCCCCAGCAGCAGGTTTTCTTGTCGGCGGGATCTCCTCGGGTGCCAACTTCGCCGGGGTCATCGCCTACCAGGCACGCGATGCCGGTCTTTCACCTCCCATAACAGGACTTTGGATTTCCATCCCCGTCTGCATCTTGCCACAGGCTTACCATCTCCTCCCTCCCGAACAGAGAGAGCAGTTACTGAGTCTTGAGCAAAATGCTGAGAATCCGCTGTTGACGAAGAAGTCGCTTGCTGACATTCAGGGTGTGTCTACCTTTTTCCTACAAGCCCGCTGTTGATGATTGGCTGACAACCAGGAAAGCCATCTACGGTTCACCCCCCGAGGATCCACGCATCTCGTTCCTGTTGAATAAAGACCACAACAACCTCCCAAAGAGAGCCTACTTCCAGATCTGCGGCCGGGATCCGCTGCGTGATGAGGCGTTTTTGTGGCAGAAGTTGCTGGAGAAGCATTCAGGGACAAGAAGCAGGGTCCATCTCTACACCGGGATGCCGCATGGGTTCTGGAGGTTTTTGGAGATGAAATCGAGCCAGGAGTGGTTGGATGATTTACTGGATGGGATCAGGTATCTGTGTAGGCCTGATGACGAGGTTAAGGAAACAGATACGATCATAAAAGGGGTGTAATGTAGCATGTAGGCCGTTATAGTATTAAACAAAGTATCATGTTACGTGGGAAGTAAGATGATGGACAGATGAAATGAGGTATAGGTATTAATCTGCTGGGTATTGGTGTAACGGAGTGATGGGATAGTGAGATGATGGGATAATGACGGGAGATACCTTAATCAACATGTGGAGAGCGAGCGGCGAGGAATAGCAATAAACCTTGTGTGGGAGGGCGACGTGTTGAAAGCCTGAAGGGAAAGAGCTACGTGAAGCTGTGGGTCAATACCTTCTACAAGGAGAAATTTCGGAAGGATCAATAAGGAAGGAGGTAAGTGGGAAGAAGCGGAGCGGGGAGGATGACTTGGGAAGAACCCATCGAGAAAGGCGGGGAACGTTGCACTTCTGAGAGAATTCTTTGGGTAGATCTGCCTAATTCTATGCTACTAGAGCCTTCACTCTACCCCAAAAATCCTCAGCTACTTTCGTCATACCATCCTTGTCGAACAACAGCTCATCGAACTCGAATGATGGCTTGAAGGTATCATCATCAGTGATGTGCATGACCCTCACCAACACATCAAACTAATCCGCCATTTGTGTTAGCAAATCACGCGCAGGAAAAGTCAGAACAGTGACCTAGTACTCACATGCCAAGGATCCCTCGACTTTCTCAGATCGTCATCTACTCTCAGGCTCGACGTTTCGACAGCTGTCGGTCTTCTCTGGAAGTTCACCGCCGTATTGAACAGCTTCTTCACACCCAGCTCAGTCTCAATAACCTCTCTCACGTTGCTTGAAGTATGAGAACTATCTTCATCCCGCTGGGACTGCATTCGCTGGGCTAGCCTCGCCAACTGCTCTGGATCCCCGTCACTTAACACGTGGTCGATGTGATATGGGAGGACGTTGATAAGCGGGCCAACAATATCAAATACTCCAGGCACATCTTCATCACGCCCAGAAACGACATACTCAAATGCCACACTAGTCGAGTTCGTGTAGGCGCTCAGAGTCTGTGCCCAGGCGGCGTCGAAGATGCTGGCAGGTGTAATGGAGTGTTGGAAGCTGAATGGCTTGAGAGAGGAGGCTTGGATCTCGGGGAGGTAGATGATGGTCTTCTCGGTGCTGTGCAGGGATGGATGTGCTTGTGGATACCCGACCGGGGGAGGCAACAGAGACGGTTTCTGATCACGGAGTACCAAGGCCCAGTGTTCATTGTCCGCGCTAACACGATCTGGGTGATGAGCAGCGACAAAGGCGCCATAGGGTGGAGGCTCATCCGAAACAAGGACGCCCTCTCCATTCTCCTCATATGCGGACAGGAAAGCTTCCTTGATAAGCTTGAGTGACCACCCGTCTATGACCAGGTGATCAAGCTCGATGTGAACAAAGAATCTCTCGCCATGTTGGATAAAGTGGGCTCGATGAGGCAGGAAGCAATCATCTACTAGTGGTGTTTGGGTGCTGATGAAAGTGGGCTCGGGCTCTTCAGCGGATGCCGAGGATATCGCTATCTCCGGTTCTGCTTTCTTCAATACTGCCTGGACCGGTGGAAGATTGCCGCTTGGGTCTTCGAGGAATATGCTGCGCAAGATGGTATGCTTCTGAACCACACGTTTCCATGCTTGGGCAAGTCTCTCAAGTGCCACAGGCTGATTGGCAAGTGAGAAGACTTCCATGCGCCACGACAATAGGAAAACGGCTGGGTTGAACTTTCTGGCCTTCAGGATCTCTCTCTGGAAGGGCGCGAAAGGATATACATGTTCGATTGTCACTGACGGCTTGTCTTGCAGTCGCGAATGGAGGATGTGGCGGTAGATGGCAGGCAGCGACTCATCATCTCCGACCCATTGGCGAAGCTGGGTGGGTTCTGGTGGTGACATTGGGATCGAGGCTTTACTGCTTTCTTCCACAAGCTCAACAAGATGTCCCAACGTCTTTGTGCTGATGATACTGCGGACTGTGGCCGACAATCCCCATTTCTTCTTGGCTTGCGATGCAATTTGTATGGCAGCAATCGAATCTCCTCCAATCGCAATGAAAGACGTCCCGAGCTCAATATGCTCTTCTGGTACATGCAACACTTCACTCCAAAGCTGACGCAAACTCTCCGCCAACGACCCGGGAACAATAGTGCCTTGCCCCGCCTCGGCGTCGGGATCTTCGACGAGTTCCCGATGAAGGCCATAGTCCATATTCTGGATCCAGGTCTTGATCGACTTTCGGTCTATTTTCCCTGAAATGAGCAGAGGCATTTGCTCCAGCGCCACCCAAATGGTGGGAATCATGTAATCGGGAAGCGACCGAGATAGGCGGACTTTCAGCCTCTCCAGAAGAGGTCGTTCCTCCTTTGACACGACGATATCGATATGATTATGGTTCTTCAAGTTTGACTTGGCCGAGCAGACAATAGCGACGATGTTTCGAGCACAAGGTCCCGCGGTTGGAAGAGCAGCAAGAGCGGCGGTGATCATACCTGTCGCCATAAGCTGATTCTCAATCTCACCCAGCTCGATGCGAAATCCTCTCAACTTGACCTGCGTATCGCGTCGGCCAACAATCTGAAAGGTACCATCAGGGTTGTACCGAGCGAGGTCACCCGACCTGTACAACATGTCATATCCTGAGCCTAGCTCTTTGAGCCAGCTTGGAGCTGGTACCCAGGCAGCATCAGTGAGGGCTTTGTCGCCAAAATACCCTCCGCCAAGAAGTCCTCCGGAAATCACGATCTCACCCACGCATCCGATCGCGCTCAGTTGGTGGTAGTCCTCAGGATTGACAATCCACATACTGGCTCCGATGGCCTTGCCGATATTTCCGGGGTGTGCATCTGTTGATACCCTCAGATTCCCCGAACACCACACGGCTGTCTCAGAGGGACCATAGGCACATGTCAGATCAACTGAGTCGGCCCATCGGGTGACGGTCTCCTTTGTAATGGGTTCGCCGGCGAGAACAATTGTTCTGATAGTTGGCACGTCCATGGGGTGAAGGAGGTTTGCAACCGTGGGGACAACAAGCATCGTGTTGGCATTCAACGCTGTGATGGCCCCGGCTAGGTTGTTCAGTCTGTCTTCTTCGGATGGCACACAGATACAACCGCCATGGGCAAGGGTGGTGAAGAACTCGCCAATGGAAAGATCAAACGTGTGAGCTCCAAACTGGAGCGTTCTCCAATGCGGACCGGCTGCAAATTCCCGGCCATGATGTACAATCGAAGTGCAAATTGCGGAGTGAGACATGAGAAGGCCTTTCGGTTTGCCTGTGCTACCAGAGGTGAAGAGGAGGTAGGCGATACTGGACGGTACCGAGTTAAACGGTGGGATGGCATCAGCCCTGGGCGCCGGAGGGGGACCATTCAAGGTGATGACATAGCGACACAGTCCATCGAGGACCCTTGCGCCGACATCGGAAGCGAGAGCTACCTCAATGCCAACCCTCTCGACCGATTCTTCGATGCGGCTTCGAGGATGCGCAGGATCGATTGGGACATAGATGCCGCCTGCCTTGAAGACTGCCAAGATGGCCACCACTGTCCAGATAGATTTGTCGAAGCACACGCCCACAAAAGTACCCGTGCTCACACCAGCATCCACCAGCTGTGTCGCCAACGAGGAGGAATGCTCGTCCACCTCGAGGTACGTTAGGGAGCCCTCTAATGAACAGACCGCCACTGCGTTGGGCTGCCTCTTGACCTGCTGCTGGAAGAGATGGTGTATCGTTGTCTCCTCTACAGGGGGTGTAAATGCATTCCACCGCCGAATTTGGCGCAGGTCGTGATCACTAAAAGGAGATATAGATGCCAACTTGGCATCTTTGGTGGATCTGCCCAGCTGTTTCAGAACAACTTCAAAATGGTGTACCATGTTTTCGGCTTGTTGAATCGGAACCAATCTTTCATCATGTTGAACTGCCAGCTTCACATTGTTTCCAGCTGACAATGTCAGAGTGATGACAAGCGGGTATGGGTGATGCTCTTTTTTGCCAAGCGCATCGATATACTTGAGACCCAGCGTTTGTGTCGCAGCCCCAATCGCATCGTCAAAACTCATTGGATGAACAACGAACAACGTCTGAAAGTTAACGGCCGTCGTCTCAGTGCCGGCTAAATGCTTTCGTATTCTGGAGATGCCTGCATGCTCAAATGGTATCATCTCAGCGGCCTGAACTCTCACCCGCGACAGGAAAGAGGCGACTGGTTCCTGGGGATCGACATGCAACGCAATCGGAACGAGGTTGATGGTAGGGCCAGTCATCTTGGAGACTCCTGGGACTGTAGCTGTTCGACCGTTGTTGACGGCTCCAAAGCCCACATCTTCGGTGCCGGTATAGTGTGAAAGGAGAATTGCCCAGGCCGCTCGGAGCATCAGAGCTTTTGTAGCGCCATGCAGTGGGCTAAAGTCCAACACGAACGTCCGCTCAAACAATGATGCCGGGTCAGCATGGAAGTGGGGATCCTGCGGGATAGGCGGGTAAGGTGTTGGATTGAGACCAGACAATGATCTCTTCCAGAAGCTCTGCTCTGACGAGAGGTCCGGGGTGACAGTTGAGGAACGGACGAAAGCCTCAAATGGTTGGCGTTCCACGGTGGGTTCACTGCGAAACCGTCTGGAAACGTCGTCGAAGACTTCGGGAATAGAGGCTCCATCGCAAAGAGCATGATGCACCGTCCACACAAAATGTCGTTGAATACCCCCATCAGGATCTTTGTCCTCCACCACGGTGTAGCGAAAGAACGGGTCGCCTGGGAGCATGGGGCTAGCAGCGTCTCTTTCCAGAAACCACTTCAGGTCAACATCGACGCTATCCCATTGTCCCAGGTCGTTGCTCAACACAACTTGAAGATTACCAGTCCCGCCCTCAAGTTGGCAGATCCTGGTTCGCAGGACTGGGTTTGCTTGAATGGTATCTTCCCAAGCCTGCCGGAAATGGTTGGGAGCAACATGGTTGTCGAGCTTGAACACGAACTGCCTCATGTACAGCGTCTTCCTATCGTCAAACTCTGCCAAGAGGGACTCCTGCATAGGAGTGCATGAGTACACCTTCTCGATGTCCTGAGCGGCAACGTTGCACTTTTTGGCCAAGATCTCCCTATCCTTGAGGGTGATATGGTCGCCCAAGGGTGACGGCACACCTGAAGCAGCCTCGAGGCCTTCTTCAGTTTGTTCAACAGTCGAATTCACCACACGGGCCACCTCTGCCATGTCAGCCAGCGCGGCATTCAGGAATATCTGTTCCATGGTGAGGTGTATGCCTTGGCGTCTTGCAACTGTGATTAACCTTTGTGCCATGACAGAGTCGCCCCCGACCTCGAAGAAAATATCGTCATCACCAAACATGGATGGGTCATCCCGAAGCACCTCGGCCCATATCTCACGCAGTCTTTCCTTCACTGGATCTATTTCCACGATCCATTCTTGATGCCCGACTCTCTTCTCGAACTAAAACGAGACCATGACACCAATTAGCAATGATTCAAAGTCATCGATTCAAGTAGCATACCTGGCCGATCTGATGTTGAGGATGATTCCCCCGATCTCCGGGAATGGGTGACTCCAGCATCTTGGAGGCTATCGCAACGGTGTGCATAAGGAAGGCTGCAAGAAAATAGAGGTTGTTGGCTGCGGCATATACACATGTACCTTCCTCCAATCCTCACCTATGTTAAACACGCTGAAATACTCTCCTCCCAAAGCCAAATTTGCGACTCATTGCGCGTTACAGGCCGTGTCTCCGTCGGAGACTCTTCCCGGTGAGTCAATGAAGGTCGGGGTGGGATTTCCTGATGAAGAAAAGAAATACCGGAAGGATGAGGCCAGAGTATTCTTCTCGGCCCCCGAACCGGACATGATACGGTAGTCAATCCGCTGAAGCGAACCGAGCTCCGTATTACGGTCGTCCCGGATGTAATGCTGCATGCGTGTGGCGCTGTCAATGTCCAGATGCACAATCGGCTGACTCAGGCGTGATGAGCTTCGGAAACCCTGTTTCCAAATCGGGAGGAAAGAGGTATGGTTCTTTTGAAGAGATGCACATCTCGTTTATAAGTTACCTAGTAATTGACGGTTACCTGTGTATGGAGCAGTTCAGAGTCGCATCAACTGTCGTCCATTTTATCCATCTAGCTGAGCACGATGTAAGCATTGTAATTCGAGATTGAAGATATACCGTGACTAACAACGTGGTATTAATCAGGGTCACCAACAACACAGTGAAGAAGTACACCCCATTCCCAGCTTTGCATTTTCCAGAGCGGAAATGGCCCCAGAAAACGTTGACAAAGCCGCCGCGGTGGCTGTCAACCGACCTGAGAGATGGGAATCAGGCCTTGGTACAGGTAAGCTCAAGGCTGTCAATAATCTCCAAGCGTCAGATGCTAACTCTTCTTCCAGCCTATGGATGGTGACGCCAAGCTTCGCTTCTTCCAGCATCTGGTCAAGTTTGGCTACAAGGAAATCGAAGTCTCGTACCCATCAGCCAGCCAGACCGAATTCGATTTCACCAGGCGGCTCATCACCACCGGTGCAATCCCAGATGATGTCTGGATCCAAGTAATGGCTCCCTGCCGCGAGGAGCTGATCAGAACCACCATTGAGGCAGCAAGAGGCGCCAAGAAAGTGATCGTGCACATTCACCTTTCTACATCTGAAGTCTTCCGGGAGGTGGTCTTCAACATGACCGAACAAGAGACCATCGAGCTGGCCGTCCGATGTGCACGGTTGATTCGCAATCTCACCAAAGATTCAGCCGATCCGGAAATGCGGCAGACTGAGTGGACGCTGGAATTCACCCCCGAGAACTTTCAAGATACCTCCCTGGAATTTGCCCTGGAGATCTGTGAGGCAGTGAAGGCAGCCTGGGAACCGACAGAAGAGAACAAGATTATCTTCAACGTGGCAGCGACAGTCGAAGTAGCAATGCCCAATGTGTTTGCAGACCAAATCGAGTACTTCTGCACCCACATATCCGATCGGGAAAAGGTCAGCGTATCGCTGCATAATCACAATGATCGTGGCTGCGCTGTGGCCGCTACAGAAATGGGTCAGCTTGCCGGTGCGGATCGAGTGGAAGGCTGTCTATTTTCCAACGGAGAACGGACAGGCAATGTCGATTTGGTGACTCTCGCGCTGAACCTCTACACTCAGGGGGTGGACCCGGGCATTGACTTTGGCAACCTCAACGAAGTGGTCGACATGGTCGAAGAGCTCACCAAAATTCCGGTCCACTTTCGGGCACCATACGCTGGCAAATACACGTTCTGCACATTTACTGGCACCCACCAAGACGCCATACGCAAGGGCTACAAGTCCAGAGCCCGTTTGGAGGAGAGGTCGGGACCCTCAGCAAAATGGCAAATGCCATATCTTCCCATGGATCCTGCGGACTTGGGGAGGAAGCATGAAGCTATCATTCGCCTCAACTCTCAGAGTGGCAAAGGTGGTATTGGCTGGTTCGTGAATAAGGTCTTCGAGGTCGATATGCCAAGAGACCTCGAGGTCGCCTTTACGAGGGTGGTCAAGAGCTACTCTGAAGAGAAGGGTGTTGAAATCACACATGATATCATTGAGGAACTTTTCAGGTCTCACTACATGCTCCCAAAGCCAGAGGGTGTGCAGCTTCTAAGCTGCAATCTGAGAACCGGGAAGACTTGCAGTGCAAGATCCAACGGCGTAAACGGTGTCAACGGGATGAACGGCCACGCCGTCAGTGGCGCGAATGGCGTAAACGATCACGCCAACGGTCACGCCAACGGCAAACCAAAGCCCAACGGAAAGCCTGCTATACATGAACATACCAAAACGGTACACCTGCAGGCCAATATTGCTATCCAAGGAGTCAGACAAACCATTTCTGGCTCAGGAGATGACATTTTAACAAGCCTGGTGGACGCTGTACGCGGTCTCGGCTTCTGCTTTGACGTGCTCGACTACAAAACGGAGTGGCAGCATCACGAAGGAGCGGGGGAGAATGACGAGTCGACACGGAGAAGCGCCGGCTTCGTCAAGCTGGTGTCAGGGGACAAAACCGCTTGGGGAGTGGGTATTCAGGAAGATTCAATCCTGGCATCATTACATGCAGTAAGTCATGCAGCAAACTCCAACAGCGAAAATACGATCGCTAACAGAAATCAAGATTTTGAGCGCAGCCGCAAAGCTGGAGTAGGGTAACAGGAGACTTCCTGGCCTCAAGGCTGTGGTGCTGTTACGCACTGTGTTGAAAGTGGAGTAAGGAGTCTTGGCGTTATTTTTTGGCGGCCCCATTTCAGGGGCTCAGAGGCAAGTAAATAAAAGCTAAAAGTCCGGAATACCTGGACTCAATCAATAACCAATTCTTGTTCCCAACGTACAAAAATATTTTTGAGCTGCGTTGCCTTGATATGGTGAAATTGCCTTTGGCTGTGCCAATCCATTTTGCACACATGTTTACGTCATTGACGATTTTTGTTGCCAACGCCGTTTCTTGGGCTTCCACATTCACGTTTGGTGATCATGCACATCTGGGCATATTACGGTGCTATGTTTTAGGTTCCTAAAGGGGTAACACAAAAGCCGTGATGGATTTGCCCCCTGCAAATAACCCTTGCTCCCCGCCCTATTGTTCGGTCAGCTTACGTGCCTAAGCGATGGGACCGATCGAAGGGCGGACACGCTGACAGAGATGGTAAGAAAATGCCGGCTACAGTGCAGCATAGCTTTCGCCATCACGGAGATGCTATACGGAACGGACGGCTACGCAGGTCTCATATGAATGGAGGTATGTTGACGATGACGAAGCCTCGCCTTTCTGTTCCACGGCAACGCGCATAATTATGGATCAGCTATTCTCAAATACGACCTCTACGATGTTCTCAGAAGACCTTCAGGGTGTCACGTTCAAGGCACCCCCATCCCCACCGCTGCCGGATTTCAATATTGGCCGACTGCTGGACAGGCAAGCACAGGAATACCCGGAAAGAGTAGCGATTGTGTCTCGATGGCAGAACAGCCGTGTAAACTATCAAGAGCTACACAAAGATTGCCGGGATATTGCAAACAGCCTGCTATATCATGGCGTGCGTCCGGGTGACCATGTGATTGTCCTTGCGGGCAACACCCTCGAGTACGCTAAGCTGTTCTTCGCCACGGGTGCGATAGGTGCCGTATTCTCCATCATCAACCCGACATTTACTACAGAGGAGGTAATGTCTGCAGTGGAGCTTCTTGGTAAGGTTATAAACTAGCTTGCCTAGTTATCCCAGTGATCTAACACAACCCACAGAGCCCACCGTTATTTTCGTCGCCGACAGGATCGGGTATCGCAAGAATAGTGGGCTTCTCGCAGAGCTCACGCAGCTCAAGGCGCAGAGTCCGCTCATTGTCCGGTTGCCGGCTGTTACAGCGGTTGAGACTATAGCTCAAGGGGTTGTTCCATGGGATGAATTTCTCCAGCGTGGCTCAAGCCATAGTCAAGAAGACGGCCTGCTGGCCCAGTATTGGGCAAAATCGGACCCGAATGACACATTTTGCGTGCAATTTACGAGTGGAACCACTGGTCCGAGAAAGGCGGCGATGTTATCACACCGGTAGGCAGATGCGCAACAGGGATCCGAGGAGTCTCAAACAGCTAACGCGAGAACAGGAACCTGATCAGCAATGCCTGGCTGGTGGGAAATCGGCTCGGATACACACCGAACGACTCTACCTGCTGCCTGGCGCCACTATTTCACTGTTTTGCACTGATCTGTGGCATCATTGCACCTATCATGTATGGCGGCGCAGCTGTGATCCCGTCGGATGTCTTCCTCGCAGGCGCGAGCCTTGAGGCGCTTTCGGAAGAGAGGTGCACGGTGATCCACGGCGTGGCCACCATGTTTCAAGCCTTGCTGGACCATCCGGATGCTGCGAAATATGCACCTAATTTTCGTCTGCGGACTGGCATTGTGGCAGGTTCAACCCTCTCACGTAGTTGGATCAAGCGTCTCGATGAAGTGTTTGGGTTTACTGGACTTGCTTACGGTTACGGTATGGACACCCCCCGGCCCGAGAAATCGCAAATGGTGAGTTTGAACTGACATCAAGAGTAGGCATGACAGAGTTGTCCTGCATGGTATTTTTGACGGACCCGTCACAGGTGTCACTGCTTGACGATCACACTTCTGTGGGCACTCTGTTGCCGCACAGTTATGCTCGGGTTGTCGACAGCAAATTGAATGTGCTCCCTGCCGGTGTCCCTGGCGAGCTGCTCATTTTCGGATACCTTGTCTTCAAAGGATACTACAAGAACCCAGCGAAGACGGATCAAGCTTTGGTCCGTGATGCACAAGGTCGGGCTTGGTTGCGAACGGGCGATCTTGTGTCTATAAACGCAGCAGGTCGGTGCACTATCAGGGGAAGAGTCAAGGATATGATTAAACGAGGTAGGCCTGGGTCACGCCATCAACTTCATGATGTAAATTTTACTGACAAAAAGACTACCCAGGCGGAGAGAACATCTTCCCAGCAGATGTCGAGGCAGCTCTGGAGAAACACCCTGGTATTGTTGCGGCTGCTTGCATTGGCATTCCCGATGAGTACTGGGGTGAAATTGTGGGCGTGTTTGTCAAGCGTGAGTCTGGAAGCAAACTTGGCGAAAGAGAGCTCAAGCTTTGGCTCCGAAACAAGGTTGCTCCTCATAAGATGCCAGAACGGTTCTTTTGGCTCGGAGATGGAGGTGGCATCCCGGACGAGTTGCCTTTCAATCACACAGGCAAGCTGATGAAAGGTGAACTGCGTGACATTGCCACGGCATTGGCAAAGGAAAAGTGATGTCTTGGCGGTGTAGAGCTTGAAATAGAATATCAGTCATTTGATAAATACAGTTTGTTAATCCGATCATATAGACCCCATGAAGTTTTGGGAGTTTCGTTGCCGTTCTTAGAGATTTAAGCCCTCATACTCCCTATTGCCAATTTATACGTCTCGAACTGGCAGCTTCATAAGGTACCTAAGGTATGCGCCTAAACACCTAGCCCTACAAAACGCCAACTCGAGAACATACCCGACTGAGGAAACTCATCAATTAAAATGTTTTGTTTGATCATGCAGCGAACACTTGACTTGTTATTGAGGCAGGTACGCTAAAGCCTTTTGGCGCTGAAGTATTGCTGTCTAACATCATTGCCCCCCTGCCAATTAACCCCATTATCCCAGCCTTCGGACTTGTATGGCACAAGCGTCGAAGAAACATCCCACTTGCCATCTGGAGCCGTGTCCCACAATTGCTTGATTGTTTCAGAGCTGTGATGGTACAAATCCCACCCAAGCGCATTTCTGCGCAGCACGCCCCCCTTCTCTTCTGTAGCCATGTGTCTCCCAAACACCAAAGAGCCCGCCTTTGGTCTCAAAAGCTTGTCCAACTGTGCAACAATGGCGACCTGCTGCTCAAAGCTGAACAGATGCAAGAAGGATCCGAGGAAGATGATGTCGACTCTGCCACGATACTCGGCCAGGAAATCCTCAGCAAAGACATCTCCGGTGCAAAAGTGGACCTTTAGCCGCTCCCGGTCACCGAAAAGCTCGTAGCCGAGGTCGATGAATCGAGATTCTGTGTCGACACCGATGATGTTGTCCGATGGTGCTCCATCATGCACCAGTTTCCGGATGTCCTGACCAAAACAGCAACCGAGGTCAAGGAAGGTTTCTCCAGCGCGGACACGCTCCAAGACCTCGGGGTAGGCAGGGGATAAACAGGCAGGGAAGTCTAGGAATCGGAAGACGCCGATGCATGGATAAGGGAGACTGGAAGAGTCAGCCAAACAATAGTTTCAGGGGGTGTATTTGATGCTTACATTTCCCACGCTTGGTCTCTGATGGTGTGGATGTGGTCAAGAATCTTTTCGTCGGGGATCTTGGAATATTCCCGAAAGATCTGAAGAGCAGTGTCGGGAACACGGTTGAGCGTTGCTTGATACCACGCGACATTTCGAGGCGCCTTCTTCATGCCATTTGTCCAGTCCACGGACTTGGGGTCAATAGCTGGGGCAACAGTTGTCATTGTTACGGGCTGCTAGAAGGCTCGAGGATAGAAGTCAAAGTGTTGAAGGTGAGTATCAATAATTGCTCGATCGGCAACCAAAAAGATGGGTTTGATTCCATCCATAATTAAAGTAAACACACGAGGGCAAAATAACATACATGCATGCAGTTATCTTCCTCCGGCGTTGGCATTGCCTGAATCGGCATTGAAGGATCACCGATTTCGGAGCAGCCTGCTCGTTGGTTGCCGGACATCAATGAAACAGGTAGTAATATTCCGACAAAAGACGTAATTCCGCGATATTGGCAACATCATGAGTTTAGTGTACCAAATAAATGAACTGTTCGATCCAGATAAGCTGGCGATAGAAATGCGCGCAAGCTGATCTCGATCCTGTGATTCTCGCGGACGCAGCACAGCCACCTCCAGCACAGAACCCCATCACTTCGACGCAGCATTTCAATATGGCAACAGTCCTTGAGACAAACAAACCGGCTCCTGCTGAGGAGCCCGGCTTCTCAGTAAAGGAAGGCGCCAACTGGTCCGAATACCTCTCCTTCCGCCCCGTGTACCCACAGTCTTTCTTCGGCCGCATCTACGAATATCACTTTCAGAAGCCCCAGGCGACTTCAACAACGGCCCAAGATATTGGAGCCGGCTGCGGCATTGTCTCTTCAAACTTGGCCTCCCGTTTCAACAAAGTGATCGTCTCGGACCCCAATGATGGCTACACCACACTCGCTCGGAAACTTCTTGTCGAGCAGTCTAGGCTTCCAGCGTCCAAATTCACCTTTCTACAGGAGGGCGCAGAGAAAAGCTCTGTCCAGTCCGGGACAGTGGATTTGGTCACGGCCTGTGAGATGATGCACTGGACAAACGTTGACGTGGCCGTCAAAGAATTCGGCAGAGTCCTCAAGGCTGGCGGCACCCTCGCCATCACTTACTACACCGTGCCCAGGATCGTCGGCAACGAGCCAGCCCAGAAGATCTGGAGGCAGATTTGGCGGGCTTATGCCGAACGGGCCCAGGGAGAGCTGTACGATCATGCTTTCGGCATTGTCAACTCAGGGTTTCAGTGCATCGGACTCCCTGAGGCGGAATGGGGAAGTGTCAAGAGGGTGTACATCAACTCAGGAGGGAGCACCGTGCCTTTCCAGATTGATGACAGGTTGGCTGAGAGTAGAGTCAGAGGCGATGAGGAGGCAATCTGGTTGGAAGGCGATAAAGACTGGTATGACGAGCAAGGTCTTGACTGGCTGAAGGGTTACCTCGCAACATGGGTGCCACGAATCCCAGAGGCGGATATCCAGGACCTTTGGGATGCTTTGGAGGCTGCATTGAATGGAAAGAAGGCGAGCCTGGAAACACCACTTGTGTTGATCTTCGCCACCAAGAAAGCATAGGTAGTCCATTAGTACACAGCCGGCCTTTCCATAGGTAATCAAGCCTACATTACGTAAAGATGCAGATTCCACACAAACCTGAAAACATTGACTCACTTTGCAAAATGATGTTAATCTACATCTCCGGGTGCCCCACAATTCTTGGATGCTCGCAGAAAACCTGGCACGATCTCTCGAAACATTGCGTGATCTTTGCCCTCCGGCGTAGAGTTACAAATCACATCGTTACAGCAGAAATCGCCGTAAATGTCAAGTGTTTGACCATCTCAGTCGTCCTGGAACCAATCGAATACCGTCTTTTTTGCTTAAACAGGTAGGAATAAGCCGAGTTTCTTTCAGGCCTTGGGCATCGGTCAGCGTCACATCTGCAACCTCGGATTACCTAAACTAAAATAGGAAAGAAAGTATAACGGATATTCCAAGCGCTGCAGATGGTGATTATTAGGGATGCTTCAGCCTACAAAGCTTTTCAAAGTTGGCCAACGCACCTTGTATCCTTCGAACGCGAACCCGGAGTCAATCCCAAGCGTCCAAGATGTCCCTCAAGCTCCTCAGTCACCATTCCACAGCTCGTGAGATCAAGCAGCTTCCGGGCTATCCCCGGTTGAAGCCTGCTTACATCTTGAAGGTGAGTTCAACTCTGGCAACAATTCCCATGGTCGTGAAAGCACACTAACCGGAGTTTGCAGATCAACATTGGCAACATTTTGAAGGTGGGAACCGTGGGTTCTGGCCAAAACCTATCTCTCGTGGTTCGTATGAATATGACTCAAGTCCGGGAATCTTTTGGGTGCTGAGTCTTTGTGTTACATGTTAACAGGAAACCGGAACCGGCACCCTGACGACAGCTGAGGGCTACGATTGTCCTGTCGACGGCGAGATTGTCTACGGCGCAGACTGGCTCTTGAACGAGCCAGACGGAGAGCATGCCATTCCCAACCTGAAGCTCCTCATCAAGTAAGGTCCAATCTTTCACTTATTGGACGGAATTGTCTGCTTACAGTTGTTGTAGAACCAAGGACGGTGCCGTAAGTTCCCAGCCAGGAGTCATATCTGCAGCTGGAAGTAGAAGTGGCACTAAACAGCAGACGTAATAGATCCTGAGCTCTGAGTACACAGGCACAGGCGTCTTCAGCAAGCCGGTCCTCGACATGTGGGCTGGTGACGAAAACGCAAAGACATTTCCGTTTGGAATCTCTTGTAAGTGCTCTACTCAATCTCGATCACTGTGGTGACATGTAGACCTGCGTTTTAACACCATGTTCAAGCAACATACCATACCTTCCAATCCGGTGACCCCAAATACAAGCACCTGCAGTACAAGACGTTTGTTGGAAATGGACGGTTTGTTGTGAACGACGACCGCTCCATCACTGTTGAGTCGCGGATCTCTGAGGTCATTCCTAGCAATGACTTGGATTGTTAGGCGGGCTGCTGTGTCGGAGAATGTCATGATATTGACAGGCCTGAGGTAGAAAGGCAATTGCTAGTCTTATGGAGTTAGGCCTTGTCAACAGTGATGTTTCAAGAACGATTGGCTGCACTCTGCATTTTTCTTGAGCAATGTTGCTATGCTGCCTACGGTATATCACCACCGATAGTCTTGGACTTGAATTCAACAGGCCAGAACGTACGGTGTCTGACCACCAGGCATGTAGATACCTAGGCAACAAGGACCACGTGAATGAAAGCAAGTGGGGGGGTATATGCTCCGGATACACCATAGAATTTTATTAAGCAACCCTGGAGCCGGTACTCATTGGAGCTCTTATAAGGCGATACCGCATCGTCACCGTCTATATCTCACTACAAAGAGCGTCATGGATGCCAGTGCTGCATAAAAAAGATAAGATGAGCTTTTCGAGGCTGTCTGTGACATGACGTGTACTTGCAATTCCTAGATACAGGATGTTCTTGCTGCCTTAAGTCCTACCAGCACCAAAATCTGTCTACCAAGAAACGGACCGAGATCTGTTGAATGTAACTGCCATCAATCATATCCCCCCATGGAACCCTGCCGCGCGGCTCCTCGCCTATCAGATCAATGTAACGCGGAAAGCTTGATCCCCGGCCGGGATGTTATAACAAATTTGTTCTATATCCCTCTTGATGACGCTGCCATCGGCGCTGTCGCCGTCGCCCTTGACCTCGATCACCTGCACGACGGAGTCGGACTCGTCAGTTGTTGATTCGGAGGGTCCAGTGAGGAGCCCACGGCCCACGATTCCGCAGTTTGCGGTGTTGATCAATTCCACTCGTGTGGACACGGTAGTGGCGTAGTCGATCGACGCCGCCTGCGTCCGGACGTTGACGCAGGCGTTGGCGGTCCCCCGGTAGGCCCACAGGAAGGAGCCCTGGCAGTTCGGGTTGCCCCACCCGGACATGTATCAGACTGTCCAAGAACAACACTGTCAGTCAATCGAAAGAGGTAAGAAGGCGAGATGTTGACGTACAGGCGTCAGCGCGGATGTCGAGGTGCGCGGGGACGCTAGAGGAATCCGACAGATGTCAGTATATGTACGCGTCCGACGGAAGTGTGTGATCGTTTGAAAGTCATGGATAGGGTTGGATGGAATTGAAACATACGGAGTGGCGGCGGCGAGACCGGCTACCGTGAGGGAGAAAAGACTGCTAGAGAGCTTCATCTTGATGACTTTCCGAAGGTCAGCGGAGGTGACGAGGTCCAAGTTGTTGGCTGTTGGGCTATGCTGGGCTGTGATGGGCTCTGCTAGGCTCTGTTGACTTCTGGCTTTCTTTCTCCCCCGACTTACAAGGGTAGCACGCCTGGTTCACACAGACTTTTTTTTGTTCTTCCAACAGTCCCGTTCACGGCTTCTTTGCTGCTCGCTCCGGCGGTGTGCGAAGGCAAGCATGGGCTTTGTGTTAAGGATCGCAAGGTGGCACTCGTTGGGTTTACAGAACCAACTGAGGTCCAACATACCGTTGACAGTTGGTTCTGTAGGCCACCTCCTACATATCATTGGCAGTTGGTCCTTTATCCCCAACGAGTATTCTAGGTATGTGTAATTCTATGTTACATAGTTCCTGCTTACGACATTAGCTGCTTGAATCAGAGGCCACATCAGGTGTACTACATTCCTCTTGATGATACCTAGGCACGTAAGCAGGCACTTAACCCCTGTATATAGTATTGTCCGTTGAGACAGCACCTTGCCGTGCACCGGTTTGGCTACACCCTTTTACAACCCAGACTAACCTTCAGAGAATCACTCTCAGAGAGACTGGGCTCTGGAACCGCCACAATCTTGCAAGTACTACGAAGTACTATTACGCTTAAATTTATTTACAGCTTTCAATAGTGCAAATTAAAATCCAAAGCTATCAAAACAAAAATACTAAACGAATTTCTAAACAGAGAGGTGCTTTGTATAGACTACGGAAGGAGGATCTTGTGTGACGACCCCCTATCCGTAATACTCAACGTTGGGGTGACTGTATAAAGTGTAGAAAAGGATGATGAAATTAAGAGAGTTCCGTGAGCAAGCATCCCACCTTAAGAAAGTGTGGGACCCACTTTTCGGGTATCAATCCGGAACCTCTGAAAGGGATATACAGTTAAAGGTAAACTCTAGATGAATGGTTCGGTGTAGCTAAACAGTGCACAACGGATGGTGGTCCTTAAGTGTCACGACGCTGACACATGCGGGGCGCAGAACGCCACCCCGGCCAATCAGTGGATAAGCCAATAAGAGGTTCACAATTATCACGGGTGTCACTCGTGAAAAGTGATAATCGGTCTATATATACAGAGAAACTAGATAGCTTGTAGATAGTTCCGCAGTATGCAATCACAGCTTGTATTCACGGTATCTTGTGTTTACATTGAGATATCTTGTTATGCACTGTTTAGCTGCACCGAACCAATTGTTAGAAGTAGCCTTCAACCGAGTATCCCTTTCAGAGGTTCTGTACAGGGGTTCGTCACATAGATAGAGAGCTGTATAGTTCATTCGAAGAGTTTGTCGGAGAGCTACTACTTTAAGTATCCATCCCTGAGACCCCTATTTGATTTCATTTTCGAAATTCGTCACCGTTTCCACCAGACTCTTTCGACCCATTAGTCTATAACGTTAGATATATCTTAACTTATATATAGTTTGCTGCTACTGAAAACGATAAGCTAATTTCAACGTGGCAGTGACAGTTATTTTCAGATGATGATGAAAATAACAACAACAGCAAAGAGGGTGGGGTGCCACTTGTTATTGCGATACCCCATAAGCGAGTCCGAAAACGGCAAAACATTTCCCTCGACCGGAAAGAACAGAAGGCATTCCAAGATTGTGGCAGCAACGCTGGAGTACTCGCGCTTATACGCCAGGTTTCGCTCGACTTTTGATAAATTTCTCACCAATCGGAAGCTTTACTTGGCCAGCAACGAATGCCCCCGGTTTTCGCTGAATACGAGGCCCACACAGGTGTATATGTTGAGGATCATTGACGACACCCTCAAGTTTGACAGGGTTGGATGATTAATCGGCGGCAACTATCGTCTTGCGGACTGCAAAGAGAGATGGCAGGACTTTTTGGAGTTGAAAGTCACCGGAGATATGACCGTCGGGGATAGTGACTCGGACTGGACATCCGGGTCTGAGGAGGAGAGCGATCTCGGTAGAGGTATGTGTTTACATCAGGTTTCCAATCACTCAGGGGAAGCTAAGTAACCCATAACTGGACTTGTCACCAGATTCCCCGTTCAGCTGATGATCTGGCCAGCTCGGCTAGCGGAGCTCCCAGTTCAGAATCCTTGGTTTCCGGCCCGGCCTCGGCGCCGATTTGAGCCACGTGGATGCAGCTTCTTCTCCCGGTGACCCTGCTTCCGGTCCCGACCCCGGTCCAGGCTGGGAGGTTGAGCCGGCCACCCCCAAAGCCACCCGTCATGGGCTTGTGCCTGGCGCGGGTATCCTTGCCTTCGCCGACGGGTTAGCGGCCAACTTGTCGATGATGTTGCGACTGGTGAGGGAGTTTGAAGAAGCCGGTGAGCAGCTTCCCAGGTCGGTCACCGATGTGGTTGCGACCTTTCGGGATTGCTGTGTTGTCTTGGAAGAGTGGCCCCGCCATGAAGGTCCCGGCCAAGTCCAGGATAACTTGATGAGCAGTGGAGAAGATGCAGGGACTCCGATTACGATAGTCTTTTCTTCAGACCGTAAGACCGGCCTTTCTTTGTTTTGCTATTTGCTTTTCTTTTGTATGTATCTTTGTATTGGTTTCGATTTTCAAGATGCTGACTCGATAAGTAGCAACCAACGATTTAAGCAGTCCAGTAGTGAGGACGATTGGGCCTGGGGATTTGGGGGCTTTGGAAGATTATTGTCAATTTGATTCGGCCAAGGTCAAGATAGTCGAATTGAATTATAGTAAAAGAAGGGCTGGAAATTTCACCAAGTTACAGTCAAAGATCGAAACAACACCGCCGATACTACCGCAAGGAGGGGTAACTGCACGTTGAGAACCTCTCATTCAAAGTGAGGCAGGCAAACAGAGGCATGGCGGTTATCAAAGGAAGGCCACTGGCCAGGAGGATATCGGAGGACTTGGCGATGGCCTGAGGCCAACAAGGGCACGGGCCACGCGAGGAAGGATAAAATACGCGTTTGGAAACACCAAGACTGTATCTCTTCTTCTTCTTTTCGGTATCACAGACTTCGAGGCCATTGAAGATTATTAGCCTGAATTGAACCATGAGTTCCAAGCCCTGATATTACAGCCCTTGTCACATATAATCTTCAAACAATCGAAGACGACAAACAACACACTACAACACCATACGCGCTATCACCACTTACCCCCCCTTTCCTCCTTTGTTGATGTCCACCACATCATCATCAGCTCCACCCTCAGATATCGTTGAAGGCTTCGTTCCACTACCTTGCAACCCTTGGGTTGACGACGACGAACTCGGACTTCACTACAGGAGAATACTCCTTCAACGCGTCGCCCATCCCGCGACCCTTCATTCCCGGCTACGCCGCTCATATTCCTCTCCCGACATCACCAGCCACGACGTCACCTACGCACGCGACCGCTCGAAATTTACAAGAACTCGACAACGCGTCTATCTCTACCTACAACATGTCGGACTATCGCTCCCCGTCAGCCGAGCCTATTCAGGTCAACGACCACATGGAGCTTACACTCTACTCGCCTCAGGACTTTGAAGCCATTATGAGCGACCCCACCGATATCCAGCCTTTGCCTGGTGCTATTCATGATCCAGCACCCTGGATCGTCGAACTCCATCGCCGTATGAGCGAGACCTATGAGGGTGTACGACAACTTGCTCAACAGCAGCACAAAGACCGCATTGACGGCCAAGAGCTCGCACGCCTTAAGCAGCAGTACGAGCATATCCGCGTACAATACACTATTTGCGCCAATATGGTCAAGCTCGGGGTCCAAGTTTCAGACCAGCAGATCCAGCACTTCCGGCAGCAAGTCGAAAACGCCAGTGCTACCTTCGCGGACGAGATCTGGGGAGCTATCGCGGTCATTACCCAAGATGAGCGCCAGCGGCAGCAGGCTATTGAGCAACTTCGGGAATCTGCTAAACGTCATCAAGCGGCTCTATTAACCCTCGAGAAGGAGATTACGTACCAGAAGAAGTTCAATAAGCAGGTCGAGATCTGGGCCCTCCAACGCGACCAACACATCGATGGACTTCTGGCGAAGAAATTCGTTGACCCCTCTACACTGGATGAACACGGCCGAACCGTCATAGAGCAGGTTAAAAAACTGACGGAAGAAGCCCTAGAGGAGTTCCGCACGCAGCTAAAGCAGAACCCCGATGCCGACATCGACTCCGTTTGGCGTAGCCTTAGTCAACGAGCATCTACGCGACCATCGCAACCGTCGGTAGCAGTGCCATCGAAGGTATCATCCTCAACTCGGCGTGTGCGAGATCGCTTGACCACCCAGGCACTACAAGATGCCCAGGCACGCCGTACAGCTCGACAAGCCAATATCCAGTTCGAGTCCTCTCGAGCCGGTCCCATGTACATGACGCCCACACCCAACGGTGGCGGAGGAGGAAGCCTCCCCCCACGACGATTCGTCGCTACTAACGGGGAACCACCTTCGGACCCTGACGACTCGGACTCAGATGACTCCCACGAGGATCGCCAGGAGAGGCGACCACCCGCGGACGGAGCCGGAGGAGGACCACCTAGGGGACCTCCAGCCTCACGCAACCGCCCTCGATCACCCAGTCCCTCGGGCCGAGATGACCTCACTCGACTCATTCGTCAATTTTCTCAGGCACCAGTCCAAGTCAATCCGGTGCATATGGCAAAGCCCCCAGCCTACGATGGCAGAGATCTCTCCAAATTCAGGTCTTGGTGGCTCAAGGTGGAAGCATATATGGATTCCTACCCCACAGGGTTCCCCACCGACCAGGTCAGGATTAACTGGGTTGGGTCTCTGCTCACCGACAAAGCCCAGGTATGGCACCAACAGCGAGTCAGCCAAGTGCGAAGGCTAGGCTTGGTGGACGTCTGGAGCAATTACACCACCGCCATCAAAGAACGCTTCCGTGATACAGCTGAGAGGTACCGCAACGCCCGCAAGATGCAAGAGCTCCGGTACCAAGGAGATATCTCGCAGTATTTGACCGAGCTCATGGACCTCAACGAGGTAGTCCAGTGGTCAGGAACCACGTTCCAGAGCCATATCTCGAAGGCACTTCCGGACGAGATCACCAAACTGATCTACTCAAGACAGGGGGCGGCGTCCCGAGACAGACGAGGACTTCCTCCACGCCATCCAGGAAGCTGGCCACATCTACGAGAATATGCTCACCAACCCTGGCATCTCAGTTGGCCACCGGGCGGGAAAAGACACGCCCACTTCGATCTCGGGCGCTCGAAGTCGGGCCCTCCCCACCAAAGTCGCTCCCAACAACCGTCAAATCCATCCTCAAGAAGCAACAAGGCACCCTCCAAAGCACCAAGCGCCAGACCAGATCCAAAAGATATTAAATGGGCAACCACCAGGGAAGCCCTGGCAGGGATCTCGCAGGAAAACGTCGATAAGCATAAGAAGGACGGTTCTACCTGCTGGCGATGCGGTCGCAACAACCATCATACCCTCGCCTGCTTCGCAAGAAAGGATGTCTCCGGTAACGACCTTCCCACAGCTCCTCCCAAGGTAGCTGGAGTCAAGCGGAAGGCCGAGGAGAAAGAGAAAGAAAACGAATTAGCACCTCCAAAGAAAGTACGAATCGACGCTATTGGGGTACACATCGACGATGATGAACCACCGGTCTTCGAAGTACTTGACGACGACATGTCTGGCACTGAGACGGGTTTTCACTAGGCCGCCTGACCACGCCGACAGGATGTAATCGGCCTACTGGCGTCACCGTTGCAGGAGTCAAGCGCCCTCGCGAGGAGGATGAAGATGAACAACCACGACACCGGCCTAAGGTGGGGAACAGGCCTATCGTCAGCATGAGCATCATCGAAGGTACTAACGCGCGCCCTCGGGA
The DNA here is from genome assembly GCF_035222485.1 of Podospora pseudoanserina. Taxonomy (NCBI): domain Eukaryota; kingdom Fungi; phylum Ascomycota; class Sordariomycetes; order Sordariales; family Podosporaceae; genus Podospora; species Podospora pseudoanserina. The sequence goes on along the minus strand of NC_085920.1, from coordinate 5,767,468 downwards.
ACACCCGGTACGCGTTCTCTTGGATCCTGGCAGTGCCGTTCCCGTCTTATCGGAGGATGTGGCTACCCGCCTCGCGATCAAGACCTTCCGTCACCCTCCTGGGTTCTACCTTCAATCCTTTACTGGAGAAGGAGATGCCAGTAAGGAAGCATTGTACACCGATACTGTGGTGCTTAGGCACTCAGAAGACCACTTCACCAAGTTGCAATTCGAAGTCAGCAAGCTCGACGCAGAATGCGATATCATCCTACCACACTGGTGGCTCCAAGAACACCAACCAGCTGGCTTCTACGACCAAGACCCTACGAAGATTGTATTTACCTCTCCCATATGCCGCGAACGATGCACTAGCCTATCGGTACTTGGGAAGGTCGGTAGGATTATCTCCAGCGTGACCGACGATCGAAGCTCTATTCCTGAACGCTTCCGGGACCTGGCACCATTGGTCCCTCATGATATATCCAAAAGGCTACCTGATCATAAGCCCTGGGACCACACGATCGACCTGATGGATGGCAAGACACCACCATGGGGGCCTATCTACGCCCTCAGCGGCAAAGAGCTCAAGTTCCTGCGCGCATGGCTGGATGAGATGCTGGCCGAAGGCAAGATCAGGCCTTCCAAGTCCCCTTGCAGCGCTCCACTCTTTATGGTGGATAAAGACGCCTCCATCGAGAAGAAGGGAACGCATGAAGACGACCTTCGACCAGTGGTGGATTGGAGAGCACTTAATGGCATCACCATCCCCAACAGGTATCCTCTACCACTCATCAATGAGCTACAAGATCGTCTTGCCGGAGCCAAGTACTTCACCAAGATCGATCTTAAGAGTGGATTCAACCTCGTACGAATCAAGGAAGGAGATGAGTGGAAGACAGCCTTCCGCTGCCGCTATGGTCTTTTCGAGTTCACGGTCATGCATTTTGGGCTAATCAATGCCCCAGCCACCTTCCAAGCCATGGTCCATGGAGTCCTCAGTGACCTGATCGACATGGGGGTACTGGCGTACGTTGATGATATCCTCATATACGCCGAGACCATGGAGGAGCATGACCGACTCACGAAAGAAGTATTGCGGCGGTTGAAAGAGAATAACCTCACCATCTCAGCAAAGAAGTGTATGTGGGCTACAAGGCAGGTTGAGTACCTTGGGTATATCATCTCTGAGCATGGTATCTCTATGTCTAAGGAGAAGGTAGACTGCATCTTGAACTGGGAGAGACCTACCACACTCAAGGCCACCCAATCCTTCATCGGCTTCGCCAACTTCTATCGACGCTTTATTAGGGGGTTCTCTGCCATTGCCCAAGCCCTCACGGCATCCCTAAAGCTCGACGCACGTCAGTGGAAGTGGACACAAGCCATGGAAATAGCATTCAACAGGCTCAAGGAGGCCTTTACCACTGCTCCCATCCTCGCTCACTTCGACCCAGCAAAGCTGGCGGTCCTGGAGACGGATGCGTCTGACTTCGCCCTGGGTGGAGTAATGTCCCAGAAGGGGGACGATGGCAAGCTCCACCCGGTTGCTTTCCACTCTAGAAAGCTCACCAAACCAGAGATGAACTATGAAGTACACGACAAAGAGCTACTGGCTATAGTCGACTGCTTTGCAAGATGGCGGAGATACCTCGAAGGGGCAGAGCATCGCATCGAAGTGTACTCCGATCATCAGAACCTGGCATACTTCACCACAGCGAAGGTCTTAAATAGACGCCAGGCAAGGTGGGCGCAAGAGCTCGCCGCCTACAACTTCATTATCATGTATCGGCCTGGACGACTTAACGGCAAGGCCGACGTGCTCTCAAGACTCGATCAGTATCGGCCTGAGAAGGGGGGAGATGAGGACCAGCCGATCACTTCGGTCCTAAAGAATCACCACTTTTCACCGCCAAACGAAGGACCTTCTTTCCTGGTTTCTTCCGCAAGGCTCGCCAGTATACCAGTCGCCCCGGCGTGGAACAACGACTTCCTCGCCCGGGTCAAGACAGCTGAGCAGAGATACCGACTATACCAAGGATCTAGCAGTACCGCCTAAGAATGAGCACGAGGACCACGGTCTACTGTACCACAACAACCTGTTGAGGATCCCTAGCGACCCAGCACTGCGAAAAGAGATCCTCGAATCTGAGCACGACTCCGTCGTCGCAGGCCACTTAGGCATGGACAGGACTATCGACCTTATTCGACGCAACTTCTGGTGGCCAGGTATGGATCAGGAAGTTCGCGAGTACGTACGAGGATGTAGAGAATGTCAACAGAACAAGCACCCACGCCATGGCACCTTCGGGTTGCTCCAACCAATGGAGATTCCGTGGAAGCCGTGGAGAGCGATCTCTATGGACTTTATTACGGATCTTCCACTATCCTCCGGGTGTGACTCGATCTGGGTCATCGTGGATATGTTCACCAAGATGGCACACTTCATCCCTCTACGTGTGGAAGCGAAGAAAACTGACGACCTGATCCGGATTTTCGCGCGCGAATACTGGCGACTCCACGGCGTGCCGGCAGATATCATCTCTGACCGCGATTCACGCTTCACCGCGCACCTTTGGAAGGACTTCCTGAAGCTCGTCGGCATCAATAGCCGTATGAGTACAGCCTTCCATCCTCAGACAGACGGACAGACAGAAATCGTGAACCAAGAATTAGAGATGTATCTCCGCGCCTTTGTCAACTACGAGATGGCTAACTGGAATGAATTACTTCCCATGGCAGAATTCGCGTACAATAACGCCCGTAAGGCACCAACAGGCATGTCGCCTTTCTTCGCCAACTACGGTTACCACCCTGCCTCCAATAACCCCTCGTCGAACACCACCGTTCACAACCCTTCGAGCCGGCTATACGCACACTGGATGACCCAAGTTCACAAGGAAGCGCAGAATTCTCTGGAAGACACCCGCAAGCGCATGAAGCGGTGGGCAGACTCGAAGAGAAAAGAAGCACCTTTGTTTGAACAGGATCAGCTTGTGATGCTTAACGCCAGGCACATCAAGACCCGTCGACCCTCCAAGAAGCTGGATAAGAAGATGTTAGGCCCGTTCAAAATCCAGAAGGTGATCTCGCCTACCGCTGTCCGACTGACTCTCCCCAAGCACTGGCGAATCCACAATACCTTCCACGTCTCCCCCTCATCGAGCCCTATCGCGCTGGCGGACAGGCACTGCCTGACCCAGACCAGGTCCTGCGAGAAGCTGAGCCGGTAGAGGCAGAAGACTATCAAGTGGAAAAGGTGATGGACTCGACCACGATGGGTGAAGAAGTTAAGTATCTGGTCAAGTGGGAAGGTTGGCCTCAAAGGAAACATTGGACGTGGGAACCTTTCGATCATTTCTACAGCGATGGAGCCAAGACAGCTTTACGAACCTTCCACGCTCAATACCCTGACAAGCCAAAGGACTCACGCCTGGAGGCATGAAGCCATCATCAGGCTCGAGGGCGAGCATGAGAAGGGGGGGGAGATGGTGTCACACGGCAAAAGCCAACTACCTGCAACCATGCCCAACAACACCGCCGATACTACCGCAAGGAGGGGTAACTGCACGTTGAGAACCTCTCATTCAAAGTGAGGCAGGCAAACAGAGGCATGGCGGTTATCAAAGGAAGGCCACTGGCCAGGAGGATATCGGAGGACTTGGCGATGGCCTGAGGCCAACAAGGGCACGGGCCACGCGAGGAAGGATAAAATCACACCCTCAAAAGTGCAATGCCGGCCAAAGCATCGAATAATCTCCCGACATATCCCGTACCTCCGAGTCCACCGTTCCCGGCCGCTTATGCTCCGCCTCATCCTCCACATGATGATGTTGCCCATGAAACTCCTCCACCATCTGCTTTGGAGGTGGTTGCGTACAAGTCGCCCCTGTAGCCGAGTCTTCGATCCCATGCTTGTCCTTCTTATGTTTCTTGAGATTATCCAACCGACTAAACGTCTTCGTGCAACCCACCACATCACACGACAACCTCAACCCTTTGTGTGTGTTTTTATGCTTCCGTAAATACCCCTTCAAATTCTCCCTCACGCCTCGGGGCTTCCATTGACACTCATCACAGACTAGATCCTCCGGTGCCGGCTCAAAGGGTGTTCGGAGCGACAGAGAGTGAGGATCGTGGTCTGTCTGCGGTGACAAGGAATCCACATGACTGGCGTTTGTCCCTGGTGAGTTGTAAACCGGCGTCATGCCTGCTTGCATCGATTCGTGGCTGAGAGCTCGTGACATCGGATGGGCGGAGGATTGCGGAATCGGGAAGAACGGTGATGCGTGTCGACATGGCGAGGTGGGCGTTGTAAGACCGCTTGTGACGTCTCTAGTCATCATCCCATCAATGGCACCAATCGGAGACTGCATCTGGAAGCAGGTACCCGATCCGGTGGTAGTAGGCACTGCTCGGGCTGTTTCGATTCCAAGCTTGTTTCCCCACCAGCCGTGGTTCAGGCTTTCATTTGATACCGGCGAGCGAAGTTCGGTTGGTGTTAGGTCTGCCCCGTTCATGTTTATGGGTTCATCCAACACCATTGCGGAGGGTGGTGGCTGGGCGGATACTGGAGATGGTATTCCATTAAACGATGCGTGTGTGCCAAACATATACTGCTGTTGCTGTTCCATAGTTGTTGGGACCTGGACAGACGCCACAGGAGGTGGGAATCCGTTCAAGCTAGGTGTGAACAGCGTGGTCTGAGAAGTGTTTTGGGAGATCGCCTTCGAAGAACCGGTGTCCAGTGTAGATGAAGGTGTGACAGATGGAACACTAGAAGGCATGTTCCCAAGTTGGTCAGCACTAAACCCTGGCCAAAACAAACCATTGCCATCGATTGCTGGTACACCCGCAGGTAGCAAAGGTGGCTTATGGTGAGTGGAAAAGGCCGTGGGATTTCCGTGGCCATGGGTTTGGTAATGCAGATGATGTTCAGAACATCGGCTTGTAAATGTGGTGCTTGGGGTTGAGGACGCCGCGGTACTCGGCCGACTGTCCATCGAGTACTCGGTCTTGAAATGGATATCCGGGGCGGGATTTTGTTTGCGCGGATCTCTTTTGGTCAGAGTAGCAAAACCCTTGATTTTCGAACCAAGACTCCGCTTCCTCCGCACCTGCCCTTGCTCATTCCCAGAAGCTTGCTGTGTCTTCACGGCCGCCCATTGTTCCCATTCCTTATCGCTGGTGGGAAATGTGTGCCAATGGTTACACTTGTCGCAGGTGAACTCGCCGGTCGAAACCTCCGAGCAGGATAGGAGGTGTTGAATGAGTTGGAGCGGCCCGGGGAAGGGCCTGTGGCACCTCGTCATGGGGCATGCATAACTCTGCCGTGGTTGATGAGAGGAATGCTCGACGAGTTCCCGAATGAACATGAGCACCATACGTGCCACTGCGCCATTCTGTATTATCTTTTCCTCATACCTAGACGGTGGGTGCAAGTTAGTTCTGTCAGGGCGTCGAGGACGAACGGCGAGCAAGGGAGACGGTCACTTACGGGCAAGTCGTCACGCAGTGATCCATCATCGGCGGCTGTGTCTGTGGAGGATGCATGGCATGGTGATGTTGGTGATGGTGATGGTCAGCGTGTATAGCTGCCGTCGAGTAGAGTCCGTCATGGTGCATTGCTCGATGTTGAAAATCCGACATGGGAGCAGGCGCAACGTGGCTGGCTCGCGGGGTGCATAGGCTGCATCACTGCATCGTGGAACCAGACCAGACTAGCGGGATCCCAGAGAGGAAAGGTAGAGGGTCGTGTCTCGGCCTTTTAGGGGATCAGGAGCGCCTTGAGAACACGGACGAGGGGGAGAAAGGCAGTGTAGAGTCGCACAAGGTACAACGCCACGGGAGAAAGGGCCTTCTTGTTCTCCACGTTCTCCACGGACGGCTCCCGCTGTTCTGGATGCACACAACAGACAGTACCAGACACCCACCCAGACAGGCGCGGCAGTTGTGTTGACAGTGTAGTACCCGCCGTCAGGAGCGGCGGCCAAAACCAGGTGCGCAGCGTACCACCACTGGAGCAGCCCCAGTGTCAAGTCTGGTGCTCTGCAACTCTGCACCTCTGCCACCTGCTGTCAAGTCGTCCTAGCACAGAAGTGACAGAGGACCAGTGGATGTCGGGGCTGGCCGCTGAGGTGAACTAGCGGAATTGACGTCAATTCATCTAGATTGCCATGCAATCAATCCGATGGATTTGACCCAAATTTGGCAGAAGACCGGGGGTACGTAGCTATCGCGGGAAGGGCCTGGTGTATATGGAGGAAAGTGGAAACTGTATCGAGACTGTACTGAATGTGGAGAAAAGGGGGCCAGAGAGGCAGCGAGTAAGAAAAGGGGGCTGAGGGGTTGGGGGACAACGGAATCTGTAAGGATGTAGTAAGCCCCAAGAGCATAGCCAAGCAGAGAAAAACTGGACAAAGAAGTCGCAGATAGAAAGAGACTCTCTCGCTGGGATGTTGCTGGGCAAATTGTGATGTGTGTGGGTTGGTGAGGTGGGACAGGCGAGGAGGTATGACGGCGGGGAGATGGGGGACTACTACTAGCGACTGGTTGGTGGACTTGGCATCGACTCTGTATCGTGGAATAAAATGCAACCTGGCTCCGATGGGCACTGGAAGTTGTGATCGGACTCGGGTGAGGTGTTTGGCAGACGAAAACGGTTGGACGGCGATATTAAGTTGGTTGCTTCAGGTTTAGATGACAAGAGAGTGAATGGGCGGCTTTGCAATAAAGGACCGTGTTGTCCCCCCGTCTTTTTTCTTGCGAGACCGAAACCTGCGCAGCTAACGCAGAGCTGTGATTGATCAGATTGATTGCCGCGCCCGTGTATGGTGCGAGCATGCGAGGGGTTTGCTAAGTTAATGCTGGGTAGTGCTCGGCCAGAATAGCCGGGAGACGTGCCTGCCGATGCTGGATGGGGGCGCAACCTCAACAGCAAAATGTCAGGCAGCCGTTTCCTGTCCAGGTGAGCACGTTCTAATAAAGCGGTTCCCACACTTTCAATTTCGAGAACATGCAGCAAGAGCACCTCGTCCGGTCCACGGACCATCCAATGCACAACTTCCCCTTCCCTGACATCCCGAGTTTCCCGACAGCAACATGGATGACCTCAGCTGTGAGGAACTGACTGTCAGCGAGTTGTTCCTCACTTAGTTCCTCGCCATAGCCATCCCCATATGATCCATCAAGGTTCTTGCAGGGGCGCAGAGAAAAGAGCGGGTTGTGCTCTTTCGGCAGAAAAGGGTATTCGGTGGTTAAGCGTAGCGAGACGAGCAACTTTAGTTTGGTGTGTACGGAGTACCTACTGGAGAAATTATCGGAGCCAACTTCTATTCCCACATCCCGCTCACCAGGTCCAGCCAGCAGCCAGCAGCCAGCAGCCAGCCCGCCGACGCCCGCCCACCATCGCGATCACCAGATCCTCCCGAGCGGGCACCGAACCCTTGGGACGAAACCGACCACGATGAGGACCTCCCCCTCCAACGTCAAAAGAATATGGCGGGCGTGGGATGGAAAGCAGCCAAGACAGAGCCAAGCCGTCGTCGTCGTGGGCCTATTTCCCGACTTGTTTTTCTTTTGGTTCGCAATGCCAGTCTGCCATGCAGCCCCAGTCAGTTCGTCTTATCGGTCAGAGCCCGCCTACTGCGCACCCCTAGCAGGTAACTGCAACTGCGTCGATGCCAAAATTGGAAGCTGTGGACAGGCTAAAAAGGCGGGAAGGTGAACAGCGACACGGCCCAGGCTAAATTGAATTCTCTCCTCGCTAACAAGCAAACCGTCTCTTGGCAGGAAGCACTTCCCCAGAGAAAAAGGGTTAATGTAACCTACTCCAACTCGTGTCATTATTTGCCGACGATGGTGCCGCTTTCCGGGCTGAGTTTCGTTGCGGTTCGTGCCCGAGATGCCCGGCGACATGTTTTACGGAGAGCACGCGGCATTCAAGGCCTGCGCTTAGGGCCATATATCTCTCTTGCATCATTTTGCATCTATTTTCTGGATTCTCTCTCGGGTGTTGTCTCCGTGGTCTATACTCTCCGTTTGCAACGGGTGTGGCTCGCACTATTGAGATGGTTGTTTAGTGGTGGATGGAGTCCATCCGATGGACTGGTGAGACGGCTGCTCTACCAGGAAACCTACTGATGCAGCTCAAAGCGGTTGACCACCATGATCTCTCAAGCCAAGAAATGTGTCAACGAACAAGTGACTCTCTAGGAAGGTAAAAGGGGCCATTGTCTCTTTGAGGTAGGGATCAAAATCCGGCAAGGGAACGTCAACATGTGGCCGTTGTGTAATGACGCCAACGGTCATATACATATTGCAACAGCAACAATTTAACTTTCTGGGCATCCTATATGTGGTAAGCCTTACAAACCCCTTCCGAATTGGGGCTGTTTGAGCATGTCTCGGTCTCTGTGCGTCAGGCCCGAAACGATGGCATGTACACATGCTTGGTTTTTTCAATGGATATAGCAGGTGGTGGTGATCCCCATTCAGCACCATCCTCGACGACAAGCATGTGTCACAAGCGCTTCAATCAGACGCAGCTGCGCCCACCGGGGAGCTTCACCCGGCTGTACCCCATCATACATCCACCAGAAGTTTCAGTCATCCACTATCCGTCTAAGCAATCTATGGGCAGCAGAAGCGAGAGACAGCAGCTCAGCGGAATACGCGGACTTGGGGAAGACATGTAACATTACATTGCTTCCTCTTCCGTCCCTCCTCGCTGACATTGTGAGGATTACCCATCATGTCTCGTGATGGGGTTCGGATGGTGAAGGCTTGGAAGGGGCTTGTATAAACGCCATGTCAAGCCTGCAGCAATCAGCACATGGCAAGCAGGCAGCTAGAAAGCGATCTCGGTTTTGTTACTGATCTAGCCTGCGGCCCTTCCAGAATCGCGGCATCATTAGGAAGAGTAAGCCACCGTCGTGATGGTTTCCTCTGATAGTCAATATCGACTCGCATAATGACGCCTTGGTAAACTGGTCTCTAGTTTTAAAACGAGAGGGTTCACGAATCTGCCTGGCTTAAACCGGACATGACCGCTCCGAGCGATGGTATTCAGCTTGCTAATTTAAACAGTCCTACAAAGCTGATGGATGCCTGGCTTTTCAGAATATTCACCGCCCTATGCTACTCCTTGGCAGGGCTGGCTGACGAGCGGGAAACCCACACATCTCTTCATATCGTTGGTATTTTGATGTTGTCCTTCCACTATCAGCTGCGTTGTTGGAGGAGGCGAACATTACTGCTCCAAGGCACACACTGTGACAGCTATCCCACCCTTGAGAATTGGTGATCGATAATGGAGTGTTGAAACGGAATGGTACAGCTACGAGACTCGGTACTATCAGCTGTAAGGTGACTTCCCACCCTTGATGCCTGGAGGTTGAATTGCATGCGCATGCGGGAGACGCCAAGCTCATGGACTGCTTTGTTGATAAGGACTTTGTGGATTTTTGAAGTAGATCGGTTGCCGCAGTCCTACATCTATCCATTACGGCCAGGTCAGTCTATTGGATCGACAGTGGGGGTAGGCGAAATGGTGGTTACGCGTCATGATAGTCTTGTCGTTGCCCTGTTCCTGGGGGTTGATCTGGGTTAGGTTTGCAACATTCGCTGATCACTCACAAGGCATCAGACGATTCAGCAGCCAAATGTGTAATTTTTAATTGGATCAGAAGCCTCCCTTAGTAACCACGAGACCCACATGCATATCAAAGCTACCTAGGTACCTTATCCTCCTCATGATACAAACTGCCGACATGCTTTCCAACTCGAACTTCTCTCAAACGGTAATCTTCCCATGTTAAAGACAAACCACGAACCAGAACTGCGGAATCTGATGCCTATGTCATATAAGTTAGCAATCATCAAACTCTTAAACAACGAAGTTGACGTGCGGCAGAGACACAACACAATATGTCACGTTATTGCATGACTGTCCTTTTTTGGTACAAGAGAAAGCACTCTGTATCAGAAAACAAACGAGAGAAAGTCTCACTGGGTAACAAACAGACTGTCATCCGAGTCCGAGTCTTCCTCCTCAATCCGAAACTCTGTCTGGGCTGCGGTGGCATACCGTTGCAGAAACTCGTGATCATCACGCACTGCAACGCGAAGCCTCGTGAATATGTCTGGGAGGAGATTACCGGTGGCGTCGAAGTCCGCGAAATGTTGCAAGATAGCTGGCAGATGCTCTGCCAGCCCATCCGCGAGTCTCGCAACATCGGCGTTGCACGTGATCCATGTCGCAGTATTGTGACCTGGAAGTGAGTCATGGTAGCTATAGCCTATTGCACTGACATAGCTAGGGCACTGAGGACATTTCTCATACCGTTGTTGGCATTGGGGCCCTCAATGATAGCCGCTATCTTCAGACTCTGTGTCCATATCCGTATCGACGATATTCACATTGGCTTTCGTGCTTTGCATAACCGCATCATTGCTAGTCTCCCCAAAGGTCGTACCAGGATCTGTGTCCCAAGCCCTGAGGTCGCCGGTGTCTTTGACATGCTGGAGGAACAAATGCCATCTTTCGCGGCAGTCGGCATGTCGATATAATGCGCCAAGTGACGGGTCAACGTCTTCCGCCTCTGATAAGCCGTCAACCAACTCGAGGAGTTCTTGATCATCGGTTAGATCTTCAGTATATGTCGGACCCTCTTTTTCATCGGATAGTCAGCCCTGTGGGCAAGAAAGTTTCTCTCATGCCCTTCAAACCTATAGAGGCGTGGGTTGCCCAGTGCGTGGGCAACCACCTTTGAATACTTGTGTTCTCGCTACCCCGAACATCAACAAACCAGTAGACGTACCGAAACACGAGCGCCAGATTCCGAAGTACCACAGTGTCCTGACTATCACATGGGCACAAAAACCCCGGACTCTCAAAAAGTCGCCAAGCTCCTTTTTCACCCACACTCTGCGGTCCCCAAAACCAGGCCAAAGGGAACAGAGATCAAAGCTTTTGGCATGCTTGGTGACGGAGGCGGACATGGTGAATGCTGCTAAGCTGGGATCGTCCGTACAAATAGATTGCTGTGGGAGCTGGGATAAAAGAAGGCCGTTTGGGAGCGAGAAGACGGCGCGTGTAAGAGGAAGCAGTGCGCCTGGGAGAGATTTGAAAAAAAAAAAAAAAAAAAGAAAAAAAAAACCACGAGGCCACGAGAACTACAAGGCAAAAATAAAAACATTCTATCTATTGTGTGTGTGGGGCAATATTTTGGGCAGATATCTCCATCGTTCCTTCCTCCGTCAAGCTAAGGAGTCGTCTTCCAAGCAACAACCAGTTTGGGGAAAGAGCCACTGGCACAACTGTTCCGACCCATCATTTACTTAGAAGGTAAAAACAAATGACGATATGTGGGCTCGAGCCTAGGCAGTGTCGGTGCCAACGCTGCAGGTAATTCCATCCTAACATGGATGCTATGGGTTGACTGGGACGAACGCTCAAGACCGCCAGCCATCTGACGATTTGTTGAAAATATAACCTGTAATACACATCTAAATAGCACCTGTCGTTGTTACAATTTTTAATGCTCACCAAGACTCTTTCTGAGGAATTCCACAGCCCGTTGATGACCGCAGGCCTTTTGCTTCGATGGTCATTGATTGATTGGGCTTCGTTGCTTGCGTTGCTTGGCCTAAGCAACTCTGTCAGTTTGACATACAAACAACCCTCCATTGCCTTGGTCTGATTTTATTTTGCATAGCGCCATTAATCTTGATGTAGCTCCAAAATAAATAATGTATTGGTAGGTCTCCTCGTGACCAAAATATGTGTGTTACACCGTAAGTTGCATACTTGAAAGCCTCGATTTACATCCCCGAAGAACTCGATGAAGATATTTAACTTCAAGCAAGTCAGTCAGAGACAGCTCCTCCCTACCTAATAAGCGCAAACAACTTTCAATGCTTACCGTACCGGGCAATATGAGGTTCAAGGCCTAGTGGAAGATAGGAGCACGTCATGCAATCGCCAAGCCTCGCCGCAGCCCTGATTCTACCACATGTACTATAGAACCAACAGCATGACTTAGGTTGAAGAATGAGACCAGATCAGTGCACCAACACACATGGCGCCATGTCACCAACCACCAATCCCTGGTTTTCGTTGGTGATATTCTCGCCTCATGAATCCTATAAAGTCCCAACTTGCCAAAGAACGACCAACGGAGTTTGCCCAACCTCCTTCGCACGCGGACCACTGCCCTCAAACCCCAGTTATATCGTCGACAGTTTTTCTTCTTCTCTTCCTCAGTCAAAGTCCCAAGTAATTCATTTCTCACACACCGGCAACGGCAAGTTAAACACCATGTGCGACAGCTGCCGCAACCTCATCCCAGAGGACCCAGAGTTCTCACCCGGTAGCCAATACAAATGGGTCTGGGAATCCGACACAGACTGCGAGATTTGTCAATTCATTTGTAGCACCGCGACATCAATCCACCCTGATCTAGGCTCAACCGACGACCTTGAAGCATGGGTGCGTCTAGATGAAAGACAGAACCGGTTCTATTTCGACTTCTCCGGCGGGTATGCCCTGCAGGTTTATGTCAAGCTCGGTATATCTCCCATTTGCTCTTCCTCATCAAACAAACAATTGTCTAATTCTAATAATATCTTTGTAGACTACGATCCTGATGAAGGTAGTGACCAGCCAGGACTCACCCCCGAGGATCCAATCGAATTCACAAGAAGATGTCTTGAAGAGTGTGAAGAAAACCACCCTGAATGTTCCCAGCGCACCTCAGATCTCCAGCCAACACGCCTCATCTACTGCGCCGAAGGTGCTGATCAGCTCCAACTCGTGGACAGTGACGACATTGGCGACGTTGAATACATCGCTTTAAGCTACTGCTGGGGCTCGGACGGTCTCTTCAAAACTACCCTAGACAACATCGACGAGCTGAGAGAAGGGTTTGACCTTGAAGCCCTGCCGCAGACACTCCAAGACGCTATAGATGTCACACGCCAGTTGGGGATGGAGTACATCTGGATTGATGCAATCTGCATCATCCAAGACGACACAGCTGATTGGGAGCAAGAAGCTGGCAGGATGGCAGAGGTGTACGGGAATGCACGGGTTACTCTCGCTGCGTTGTCTGCGTCTACGGTGACAGAGGGGTTTCTTCACTTGAAAAGAAATCCACAGGTGGTGACCCGGGAGTTGGCTGGTGAGGATGGTGAAACGTTTCTGCTGGTTGGGAAAGAGGGAGTGAAAAGTGGCTTGCATCCCCAGAGTTTGGACCGCGATAACCCGTGGCCGGGTGTCGGCAGCTTTGATGACTTCTTGGATCCAGTGCAAACAAGAGGATGGTGCTTTCAGGAGCAGGTACTCTCTCGCCGGTTCATAGGCTTTTCCAGCAGGGAGGTACAATGGCTCTGCAAGACCACCATGGGTTGCCAGTGCGGACCACTTGATCCCGACAATGGAGGCAGCCTACGTCCCCGACCTCCCACCCTCACCATGCAAGACGATGCGTTTGCTTTCTGGGCTGAAATGATCTCCGGCTATAGCCGCAGAGGTCTCACCTATCAGAAGGACAAGCTGCCCGCGATCGCAGGTCTGGCCCGTGAAATCCAGAACACCACTGGTGCCACTTACGTTGGTGGGATCTGGATAAAAGATCTGACTCGCAGCCTGAACTGGGTAGCTCGCGAAGTGAACGATGTCTGGGCGTGTCCCGACACCTACAGAGCGCCCTCTTTCTCCTGGGCTTCTCTAGATTCTCCGATATCCATGGACCCCGAAGACTATCTAACTGGATATGTCGAGGTGCTGGAGTACTCTGTCGAGCCGAAAGGTCAAGATCCCCTTGGGGAGATCAACGCTGCCAGTTTGACCGTCAGTGGATATGTGCATTCGGCCACCCTGATGGACAGTGATGATACCGTGGAGGGATTCGAATATGACGTCAGAATCAAGAGCAGCATCAGAATTGCCAGGAGGTACGCCATGGTTCGTCACGACACCGAGCTTGTCAGAGTTCAGATTGCGGACGCAGACGGGGAAGTGCAGTGGTCTATCCAGCGAGCCAGAGAAGGGGAGATGCCAGGAGAGGAGGAGTTCAGACCTCAGGTGACTGTGCTAGCGCTCTGCTTGGGTGTGGATGAAGCAAACAGGGCTATTGAGTTTCTCATTCTGGCACAGTGTCCAAGTGACCTAAAGACGTGGGAAAGAATTGGGTCCGTGAGGGTCACCGAATCTGACCCACAGCCCGATTCTGAGGAGGAAGAGGAGGAGCTCGAGTTTTGGAATTTTGACGATTTTCTTGAAGAGATCACGGACGAAAACTACAAAACGACCCTCACATTGGTATAGTGAATGGTGTAGATTACGTGAGCAGGTATGACAAGTGTCTTCATAAATTAATAACAGCAAGAGGGAATAGATTCGATTGGCATTGGGTAATTCACTTTGACCATGTCCAAACCTCCGCAAGTTCCCGTGAGAATGGAATGTGCCCAATCTATTTCTTCTTGCCCATGGTATCCTTCATGGTATCCTTCATGGAGCCCATACCCTCCTTCATGCTCTCCTTCATCGACCCCATGCCTTCTTTCATGCTCTCCTTTGTGCTGCTGCTAGATCCTTCCAAACCGGACTTCTTCGTTTTGCTGCCCGAGGACGGCATGCTTGACGAGGAGCTCTTCTTTCCCGAAGAGCTAGTATTCGCCAGGTGGACCTTCTCGGGGTGAGTTGTTGGCTCGTACATGGATCCGGGCTCGTGGAGCTTTGGGGCTGCTGTTAGCCATGTCTCGGATCTAACAAAAGAGCCAAGAACATACGTGGGCCTCTTCCTCGGCACGATCGATCAAATCGTGACACTCGACAGCCGCTTCATCTGTATACCCTGTCTCATGATGCTCGTGGTGCTTGTGAGGCTGAGTGGAACCCTTCTTCTGGGGGGCTTTCTCGTGGTGGCTGCTCATTGTGTTGGTTGATGGATGGAGGTTTCGTCTGCAGAGGTGGGTGGAAGATGAGTTCGAGCGATGAAGGAACAAAAGGCGACCTTACCACTGAAAGTTCATTTTAATATCCCCTCCATTTCCCCCCTTCATCATTGTGAATGTGTCGTCATGCTGACCGTCTTCGCAACGTCACGGGCGCGAAATGCATGGGGTCTGGACG
The DNA here is from genome assembly GCF_035222485.1 of Podospora pseudoanserina. NCBI lineage: Eukaryota > Fungi > Ascomycota > Sordariomycetes > Sordariales > Podosporaceae > Podospora > Podospora pseudoanserina. The sequence goes on along the minus strand of NC_085920.1, from coordinate 5,752,353 downwards.
CGATCCGACCACCCAAACCCCACTTCGACTCGGACAAAGACCGTCATTTTTGAAAGATTTGCTGCGTTATTGTGAGGTGAGCTGCAGCTATTTGACTCTCTTATGGCCCATGCACAGTTTGTTTGGCATGGCTGAAATGAAATGCTTGCAATGAGGCTGCAGGAAGCTGACGAAATGGCAATGCAGCTGATCAGATGATGCAAAACCCACACAGCAAGCAGCGGGCAGGTGAAGGTAAAACAAACAAACGCCTACCCATTCTCCCAGTCAATGTCATGATCTCGGATTTCTGTTCATCTAAACGGCTGTGCATCTACTGGTCTTGGTTGAAACAGATTGCTGCTTCAACTCGGAAACTCCGATAACAAAAAAGAAGAAGGAAAAGCTTTTCTGTGGATTCGAACCTAGGGGGTGCCGGCCGACACTGCAGGTGACTTCTCGTAACCTAGACATATAGGGATTAACTGCGGAATACTCAAACCACTACAGTCCAACTCTTCATTCATATACCCCAGCCTGTTTGTCAAAACTGTAATTGCGCAATTACCAGAAACAGCCCATCGCTCCCCGAACGAAGACAAATTGCAGAAAAAACCACGTATTAGAATTGCCAACGAAGTCACTGATCCTGTTGCTAATCATACACAGAAGAGACCTAAGTTACTGACGAACAATCCAAAATAATTTCCAACCTTGACTTCTTGATCCGTATGTTGATAGATGGTGGATCAAATTCCGGAATCATCAGGCAAAGGCGTCGGCGTGGACGTGTAAGACGCAGCAACCCAAGAGTCCCAACTGCTGCACAGCGTAGCGGCAGTCTGCGCAGCGGGACTCGCCTTCGGCCACATGGCAGCAGCATCGGCCTGACGTTCCAGAATCTGCAGGGCCAGACCTTGGGAGGCATGACTGGCGATATGGCAATGAAGGAGCCACGCTCCCGGATTGTCAGCCTTGAAGGCAATGATGATGAAGCCGCTCTTAGGCATCAACACCACATCACGACGAGGAGGGTTGATGAGGTTCAGATGGATGTTCTCAGGGACGTAGGTGGTTTTTTCGGCCTGTTGGAGGATAGCAAAGTCATGTCCGTGCAGGTGGATTGGATGGGCACTGGTATCTCCATCAGGAGAATAGTCCACGGTGATGGCTAGCCATACCCAGTCGGTTTGGTTGGGGCGTCCTTCGGGGTAGATTTCCCAGAGCTTGTTCTTGAACGGCTCGTCGTTGTCCAGGTTGAGGAACACTGGGTCGCTGAAGTTGATCTGGAGTGGATTGGGGCCATTGATACCCCCTGATACGTTTCTGAAAGAATAGGAGGCCTGGGGGAAACTCGGAATCGGATCAGCCGGCGGGCCGCTGATCACAGCCATGTGCTGAATCTTGCTTTCTGTTGACATGACATTGATCGGATCCTCGACAACCCAGGGCAGCACGGGCCTCAAGCTGGTGGCAGTCTCATCCGAGCAGGCCATGGAAATATCTGTCCATGGTTTTGATTCTGGATCCTCCGTACTGCTCTTGTTGTAACGCAGAATACCCGTTTGCATGTATGTCTCCTTGCTGTCCTTGTTGATGACCACACCAGCACCGCAGTTCGGGGCGACCCACGTTCTGATCCAGTAGTTTTCGTTGCTGTCAAGGGGCTGTTTGGTGTTGTTCCTTGGATTTGCTTCGACAATAACATTGTATCGTTGGCCGATTCCAACCAGGATCGACGAGTTGAGGTAGGGGTAAATGGGAACGAAGTCAGCACTGACAATGGAAAGCAGGTGGTTGTCGATGGAGAAGATAAAAGTGGATCCAATCGAGGTGTTGATGAGTCGCAGCAGGTATCGTTTGGGACGTGAGTTCGGAACCTCGAGCTCGGGCGGCTCATCCTCATACACTTTGTCCGCTGTGAACGTAAGAGTGTAAGGCTTCGGAATCTTACTCGTGTTTTGAACTTTCCTTGCCCCAAATTTGGTCACGTTCCCAATCCCGTTCAGCAAGATGCTCTGGATCCATCTTTCCTCGAGCATGTTTCCAACTGGAAATAGGCTGCCATGTCTCCAGTCTGTCATCAGGAGCGGGATGTCTGCCGCCTCATCATAGGGGGCGCTGCTCGGGCCATGAAGAGTCTGCCATCAGTCATCAGTGATATATCCAGATGTACTTTGAGTGAAAAGGTTGCGTACAATTGGTCCGACTGCCCCGTCACCATACTGTTCACTGTAATGGGAGTGATACCATGAGGAGCCATATTGCATCACCTTCCACTCATAGGTGAAAGTGCTCCCTGGTGCGATGGGGCACTGGGTGATTCCATTCACACCGTCCATGTGCATGGTGTTGAGCTGCCTAATGCCGTGCCAATGAATGCTGGTACCGCGGTCCGGATTGAGATTACGGACATGGACCTTGACAGTATCACCCCAGCATGCTTGGATCCAAGGCCCTGGGTACGTTTCATTGAAGACTGTCGCTCCATAAAATGTGTAGCCGTCGGCGGTGATGTTCGACTTGTCGACAGTGATGAAGTACTCGCGTGTTGTACCGGTTGGATAATAATTCTCATAGTCGGTGTTGATGTCGAATCTTTCTCCTGTCTTCTTGTTGACGAGCCAGCATGAGCGATCTTCAGGAGTCGAGCATTTTTCCCATCCAACCATTTTGCGGTAGTCGCATTTGAAGTCGAAACCATCACCTTTGTCTTGTCGGTGGCCTGGTGGTCTGAAGTGGAGAGGATCTTTGGCTGCGGTAGATACCAAGCTGGTCTCAACGTGCGAATGTGAATCTGTGAGCTGCAAAGGTGATTGAGAGCGGTCCAGTCCCTCATAGGTTGATAGAGTCGTGACCCCAAGGAGACGGGCAACAAGCACCCAGAAACTCCCCATTGTGGTCAAGTTGTGCTGCGTTCAATGTTGTGATCTTGCTAAGAGCTCGATCGTGACAGCGGGAGCCGGGCGAGAGATCATATAAAAGAATGTGGCTGGTCATTTCATGTCGCCTCTGATGTCTCCATCATGTCCCTGAGGCGCACCGTGCATGTCGACGGTGTTGACTTACGCGCCCATCAAGGGGATCAGCCATGACCCAAACAACCAGCTGAACCCCGTGAGCTAGCCATGTGCGTTTGTCAGCCCTGCTCCCGCCGTACATTCAGCCAGCCAGAACGGGCGGCCAAGGCCAAAACGGTTAGCGTAGCTGTAGCAGAATCCTTAACTATTGGAAACGGAATTGGACTCTACCCAATTCTAGACCTCGCGTCCGGCCATGCATGAGTCGGAATCCGATTGTCGGCGTGTCGCACTATCAAGGAGCTGGGTGATATTGGGTCTGGTCACATTGTGCTCGTGATAATTTGGGGAGGTCCTCCCGGCTGAGGTGGTCTAGAGCGAGTAGTCGATAACACTCGATTCTCCTCGGGAGAGTCACCAACTTCTCTCCTTATTTGGATCTTTCGGGTTTTCGGGTTCAAAATTGCGCCCAGTGTAGAGTTGTGGTTCTGGGTGTGGCTCTCCCTCATTTGGACCAAAAGGCTGTTGCCCAACAGAGATAAGATGCAGTAACTGTGAGTATCATAAGGACATGTCGGCCGTAAAAGTCATTTTATTTATTCATAATTCATAAGTAGGTGTGTACCTATCAGGGTTGGATCGGAAGGCAAAGGCCGACTGGCCAGGCAAGCACCAAGTAAACCCTATCACTGGACAGAAACCTGGTTGGGAACAAGACCAACCCCAAAGAAACCAAAAGAAAGAGGATGAGACCACCACCATACATATCTGCATCATTGGAGCACTATACTCACAACCGGGCGGGTAGAGGTGATCCTCAGGAGAAGCACCCTGCGGGTGACCCACCGTGACCTCGGTCGCTCCCTTGTAGTCATAAAACCGCGCCAGCGGAGATTCGCATGGAGGAAAGGCACCACGTTCTCGGGCTTCATGTCTGCAAGGACGTCCGGAACCTGAGCATTCTCGTTCCATCTCCTCCAGACTCGGGGAATGTGAGGAATCGTTTGCGCGGGGTATGCTTGAGCTGGTTCTTCTAGCGCGTGATGAGGGCGTTGGTGAGCACGACGGTACCAGAAGACATGAACCGAGCAGCCTCCTGGCTGCGGCAATTGCCACAGCCAACCTCGGCTTCAATACCTAGCTGGTCGGCTGGCGACGAAAAGGTGTACACCTGGCCGACGAGCGAGCCCTTGGGGGCGTCGAAAGGTGTAGGGCAACTGATCTGGGACCTTGCCGACGAAGAAATGGATGGTGCAAGGGCGACCTCCTAGGGCAAAGCGGTTGTAGACAACGTTGACGACGTAATCATCGACGCCGATAAGATCACGGTCTTGGGTGAAATCGGGTCCTCTCAGTTCCAGCTGGTGAAGGTTGGGCTTGCCGCTCTCCTCTTCACCGGGGTCGGCGGTGTTGACTGCCTTGAACGCATCTTTGGCGGCTGCGTTGTGATACTGTTTGAGGTACACAGTGAGGGCTGCCTTGTGGGCTTCAGCATCCCGCTCTTCCTTGTTGTTCACATACTTCCACTTTTCGAGTTGGGGTTAGGTGTAGCCGAGTGGCGATGTCTCCCTGAGGTTGTTCGACATCCAAGAGGTGCCAACTTCATCCTTGTGGAAGGGCCTGAGAGGGTCCGTGGGCAAATCTGGGTGGTTCTGATCAATGATCCAGTTACCAGAGTCTTGGTCACGAGTGTCCGTCCCGTCAAACCAGTTGGACTCACTGCTGCTATGCAAGACCTCCCATATGGCCATCATGCGGTCCACATTGCAATGGTGTGGTCAGAAAATGGTATCAAAAGCAGCGACAGGAACATTGGACATGTGACCTACAGGAAAGAGGTTCTTGTCTCCAATGGTTGTCTGGACATCGTCGCTACCGTACACTCCATGAATCCAGTCGTGCAAGTTCTCGGCAGAGCCAAAGACAGGCTCCTTCTCATTGTCTTCCTTGTCGCCCGCCATTCCTTCCAAACGCTTGGTTGCAAAATCCTCAAACTGGGGAATATTGACGACTGGATAGAAGGCATCAGATGGACTGGCATGCAAATTTCCTAATACCTCATCACTATAGTTAATATAATAAGTTCCGAATCTCGACATCTTATAACAAAAGTGGCACGTGACTTGCACAGGTATTATATACCTGGGGTATATCCTGTGCATACCCTATGCACATAATTTGTACACCCTGAGCACACCTCCTACTAAAGAGGCCGCTATTACAAATCTAATCAAGGGTTTAAAAGTAACTATTATCCCGGGCTACTACTTTAGATAGTTTGGTGCCTAGGGTTGGTGTCCCGATCAACAACGCTGCGTGAGGTGGTGTATGGCAAGGCGTCAGGAGGACGCTCAAGGGTTCTGGGGACTTCAACTGATCAGACCTTCCAGTCCCGGCTGCTTCCTCTGCTCCGTTTCCTGGTAAAATTTCGAGGGGTCCCTGCACAGAGGAGTTCTCCGGCGCTGTTGGGGCGACTGCTACGGGTGCACCTGTTTCCTCCGCGCTGTCTTCGCTTTGTTGAGTTAGCAGCTGGTTGCTCTGGTTCGATCCGTACTCTTCAACTTGTGAGTAGTAGGCTGCTGTTACCGCCAGTAGCGTGTTGCTTGTTTTACTTTCCAAACATTGGGCAGTGTGACGAACCCCTGATCCGAACCTCTGAAAGAGACAATAGGTTGAAAGCTCGGTGATAGCTTCGGGCAGCTGCTCGCCCGGGAGCTCTCGCAACACGGCTGTATTTGCTTACATAGCGCGGAAAAGCATTTGTTTGAAGCAAATAGGACATGAAATTCGGACGCAGGAATACTGAGTTGTCTAATCACAGGCTACAACAGAGTGCAGTCGGGCCAGGTTCGAAAAAGACTTGCGGGAGCCATTGCGGGAGCATCGCCACCCCGCCGCCCATTACCCAGGCGAAGCGACTCAAAGATATGCCTTTTGACTTGGGACCTACAACAATCGGTTCGCCAATTTCAAGAGGAAGCTCGGAATCGGAACTTTTACGCAGCCCCCCTTGCATCCGAAGCTGGGAGTGCAGATCTCACTCATGTCACGACACCCGCTTCAGACTTGGCAGATGGGCTCATTCTTTCACCCAACCCAACACCCATCAAGCAGGCGATTGAAATTCTGAAGAAGACCAGTCCACGGCTGAAATCTATGTGCAGCAACTTCCCGAGGCCGTCTCCCCAGTACCTCAAAGGTCGTACGAGTTTTCAGCCATCCAGCATTTGTCCAAAAAGACGCCTACTTTACCAGAGCCAACTGCCCCCGATGCGAGCGTCAATCCAAGCTGTACGGCTACGTCTGGCCCAAGACCCAGCCGGCAGGCAGGCACGACAAGGAGGAGCGCATTGATTTTTCCAGCCGATATCTCGGCAAAGTGGGGATATATGATCTTCACTGTGTACTTTGAGGAGAACAAGAATTCCCGTGTCTTCAAAGTCTTGATACCCACCTTCAACAGACTCTGTCTTTGGATACCATAGGTACTTAGGTACCTATTTTTGTTGGTTCCTGTACATTCATGTCACCATCACAATGATGAGAAAGCCCGCTTCAATCCGACTCAATTAACAAAAATTGAGCACATGCAGTCTAGATGCTCTTTGCTGGTGTCGGTATGATGCCCAGTCAAGCTTTGATTGGGCGGCCCTGCATGTTCAGCTTGTCTCACGACAGCCACTGAGAGAGGGGGCATTACCGCTGACGAAAGCAGTTTACGGCTCCCGATAACTATTGCCACAAACTCGGGTGTTAACCAAATCCGTCAACTCACCAGTCACGGGAGTGGCCCGTCCCGACACTTAGCTAGACACAAGACAAGATGCTATGCCTTTTTCGCTTCACCCCGCCCAATATGCCATGCAGCGCCCTATCATGTCTCTGTGGGCTTCTACTATCGTGTGCCGACATCAACTTTTAGCGTCAACTTCCAGGCCAACAGTGCCCAGAGGAATCTAGGCCTTCGCTGCACGCTGAAATGTTCTCAGACCATTCTCTCTCAGCCAGCCTCAGTTCACTCTAATCCAGCAAGGATACTCGGGGCATTGACTCCGGAACATGAACATATCTCAACATTTTATGACTAAAGTGCAGACAGCCACAACTATTTTACCAGGGAAGCTTCTCAGATTTCTCAGACTTGAATCTCTCCACACACCGAGACAAAGAACACATCCCCATCAACAGCTATCATTCCAAAAAGCCCTCATCCAAAGCATCATGGCCTCAGAAACAAACCCAGAGACAAACCCCCCAGTGTAAGTTCGATCTGATCTGCACGTCTCATCAACAAGCACCATGGCTGACACCTACCAGCGAGCCCCAAGCTGAGCCAACAGCGACCGCCGCTCCTGTTACCTGGGAAGGCACCATCAAGGATTACTTCCTCCCGAGCGACGTGGATTGCATGCTCAACGCTGGTGGCTTCGATCTGAGCAACAAGGATGACGTGGCTGACAACGCCACCAAGATCTATGTGCGTGTGAAGAACAAGTCTATGCCGAAGCAAATGCCCCCCTGGACTCAGCAGAACCCAGACCCGGCGCACCCCCTCTGGACGGACGAAATGTGCGCCAACTTCAAGACCTGGATGGATAACGAGTTTCCATGAAGGATGAGAGACATGGAGAGGATTCGAGGTGGTGACGGACTTGTGTTGAAAGGGGTTGGTACAGTCACTTGGATAACCTTCAATCATTTCATGTACGAGCATAAAAGCACATAATCCACCTGTAAAGCTAACCCCCAGCCAGCCCTGACTCTACTGTGACTTGTATCTGTATAAGGTAGGTGGCCATTAAACATCACTCCGTGACAGCTCCTTCAAGACTTACGTCTGGTTAAAACACGCATGATTGCATCAATCTCCTGACACACACCTCACAACCATGAATATGCTGCCCCATCATTCCCTCTCCAAGAGTGTCCTTCGAACCTGAAGTGGGTGTACTCCTCTTCCACCTCAAAGTATGTCAACGCACCTCTTTCTGGTATCTGCCCAAGTGAATTACAAGGTCATCATTATTGAGCCAGAAAGTCTAGTTCTCTTGTTTATTTGCAGTTGGATATTGACACCCAAAGGACGTATAATCAACAGTTTCCGAGCAAGTCACCGCACCACGGCCTTCTTCCATCTGCTTCTATCATACATATTATGGTATGCCAACACAATCCCAAACCTTGAACCTCGCCCGCCAGGCAAATTCATCCGTTCGTTCCACACTTAATCCATAAACTCAACCTCCAAAATCATCAGCTCGCTGAAGCTCTGCAGCCTCAGATTCCTCAGATTCATCTCCGACTCAACCTCACCCCAAACTGCATTAAATCCCCCAGGCTCCTTCTTGATAATCATGTCCAGAATCTTCTGCTTGTTCCCCCCAAGCTGTACTCCATTGTTGTGGTCATCAACAATCTGCTTGAGCTCCTCATAGATCTTTTGACCTAACGGCTTCTCGTTCAACGCTGGGTTCCCTGTCTTCTTCTGCTGAAAGGCCTGATACTGTCCCTGCACAGCTTGATTCGCTGGGTCCCAAGGCAAGCCGGCAATGACAACGGGATCCCAGTAGAGATGGACTTGCGCGTAGGCGTCGTTGAGCCAGTAGAGAGGGTACTGGAGGACAAAGGCCTTGAGGTCCTGGATCAAATCCTTGGCCCTGGCGTCTTGGTTCTGCGTCACCTTTCTCACTTTGGGTGGCTTGGGCTCGGGTTCCTTGACGTTGGGGGTGTTGTTGAAGACGTTTCTAAGCCCATGAGTTAGAGGTGTGACCAATAAGATCGCAAGAGACACAAACTTACTTGCTAGCACCCTGAACAAGCGATGCCAAACTACCGGTTGTGACAGCTCCCGCCGCACTCTTTCCAACATTGGTGATGATGACCTTGGCAGCACCCTCAAAACCAGTCTTGGCCAACGTCGACGCCGTGGCCTCAATCGCGGCTTTACCTGCTGCCTTGCCTGCAGCAGTGGCACCAGCTCCGCCTCCAATCAAGCCAGAAACACCACCGATGGCCATGTCGGTCACAACTCTCTGCACGGTGACCTCCCCAACATCGCCCTTGACATCCTTGTCGTTGATGGTGGTGCTGATGGCGTACTCAGTGCCCAAGCCGATGGTGGATGCTGCTGCACCACCTGCGATGGCACCAGCTGGTCCACCGACAACCATACCACCGACGGCACCGGCCGTGGTGATTAGACTGTTGGTGCTGGTGGCAAGGGCTCGTTTGGCATGTTCTGTGTTGCCGGCTAGGGCTTGAACTCCAGCGACGCCGTAGCCGACGACGGGCACCTTTTCGAGGATGCGGGTGGCGATGCCATCGCGGGAGAAGGCGTTGGCGATTGAGTCAAAGAAGCCCATGATGCAGAGGGATATGCTCAACAGATTGGGATGAAGGAGACGGAAGGACGAGTGAGCTGGAAGAGGGACTGGCCCCTAGGAAGAGATTTATCTCGTCTCATTGTCTATGTCTGGGGGTTTGCAGAAGTGATGTTGATGCAACATATCGAGAGGGAACCAGCGAACAATGCATCATGAATGGAGCTGAACTACCAAGATCGGTTAGTCCGATTGTTCAGCTCATCGTCGAAGCGATTTTTGTGGGCCAATACTGATGTCGAGATGTAGAAACCCTGGCCTAGAGCGCTCTAGGCTTCGAGTTACTCGTTCTAGCGCGCGTTAACTTCCGTAGTACGGGGCATCAGCTGTAAAAAACGCCTCGGTGCATGGAGTTGTAACTTGTTTTGGATCTCAGCGGCTTCTTGACCGATCGGTTGGAGGCTTGGCGGGTTATTTTGCATCGTGTAGGACTGGTGGTTGGAAATGGTGCAGTCTGAAGGCAGTATGTAAGGTGGGTTTGTCTCCACAGCATGGATCTGATAGGGGTTAGGGTTGTACCGGCCACCATGACGTAAATCGTCTTCAGGTGTGTTGGTGTCCAACAAAACAACCTTGATTAGTGCTCTTCAAGCATGTCTTTATATTTCCATATTGTACTCAATGCATTTGATGGGGAAGAATATATAAATGACAGAAAATCTACTCCGTACGTGGTCCCTCAATCCAGGTGGGTAGTTGTCGGATTAGCGCTTTGTTTACGTACCATCTCCACTCAAGAGTCATTCCCAAGAACATTCCCGTAGCCATTTGCTTACACCCCATCATCCCCGCTCCAAGCTCTTTGTGTCACATCACAAACTGAAAGGTTGAAACAACTCTATTGAATCTGAACATGCAAGACACTGTCCATTCCCTGGTGTGGCTGGCCATTGGCTTCGGCTTGGTCAATGTCGCTCACAGCTTGGAAGCCCAGAATAACTTTCGATACCTCGCCCAAACCCCCCTATCTACCGTACCCACGTTCGACAACGAAGACATACCATGGGGCTTAACAACTTATGCCAACATTCCATATCTGCCCTGTCTCTCAAAGCGTGACAGCCTCAAATATGACATCGCTGTCCTCGGTGCACCATTTGACACTGTAAGCGCTTGCCCATCCGCTGAAAACTCCCCATCAACTAACCATCACCCACAGGCAACAACCGGCCGACCAGGAGCCCGCTTCGGCCCCGGAGCAATCAGATCTGGCTCCTCGCGCATTTACGCAGATGCAGCATGGAGTTTATACACCGGTGAGCCCAGTCACCAGCACCAACAAACCCTTGACGCACAATCAACTGACAAAATCCAGGGGAAAACGTCTTCAAAAGCAACGTCAAAATCGTCGACTGCGGAGACGTCCAAATGACCAGACTGGACAACACCGTCGCGCTCAAACAGCTGGAAACCGGCCACGACATCATCAATGCCCGCTCTCCTGTTTCTAGGGACCTGTCCCCTGTCCCGAGGATTATCAACTTGGGAGGTGATCATACCACCACGCTGTCTGCGTTGAGGGCAGCGTACAAGAAATGGGGGAAACTCTCTGTTATTCATTTCGATGCTCATATCGGTGGGTTTCGGCCAGTTACCTTGCAATGGTTTTGGGTCAAAGGCTGATATTGTACATGATTAAGATACTTGGAACCCCAAGGTGTTGGGTGGTGATGTTTCTGACTATGGGTATGACCACTTCTCTCCTTCTTTCAACAAACCCATCTGCTGACAAAAGTTCCAGAGCGGTAAACCACGGAACCTTCCTTCACATTGCCCACGAGGAGGTAAGTCTCATGAAAGCAACCACGTTTTAAACTCAGCTGACGGAAAATGCAGGGGCTCATTACAAATTCCAGCATTCACGCAGGCATCCGGGCACCTCTTGCCCACCCAGTCAAAGACATGAAGAATGATCGCCGTTGCGGGTTTGAATTTGTTACCTCCAGGGATCTTGACCGTTTTGGTATCAGCGGGATTATCGAGAGGCTGAAATCCAGAGTTGGAGACGCGAAAATCTATATCAGTGTTGACATTGATGTTCTGGATCCTGCTTATGCTCCTGGTAAGTTGTCATGTTGAACAAAACCGGGTGATAGTGTGATTAATGAATGATGCAGCAACGGGAACTGCTGAGCCGGGTGGTTGGACGTCGAGGGAGCTATTGACTATTCTTGACGGACTGGTTGGGCTCAAAGTTGTGGGTGCTGATGTCGTGGAAGTTGCGCCGGCTTATGATGGTGCTGGTGAGACAACGGGCGTGGCGGCTGCTGAGGTTGTGCATTCTCTTTTGCATTTGATGGTGAAGACCCCAGTTGCGGGGGAGTGAGGTGCCGAAATCTGAGCTGCAGTGTGGATAGGACGAATGTTCCTTATCGCCAGTAATCTGCGTAGGGAAGCAACAACTGCAGTGATCGTTGCCAGCGCGTTCTCCTTGAGCACTTCAGACAGGATCTCTTCCTGCCAGGGTAACATTCCGTGACTCCAGATCCATATTTTGAATCCACCATTTGTAATTTTAATCCTGTCACACGTGAACAGACTAATTGGTCACACCACGGCCTCACTATTATCTACCTACACCTCGAGAGCCGGTGGTTAAAAAGTAACGCAGGCAATCAAGCACCACGCCGCTATCAAAGGAATAGTATTGGTTAACTAAATATATTAGGGACTGTTAAAATACAGCTTTTGTTTGTGGATTTTACAGTGTATCTGAGCCCTGTATATTACAGGGCCTCAGAGGCAATACGATGGCTTGAATCAGCAGTGTTTAGGGACTGCGGTTGCCGGAGCGGAGGCTCGGCCTCCGGAAGCAATCCGAGGTCCCGGAAGGCCGAGCGCTAAGGCCGGTGCCCTGCAGTGGTCAAACGGTAGCGGCAACGTGGCCTGCAGTGGTCAAACGGTAGCAGCAACGTGGCCTGCAGTGGCCAAACGGTAGCGGCAACGTGGCCTGTAACCTTATATTTGGATAGCGCATTTAGCGGGCGTTCGGGCCCGGGAAACGCGCGTTCAGGCCCGGGAACGGAATCACCCTCGGGGAGCAAGTAATAGGCCGATGGCCTATAAGACCTCTGCCTCACACCCTATCCACTGTGGTATTTTTTAGTCTATAAGGTTCAATCAATATACTGGTTCACCACACTCATCAGTGCCTCACAAGCCTATGTTACAGTGACTTTCTTCTATATATTACAGGGCGCCGCCCCTGTAATCCTCCTTCCTTCAGTGCCACGGCAACTGTCGAATGCTGCAGTCAAAGTCTTCTTCGCTCTCAGTGTACTGCGCCGATAGCTATTTGAGCCTATATTTACAGGCCTCAATAGCACCTACTTCAACAGGGACCTTAGTGATACCCTAGTTATAGCTTAAAGCTACACTACATAGTTCTTTATCCCAATATTATCTACGTATAAACATATTCGAAGCCTCTAAAAAAATTTAATAATATATTTACTTTTTTATATAATATATCGGAATATCGCTTCCTTTTCACTAAATCAATTTAAATTAACGATTATATAAAACTTATACTTTACTTCCTCAGAAGTTTAACGTGATTACAAAAATCCTAACGGATATTTAACTATTATATAAAGCTATTTAGAATCTTATACTATAGATTGGAAAACTTTACCGCTAAGTAAGTAAAATTTATAAAAACGTTCGTTATTTATTTATCAATAAAAGCGTAATTGTACTACCCGGAGTAATTTAAAATAATTTAATATTTAATATTTATTGGTTTGGGGTGCGGCTCACAGGCCTGAGGGTTTGCGTAAGGAAGTGGGGCTCTCGGAGGATTCGGGGGTTCAGGGGTCATGTATATAAGCGGTCTGCTTCGGACATTCTATTTTAGACAGATCATCGACTTTTATTTCTTCAAATTTTGTGCCTTGCACGCGTGCAGGCAATTCTGGCCCTCTGATCAGGCCGATCAAGTGCTTATTATGTGGTCTGCGAACCCATAGAGTCTTTTCTTTGTCCTACGTGGAGTGCGGCCTGCGAGCGAGCCACTGTCACGCAGGTGTGTTCATTCAGAGACCCTGTTGAGGGTATATTTGTGGTGTTGTGGTTGGTTTGTGTATTTTCTCACCATTTCAATAGAAGCATATTTTCTCTGCAAATAGTGAAATCACATAAAGAGCCATGCAGCCATGTTGAACAAATCAGTGTGGGAGTTCCCCCACGGAATTGCAACCACATGATTCAACGTCGTACGAGTTGTTTGGCCCAGAATTTCCAACTCAGCGCATTTAAAGGTCCCAACGGCCCTCAAATTGCCAGAGTAGTACTTGCGCATGGGTCTCACCTGTCACCGTAAAATGTCGCTTCACATCATCATCGTCGGCGCTGGAATCGCCGGGCTGTCAGCAGCTGTCTCTTTGCGACGAACTGGTCACCGGGTAGAGATCTACGAGCGCACATCAGCAAACAACGAAGTCGGAGCCGCCATCACCGTACCCCCTAACGCATCTCGCTTTCTCCTTGAATGGGGACTTGACCCAGTCGCCGAACGCTTTGTCAAGGCAGATGAAATGGCCTTCCTCGACCCTCTTACTTTGAACACTCTGTTTGCTGTTCCTCAAGAACAAAATCGCGCCCGATATGGCTATGACCTGTGGCTTTCCCACCGTGTTGACTTGCATGCTTGGTTCAGGAGGAAGGCGACAGCAGTTGAGGGGCCTGGAACTCCAGTGGTACTTCACTTGCAGCGTGCAGTTGTGCGATATGTGTGTAGTATAAACCCTATTTGTTGCCAAATTTGGCTGACAGATTGAAGGACCCTGCCACTCCCTCCATCACCCTCGCCGACGGAGGTGTACTTTCTGCCGATCTTGTCGTCGGAGCAGATGGCGTTCACTCACAAGCCACGGAGGTGGTGCTAGGGAGCAAGATTGAGCCATCGCCCTCTGCCTATTACAACACCTGTTTCCGTTTTCTGATTCCAGCCGCTTCATTGGCTGAAGACCCTGAAACTCGATGGTGGCATGAAGACGAGCACAGTAGGAAGGTTAGCATGCGGATTATCACCCACAATGCAACAAGTAGAAGGATAGTTTCGTATCCATGTCGAGAGTAAGTAACAACGTTTCTTTTGTAATCCGCTTTGCTGACTCTGTTATCAGCCGCGAGATCCACAACTTCGTAGGTCTGTATCATGATCCTGCCATGGCAACAGCCACTAGGGAAGACTATTTGGCAAAGGTGGATAAAAATAGCGTTCTAGAAACCTTTGGTGCAGAGGCTTTCAGTCCTAAGCTGAGAGCTGTGATTGGGTTTGTTGACCCTTATATGCTTTGGGAAATAATGAAGTTGACTGTTGAATAGGAAAGCCACCGAGGTCAAACGCTGGCCGCTTTTAAACAGACGTCCGATCCCAAGTTGGCACCGTGAAAGGCTTGTTCTGGTAGGTGATGCTGCTCACCCAATGCTGCCCCGTAAGTGACCCCTGGAACTTATCATATAACTATGTTCAAACTAACAATTACGTAGATCAAGGCCAAGGAGGCGCCCAAGGACTCGAGGATGGTTGTGTTCTAGGAATTGTTCTGTATGGCGCTTCAAATTTAGCAGACATTGAAAGGCGACTGGAAATATATGAGAAAGTCCGGAGGAATCGAGCATCAGCTATCCAAATATTGAGTAGTGTTGGCATGGACCAAGGACATCTCGTCTTGGAGGATCTGAAACCCTATTTCCCGGAAGGTCAAGTTCCAAGTAAGTACGCCATACTGCAAAATATGGAGGCTCGTTGACAATATGACTAGAAACTCCCACGGAGATGGTGGCATTTGCGTCTGGATACAATGCTGTTGCAGCTTCTGTGAAAGCTATGAAGGAGGAGCTTGATCCTAGTTTCGAGCTGCCGGCGGAGTTTTTCGGGCCAAAAAAAGGCGGCAAATAATTCCATGTTAGGGAGGTAACCCCACAATCAAGAAAGATAAGAGATCCTCATTTTTCGACAACATCAGACCGCAGGACCGAGCAGCGATGTTGTAGACCTGCTTGCCTCAGTCTGTGCTCAGTGTGGGTGATGAGCCAGATGCTCCCCTGGTCAACCCTAACCCACGGGCCCGAAAACTTTTGTGGCCCCACTCATGCAAGGCGCATCCCATTCCAATTAACGCGTCGAGTGGCAGCCAGATTTTTGGAGCTCGAGTCGCGTCCAATGCCGCCTCGTTATAATGCTACCACCAAAGAAAAAGGTATGCGCCGCACCGCTCATGCCAGCAATACCCCATTGCGACCGACAAAGACCAGCAAATACTCGCCAATCTCAATCATCACCGATGACGACTCCGATATCGACGCGCACGACGGGAAAGAACGCGTCTCGTTTCTTGATCTGCTCTAACAGGATGCTTTCGACGACCTCAAAGCTGGGCTTCGCTCAGAATTCGAAGAAATTCGAGGAAAGATTGACGACACTGTCTACCTCCGCCTTGCCCTGATGCAATGGGCTCGACTAGCCGAAAGCTCACAGACCTACGAACCACCTGTTTTATCGCCTCGACAACACATATCTCGAGAAAAACGTACCCGAGCGGCTGGAAGGCCGGGATAAGGTGATCGCCGATGCCTTGATCAAGCTTCAGCAGGAGATACCCTAGGAAATCTTCTTTTCTGTAATGGAGAGGGAAGACTCCCCAGTCGCCAAAATGCCTACGAGCTACCTTATCCGCCGTCTAGTGGAGAATGGAAAAGAGCTTCTTGTCGACATTCCTGTCGATGATCGAAACCGGCTTCAACCAGACCTTCCTTCCCTCAAGGGGCAGGATTCGACTTTGGAGGCCGCAATTGTACTGGTCGCCCGTGACAGCGCTGCTGATTTTTGGGAGGCAGCGGAGGGCCCCACAGTATGTTGACAAGCTGATACCATCTGGAACAAAAAATGGTGCAAAAGCTTGCTTGCTGGTATATCAACACGAACAAGCGGCCCAACAGGCCCTGGAACTTCCCAGTTCGAAATATGCTGGTTTTTCGAGATCTCTGTGCAAAGGTTTGGGACTTGGACAAGAACAAAGGGTTAGCAATCCTCCCTTATCATGATGTGGATCGGATATTGAAGGCGATTCTGGAGACAAAGGACTTCGAATTCTTCGAAAAGGCTGCATCTCAGACTGAGGGTCGAATGTCGTCGAGCTTCTTCTACTGGGCTGCAGGAATGATCAAGGCTGGTAGTTTGGCCATGATGGATATCGAGAAGGGGCCTGTCGCCGCAATTTTGAGATACCCATGACGCGCATCATCGGTGTCAGGCTATAGCTGATTGGGTGACGATGATTCAAAGTCGCTACTGAAAAAGCTGGCAGAGATAGCTTTGGAAGCGGTAGACAATCATGCGCTAGGAACTCGGGACGGAGAAGGCTTGGTTTCGGTTGTTGGCGTTGTGCTTGGCCCGGATGCCATTCGTGACAGATTGAGGACTGTCGTTGAAAGCTACATCAAGCAGATCCCGTTAGTGCTTGGGGTTTTGAACGGACTTCGTCAGCTTCACGAACACCTTCCTGCTCGGTCCGATATCCACACGACATACTACACACACGTTGCTACACAGGTGATCGATGTACTTAACATCCCTAAACTCTTCTACAGACCATTGGAACCCGAAGAAGAAATCAGCAACAAGCTCGTCGATTTCGCACAACCAAAACCTGTCCCATCAGGAGCTGTGGAACCTGACCGCCTCTCCGACTTTGTGTTTGGGCTCCTCGAAGACAAGACACATGACGCGCTGCTGAGGTCACCGGCCTTCAAAGTTACGGCTGGCGCGGGTGCTATCGAAACCAAGCAATTTTCATTGCTTTGGGTCCCTCTCCTCCGAAGGCTCAGTGCAGGACACACGTCGTTTCTGGCGCCTCGATACCGGCACATGTTTGCCACCATCTTGGAAACAAACTTTGCTCGGTGTGTTGGGTCCATACCGGAAGAAGCGTGGGTTTGGAGTCCCAATTTTCCAGGTGTGATCTGCCCATGCCGTTTATGTGGCGTGGTGAAGTTGTTTTTCGAGAGTACTACAAAAGCCATTCGCATATACTTTCCCCTTTATCCCGCAAACGCTCAGCATGTCAATGACTCTTACTTGCCCTTGACTTACTTGACACACTGTCAATTTTCCCGGGATAATGGCAGTCTCGTTGCCACCAAAGGTTGTAACTCCTAGCAAAGCAGCCAAAGACGCGTGGTTGGCGAAAGCGTCAAAGGCCAAGGATGCACTTGTAACAGTAAATACACCTGGAATCAGGGCTATACTGGGTGCCTACGCTGTTCAACTGTTGGATTGGGGTAAACCGCCTCGCCCCGAGAATGCCATGCCCGTGCCTGTTGAGGAGCTGATGGGGGGTTTGCCGGTTGCTCGGGTTAATTTGCTTTTAGGCCGGGCTTCGGTGCAGACATTGGGTCATGCAGTGCCGTCAGCGCCGATACCATACACACCACCAGCGGCACCAGCAATGCTGCCAGCACCAGTACGAACAATGACTCCACAGCCAATGGCAACAGCAGCAAGCCGTTATCCAACCCCGATGTTGACATCGTCATCACTGTATCCGCCACCTTCAGGAATGTACCCGGTGTCCACGCCAACACCAGCAGCAGCAGCACATCACCCAACGCCCTCGGGCAGGTTCCCAGTACCAGGACTGACAGCTGCGCCACTTCATGCAACCCCTCCGGCCTTGTATCTCATTGCCCATAAACGTTATAGCGTTGGCGACCAGCTGTATCAAAACCCACCCGATAACCGAGGAAGCTTCCATATATTTGGCGTGCCTGATCTGAAGAAGAAACCCAACGCCGAACAGCCGGCAACATGGGCGTCTCGACCAGCAACCCACCCTAGCCTCCCTAGCAAGTGCCCAAGCCTGGCGTGCCTTCACAAGCACCCAGTGCCATGGTTGAGTGTCAACAGCAGGGCACAACACAGGCAACCACTGGCAATACACCCACCTGCGATCCTCATACAATAAACGATAGAGATCGGAGAGGCTATGATTACTTGGTCCAATTTTTGAACATACGCCTGTACAGCCTTGAAGAAACAACTCGAGCGACTTGGACCAGAACCAATGAAGCGACTCGCCGGGTTTGGGTCGATGCTGCCGCTCAAAGGGCGAACCTTTGACTTGGGGTTAAGAACAAGGTCGAAGGTGCGTAGGCTTTGCTAGTAATGCACGAGTCCAGGGAGCATGAGATGGTCGAAAAAGTGCTCATGGAGGTACGGCACAGGAAGAAGATGGAAAGGAACGACGAAAGGAATCAGGAGAGCAACCAGAAAAGCAACAAGAAAACCAACTCGGTTGCGCCGATATTTGTTACAGCAAAGATGAAGCACAAAACAGCGCTCCTTGCCGCCCAAGAGGTCGAGAAAGCGCTCGAGGAAATCGAGGCAAAGCGTGCTGCAATTAGGGAAAAGCATGCTGCCAAGGAGGCTGAAGAAAGACAGAAGGCGAAGGAAACTCAAAAAGGCGACGACAGGGCTGGCGATAATGGTCACTGGGGATGACCATCAAGCAAGACAAAGAGCACACCAGTTGATCAATGAGAACCTCAAGAAAATGAAGGCCGAGGCAGATCAGAGGGGTGCACAAGCTAGAGGAGCGTTGAAAGACATACATGGGGCGAAGCCAACACCTGGCTCAACAAGGTCGCAGCCTCCCACGCCTGTGCCTAGCGGCAAAATGGGCAATTCCACGGTGTTGACCCCATCATCTTCTCGACATTCTACCGTTACTCCGGCTACTTCGCGAGTGCTGGCTCCAGTATTTGCCAGCCGCATCAACACACTCACAACTCGGCTCCCCCCTGCTATGGCCGTGCAGGTAGAGCGCCACGCTCGGATTAGGCCACCATACTCAACACCTCGAGGCATCAAGAGACTGGCGACCGAGGTGATTGACTTGACGTTGGATGACGACTGATATCTCTGGGCTCTAACCAGACTTTGGAGTATCGATCGGCAGATTCGGGATACTGTTGTAACAGTATGAGCTGGACGTTGGACAGACGGCGTATTGGCATATTCTTTGGGCGCTGGTGGGCAGATATCTTTCTCATTTTTATTTTCGTTGTCGGGTTGTTTTTTCTGCAAATAATTAACGGCATCTTTTGCTGCATGTTCCAGTTTTCTTTGTTTGCTTGCGGTGGCCATCAATGTCAGCCGGAGTTCAGGTTACACCGCCAGTCTGCC
This sequence comes from Podospora pseudoanserina, assembly GCF_035222485.1. Classification (NCBI taxonomy): domain Eukaryota; kingdom Fungi; phylum Ascomycota; class Sordariomycetes; order Sordariales; family Podosporaceae; genus Podospora; species Podospora pseudoanserina. The sequence continues at coordinate 5,732,785 of NC_085920.1, read as the reverse complement.
TAGTCAAGGCTCTCAGCTGAAAGAGACGTTGGTTTGAGTGGTGGTTGGATTCTTGTTTCGCCTGACCAAACTCTACTTTTTCAGATTCCAGTTTGAAGACTTTATTTACACAGCATCTATCATCGATCACTGTATGTTATCAGCATTTTGATCGAAAGATGCGGCCGTTGGATGCAGTGATGTAAGGCACCACCTCGTCTCGAGATGGTGGGTCAGGCGGCACGTGCCGCGTCGTCAGCCAAACGGGAGGTGGCTCTTGAACCAATATGCGCCAAGAACCATACCTGTGGTAACACCTTGGCGCACATGGGCCCTCAGCTGAACCCTGTCACCTGTGCCATGCCGACTGCCAACAGCGCGCGCACCCCGGTTCTCATGTTCCTCAGCAGCCCAACGCCGTTTGCTCTGAAAGTGCGCAAGCTGTCTCTTGACATTGGCCCATCTCATCAACATAAAAGACATAAAGAAGCTGAAAGGCTATTCGAATAATAACTTTCGCCTGGCTTTGCGCTTCTTGCTCACAACCGCCCACTTCTCCACCGATCGACGACGTCCCGCAAATCGAGCCCCGTTACCCAAACCCCAAACCTACCGGGTAGTCTCCCCGACAGGCAAACCATGGCTGCGACTCAGACGCCGACAGTGACACAACCACGACAACCAGCAAAACCCCGTCCATCACCACCATCAGTCTCTCTATCAACCCCTCCGCCTGATCTCAAAGAAGTTAATCCCGTACTAAGTCCAACGGCAGTTGAGGCCAATATAAACCACCCTCCACATGCAAATGGCGGCGCACATATGTCTTTCGAGTTCGAGGGATTGGCGATAGAACTAAATACACAACTGGAGTATGTACGGGTTGAAGATGGGGAAAACACAGACTCGAAGCGACCAACGACATGGTTGCTCAAGTCCAAAGACCCAAACAAAGCATACCTGCCTGGCCAGCCACGCATACGGCTTGGTGAGCGTGCACGACATGTCGATGGCCCCGAGGGCAAGGTTGATGGCTATTTACGTCGATGGCATCTCACGGATAAGTTAGATCAGCTTCTTCCCTTGATGCGCTACATCTTCGTCCAAACACCCGCCTACGACCACATCAACGCACTCCACCATCATGCCGCCCATACTCGGAGGATTGTGGTAGATGAAGAGCCAGGGCTTCATTTGGTGTGGTATTACGAGACAATTTTCATGAAGCCCATCCCGCCATATTTCTTTTCCAGAGCTTTCTGGATGTACATCGCACATGCCGACCCCGAAGTCTACCGTGCTTCTCTCGGTTTCATGCGCAGCTACTACCACATTATCCGGTTCGAGATCGATTTCCACGAGGCCTGCAAGAAGAAGCTCATGCCACGGAAGGACAATGGAAAATTTCCGACTTATGAGGAATGGTGCGAGTTTATCGAGCCCTTCTCGCTGGTGGGCGACAAGCATGTCAGTCGCCGTTTCAAGTACGGCGAGCTCCGCCTCACACGCATCAACCGGGCCGCCATGTTCTTCCGCTTCAACCTTGCGTACTTCCACCTGTTGCCGCAGTGGGGCTCGTTCTTGTCACATATTCTTGCGCCCTTGATCACGGCATTTGCGGTGTGCTCGGTCATTCTCAACTCGATGCAGGTGACGCTTGCTGCTATCGAGGTGGCCAATGAGACGAACTACGACATACCTGGCCCGGAGGAATGGAAGCGTTTCATGAACGTGTCGTTGTATTTCCCCATTATTGTTATACTGTCAATAGTACTTGTCATTGGTGTTACGCTCATCAGCGTATTCCTGATGGGACTGAAGGATTTGCTGAGGGGGAACAAAGTGAGGGAGAAGAAGCGGCTTGGCCAGGCAAGAGTGGGCAAGGGAAGTCACGGGATGGTTTGGTAGCGTTTTGGCACCTCGGGTTGCCATGATACTGGGCTACGTAATCAGGGGTTTCGTTTCTTGGATAATATTAGGTGAGCGTGTTGGGTTTGCACGGTGGTTTTGGATATCCATTTGCCTAGTGATATTACCGGTTACTTTATTTACTTGTTGATGGGATCTGGAAATAGGAGAGCACATATCAAACATTTCACATGGACACCATCGGATGGGTGACTGCCAACCCATGATACAGGAACATACAACCCGAGACAGTGAAGGACACCAGAAGGCCATATCCACGATGTCCCCGTCGCTGTCTCGGATCTCCCCGCCTGTCCGAGGACAATTGATAAACCCTACCAATATGTTGGTAAGTCCTCAACGGGGTCGAAATAAGCTTACATGAGGCGCTTGCTTGGTCCCAAACCAATGGAGAAATGACGGCCGTGGCTTGGGATACTTCTGCGAGACCTTTCCCCTTGAACCTATTTTCTTGTTCAAGACTTCGTTAACCCGCCGCGAACCGCACAACTTAGAAGTGATTGAGAAGCAGTTGAACTCAAAGCTTGCACGGTAACTTCATCGACCCTCAGTGACACAAGGGTCCATTTGTGTCTACTTGAATGTAGGGGCCCTTGAATATTGGAACATGCAACGGTTTCTCAGTCAGTCGTTCCTCGAAATATTGCCGTGGACTGCTGCTGTTGCTGAATTTGGTCACCCTCGGCTGCCCTCTTCACTGGCTGGCACAGGCGGTTTCTGAAGTGTGCTGGTCCTACCTCTGTCCCTACGGGTCGTATGCCGTCATTCCCCTGCCGGCACCACCAGCGTGACATCGTCCCTCGTTTTTGGCGATCTTCAACCTGCCCGCTCTCAAACTCCTCGTATCGATGGACCCCACGTCGCTGAGAACGTTTGGTGTCACAGCCAACATGCAACGATTCACACCGTGTATGGCCGAGATGTCTCCTCGGTCGCCGTGAATACTGGAGCAATTTACACAATCGCGGGTGAGGTTGTGATTGAGCTCGCCCGTTCCCGTGGCCAACCCCGCAGATACCTGGATCGAGGATAATCACCCGAGCTAAGTGGCAGGCGTGGAGACGACATGTCATGGACATAAAGACAGCATTCCTTCTTTTTACCGTCTCTCTTTTTCCCAATGTTGACATCACTCACGTCGCCAATGAATTACCTACCTTTAGACTCTTGACCGTCATCAAAATGTACACCTCTTCCATCCTCACCACCGTCGCCCTGGCAACAGCAGCCCTGGCCACAGGCAGTGCCAAAACACCCAACGACTTCTCCCCGGGCTTCATCCTCGTCGTGCACGTCACCAACCCCGACGCCGACTTCACCCCCACCGTCAACAACGCCGCAGTCAACAGCATCCACGCCGGCCCCGGCTTCCGCGTAGCGACTATCTCCACCACCCTCACCGACGGACACGTCTTTTACGAAAATGGAACCCTAGACCAGGTTGAAGACGGGGAGACAACCGTCATCTTTGACGCTGCCACGCCCCTGACCCCGTTTGGGATTGTGGTGCAGGACCCCACGGCGCCGGTTGACAATATTGCCATCAATGCTGGGCCGGGGAGTTATAATACTGTGGATGGGGACCCGGACGTGAATGCGGCGTTGGTGAATGGGTTGGGGGAGGGGACGTACTTGGTTTGTAATGCGACGGTGCCGTACTATCACCAGAACTTTTTGACGTTGCAGTATGTGTATGAAAGGGGGGAAAAGCCGGATGGTTGTGTGGAGGTTGAGTTGGTGCCGCAGTGTGCAGAGTTGAATGAGTTGCCGGCGGGGAGCCATTCGAGTCATGATCATGCAGTTAATGTGAGGTGTTATAAGGATGCTACGGTTGTTGATTGGAGTTGAGGGGTGGCGTCCAGAGATTGAGCGGGATTGCTTCAGGTTTGGGGTCCTGGGGAGGGGGGGTGGGGAGGGCGCAAAAAATTGGATTTTGCTTAAGATGATGAAAGGGGTCATCTGTGAAGGGTTTAATGTCTTGTCTGTTCCTTTCCATCAAAAAGAAGCTTCATCGGACTTCACCATCATCCCATCTTCAATTGACCCCCACACCCCCCTGTACATATCGTCCTTGGCAGCGGCTGTTTAGCGCCATGCGGGGAGCCAAGCGATTGCGACAGGGTCCTCCCGGTGGGCGTCGAGAACTGCCGAACAGCACATCCACCTTGACCTCAACCTCGCTCACCGATGTCGTCCTCCCTCCTGCAACGCGCTGATGTAAACACAGCATACGAACTCCAACATCACCACCACCTCGGAAGATCCTCCTGACCTGATCAGGAAGCTGAGGTCCAACGACCAGTGAGTTGCGTGTTACCTTCCCTGTTTGCACCCGCTTATCCATCTCACCAGGGCGAATTATTCCCGGGCCTTGAGTGCTGTGCAAGGCCGACGACCCCGGAGGATTGCACAAGGAAAAGGCGGAGACTTGAGGAGAGAGGGACTGACCTCTGGGTGAGAGTGGGGTATAAGGGGTGGAATAAGCCCCTTGGGCCAAGACAGGTGAGTAGGCATTTCATCTTGGTGGTTTGAGTGCATGACAGAAGATGGCGATATTACAATATCTCCTGGCCAGCGTGGCGCTTGTTGCGCCTGTTGTAAATGGATACAAGGGTTTTAGGACTTCCTTGACTCTGGGGGACTTCAAGGAGCAGGTGAGCGGTCCCAATTTCATACATGCGTGAGCTCGTTGGTTGACACCAATTCCAGATGGAGGAGCGAGAGATGAGAACTGCCCTCATCCACCCCAGAGACACCGACCTTGAAAAGCTCTACCCAGCCCAAACCATTCAAATGCCCATTGATCACTTCCACAATGACTCCATCTATGAACCACACACCAACGAGACCTTCCTTCTCCGATACTGGTTCGACGCGAGCCACTACCAACCCGGCGGTCCGGTCATCGTCCTCCAAGGCGGTGAGACCGATGGAGCTGGTCGTCTTCGATATCTGCAAAAGGGCATCGTAGCCCAGCTCTCCCAGGCAACAAACGGGTTGGGTGTCATTTTTGAACACCGCTACTACGGCGAAAGCCACCCCACTGATGACTTCAGCACCAAAAACCTCCGCTTCTTGACTACGGATCAAGCCCTAGCTGATCAAGCATACTTTGCCCAAAATGCCGTCTTCCCCGGCCTTGAACACTTGAACCTCACCTCTCACAACGTCCCTTACATTGCCTACGGTGGCTCCTACGCCGGATCAGTCGTTGCCTTTCTCCGCAAGCTCTACCCAGACGTCTATTGGGGCGCCATTGCCTCCTCTGGTGTTCCCGAGGCGATCTATGACTATTGGGAGTACTACGAAGCCGCCCGGATTTATGGACCTAGCGAATGTATAGAGGCTACTCAGAAGCTTACTCATGCGATCGATAATGTGTTGATCAACCACACCGACACCGAATACCCACAACGGGTCAAGAATATCTTTGGGCTAGGCAATATCACCAGAAACGATGACTTTGCCAATGCCATTGCCCAGGGAATAGCCGGACTTCAAGGCTTGAATTGGGATCCGGCGGTCAACAGTACCGAGTTTGGACATTACTGTGGGAATATCAGCTCGACCGAGGTCCTCTACCCCGGGATCGCCGAGCGGGAGGAGGAGGCAAAAGAACTTCTCGCCGTGGGTGGCTATGATGAAGTGAAGCTAGTGAATCAGCTGCTCAATTACATTGGGTATGTCGATGCCACAGCTGTAAAAGGGTGCAAACGAAGAGGGAAGAGCCAGGACGAGTGCTTCACGAATTATGATTCGAAGTTTTACCAGCAGGATGATATCACGCAGGAGTGGAGGCTGTGGGCTTATCAGTATTGTTTCGAGTGAGTCATTCTTCTGTTCTTGCAATCTTGAACATCGGGCTAACATTCTTTGCGACTAGATGGGGCTACCTCCAAACTGGCTCTGGTGTCCCTGCTGATCAACTCCCACTCATCTCACGACTGATCAACCTCGAGTTCACGTCCACTGTCTGTCGGGAGGCGTTCAACATTACGACTCCTTCTCAGGTGGAAAGGATCAACAAGCATGGCGGTGTGAACATCAGCTACCCTCGCCTGGCTCATGTTGATGGAGAATGGGATCCCTGGCGTGCGGCATCGCCTCATAGGATTGGGCTGCCCGGGCGGGAGAGCACTGTTTCCGAACCGTTTATTCTCATCGAGAAGGGTGTGCATCACTGGGATGAGAATGGGTTGTTTCCTAATGAGACTAGACCTGGGTTACCGCCCAAGCCTGTGGCTGACGTGCAGAAGGCGGAGGCAGAGTTTGTGAAGGCTTGGGTTGAGGAGTGGCACAAAGCGAGGGGTACTGATGTCTGATGGGCATAGTGTGAGTTGTTGCTAACTTTTGATGCAGGTGACATGATGTATGGGGATGATATGGGGGATCTGTAGATAATCGCGAGACATGAGTGTGTGGGCACTGCAGGCAGTTTGGAAGAAAGGCTCAAAAGAAAGCATGAATATTTTACGGCGCTTATTCTAGAACAAATAACAAAAGGGGTATCAATCACCATTCCAACCGATCATCGCAAACAAGACGAACGTCAAATCTCCCCTCACCCTTCCACACCTTCGATCCAGAGTTTCTTTGCGCAACAGCCTCACGCAGCTCCGTGATCATGCTCGGTGGCCCGCTACCAAAAACGCGCGTGGAGCCCCGAGCGACGTTGGCGACAAACTCATTGACAGCCACATTGACGTCAGGCCGCTGGTTCTGGCTTTCGTCACTGCCCACAGACACCGACTTGGTGTCGACATCCTCCGACACCTTCTTCTCATCGCCGGTTGTCGTCCTGGCTCCAGGAGCAACATCCTCAGCAGTAACAAAGATTCGAATCTGCAATCCATGCGCAGCACCCAGCCTCCTCAGCTCCTCCAACTCTGGCTCAACCCATTCAAGATCCTGCTTTCTCTTCACCGCCCAGACCAACTCGATCTTCCTGTCGGGGTTCACCTTCTCCCTCACCAATCTCAACAAAACAGGTAGGACATAGGTAATTCCCGTTCCACCAGCCACGCAAAGCACATTGACATCCTGCGTCAAGCCCTCCACAATATTCTCCCCATACGGCCCCTGAAGCACCACATTCGTCGTCGTCCTCCCTTCCTTCTGCTCCTTCAACTTCTCCTCAATCACCCTCGCAATCTTTCTCGTCTCCCCCCCCTTCGCCCGGAAAATATACGAATGCTTGACGTCCCCAACGTTGTTAATCTGAGGGAGCGACAACGGAGTAAAAGGATGACTCTGCCACAGACTCCCCTCGGTAAAGCACAAAAAGAAGTGCTGCCCAATACTCCACGCCTTCTGATGATGTTCAAAATCCAACCTAACCACATCCCCAAACCTCTCATCCTTCCAGAACTTTGCTTCCGCCTCGGCACTGGAAAACCCCCACCGTCCCTCCTTGCGTTGGTACCCACAGTGCAACATCCCCATCCGCACTAATCTGGCAAGCCGGTCAACCACCCAGAGGACAATACCGGGCACGAGAAAACACTGCAGTTCCTCCCAGTGACCGATCAACGCCCCAATGTAGACCATGGCCATGACGTAGTGCGCCTTGCGGAAAAATTCGTACCCGGTGATGTTCTTGATGACCCACTGGAAGGAGCAGATCCACAGGAGGACGAGGAGGCCGAGGGCGACGAAGCCCCAGATGGCGTATTCCTGCACCACCCACTTGTTCCAGACGTCGGGTTGGGGTTTGTACAGCCAGCCTTCGATCAGAACCCAACCTAGAGTGTGGAGGAGGGATTGCACGAGGATGATGTAGCCGGTCCATTTGTGAAGGAACATGAAGGAGGTGTATGGGACGCCGGTGACGGCTGAGAGGATCGACTCTCTGGCGGCAAAGAGGACGGATAAGGGGGTGAGCGCGTAGGCGAGGACGCCGACGCGGTCGGCCCAGGGGCCGAGGGAGGTGCGCGTGTTGACTACGTCTGCTGGCTGGCCTTTGATGGGGGTTACCCATTTCCCGTAGACGATTCCCACAAAGGACCAGATGGATAGGTAGCTTGTCAAGACGGCGAGGATGACGAGTTGGAGGCGGGTAGTATGCCCGAAGATGGTCCTCAGGGGAGCGGTGGGGAGGAGGTGGTGTCTAAGGGAGGAGGCGACCGCGCCAAAGGAACGGGAGAGGAAGCTGGGTTTGGGACGTTGGGGGGTTGATTCGTTGGTGGATAGCTGGGCGAGGAGGTCGTCGACTGGTTCTCGGGCTGGGAAGACACGGCGACCGATGCCCCAGATGAGGAGGATGCCCAGGACGGTGGCCCAGAAGATGCCCGTGTATAGCATGCCTGCATCGTGGGCGTCATAGACCACGTCTAGGTAGGCGCATGACCCTGGGTCGTTTGTGCAGGGGACTACACGGTAGGCGTACCCCCAGTGAGGCTCTAGTTGGGAGGCTTCTGAGAAGTTCTGGATGTGCTGACGCCGAAGGATGGAGTTTGGGGTTGTGAGCGACTCCATGGTGCTTGGAGGATAAGCCCGGCGGCTCTGTCTCTACTCCCAGTTATCTTGGAGACAGCACTTGGGAGCTGGAGATGGTGACGGCCAAAAGGTACCGGAATGGAGAATGTCTCAGCACCATGTGGCATCAAACCGGGACATGTCTGTCCTTATACAACCCCATCGCCACCCGCACCCCCCGGGAGCGGTCTGGTAATATATCTAGGCCCCATGCCTGCGTCGGGACCTGGGCTCCGAATTCGTCTCTGCAAGGTGGAATCTGGCGGCTCTGTTGCCGTCCTCTTCCCGCCCGGGTAGCATCGCCAAGTGATGTGTGTGGAGTTGGTGTAATCGCGAGCAGGTTCCAAGACCTCGTCCCAAATCCCAAGAGATGCATGTGCTGAATCCGCGGGGTGCAGCTCTCGGTATTCTGCCCTTCAGGGGGGCGTTTTCTGGAAGCGAACAGCTAAAGGCGGCGAATTGGATTGCCCGGATTCCATCTCGCCGCTCTCGGGAACCTTGATGGATATCAGGTTATTCCTTCCTGCTGCTCATGTTTTTGGGGTTCGTGGTGTCCCACCGTGCCCACGAGGAAAATGGTGAGCATCTTTGAGCACGTTTCTGCATCAGCAGTGGGTACCGCTGGGGGAACTTCCCGGATCGCCCTGCTGTAGCGGACAGTGGCCCAATCGCCGCCCCTGCTCGGGACCCCCTGTGATCCTGTGATCCCTGTGCCGTGGGGCGCACCGTGCTTGCTTGGCAGCGAGCTGTCGAACGCTTTTGGAAGCTGTGGTCCTTGATATTCTGGCGCATATCTGCTCAAAATGCCCAGCAATTGCACCACTTCGATAGGGACTCCGGATGAAGGGTCTTGAAAAGAGAAGATACGAAGGACGGTGTCGGCAGCACCTCACCGAACAGTGAAAAGCGTTAGTTGTCTTGACTCTCGGTTGCGCAACGTCCAAAAAGGTCCGGTGATCCCAACCACCAACGCGGGATGAGGGGCAGCAGCACAAGACAACAACACACCTCGACTTAACCTCAAGCTGCTCTATAAACAGAGCTTGTCTTGCATATCTGGGCTTAATCGCATCTCACCTCTCTTCTCTTCTGATCTCTTGCAATTTCGCCGCGCCTCGTGCACAAGTTCTCCAACGAGGCGTGGTCAGTTTCAAGCCAACTAACAGCACCCTCCGCTCCGCACTCGTCGCCGCCGCTGTTAAATACACCATCGTTTCCCTCCTCGTGAGAACCTCGAGCCTTCGATCGCACTCCTTCGCTTTAATCGGATCACCCGCGGCAAACGACAAGAATATCCCTATATAACTTAATCCCTCTGAAAACACTCACAATGTCACACTCCGGCCACGGCGGCGGCATGGGCGACGGCCCCGCCTGCAAAATCTCCGTACGTTGCGCGCGCCAGCAAACCCAATCCATTCACCATTACGCTAGTCTGTCTGAGCAAGTAAACTGACAATTTTTTTGGGGGGGGGGAACAGATGCTCTGGAACTGGTACACAATCGACGCCTGCTTCCTCTCCTCTTCATGGCACATCACCACCAACGGCGCCTTCGCGGCCACCTGCATAGGCGTCATCCTGATGGTCATCCTCCTCGAAGCCCTACGCCGCATTGGCAAGGAATACGACGAGCACATCCAGCGGGACTTTGCGGCAAGGGTAGCACTGATCGCTAACGGCGGTCTTGCCCCCTCTTCCGCCGCGCCGTCATGCCCCGGGGCTGCCTCGTCGTCGTCGTCGTCGAACGAAGCGGTTGCTCCTCAGACAGTCACTTTCCGCGCGAGCCCACTGCAGCAGCTTATCCGCTCGTTGATCCACACTGCTACTTTTGGGCTGGCGTATATTATCATGTTGTTGGCCATGTATTATAATGGGTATGTGATTATTAGCATTTTGATCGGGGCATTGCTGGGCAAGTTCTTGTGTGATTGGATGACCAAGACGGTGGTGATTGGGGCGGATGGAACGGCGGCGGTGAAGAACGGGGGGCTGGTGGGGGGTGGGATTGATGAGCCTACTGTTTGTTGTGGGTGAGATGTTCTCCTGAGTGCTTGGTTTACATCGTCACAAGAGGCCGGGAAGAAGGGACGGGTCGTCCCGTGGGACAAAGGGGAGTTTGTGTTTTACGAAGCAGGCAAAGGAGTTTTTATTTTGGGACAGAACTGGGAAATATAATTCGTTGATACCCCCTCCCCTTGCTTGTGGTTACTCGATGGCGAGAGGTTCATGCAGTTTGCCCATGTGCGATGCGAGTATGGACGAGGTATGAGCGCACAGCAGTTCTGAACGTGTCCTCCGGAAAAGGACTGACACTTCAGAACAGCAAGTCAGCACACGATGACTGTGAGGATTATGATTCAAAGAAGGCTAATCATTTGGAATTACAACGATTCGGTTCCTATCAAATACTTCGACAGCCTACCTAAGGGGCATATCGTTCCTCCACGATCACTTACCCATCTTCTCCATCACCCCCGCCGCCTCGGCCGCCTTTGCAATCTCCTCCGCAAACAAAATACTCGTCTGGAACTTCTTGGCCTTCTTCCCCCCCTTGTGCTCGACATTCCACTCCACAATCTCCTGCACCATACCCTCCAGGGTCGTCACCACCCCCCTAAACCCCAACCCCCCCTCATCAACAGACCGACCGGCATTCTCGTTCGTAGCTACCATGTGAGTAGTAACACTGAACAAACCAGGCTTCATGTGCTTGATATCCCCCTTGAGCTCAGGCAGAATCCTTCTCAAGAAGGGGTATTTGACCGGCAAGAGGGAGTACCACTCGACAATGTAGGAAAGAAACCACATTGGCAGCGGAGGCAAACGAATGAGCTTGAACGGAGTGGTAGCCAGCGTCTCGATAGCTAGATACATGTCGATGTAGCTGATGGGAGGGTTAGGGTCGGTGATCATGAAGGGGCGGCCAGCTTGTGGTGCTTTGGGGTTAGCAGCCAGGACGGCTTCATAGTCAAGGTGGGCAATGGCGACGTTGATGCCGTGGACGAAGGGTTGGATGATGTGCGCGCACCAGGTGGGGCAGTCGCTCATGGCGAGAGAGCCCCCGAGGGTATTGTCGCCTGGTTGCCCGTAGACACCGTTTGCTGGTCTGATGCTTCCAGTTCGGAGCTCGGGGCTGTTGGCACCACAAACTATTCTCTCAGCCCTGGCTTTGGAGACGGCGTAGTTGGCAAAGTGCTCTTCGTGCTTGCGGGGTGGCTCAAAGAAGTCCTTTTCGTCCATGACTTGGAGGTGGTTCTTTATCTCGGGGAGCTTATTCTTGGGTGACAGGAGTAACTCTAGAGGTGAGATCCAGAGTTCAATGGGGCGAATACTGACGCCGCCAGAGGATGTCGAGATCAGTACATCGGCCCCGGCTTTGCGAGCTGCGTCGAGGACATTCCTGGTGCCCCGAACATTGACACTTTCACAGAGACCGTAGACGAGTTTGGACCGGTCCGATGGCACAATGACCGCCGCTGTGTGAAAGACCGTCAAGGGAAGGTGAGCAACAGAGGATGGCCATGATTTCTCAAAGGCATTGTTAGTGGACTCGGCTGAGGAGATGTCTGCCTTGACAAAGTCGACCGTTGATGCTGGCCCACTGAGCATGTCAGCCCGGTTGAGAGGCCGAAACTCCACGATACGAATGCTTTCTGGAGATTGACCACGTTCCAGAAGCTGTAGGACAATGTAGCCACCAACAAGACCTGTGGTTTTGATGTTAGAAGCGATCTTGCGACCTACAATTGAGCCGGGCTACGCACCAGAACCCCCAGTGATGATGTATCGTCTATCCAACTTGGGGGGAATGCGATCTGCATAGCTTTTGGTGGTAATAAGATTCTTTTCAAGGCGCTGATATACCTGTCGCAGCTCTTCTTTGGTCCATCTTTTTGGAGACACCTTCAATACTGCTTCGGGGGTGCTTTTCAGGATGCTGCTGAGACGCGAGAGGTAGGTATAAGTCAGGAGAAGGAGCGAGGCGGCGCCCAGCCCTATCACGAGGGCGGCCATTTGTGCGTGAATTAGTGTATTCCTAGGTTTTTGATGTTACTTCTGAGGTGTGCTAGGAGAAGTTTAAGGTGAGGTGGAATTTGACGATGTGTTCAAGTGAGGGGCTCCTGCCGCATGTTGCACCGAAACAGCCACCGTTGTATTGGACGGGACGGAAACCAACGCTTCCAATTTGGAACTGGCAAAGTTCTGCCGGCCAACCGATTGGGAACGCATTTCTGCACCGTGGTCATCGTTCAGATGGCAGCAGTATCGAAGAGACTTGAAGCTACACGTTTCCATGCTCAGCTGTCTCTAACTAGAGCGCATCAAATATCACGAGTCTCCCTCGGCCACAGAGGTGTCTTCATAAATCTGAGGAGTCCTGTCTTTATACACCAGATGTGCCGAATGTTGATCACCACACCACTGGTGTTGTTGACGTTGATGTTGAAGTCGTCGGAACTCTCGAAATCCCGTGCTCAACGGTTACCCCTGCGGCCGTTGACCCCCACACTCGGGTTCGGCTTCCTGCACGGGCCTCAAGTTCACCTCAGGATGCATCAATGGAAACGATATGGGTGACGGTTTGCAGGACCTCAATAGGGTATTTGAGAACTGCTCACGACGGTTCGAAGGCCTGCCCACCTTCCAACGTCTTTGCATAGCAATCCCCACTTTCCTGTTCGCAACGCAACCCACCACCAAGCACCCCGGTGGGATGGTGAGGCTCTTCAACCTTTTACATCGAGCTTAGGTACGAATGAACTCGGACTTCAGTCGGGTTCACAATCACATTTGTTTACCTGTTGCCTGGAATCCCGAGTTTTAGTCAAGAACTTTACCTATATCACCAGCATCTTCACCGGCTTCTTATTGCCTATCTTATCGCGACAGTGGAGTGGTTAAGATGAAGCCCCATAAGGCATCACAACACCCACCCTTATCACGGTTCAAAATACAAACAAAATTGACCACAAGTTAACAACCCCATTCTTATCAGATGCCCATTTCCAGAAAGCGTGAAAAAGCTCCAGTGTCGTCATTTCTCACCCCACCGCCACGCTCTTGCATGGAATATCGTATTCTGGGGTTCAATAGCGTGTCTTGACACGATAAGTCCGCCATTGGCCAATAAACATCGATTCCGTACCGCCAAGTGACGGGCCTCTTCCAATCCCGGATCCGCGGAGCTGGTAAACCTCGACTGTCAACGATAAGGCTAGGTGCAAGACGGGCAGGTGTTCCCGTTTGTGTCCGACGATGGTGGCTGTTGGTGGATGCCTTCACCAACGTCGGGACTTGAGGGAAATCATGGCCAAGAACCCGGTGTGAGATGATGCCTAGGGTTAAAGCATCACCTTCAGGGGTTGCTATCAACGACACTTGAGCGCGAGGATGCGAGTAACGGATGGAGCGGAGGGTATATATGATGATGATTGATCGCAAGCCCTGATTTGAAGGTCAAGCACCCAGCTTGTGCCTCTCATCCTCACCTTACCCACCTTCAAGATGGCCATCTCCGACAGAAAGCTCTCGGCTCGCGCCTTGAGCTTCTCCGTTCTCTCCTTTGTTGCAAACCTGGCCTCGGCCAAACTCGCATCCACCGGCCTCTCAGTCAACTTCAACGACGTCGACTACTACATCTCCCCTTTCTCCTCCGGGAAGCTCGATGTTTCGAAGAAGACTCTGTGCAACCTCAAGGCCCCAAGCGTGCTCGGGTTCAAGCCTATAACCGTCGTGAACCAGGAAGGTGTCTCTGGGAAGGATCTCACCGGCCTGCTGTCAACTTGGGCACAGACGGATGATGTCTATCAAGACGCCTTCGCCGATGCTGTCTTTGTGGCCGAGTCGAAGGGCAAAAAGCCTAGGAATGTCGTCGCTGAGAGGGCCCCCAAGAAGGATAGCAAGTCGATCATCTCGGTGAAGAGCACCAAGATTCCCAGCGGTCCATACTTCCTCGAGGTCAGCACCGGGTCTGTGTATCCCGTCTACCGCCTGTACGAAGATTTTGCTGGAGCCTTTGTCGAGTCTCTGATCCCCACCCCCGAGGGCAAGTTCCAGCCCCTATCTGCCCAGACGAGCGGCTCTGCATCCCTCACCATCGGTGTCCCATCCAGGCTCTACTACACCAAGACAGCCGAGAAGCCTCTCGCCGGTGTCCGCATCGGTATCAAGGATATCTACCGCCTGGCGGGCGTGAAGGGTTCTAACGGAAACCGTGCCTGGTATAACCTTTACCCTGCCAGCAACTATACCGGTCCTGCCGTTCAAAATCTCATCGATGCCGGTGCGGTGGTTGTTGGTCTTCAAAAGACCTCCCAGTTCGCCAACGGCGAGTCTGCTACTTCGGACTGGGTTGATTACCACGCTCCATTCAACCCCAGGGGTGATGGGTATCAGGATACTTCCTCGTCCTCGTCGGGTGCTGGTGCCTCGGTTGCGGCTTACGAGTGGCTCGATATCGCCCTTGGCAGTGATACTGGTGGGTCTGTTCGTGGCCCGGCTGGTGTTCAGGGTCTGTTTGGCAACCGTCCCTCTCATAATCTGGTCTCGCTGGACAATGTCATGCCTCTTTCTCCCACTCTTGACACCCCCGGCTTCCTTGTCCGTGACCCTCAGATCTGGGAGGACGCCCAGGCAGCTATGTACGGCAAGAACTACAAGTCTCTCGCCAAGACCAAGCCCAGCTATCCCACCAAGATCTGGACTTACAACTTTCCTACTTCGGCGAGAACTGATGCTCAAAAGATTCTTCTCGATTTTGCCGACTCTCTTGCAAAGTTCGTCAGCGGCAGCCTGACGCCTTTGAACCTTGAGGGCGAGTGGGCTGCGTCCAAGCCTGCTGAAGCCGGTGCTCTTACCGTCTCTCAGCTGTTGAACACTACCTACGCCACCCTCATCACCAAGGAGCAGATTGAGCTTGTTCGTGAGCCCTTCTACCGTGACTATGCTGGCATGACTTCCCCTGACTCCTCGGAGTGATCTACGCTAACTCTGTATGCAGCTGCCAACGACGGCCGCCGCCCATTCGTCAACCCTGTCCCTCTCAGCCGCTGGGGCTACGGCGACTCAATTGGGGACGATGTCCTCCAGGAGGCCTATCGTGCAAAGTCGACCTTCATGTCCTGGTTCAACGAGAAGATTCTCCCCCCTGTCGATGATGAGAAGCAGTGCTCTTCCGGTCTGTTCCTCTACGTTTCTTCACAAGGTGGTCAGAATCCCCGCAACCGCTATCGCAGCCAGCCTGGAGTTCCCTTCGGCTTCAGTGCCGGCAGAATCAGTGTTTACACCGAGATTCCCGACGTGGTCTTCCCTCTGGGTGAAGTTACAGGGTTCAGTGCCATCTCCAGCCATGATGAGTTCTTCCCTGTCGGCGTCTCTGTCATGGCTGCCAAGGGCTGCGATGGTTTGTTGACCAAGTTGGCGTTGGATTTGGTTGAGGCTGGGATTATCAAGACCCCCAAGGCTGGGGGTACCCTGAATGGTGACAAGATTTTGATGAGAAGGGAGGCGGAGGATCTCCACCAGTGAGGTGATGAAGATTAAATGTATAATTTGTGGTTCGGGGCCAGTTTGCTCTTTAATGTATATATTTAGTTATCTGTTTTTTTCACCCGAGGGATTTGTTGCCGCCCTTTCATTTGAGGTTTCTATGGTAACCTCATGGCCATTGCATCACCGACTGGTCATTGTCAACAACGACGTCATCATTATGAACAATGAGAATATTCTCGTGTCACTCTAGGCACCATTTTGTTGCAGAGTAATTTTGAACAACTTCTTCGTCCCGAAGACTCGCCTGCTCCACGACACTTTCTCAATTATACTCGGAAGCCATCGCAAACAACCGCTAAGATGTGTCACAAATCAGAGTGCGAAAACTGCCGTATGTCAACTTCCTGCCACCTTGGAATATCATCACCGTTCATGGCCCGGTTAGCACTCTCTTTACTCCTCCTTGGGAAAGTGACCTTTCCAACTCCCGTCCCAACTCACCCCGCTTTTCTCGCCTCCATTTTCTCCTCCTTTTCATCACTGACACATATGGGTAGATAAAACAACCTGGACAGGCTGCGGCCACCACATCCCGTCGGTCATGGACAACATCCCCCGGGAGCAGTGGTGCACTTGCACGCCCAAGGTCAAGGTTCACTGCCACCACTCGCATAAACTGCCGCAGGGTGCGCCGGAGGAGTATGACGAGTACCCGCCTAAGGGACCTTTTTCTTCTGCTTGTGAGTTATTGTAGGGGTAATTATGCCTCTTTCTTTGTCTGGGGTGAAGGGGGGCTGACCGGGAGTACCTTAGATATTCAGCCTTCTTGATGGGAGGGAACGGAGGTTGGATATGGGATTTGTACAGAGTACCGGTCAACGTCAATGGATGAAAGCTACCTAGAAAGAGAGAGAGTTGCTGATATGCTGAGAGTTCAGGTGTTGAACCTTGCATCCAGGAAACCCCTGGCATGATGAAAAGGTGATCCGCAATTTCTTCAGCCCCATAAGGCTATCTAGGTACCCATGGAACCGGAGACGCGCCTTTCATCAGTCTCTCACCCATTTCACCAGTCCAAACTCCAAAGGCAGTGCCTCGCTTTCTCGAATTCGATAGCCGTCTTACATGACATGCCGTCTCATTGGACCATCGTTAGCCGTGAAGACCCACTGAACAAAGATCTCGAACCATCCCCTTTCAGGAGAATAGATGGCCAAGAAGCCAAGACAGCGGGAGGCATGCCTGTCCCCGCAGGCTTCAACCCACAAGGCCAACCCCCCTTGAGCAGGGGTAAGGTTGGCTCTGGTGTAAGGTCAACTCCCAAACTGCGACTTCCCCCTCGTGTTTCCTCTCTCCACGATGCATCCACCCGTTTAGCCACGTCGGTAACACCCACAGGATGCCCAATCTTGCTAACCTGCGTCACCAGCACTGCTGGGAGTGCAGACGGAGACGGGTCGTGTGTGACGGTCAACAACCCGTCTGCAACAAGTGCCGGACCGCTGGCATCGTCTGTCCCGGGTATGCAGACAAAAAGCCACTGCAATGGCTAGCCCCGGGGCAGGTCATGTCCCGGCCGAAGAAGCGGAAGGGTCAAGGGCGGTTACCACCTCTCCGGCTGCAAGTGTCGTGTCCTAGTCCAAAGAGACAGGCTCCTCTCACGCCCCCCGAGTCCCAAAAGCGCCACCGCAACCACCCGGCAACTCCACCTATCACTCCTACTCTCCGGCCGGAAATGTTTGATATTATTGAGGCTATGTTGTATTGTGGGTTGGACTGGGATATTCTCCAGTGTTGTGGGCTCCGGGAGCTAACTGCCGTGATCTAGACAACGCCCGGATCTATCCCGACCTCCAGTCTCACCAGCTCGGCCCGAGCCAGTTTGTTTTTCCGATGTTGACGGTAGAAGACATCCCGCTGTCTATCCTCCACACGCTGGTTTCAGTCACCATCAACCACCGAATCATGCAAATGTCCGACTGCTGTCCCGAAATCGACCTGGTGAAGCCCATCTTGCAAAGATTTTACCACCACCGCGGCATCACCATCCGCGCCATTCACGAATTACTCGACGCTGAAGAAACCCGCCGCGGTCTTGAAGCCGTCGTAAGCGTGTACGCCTTCCTCTTTGCGTTCCTCCAACAATCCATGACCCCATCTTGGAGGACGCACGTGGACGGGTTCATGACCTTGCTGGAGTTTCACGGCGGGTTTCTGGAGATAATAGACAGGTGTGATCAGATGAGGCCGAGTTTGGTAGGGCTGATGATGTCAGTTTATCCCGTCCCCCTTTCCCCAAACTCCTACTAACACCACCAACAGCACCGCGGTACTAGCCAACACCACCAGCCCCCCCGACAACCAGTTTCAAGTCGCCGACACAGTCACCACCCTCCGCCTGACGGAGGATTACTACACCGAAGTCTACTTCCCCCCCATGTCCTGTCCAACCCCCCTCTTTATCAAATTAATCCTCATCAACGAGCTACGCGCTCGAGAGCCTTCCCACCCGAAAACAAAGCAAGCGGCCCTCGGCATCCTCGGCCAGATAGAGCTCTTTTCCCCAGAGAACTGGACGTCAAATCTGGAAAAGTCAGTATTTGCCAGCAGGGAGGAGTTTCTTGTCATTGGCCGCGTGTTTCACGCCAGCGTTGCGCTGTACTGCATACTATCGTTGGTGAGCACCGGGGCTTTGAAGTCAACCCGGGAAGTGGAGGTGTTGCGAGCCAAGTACGCCCAGGCTTTGTTCTCGATATTGGAGACGGGAATGACTACACCGAGGGCAAGGAAGAGGATGACTTGGCCGTTGATCGTAGCTGGCGTGGAGGCGGCGAGGGCTGGGGCGGACGTGCAGAAGTATATTGGGCGGTGTTTGGTTGATATGGCTCGTGACCAAGGGATATCACCGCCTTTGGTGGCGAAGAGATTGCTGGAGCGGTTCTGGGTCGGAGGAAGGGAAAGGAAGTGGGATGATTGTTGGGATGGGGCTTATGCATTTATCATGTGAGGGGGATTGACTTGTTTCTGGTGTAGCTACGTGTAACAGCTGTCCAGGGATCTACCAACCACAAACCTCGATTCCCTCGCCGTCTCAACCCGCCATGTAGAACTCCTCCTAAAAGTACTTATCCAAAAACCCATGAGCCCTCCTAAAAGTCTCCCTGGCCGAATAATGAAGCGTCAAATCATGCCCCGTATTCCTCGGCGCAAAATACTCATACTTCCTCCCCGGCACACCCGGAAACATGTCTGTCCTTGTCTTCTCCAACAACTCCTCACACTCCCTTGCTGCGGCTCCAGGTTGGGCGCAAAACACACCATCTTCCACACCAGTAATAACCATAACCGGCTTGTTGTACGCCGCAGGCGGTATCCCAAACGGTCCTGCATTAGCGGCAAACTCACCAATCGTGACAATATCCTGGTTTGCAAAGTCAAACGCGGGGATTGCTGGGTCGTAAGCACCATAGTAAAACATTTTTGCACGTAGGCTCTCGTCAGCCATGGCTAGGTAGCCTTTATCCAGGCCAGGAAACCGAGAGGGATAAAGAGTAGAAGCAGAGGCGAGATTGAACTTTTGCACCTCGCTGAGGTTGGTTGTGGAGGACCAGCCTGTCAAGATCAGGGCTGAGGTGAGATTTGGGCAGAGGCGTGCGAGTGGGAGGGCGATTTGGGAGCCGTAGGAGTGGCCGACCTTTTTATCTGTCAGCTCGAAAAGATCCATCGATGTGACAAGAATGAAGCTACCCACCCAGATGATGTTGGAAAACCTCTTCCGAAGGGAGTTGGCAGCGGTGTTAAAACGGATAGACTGGATCAGCTCCTTGTAAATTTCCACCTGGAGCATAGGTTGAATCACATTGTGCGGGTCCAATGCCTTTGAGTTGAGGCCGTGGCCAAGTCTGTCAATGGCGAGGGTGTGATACCCCTCTCCATTAGCATAGGCGTGCCAGTTGTAGCGGTCACCAAAGTGATACCCACCCCACATGCTGCTGTTATAGGTGATGCCGTGAACCAATATTTGAAGGGCGTTGCGCTTTTTCTTGACCTTTTTGGTGGGCTTGCAGTAGATGCCGTTGATGACGAAGGAGCCGCTGATGTTCTGAAACCCGACAACGGGGTTCACCTCGCCCCTGGCCAATGCGTTGATGAAGTTAATGATGGACGTTTCATTGCTGGGGTCGTAAGATGGAGACAAGATGGCATTTTCGGCGGTGGCTACAATGTCGAAGGAGACGGGGGAGCATTCACTTGTTGAACCGCGTCGAGAAGCATAGACGGTTGGAATTACCGCCGTGAGGGCAAGTAGCCACGGGTGCGTGTTTCCTGCCAACATGTCAGAAGAGGCTGAGATGAGATTGGCTCGTAGGCGGCTCAACTCACCGTAAACGAGTCTCGGAATGAGGCAGCTTTATATTTTGACGAATCCTTGGGTATTACCGATGTGGGATCGGATGCCTGGAGCGCGATCGTTGCCTGTATCTCGCATTGTTTGGATCCGAGCTCTGGGGTTGGCTTCGTGGCTCCGTGGCTCCGTGACACAGCTACTAGTTCGTTGTCCAATCCAGTGTTGGTTCTGGAGAATGAAGTCATGACAAATGACAGATTGTTGATTATGGAAGCAATTTTCACGCTATTTCTCGCCAAGACCAGTTGGTTGGTGACGTTGTACAGGTACGAATACGATCCAATTTAGACATGGCAACTGAAACCCAACTGCCCGCACCCTCCTCAGTCAATTTTCGGGTTGTGTATGGCCGCCGTGCCATCACTTCGTCCTTGCTGAACCAACACCCATGAAACCCATACGGCACCCACTGCGAAAGCTTGATACGCGCCAAAAGCGTTCTGATATCCTTCACGTCTGTCACCCACAACTCACCGATTGCATCGTCTCGGCACGACCCTCGCTCGTCCAGCTGGCTTTCATCAAACACGGAGCTGAGTACAAACCCGTCATCTTCTGGTATGGGATTCGAGCGCGGAACGAATCGGGGTTCTTGAGCATACCACCCCTTCGGCATTGCAAAAAGCTGGATTGGGTCGTCGAGATCGCTGGACTTAAGGATCTCTTGAACAGACCGCTTGTCGACACACCCCTTGATCGGTTGCGGCCGCGTCTCAAGGCATCTTTGTATCAGAGCTATGGCGTTGGTTTTCGATCCTGGCTGCTTTCCCAGCTCGACCGAGGAACACACTGACCTCACCGAACAACCATACACATACTGTGCCTCCGACATTACAGATAGTGGCGATACGTTCGGGAACTCGAGCTCGATGGCCGACAACGCCCATTGGTTTTTTGTTCCGGGTGGTTGCGCATGGCTGACTGGTGAAAACGGGAAGCTGTAGTAATACAGTCGACATTGTTGTTCCTGAGCATATTTCGGCGGGACTGGCTTGACTTCTGGCGCTGGGATATTTGCCGTGTGGAAGACGGGCGATGCGGACGTCAGACGGCAGGCGAGGAGATTGCTGGTCGTTCCCTGATCATTCCGGGTTGTGTCAGAGGTTTCACTTTCCCAGCAGTTGGCAGTGTGAAAGACACAGCAGGGGTTGGTTTCGTACCATTGGACTGCTTCAGGTTGATATCGCGGAAATACTCCAAACTTTGACTTCCGAGAGCTTTCAAACGACAGCACAGGGGAGCCTTTCAGGAGGTTCAAGGGGTTAAAGCAGAGGGGCATATCAATGATGACGGTATAGCCCCTCGATACACCAAAGTCGTGCATCATCTTTGGAGACGTCATTCCCGGAACAGGGCCGTGAGAAGAGGTTGACGACCTGACTTGGCTTTTGTAATGATGAAGTAATGAACAAATGGCCTTACCAAAGAGGCATGAAAAGAAATCAGCTCTCCCGTCACAGAATGTGTTCGAGGATGAGCCGTTGTGCATTGCTTGACGAAAGTCATTAGCTCACCTCCGAAACCCTCCCGCTCAGACTTTTCGGGCTCTCTGCCCCCCTTCCATCGAACCAGCCGAGGGTTTGCAAGCTCGGTAGCGAAGAGCATACGGGTGGCCCACTTTCACAGATGGCCAGAGCACGCCCGTCATGATAAAGGACTACTGTATTGGCAGCGCTCGTCTTTTTGACTGGAATTGGTGATCCGGGAAGTTGGGACAAGATTGTCAATATGACAGTCCTCAATATGTGCAACGCAATACTCAGCACGGAAGCCAAAGGATCGATAAGGATCGAGATGCTGAACAGGAACGGTTTTGAGAGAGCCGAGCCTTTCGCATAGGAGAAAATGTCGGTCACCAAGCACTGGTTGACAAACTCTGGCTGGATTTCCGACCCCTTCTCACGAAACAGGACCCCGCTGAGCATTCCAACACCATCGAACAAATGAACCCGTGTATTCTCGTCGTTGGTGATAAGCGGGTTGCTACCGTTCCGGACGTACTGCCCACCTGCCAGGTCAGCTGGGATCTCTCCTTCGTAGAAACATGGTGTGAGTGGAAGTGTTTTTTTTGGATAGGTACAAAATTGCCGGCGAGATACTGGTTTGCACTCTTCGTTCGACCTTCGAGTTTGCCTTCGCGATGCATCATGAAAGATGGATCTGCAGCTGGTGAAATTGATTGGCTTTGGGAATGAATGAGGAAGATGCCAAGATGTAAGGTGTACTCAATCCCTGGCTACGATGCGGTTAGAGGAAAATGGCGGAATTACTGGTACAAGTATCAGAACACCTCATGCCAGAATAAGGCTTTCGCCCCGTCACTACCGTCTCGGCACTGTTTGTCAAAGCAACAAGTTTCCAACGGGATCCTTTCACTTTTGCGCTCTCCGTTGAGTTTTTCGGACCACTGAATCAGGAAACAGATGTAGCAATAATGCTGCCAACCTGGAATGGACCAAAGCCTGTCCTGGTATGGCTAGCTAGCATCTGGCATTCATGCGCTGGCAATTGGCCTGACACTCCTGTCTTTTCCAAATACAGGAACCAAAGGCATCCCAAACGTTCTCATCCTATGGGGGAATGCAAGGCTCCATGGAGCAGTCAAATTGGAGTGGGTCAGGCGGTTGCACTACGGTAAGGCTGATTTCTGGGCTGTTGGCAGTTTACCTACTCCTCATATATAAATACCTCACTATACGCTCTTGCGAGCTTCTTTTCTTCTATAGTAGTGAAATGGTGAGAAAAACACACAAAACAACCACAGACCCAGAACTATACCCTCAACTGGGCTCTAAATGAAACACCTTCGTGACAGTGACTCACTGGCAGGCCACACTTCACGTAGGACAAAGAAAAGACGCTATGGGCTCGCAAGCCACATAATAAGCACCGGATTGGCCTGATCAGAGGGCCAGTATTGACCTGCACGCATGCAAGGAACAAAATTTTTGAAGAATAAAAGTCGATGTGCTGTCTAAAATAGAATGCGAGCAGTAGGCTACTTTTATACATGACCCCTAAACCCCTGATTCCTCCGTGAGCTCCACTACTGTCACGGTTGAGAAGAAGCGGGGTCGCCAGGACCAGTAGATCTAGGGATTCAGAGCTAGATCCAAGGGATTTAGGGATTGAAAGGTAGATCCAGGTACGGAGGTACTTGGAGCCCAAGGTCTATATATACGGAGGAACTGGCTGGTGTAGATAGACAGTTCCGCAGTATGCAATACAAGTCACAATCGTCGGTATCTAGACTATTGTGATTGAGACAAGCTATTGTTATACACTGTTTAGCTGTACCGAACCAGGATTGTTCAGAAGTGCCTTTAACCAGTATCCCTTTCAGAGGTCTGGATAGGGGTTCGTCACAAACTGTTACACTACAGTAAGCATAATTTTAGGTTTTTAGTAAATTACCTATTTTTTATATATATAAATACTTTGCTTTACACTTTTTCGAACTTCTTAATTTTTGTAATAATAATAATAATAACGTGAAATAAGATAATATCCACTGCTCATTTTCTGCTTCAAATCAACTGTCTGGGTTCCAGCCCCCAATATATCTGACCTCACATCCATGACATCCTTCATCTCAAGTTTGCGCCACCTGATCCGCACTCACACATCTCACAACCCCAGGTCGGGCTGTAATGGCCAACCGCAACACTAGGCCACACTTTGCGCTCACATACGATAATCAGTCCCAAGGATCGAACCGTGCCCCAAGCCAACATCACTTGGCATCTGATTTGGTGTCGCATTACGCTCAACAGACACCGCATTGCTCTGTGTCTGACACCATACACCCCAAGGAGGCAAAAACCACCAATATGGAAAGTCGTACGCCTCGCAGCCGGTTTTGATGCAGCTGATAAGATCACAGCTGACGATGTCTTCAAACACCACTTTTATTTTGCTCATCATTCAGACAAAAGTTCTCAGCATCCGTCAGATCGGGTCGCGAGTTTCGACCTCGCAAGCATATGTCTCTGGGGTTCCAACAAGCCGCCGCCAACGGCCGTCAAAAGTTCTCTGATAACCAACTCCTAATTTCTTTTGGTTGTGGCTTTGCTCCTTCCATTAGATAATTATGCGCTGCACCAACGAAGCTCAACTCTTAATTCGGAAGCGTTTAAGACCAAGAGTCTGGGCGCTGGCCGAAGCTCTTGTGGCTTGCTTTAGCTCGCTGCACATCGCTAGCATCTCTTGGGAGAAAAGCTTGTCTGTGTTTTGGCAGGTTTGACATCGCAAAGCGATCCAATCAAAATGTAGACTTTCAGCCTTGTTCAACTGCATTTAAACCTGCGCTCACGATCTATTTTCTTTCCCATGTTGCGAGGATAATGAGGTGAACCTAAAAGCTGAACTCCCAACGAAGAGTGGGCCGAACTTACGGTCAGGCCCCAGAGTTGAGCCATCCTTCAGGAACCCGACGAAAGGGAAACGCGTCGTCTGATCTGAAGAATATGTACCCGTGTAAAATGTGGCCCTGCAACCGTCCCTGAGACCGCCGGGCCCGCGCCTCATATGTTTCTGTTCCTACGATCCCCGAGGCCATCAACACCACTATGAATGTGTGTTTGTAGAGTGGAAGGACTGGCTACGAGCCTCCTATTCCGGACTCCGGGACCCGGACGACGATTGAGTGTCAACTTAAAAGATCTCTTTCCTTCTCCTTTCCATCGGTGTCATGTTTCTTTCACATACCACATCGCTTACCACTTCAACCACATTCCTTTTCCACACCCTGTTCTGGTAGCAGGTGCCTAGTCTTGACGACAGGTTATTCAGTCACTTCTTTTTCTGTTCTCACCGCTCCTTTGACAATTAAAATTTCTTTTGATGATGAAATTTCTTTTCGCTCTTGCCATCTCGGTGTCCGTGGTCTTGCCCTCAGTGCAAGCCGCCAAAGAAGTGTTTGCCCACGTTATTGTAGGCAATGTGCGCTCCCTTGACAATACCGACTGGGAAGACAACATCAAGCTGGCGCAGGAGGCCAAGATTGATGCCTTTGTCCTCAATATTGCCCAAGGCGATGAAGGCAACGAGGCGTCCTTGCAAACCATCTTTCAGGTTGCCGAAAGCCTGAACTTTAAACTATTTTTCAGCTTTGACTACAAAGCCCTGGGAGCATGGCCAAAGGAGGATGTTATTGACCACATCACCAGGTTCGGTGCCAGCCCGGCTTACTTCAAAACCGACGACGACAAGCTGTTTGTTTCCACGTTTGAAGGTCCGGACAATGCGGGCGACTGGGTTGACATCAAGGCAACGACTAACTCATTCTTCGTCCCCGATTGGTCATCTCAGGGCCCGGTTGTTGCTGCTGGACTGGCGGATGGTGTTGCTGACGGGCTGTTCAGCTTTGATGCTTGGCCGAACGGTGACACCAACATCACCATCAAATCTGATCTCGAGTACCAAGACGCTCTTGGAGACCGAGCATACATGATGGCTGTCTCCCCGTGGTTTTACACCAACCTCAACAACCCCGACTTCACCAAGAACTGGCTCTGGCGTGGCGATGAGCTCTGGGATACCCGTTGGGCTCAGGTAATGGAAGTCAACCCTGATTTCGTCGAGATTCTCACCTGGAATGACTACGGCGAATCTCACTACATTGGCCCTGTTCGTGAGAAGGAACTTGGTTTGTTCGATACGTCTGCGCCAATCCCCTATGTCGAGAATATGAGCCATGATGGCTGGCGCAAGTTCTTGCCTTTTTACATTGAGCAATACAAGACAGGAGCTGCGCCGACGGAGTTTGAGGAGAGGGTCGCAGCTTATTACCGCACCGCGCCTGCTCTTGCTTGCCCTGATGGCGGTACCACTGGTAACAATGCGGATTTCAATGAGGTGGAGCAGCCGCCGCAGGATTTTAATGAGGATGCTGTGTTTTATGGTGCGCTTCTGACCTCAGATGGGGGGGTTACGGTTACGGTCAAGATTGGGGAGAATGAGCAGACGGGGACTTTTACGACTTTTCCTGCGAGCGGTGCGGGGACTGCAGGTGTTTATAGGGGGAGTGTGCCGTTTGGGGGGAATAGTGGGGATGTTGTTGTTACTGTGTCTCGGGATGGGCAGGTTGTGGCTACAGCTGAGGGGGGAAAGCCGTTGGGGGCGACGTGCGAGTTTGATATCCAGAACTGGAATGCTGTTGCTGTGTAGGGAGTTGTAATATCTTGAGAAGGATTAACGACGTGCCACAATCACATAACTTTCACTCTCGGTTCTGTGCTTTCCGTGATAGTAACTTCTACCCATCGCACCTACCCATGTGTAACGCCCCGGTAAGTTATTGGTTGGGATTTCCAATGGAGACAGACCTCACAGTTTTTTACCATTGCAAAACATCCCGGTTTCCTCAACTCTTTCACCCTTCGCGGTATATCCAAACCCGACATCTCCATACCATATACACCGCATTCTTCTCCAAAAGGCTCGAATTCACAATGCGACTGATACTCGACCGTTCCCGGATATCCCGCTCCCCGCCGATAAATTGGTTGCATGTCAGATCCTTTTGGTGGAGGAACCTCGAACGGACCCAATCACCAGCCATGCTGACGACGATCCGTTACGACCTACCCCGGATACTCTCCCGGGTTTTATACAATCACGATCCCATTGACCAATCGTTAATTCTTCCGTCGCACTGCCCTTTGACGCTCACTCGGAGCAGCTCCCGTGCTTCTCAACATCGGCCCGGATTCGAAGCCCGCTCCACAGACGTTGCAATCGTGGTAGCCTCCTGTCAGGTTTCTAGTGGTGCGCATTGGAAGCTCTCCACTTCCATGTCCATTCTGACAAAGCCGACGGAGTTGGCTGACAGCGCTTACAAGTGACGGCAGTGACCGAGGCTGTGGGGAACATGGGATGGCCCACCCGGAGTCCTGCAAGGGGTCAGTATATCCGCGGCGGCATGCCACCCCCCGCGCTTCAATAAGGAAGCTGATGCTCATTCCATCCTAGTCGGCTTATTCCATCCCGGCAAATATTATCACTATAAACTTGATTATCATGTCAGGCACGCAACACGCTCAGACCCGATTTGCCGTTGCCTAATACCGCCGTGAGATAGGATTCGAAGGGATGATCCGGCCTTATTAGGCTGGGCCACTATGTAGCCATGCTTCCGTGCATTTGCAACGATCAAAAGTCTATATCGTCCCGAGCACCGGGATACTTGGCGGAAACTGCGAAAATGCGCCCCTGAATCTGATATTAAAGGGTACCAGCCCGCTGATGGATCTCACCGTGGAGGTCTGCCCCAGGTTTCTCTCCGGTAGATAGTCCAGCGCACCGTCACGACCGAAAAGATGTCCAAGAAACTCATCGCTTTCCTGCTTGCCCTTCCGGCGTCGGCCGAAATCATCTACGCTACGTCGTACAATGACCATACTGTTACTTCGCTGAAGCTAGATGGGTCGTCCCTGACTCGCGTTTCTCAGAATCTGGACTGCGGGTCTGAGCCTACCTGGTTGACTCTTGACAAGTCAAAGTCGGTGTTGTACTGCCTGAACGAGGGCTGGGGTGGATCTTCTTCCATAACCTCCTACAGGACCAGCGCCAGCGGGACTCTCGAGACCCTGGACGTTCTCTCTGTCCTCAAGAGTCCTGTTGCCTCGACTCTCTTTGCCAATAACAGCAAGCTTGCCGTGGCTCACTAGTACGTCTACCTTTCATGGCAGGGTATGTCCTCGCGGTGCTAATACAGAAACACAGTGATACCTCTGCCTTCACCACCTTCTCCGTTGCTGACCCAACCAACCTCTCCCTCCTCGGCCAGCAAACCTACCAGCTGACTGCCCCTGGCACCGTCCCCGAGCGTCAGGATGCCCCCCATCTCCACGATGCCATCCTGGACCCATCCAAGAAGTTTATTTTGGTCCCCGACCTCGGCGCCGATCTCATCCGCGTCTTCCAAGTCGACGATGGCGCTGCCGCCGCCACTGCCGTGACCTCCATCCCAACCATTGCCGGCTCCGGTCCCAGGCATGTCGCCTTTGCCAAGGCCGGCCGCAAGACCTTCCTCTACTCGTTTAACGAGCTCTCCAACACCATCAGCGGGTATTCGGTTACCTACAAGCGCGACGCCGCCCCTGAATTCACCCGCCTCTTTGACGTTCCTTCTGGCGGCCCGGGCACGACGGTTCCTGCTGGCACCAAGGCGGCGGAGATTGAGGTGAGCCCTGATCAGAGATTTGTCATTGTCTCCTCCCGCGGGGAGAACAGCCTGGACATTCCGGCCTTTGACGGAGAGGGGACGATCAAGTCGGACCCGCTGCAGGTGTTTGCTGTCAATCAGCAAACCGGCGCTTTGACACATGTGCAGACCGCTCCCGCTGGTGGGCGCAATCCCCGCGGCTTCTCGCTCAACAAGGCGGGGACAAAGCTGGTGAGCGCGCTGCAGGATGATAACAGGGTTGTGGTTTATGAGAGAGATGTGCGGACTGGAAAATTGGGCAAGGTGTTGGCGCATGCTACTGTGGGAAGTGGACCGAATAATGGGCCGAATTATGCTCTTTTTGATGAGTAGATAGTTGATGAAGGGGGATTTGTGGTAAATAAAGAGAGTTGATTGAAAGAAGTGCTTTGGGTGTGTGTAGTCATGTGAGATTTGTTTTGGTTTGCTCTTTGAGGCGATGTTCATGGGGATAAAGCTGATTTGTGTTGATGGCAAGAAAGGCAATTTTGATCCAGGACATCTCATCAAGAGAAAGAGAAGTAGCCAAACATTTTGGTACTTTAGGGCCTCAAATCTCTGATGGTTACCCTCTTCTCAAATCATCTCCATCTGCAGTAATTTTCATACGCACTTACAAGACTCCTCCATCCAAACATGAATCCCCAGAAATCCACCCCCGCTCGCAACGCGCGCGCCCTAGCGTCACCACCTACCCAAATCCCTGCTCCAGCTACCACCCAGCCCTCAGCCTCGACCTCGGCCGAGGGAAAACAAGCCAAAGGGGATGATAAGCTGGAAGACGTCCTTAAGACCTGGTCCAACAGCAGGCCCGAGAGAAAGTCTCTCCCCTTTTTGAACGACCTCCACAAAGTAGGTCGCCTGTATGATCGCATTGTCCAGTCACGGTCTCACAGTCGAACGGAACAGTTTCACGCGTTTGACGAGACGAGGTCACACCTTGATGAGATCCTCAAGGGTGAGGGCAAGTTTGCTGCTGCGGCTTCGACTCCCAAGCCGGTTGCCAGTTTCCTTTCGCGTCGAGATATGAAGCACCTCCGGCCGGAACCTTCTCGTGAGACGCAGTCTTTGCCCTCGACCCCGATATCGAAGAAGACCGGGATTTTTGGTACGGCCGTTGTTGAGCCGACCGCGCCTGGGTCAAAGACTTTTGATATCACGCCTTGGAAGAGGGAGTCGCCGCCGACGCCGACGCCGGGCAGGGTCATCAAGGGGATGGAGAGGATGCAGCTTGATGGTTCTTACAATCAGGGAAGTGCTCGGGGTTCTTCGCCTTCTGGTGATGTTGCCATGTCTTCGCCGTTGACCAGACCAATTCCTGTTCACGGTAAAGGGAATGAGAAAGGGGAGGGGCCGTCGTCTATTCTGCTGCCGTTTTTGGATTTGCCTCTTCCTCCTATGGGGGTTGTGGGTGATGATGAAGTGGGGGAGAGTGCTCACAAAGATTTCAAGCCGATTTACACGCAGTCATATGTTGATGGGGTGCTGGAGGCGATGACGCATGCTCATGGGAATATTGCGCGGTTGTCACAGGAGAAGAGAGAGGCCGAGGGGAGGCTGGTGGTTTTGGAGGAGAAGATGAAGATGTGGCATGCTATTGTTCATGGTCAGGGATGTCACTGCGTAGAGGGGAGGTGGTGGGGGGAGATGGAGGAGGGGTTGATTGAGTTAAGGGGGGGCAAGAAGGAAGGGTCTGGAGGAGCGAAGAACGATAAGAAATATGGAAACATGGAGAGTGAAGAGAAAACTGAAATGGGTCGGTTTGGTATGGATGGGGCGGGTGATGGTTTTGAGGACGGTGTTGGGGGTTGTAAAGAGGCTGAGGATGAGGAGGCTTGGGATGTTATTGTCGGGAGTCGTGTTGGTTCACCTGAGATAGTGTAAGGCGAGAAATGAGCACACTATCATTTCGTCTGCTGTCCACTCGTGTATTGTTCTAAATTTGGTTGTCGACTTTTATTGCAGATGAAGCCATGTAATTTAAACTTCGACTAGTGCTAATTAAGACCATAGATGGAGCCTTCAAGAGGCAGACACCTACCTAAGGTAGTTTTACCCTGGGGTTTGCATCGTTTCTTTCACCAAATGTGGATCTAGTGCCGCACACAATCAACAATCAACAATCAACTGACAGCTAGCAAACACCTCCCCGCCATCACCTTTTCGACAGTATTCTACCCCTGTCAATACAGTCAAGATGGGTACCGCAGCAAGACGGGTCGCTACTGTTCTAGAGATACTTGATTCAATCGGAGAGCGTATTAGGGACCGGAAGACCCTTCGTATTCTCTGTCGTACGAGCAGAACCTTTCACCTGGTATTTGGTCGACACCTTTACCGTCACCTCGACAGGAGCAGTGACTCATGCAAAATTTCGCCATGTAACCCGAATCTCATTTACACCAAGAGCCTTTATTCGGTTGCAACGAACGGAGAGAATCCAACTTCAACCGAGTTCAACGAGAGAACACGACAGCTCATCAAATCAATGCGGTGCCTGAAAGAGTTCGAGTAAGAGTCGTAGCACCCATCAAACATCGAAACGATGTTTCTAACAAATCTCATATTGCAGCTGGGGTTTTGCGTACAGACTGGAGCAGGCTACACTAGATTGTCTGCGGAGATCACGTACAGACCTAACGACCCTTCAGGTTGCATATGACGACCCCGAAGAGACCACGAATGTACTCCGAGATATCTCCAATGACAGCTCGGTGTCGCAATATCGGCCCGAACTTCAGGTTTCTTATTTCTGTAACTTGCGATACCTTGCTGTCAATAACTTGTCCGGCGATCTGTCCAGGTGGCGGCGGCAATTAATACAACTTTTGCTGCATTCAAGGTATGCCGAACGCTTTAGGTCAAGATATGCAAATTGCTGTTAACTGAAATGTTATCGGCACATCAAATTTTGTGTTTCTTCCAGCTGATCATGCAAAAGAGCCCATGAAAGAATTAGAACTTTAACTTTCAACTGAAACTGTGTGGTCATATCAGGCCCAAAAAGCCCTTGATCTTGCAGAATTCTTCGATAAGATTTGTGAAGAGTATGTCGAGAGCGGGGGGAACCTCTACATCTCAAAATCCTCGACTGTGGCCAATCCGTCTACCCGTTGAATCGCCAGAACTTGACGGGGCTGGTCGATTTGGCTTGTCTTGAAGTGGTGATGATTGATAACAATTACAAGCTGCATGAGGACCAAGACGTCTTCTAGCTCTGCACCGACAACAGCTGTAAAGTTGTGTTTTCAGCTTTCGGTCCAACATCATGTCCACACCTTCGCAAGCTCAAAGTGTCTTACTACTGCAAGGGCGCACACGAACTTCTCTGCGAGTTTGCCAAACACCCGTCTATCTCCTGTAATTTGGCATTCTATGTTGCTACCCTAGACGGGGTCTTTGATCCAGCCATGCTGCTGTGCACTAGCGAAGAACATCCGGAGCTACCCATCAAGCTAAGGATAATGGGGGTGGATCTAAACCGCCAATGGTACACATACGATCGGTCTGCTAAGGAGATACTCAAGGATCTGGTACTGTCTAACGGTGGTTCGTTGGAGGCGCTTGTTCTGAATATTTCAGACCAAGATGCAGACTAGGTCGAGGAAGAGGATGCGATCCTACCACAGGACTTGATAGAGTCTATTTCGTCTGTTACCAAGCTCACACAGCTAGCGGTCGACAATGTGTCCCAGTATGAACAAGATCTTGAGGCGTTGGCAGAGAAATTGGCATTTGCTTGTCCAACCCTACAGCATGTCCGCTTGAACTACGAAGCCTTCAAAGTACGGCGATACGGAGCGGGACTCTGGGACGTGAGCGTGGAACTTAAATAGAGGACCAGAGACCAGAAGGCCCTGAGTTGTTGGAATTTTCGTATTTTCGTGTGTCTGCGTTGGTGAATTGAGCTACATCAAGTGGATATCCATATTTCAATGAGAGACTTTTCAATACCAGATTGAATGAAGAGAGTTACCAAGCTTAAAATGCCGAGCCGTCTGTTCTCCACCGAAAAACGTAAATGACTTGAACGCGCGTTCCAGACTCATCCTACTTACTGACCCGCACGAGCTGCAAGATCTTCGCAGGGAGAAGACATTCAGGGAGTCAGGTGTGTCAGGTTGAGAATTTCAGGATCAAAAGTCGATGGAAACAAGAGGGAACAAAGCTTATTCGCGGTTCGGCTCCACATCAACGTCATGTATCGGCGCCGAGATGCCGCGTTTGAGCACACCGATCGGCGGTCATGCCGGGGCCGGAGGTGGGGCATTTCTCGGCGCAGGCAACACCCGCCGTTTGACAGCTCACCGTGGCTGAACTTGCGGAGTTAGGCCCTCAGCACAGGCAACATATCGGGGAAAGCATCCTGCCGTTATGAAACGGCATTGCGAACATCGGTGAACGATGCTGTCCCGACGGTCACGGAGCCAGATTCGAGTGCCGGAACGGGGGTGTTGGGAGATATTCACCGGCCTATTGGCCATACCACCACTATCATGACGTCGAAGATCATCGCTTGTGTGGCTGTCGGTACGGATAGTGGGATAGTAGACGTCTTGGACTCGGAGCAAAAGCTCCTGTGCCAGAATCAGGTTCGAGTGCTGACTTACATCAACACATGTTTGATCAACACCACGGCCACATAAAAGCCGGCCGGTGAATGAACCTCATGCACCACTCTTACTGTGACTGAACAGACCCAAAATCAAACTACAAAACATACTCAAAATGAACCCCTCGGCAGCAAGAGCTTGCCGCTTCGCCTCAAGGCAAGCCCGCCTCTCCCAAAACATCACCCACTCCAAACCACCAACCCGCCTCACCTGCACACCAACCACCACCCGCCTCCTCCACACCTCTCCACCCCTCCTCACAAAAGTAAAACCCCAAAACCCGGACCCCACCCAAAACAAAACCTCACCACGCGTCTCCCCCTCCGAAAACATCGGCCGCCAACGCTTCTCCGATTTCGATCTTGGCGGCAAAGTCTACATCGTCACCGGCGGCGCCCAAGGCCTAGGCCTCACCCTCGCCGAGGCCCTTGTCGAAGCAGGCGGGAAAGTGTACTGCCTGGACCGACACCCCTCCCCCTCTGACCCAGAGCAATGGGAGCAAGCCAACTCCCGCGTCGTCCCCACCTGGGGCGGCTCCCTCCACTACTGCCAGCAAGATGTCGCCGATAATGACTCCCTCAACTCCCTCATTGCGAAGATTGCGGATGATAATCAGCGGTTGGACGGGGTGGTGGCTGCTGCGGGGATTCAGCAGATCACTCCGGCGATGGAGTACACCCCCGAGGACGTCGCCAAGATGTTAGAGGTGAATTACACTGGTGTGTTCATGACCGCTTCCGCAGCAGCGAGGCAGATGTTCAAGCACAAGACAAAGGGGGCGAGTATTTGTCTTATTGCCAGTATGAGCGGGCTGATTGCCAACAAAGGCTTGCTCAGTCCGGTGTATAATTCCAGCAAAGCCGGTGTGATTCAGTTGGCGAGGAACCTGGCCATGGAATGGAGCCCTACGAGGCCGGATGGCAGTGGGGGGATCAGAGTGAATTGTATTTCTCCTGGCCATATCCTTACGCCGATGGTGCTCAAGAACTTTGAGGAGGTGCCCGGGCTGAGGGAGAAGTGGGAGGCGGAGAACATGATGGGAAGGCTGGCGGAGACGAGCGAATTCAAGGCTGCGGTGCTGTTTTTGATGGGTAAGGGGAGCAGTTTCATGACGGGTGGGAATCTTGTTATTGATGGGGGTCATACGGCTTGGTAGTTGGGAACAGGGATATGGTGCCTGTGTGCATCAAATAAAGATTAATTGTTGTCTGCTACATATAGAAAGCGAGCCTTTTTCCTATTTCAAAACTTTAAGTGCATCCAATGTTCTCCATACTAAATATACCGCTCGGTATCACGGCGAGATGTGTAATACCAAAGATCGTACAGTATCGTTTGTCAGCCTCAAGCAGCCTGTCCAGAGGTGGTAGCCTGCGCCGAACTGTTCTCTTCCGCTTCAACAGCTGATCGCGGGACAGAGTCACGCCCCAAGACCTTGATGCCAAACTCGAACGAGATACCACCTATTGGGACAATCGGGACAGGAACACGCGCACGATAGGCGCCGTTGTGAGACGAGAGTTCAGGCCTTGACCACGGAAGGGATCGCATGAATGCCACGAACTGTCTTTTGGTCCACATAAAGTTGAGATAAACAAGGACGGTGTGTGAGGTGCTAAAGTGGTGAATGTCAGGCATTGATCAACGACAATCATAGAAAGGCACTTACCAGACACCCAGAAAGAAAAACAAGCCAGTGTAAACGAGGACAAAGAAGCGTTTAACCCAGGCCAGACATTCTGGATCGGCAGGATACCACTGCTGCCCATCCCAACGCTGGCATTGATGGCTGCCACCGTCTCTCTCCATTATATCGTTGAGTGCCATGAAGAAGAGAAATATAGGGAAGGCGCCCATGAGATGTAGCAGACTACCGAGGAATGGAGGTCCTATCAGTCGGCGGCGGAAATGAAACACGAGAAAGTTGGCCAGTCCCCAAATGACAGTCAGAATTCCCTATAGCCTTGGTCAGTATGTCCACGAAGGTTGAAACAATAGAGACAAGGCAAAGTGATACGTACAACCGTCGTTGCGGTCGAGGCTAATTCACGCACGACATAAGGAGGCCACCACGACTTGGGCGGATTGTGGACGAGGGGCCCATACACCAAAGCCAGCCCAACAGCGCCAAAAGAAGTGACTACACTGCCCAGGTGAGCCACAGCAGCGAGCTTGAGCTCGGTAGGGCCTCGAAGGTTGAGTTGGTCCTCATTCTGAGTCTGCTGTGTTTCTGCGTCCGTGGCACGCGCTGGAGTGCCGCCTTCGGTGTTGCTTTCCCGCAGGAGTGGGGTGGTCTCATTAGCAGCCATAATTGTTGAATACAAAGGTGTGAAAGAAACAAACTATCGGAACAGTTCAAAGAGGGGAAGAGATGTCGTCAAGTTTGACTTGGTTGCCTAGCTGAGGTGGCCTCATGGTTTGGGTGGGACTTGGGATGCTTGGCATCTTGCACAAGTTCCCAACCGCAGCTATCACCTTGGCATACAGTACCTTAGGTGACACAAAGATCTGTGTGACTCCTTTGGGACTCTGCAAGATAATATCTTGGGGTCCACGGGGCCGGCTGATGGGTCTTCCGTGTCAGATTGAAGACGAAAAGATCATTGGTTGCCTGCCACTTGAGATTGTGCGTTCCGACTGTTCGGTGCGCTTACTAAATGGCAGTTTTCCCCGCAATGCCAGGTGGGCCATGGCCTAACCACACGGCCGACTTTTCTTTATTTTCACCCACAACAGACCCAAGCTGCGATCGAAAATTGCTTGTTTCTGATGTCAGAACAATCTGTCTCAGGAAGAACTGGGCGGCAAATTCACTTTTCTGCCCCTTTTCATAGGGCTGGATGGCTGCCTCTTTGTGCAACGGTACATTCTTGCAAATCTCCAACTCGGATTCACCAGACCCTGTCTGCCTTATTGATACATTGCTCGGATTGTGCGGCTCTTTGTACCTGCAGTCATCTCGCCATCGAGACTCCGAGTATTAGACGCGCGGGTGTCTGCTCCAATTATGCCGCCAAGCCCAACTCGGATTACACCGACTCTGCAAGGTCCTGACGACTGAGATCGAGTCCGAGACAGGTGATGCGGAGCAACTTATCTTCCATCTTCAAAGGCTGCCCTGTCCAGGGTTGAGAAAGTGACACAGGCAGCTAGCAGTCCTTCCTGCTGCTTCACTGGTGCATTGTCAAGTCGCTGCCGTCGACGTTCGACAAACCCTAACAAGGCATTAACTTGCTTCAGCCCTGTGTCTCCTCTTCGCCTTCATCAATGCTGCCTGTCAGACCAACCCCAATGTCCCGGCAAATCTGGCAGCGTGACACGACCTTTCGCTTGGTTTCTTGGGGGCCGCCGGTCTCTCAAGGGCCTTGGCGAATGTCTTATTTGGGCATAACAATCTCGCGCTACTACGCGCGCAGACCGACGACGAGCCAACAGCTCTTCATTAGACCAATACTATTGCTGTGTCTGCAGGCCAGGAACATTCTGGGCCCCTGGCCCCTTGCTGCGCCGCTCCCACGCGGTGCTACATAGCGGCGTGCAAGCGAACAAGGATGAAACCATCATCAGCCATGGAGCAGCATCAGTGCTTTCTCTTAAGAATATGGCCCTGTCTCTTGTTGCACCTCCTTGCACTTTTCTCACCAATCTCCCCAGCATCTTTCAGCAACTCCAACATGAGGTTACACATGGCAGTCGCCTGCATGGGCCTTGTGCAGTTATCGTGGGCCGCCAAAAAGTGCTACTACCCCAACGGTGTTGAGGCCACGACCGACACGCCATGTCACCCCGAAGCAGAGGACAGCATGTGCTGTTTTAAAGGGGGGTCGTATGGGCGGGCCTGTCTGTCGAACAAGATGTGCCAGGCTCCGGATGGGAAGATTATCAGGGGGACATGCACTGATCGAAACTGGAATTCGCCAGAGTGCGCCTCTTTTTGCATGAGTTCGTTCATCCTGGTGTGTTATTTTGGACGGGTAAGGGCTAACACCGAAGGAATAGATGTCGGCGGCGGGGGAGCAAACCTGATATCATGCTCCAATGTCACAGACAAAGACACGTCGTTTTGTTGCGAGAAGACAGAGACGGGGAGGTGCTGCGATGATGGGATAGGGCGATTCGAGGTTATGCCGCCGAGGCCGGTCACGTTGGCTCTCTGGGATTCCAGCAACGGGGTTTACACGCCTTTGGCTCAGGTTTCGAGTTCGAGTTCCACTTCGACGACAACTAAACCCTCAACGCCGTCCTTCGAACCTAGTCCGACCACGGCGACAAACGCCAGTGGCCCAAAGGAGACTGGATCGGGCGACAACGGCTCGCCGGGTGGCTCAACGAGAGATGGCTCAACAGGGGCCTCAGGCCAAGACCCAGCACCTTCGTCCTCATCATCAGGAGGCGGGCTTCCCGTAGCAGCGCAGGTCGGTATTGGCGTGGGCGCAGCTAGTGTTGTCGTAATGGTCTCAGTTATTGCATGGCTGATGTGGAAACTCCACAAGACCAAGAGGGCTTTGGTCGAGCCGGTGGCACCTTTTCTCGATCCGTCACAGCAGCAACCCTCTCCGTATCTTCAGGAATGGCACAAGCAGCAGCAGCAGCAGCAACAATACCAGAACGCGACGGAACTGCGAAGTGGACGTGATTGGGATCAGGCACATCATGGAGCAGCGACACCTGGGTCAGCGGAACTGGCACATTACGGCCCGCAGGTGTCTGCTGAGTTGCCGGGGGTGTCGAATCGATATGCTTGAGGCTAAACCGGGGGTATCATTTATTATCACCTAATTACACGGTTCTTTAACATTCTTGCACAACCTTACAATAGACTACCAAATCTCTTTCACCTCCCACCGCCCTGCCTCTGAGACCAATAGTCATGATGCGACAGCACCACCCACCCATCTTTATCTGCCCCCTCCAACGGGGCGATGTTTAATTCGGTATCGTCACCATCGGAGGGAAGCCTAACAATATTGGGCATGCGCAATTCTTTCAGGTTTTTCTCCTGATAAG
The DNA here is from genome assembly GCF_035222485.1 of Podospora pseudoanserina. Classification (NCBI taxonomy): domain Eukaryota; kingdom Fungi; phylum Ascomycota; class Sordariomycetes; order Sordariales; family Podosporaceae; genus Podospora; species Podospora pseudoanserina. The sequence goes on along the minus strand of NC_085920.1, from coordinate 5,694,676 downwards.
CCACTTTGATACGTTCGAGAATAGCGCCGAGAGAAAGTGGGCCGTTGGTGGGGAGAAGGGCTGTATACAAAGCCTCGAGGAAGAGAAGCTGCCAGTTGTTGCTTTTGAAAATATCCTTGTCGCTGGCGGCGAGGACTAGGTTGGTTCCGCTTGAGTTGCGAACGGGTTGGTTGGGAGGTTGATAAGTTGCATTAAAGATTTGGAGGGTATCGAAGGGGGCTTGGACGAAGCGGGTTTGGAGATTGGGGTCCCAGAGGAGGGAGTTTCGGGTTGGGTTCTGGGAGTTGTAGAGACGGAGGTTGTTGGAGGTATCTTTGCCAGTGACTCCATCGTATATGATGATCACGAGTTCTTTGTGGTTTTTTGGGTTGATGTTGAGGAGGAAGTTGTTGGTCATGAGCCAGCTGAAGAAGGCCCTGTCGATGGTTTCGGCTGGGTTGGTGGGTTGCTGGAATTCGTAGGAGTAGACAACGAAGTTGTAGGTGTCGCGGAAGAGGTCCTCGAGGTTGCGCATTATCTTTGTGCGGTTGATGGCTTGGGGGTGGTCGTTTTTCCAGGAGAGGAGGAGGACACGGACAGCTTGGTATCTAGAGACAAATCTTTGGCTGTCAGGGGTTGTTCCTCTGGGGGAGGTCGCCATTGAGTCTAGGTTCGGGATGTCGTCAGCCTCTTCTTCCCAGTTGGCTAGACTTTGGAGCCAGTTGGTTATCTCGGCACGGCCAGGAGCGGGTTTTGAAGGTGATCGAGTGGTGTTTGTCGCTAAATTGCAAAGGTCCCGCGCGGAATTGGTGATGCTGGCGCAGGCTTCGGGTATGGCGTTGGACTCTTCGAGCTTTTCGTAAAGCTCGTATGCTTTGTTCATGAGGTTTCGACCCGGCGGTTGTACCGAAGTTGATTGTGCCATCATGATCTGTAGCAGCGAGGACTGAATCTGAGAATGTATAAGGAAGAGTCCAGAGGTAAGGCCTTGTTTGAGGATATATTCTGTGTTTCCCATTCACTCGCCCATCGAGTTGCTCTCAAGGCTTTGGTCACCAGGTCCACCAAGGCAGAGGATTTGGGTTGCTCTTTTCTGAAGTTGGTGAGTTCGGATGAATGCTCACAAATCAACAACTACTTCTGAGGCTTCCTTCTGCTCTGTACCCGAGTGGCTGGGCCACATGACGGGACGATGATTTGATGTTGAATCAGGAGGATGATTGTAGGCAAGGAAAATTGTCGACATGTTGGGTGGCTCTATCTTGGACATGGCTTTTTTTAGGGGGGAAATCAGGTTAACCTCAGAGAAAAGTTTTGCGTCTGAAGCCTTGACACCCACGCTGTGATACTTTCCTTCAGCCTCATGACTTTGTGGCAATGGTGGCGAACAACATGTGTGTTTGTCAGTATGTGAAGTTTATTTCCCAGCCCATGGTATCGAACAAGTTCCAAACAGTGATTACTTTTGATATTTTGGTTGCATTTCACTCTGAGGTCAAGACAACAGAGGCAAGACGCTTTTAATTCCGAATATGCTATGTCTTTCACTACATCTCATGATTAACTTTCACAACCGGGCTGGCTCGAAATAGCGTTGACGTGTGGTCTGAGGCGCAAGAATAAGTGGACTCATCCGTCCCACTTCTCAATTTGAGTTTCCCATTTTGGCATGCCGAGGGCTTTTTCACCAATCAAAGCCAACCTCCCTCGTGCAAGTCACAAGGAGATCCCACACTTCAACGCAAATCCCAACCGTTCCAAAATACACTGGGGACCATTCGCCTATTGGCATCAAAAAGCTTACGCTCCTTCACTGTGATTGATGCGCTTCGGACTACGAGTGTAACCAACGCGATGCCAAGAGCTCCACCACACGACCGTTTGTACCCTTGTCTCCCAACACTCTTGCTCTTGTCTTTCTGACTCCCTCGCATCCTTCTTCCTGGCTTTGACGTTGGACCCTCCAATCTTTCTCGTGTCTCAAGTGCATTCTTCAATGGGCGGCACGATATTAACTTCACGTTTCTCGAACAATCCTGGCGCTGAGCACTATGCGCGCATATCCACGCCATGAGACTGGAATATATTGCCCTCCTCGCCTAGCCTCGCCAGTGACGTAACCCTACTCGGGTCGATGTTTCCCTGGTCCACGTCGGCACTCGAGACCGCAATACCGCATCCCGTCACTATGAAAACAAACAATCTTGGACAGCTCGATCCAGAATGAAACGACGGTCCAGACGGCGGCATGGCAATCGGGCCTCTTTTGCAAAACAGTCAAAAATCTCTCGGCGGCTGATCGTCCCGAATCCATGTCGCATGACAGAGCCCCCTGACAATCGGTTCACAGATTCCGGGTTCGCTGTTGTGGGGTGCATAACTACAGTGACATTGCAATGGTTAAATGCAACCAATACACCCTATTGGCCCAACTAATTTGGGGATAACACCTCTTTGAGAAGCCGGACGCCACTATCCGCGCCTTGCCTGGGTTGATGGACAAGCCAATATCAAATGGGCCAGCTCAAGTGACCTTCGGTTCCCGGGCCGCTGGATTTGGCGATGGACACATGGAACAGGAATCCCACTTCAGGTGCCGGAAATGGAACCTCCACGAAGGACAAGACCACCAAGGACTGACGTATCACTCTACTGCCGCTGCCACCTGCCCGGTTTGGGCTGTGGGCTGGCGGACATAAGAGGAGGCTGTCTCCAGGCGTGGTTCTCGGGCTCTCTTTTCTCTTCAAGCTGTGTCAAGTTGGCCAAAGAAACCACCAAACCAGTTTCGTCCAAACACCATCCTCAACCATCACCATGAAGGGACTCTTGAGCGTTGCCGCCCTTTCGCTGGCTGTCAGCGAGGTTTCGGCCCACTACATCTTCCAGCAGCTCTCGACCGGCAGCACCAAGCACGGCGTGTTCCAGTACATCCGTCAAAATACCAACTATAATAGCCCTGTGACCGACCTCAGCTCCAACGACCTCAGGTGTAACGAGGGTGGTGCCAGCGGTGCCAACACTCAGACCGTGACCGTCCGTGCTGGTGACTCTTTCACCTTCCACTTGGACACTCCTGGTATGTCATCCTAATCAGCCAAACCATTCATGCTTAGTCTAACACCCCATAGTCTACCACCAGGGTCCTGTCTCCGTTTACCTCAGCAAGGCCCCAGGCTCAGCTTCCAGCTACGACGGCAGCGGCACCTGGTTCAAGATCAAGGACTGGGGCCCGACCTTCCCCGGCGGCCAGTGGACTCTCGCTGGTTCCTACACTGCTCAGCTTCCCAGCTGCATCACCGACGGAGAGTACCTTCTCCGCATCCAGTCCCTCGGTATCCACAACCCATACCCCGCCGGTACTCCCCAGTTTTACATCTCCTGCGCCCAGATCAAGGTCACTGGTGGCGGCAGCGTGAACCCATCCGGTGTTGCTATCCCCGGTGCCTTCAAGGCCACCGACCCCGGCTACACCGCCAACATCTACAGCAACTTCAACTCCTACACCGTCCCCGGCCCATCCGTCTTCTCTTGCGGCTCCAACGGCGGTGGCAGCTCCCCCGTTGAGCCCCAGCCCCAGCCCACCACCACTCTCGTCACCTCTACCCGTGCTCCCGTCGCCACCCAGCCCGCTGGCTGCGCCGTTGCCAAGTGGGGACAGTGCGGTGGTAACGGGTGGACTGGCTGCACCACTTGCGCTGCTGGCTCTACCTGCAACACCCAGAACGCTTATTACCACCAATGCGTCTAAGTCTGCGGTGAGATGGCGATGATGTGAGAGAGATACCAAAGAATAGAGAAGGGGAGGCATTGAGTGACAATACTTGCATAAAGACGGGGTTGCATAAAGGGGGTTTGGTTGGGAATTACTTTGGCTGTATATATTCACTTCTAAATATGTCCCATTGAGGAATTGTTGGCTATGCGTGACCTTCGGCTGGTTGTTAAACTATCTTGTAAACTGGAAACATAGGGGCTGTGTTAATTTGACTATCCAATCGCTCTGATTTCCTCTGCATCCAAATCATCAAACGAGCTTGAACCCGCTCGACACGCCTCTCTGAAACATACACTCAGGATCATGCTTCCCACTGACAGCCTTCAACCCCTCAAGCCTCTCGCTACCGTATTTACCGTCTGTATTCCATTGTCTAAAGTTGGCATGCTTCCATAACATCGTTTCCAAGGTCCTTTGTCATCGAGAGGGAGACACCGTATCTATCAATATTCCCGCTCAACCCTACCCCCAATCTTCCCATTACCACCACCGACCCTAATACAGCTCACCTCAACAACTACGCTCTGTTGTATCCCTTCCCCTCCATACAAATCTCCCCCACCCCCATGATCAATCTTATTGCACCCTTGAAGATGAGAACCAGACTCAGCATCAACCCCCACACAACCGATCCCTCCCACCCGGCGCCACCACGCTCCCCTCCTCAATCGAGAAATTCCCAAAACTAACTTTGAGGTAGACTGGTCCGAAGTTGGTTAGGGGTGTGTCCCAGGCGTGTCGCATTACGCCTTCGCTTACTTGGTTGAGGGGGTCGATCGATTAGCTCCTGGGGCGTTTGAAGGATGGGAAAGGGTAGCGAGGGGAGCATACGAGAGGAGCAGACGCCCGTGTATACTGCGGTGAATATCCGGGCGATGGTGACGGATACTTCGCATTGTCGGGGTCAATCACTGTACTGGGGATGAAGGTCGGTTGGTTGGTAGACAAGGTGCTTGCCATCACCGAGACCGAACTGGCGTTTTGACCGATGCACCACCATGATCCGAGCAAGAAGAAACGTCAAAGAGGTGACGCATAATATGATGCCAACCACCTGTGCAGCAGTGAGAAGGAGATGGGCGGGTTGACAAGATTTGTAGGTATGCCACTGTTCGGATCTGCCACAGGGATATTCGACAGCTTTGTGCTTGGTGGTATACCTTCCATCCTTGGCCAAGTTTGTAGTCGAAAACGAAGCAATTGTAGACAAAGCTCACTGCTACATATACAAGCTTTGGTCTCTGCTCATGACATCGCCTATGATATTACTAAACAAAAATGCTGCGAGTTGCTGTGGGATGTCAACGATGCTCTGATAAGAGACTGTGTCTCGGTGTCCTCCTGTCAAGTCCGGCCCTGTCTTTGACCGCCGCCAACCACAACGCACGAAATGCATTGGTAACACAACCTCCCAGCCACTGCCAGTGAATCCGGAAGTCTCAGACATACTCGTCCAAGTGAACGATCTCATAGGTATCTCGCCAGCGGAGATCCCCGAGGTAGCATTCCATACCTAGAGTCTGAGTTGGATGATGCCTTTGGCGGGGGAGATGTAGAATTAACGTGGAAAGTGAAGCTTGACGACTTTTCTATGGTCCGTGAAAAAGTATTGTTTCCCTGTGTGTGTCAATGAAGGGCAGAAACCGCTCGAGTTGTGTTTCAGATGGGCCAGTTGCTACTGATCATAAGTACTCAGCCAACGGAGTTCTGAAGCCAAGTGTAATAAGACCGGTTCCTCTTTCTTCCACTTACTATAGAGTGATGAAAAGGTGTGAAGACCAGAGCAAAGATTAAATTCCCAGGGCAGCCTGAGCCATCCCATCCCATCCATCCCTACATTCAAGCATAAAAACGCCGCTATGTCTCTAAGAGATCCCACCTATACCCCAAACCCTGACTTTAAGTCTCATCATCATGAAAAGAAATGACTCGCAAAATGGTATAATCAAACCGAGAGGATGACCACACTCCAGGTATCACCTAAAAAACTCCAAACCATCGCCTATACCGCCCCTTGTGGCCCATCCTTTCCAATCTTGCACACCCCCTCCAAAACCTTCAACCACTTCCCTGGCTTCGCAATATGTGTATTCCTCAAATGCTGTCTGAAATTATCAGCCCTGTAGAAATGCTTCTCCCGATCGCACTCCCCAAACTTGTGAACTCTTTCCATGTGGGAGATGAGTTCTGCTTCGTCTCTCTCAATACTTTCTGCATCTGCCTTCATTGAAGTTTCCCCTGTAGATGGTAACGTTTCGTCTTTTATCGCCGAGGTCTTTCGAGCAAAGCCACCGCCACAGAACCCGCACACATCCCACACCGCCCCATTAGGGAATATTTCCATATGAAAGGCTAGCAGCGGATGCGTGAGAGCTTTGCAGGACCATGATTCAGACTTTAGATGGATGGCATTGATGTGTCTTTCGGCTTCGGTGGGTGACTTGAAGCGTTTCTTGCACTGCGCGTTGGTGCATAGATGGGGCTTTTCGGCTTCATGTGCACTGGTGCGCGGTTAGAAGTTGGCTTGTCACATGCAAAGCTGAGATACTCACGATAACTCCTCGTATGTTCGGAAGTGGCGTGGCCCTCGTGGGCAACATTCGCACACGAACTTCAAAATCTCTTCTGGCTCGAGTCCCTCCCCTTCACTGACAACCATATCCAGATCAACCTCACCAATTACAGCTGAATATCGCGGATTGGTCAGGATGGAAGGCTCATATAAGCTTGTGTGTGCCGTCGATAACGTCTGAGCCAGACTGTCGGAGCTAAGATTGGACGAGAAGATGGTAGAAGGCTGTGCTGAAAATCTGCTATCGATGGAGTTCCTTTGTAAGTAGATGCGAGAGGATCGTGTCGATGTTGTGAAAGCGCTGTCATTTGGTGAGATGGGGGACGGCATGGAATGCAGAGACGCCGATCCAACAGACGGAGTCTTCTTGTGGCCAGATACCTCCAGATGCTGGCCTTGGCATTTGACTTGTTGTTCGACAAAGTCAAGACTGCCGATCTGCAACAGCTTTCTCAGAAATTGATATGAAGTCCGGATTCCATTACTGGCCCACTGATCCACCTCGAAAGCCACACGGGCAGATGAATGGGCAAGTTCGGGGACTGAAGTCTCAGGAATGACCGAGTTATCTGTCAACGCATATTGAAGGCGTCCACCAATGAGTGGGTCATACTTCGCCGAGGCAGCCGTGAACAATAACGCTGCTAAATGCAGATACTGTGTAGTCGATAGATCTTCGGCCGGCACGTCATCCGTTGGCTTGAATCGTAACTGCTTCTCAATAGCAATTAATGCATGACGGACATAGCTTTGAATGCATAGGCTGTAGAAGGTTGACAGCCACCACCTTCGGTCTCTCATGTTCTCCTTGTTAAACATGACAGCAGAAAGCTCATCGACGTACGCCGTAACCTGACGGTAGAGATTGCGAATGCAGTCGACCTGGCAGTCACCACTGCTGCAGTCGTCATGAGCCGTGGGGACCAAGAGCTGTGCTGAGTGGAGTCGAAGTCCTTCCAGACAGTGTCTCAAACACACCATGGAGAGGAAGACTACCGACGTCTGTACAACCCTGTTAGCTCTGATATGTCTCATTTAGACGTCAATCAACCTACCTGGCCAACCTCGGACTCGTAGATGCAGGCTGTCTCCAGCATCCCCATGAAGTTCTCCCAAGACTTGATTTCGAGCAACGACCCCAGCAGAGCGTTGTTCTCGGACAGCTCCCAGGCAATGATGGCAATTAGCTCGGCATAGGTCACAGGGTTCCCATCACAGGGCGTATTCTGTTGGTGTAGAGAGTCCCTGTCACGGTAACGACCTGCATCAATGAATGCATAAAAGGAGGCTTTCAGCCCAAAATCACAGATTGACAGCTTGTCCGATGCCCCTTCAAAGACGGCTTTCATATCTGCCAACCGCTGACTTTCGGCTGATAGTAGGCATCTTTCAGCAAGATCTACTGAACGGCAACGGCGGCTGCTGTTGCTTGAAGCTAGATGACATTCCAGGCTCTGAAGGGGACAAAGAAGCTGCGTAGGAAGGGAATCGCCAAGAGGTCCACGGCGACATCCTATCAAAGGCCACAATGGTGCGTCTTCCCCCAGGTTGGGCATGGCAACGCTTTCCAATTGCAGGCAACACCGACATGGGGTGCCAGGGTCACACTTGCGACGCAGGACTTTGCATCTCCAACAAGCGCCACCCACTGTCTCCAACTCTCTCATACCCCGTCGGCCGTTCTCTGTGAGCGGTCCACGTCTCCCACCCTTGGCAACGGAAGCCTTGAGGGTCGAGACATGCTTGCTGATCGAGTCAGTGATACGCTCGCTGCGGCTCGGATGACGTGATAGCGCTTGGTGAGGTTTGGCAACTATGGAGTCGGGCTGTGGTTGCTGTAATGGTGCTTCTTGGATAGGTGCAACAGCTGCCCTTACATCAAAGTGTGGGGGCTGAGGCGACTGAAAGTGAGATAGTGAAAATGAAGATTCGCCAGGAAGGCAGCTGACGGCGTTTAGCTCCACAGAAGCGCGGGGGGGTGAAGTGGATAAACGCCCAGACGAAGGCCGCGGCCCGGATGGAAGTTGGGTGGGTTCGAAGCGTGAAATCAGTACTTCTTGACTACGGACGTTGTGGTTGTACTCCAACCCCAGCTCAATAGCCAGTGTATGCAAGATGACAGCCTTGGCCGGGTCGACATTCTTGAATCGAATCTCGTCTCCGCACCATCCCTTTGACAGCAGGGACAGTTGCTTGCGAAGACGCTCCCTGGCAAGGTCGTGTGACCCATCTTCAGGAGGCCTGTGGTTGATGTTGGGCAAGGGCGGGTTAAAGGGAGGAAAGTAACCTTCGTCTTCGGCAAAGAGGTAGTCATAGGGAAGCCCGTTCGGTGGATGATAATTCGGGTTCACTTCGAACGAGTGGAGCTGCTGGGGGTCGATATGATTGATGGGTGAGTTGAAGTCAATGGCCCACGACATTTCATCGAAGTCCATGTCGAGGTCCATTGGGTCACCCACAGCGTCCATACCGATAGGTCCACCATGGACCGAAAGATGACCAAAGCCTAGCCCGACATCACTTGTCTGGACACCCATCCCGAGCGGGAGATTGGACGCATAGTGGTGACCGTCTGGACGAAATGAAACGCGAAGGGATTAGCATGATTGCACTCCCTTAATGTAATCTAACGAGAGACTTACCCATTGCCCGCACAGCGATACGTCGTCAAATTAAGGTATTACCAACGGTGAGACAGATCGTACACAACGTGGCGATTGTCGCAAGCACGCGTCAACCGTGGAGTGTGCTGTGGGGTTGGTGGGCGGAACGGAGAAGCGTGGACGGCCTGCTGAAGCCACTGCCGCCGGTAGGTCCGTCCGGTTCTCCCTTCCGTGACGGGTGGCTCCAGGTCAACAACTACCCCATTCACCTGAGGAGACTAATTAGAAGACAAGTTGTTGGGATTACTTTTGGGTTGTGATGTCATGTGCTCAAACGGAGGTCCCGGGTGGTCATTGGGTGAGTGGAGGGGAATTGGATGAAGAAAACTTTCCAACCTGCAACGAAAACGTTTGACGAAACCCGCCGGCGTCCTCAGCCGACAGAGAAAACAGCAGCCCCAGGCATCTCAGCCTGTGCATGTGCGGTCCGCCGTCTGGGCGGGCAGGCCGCCAACTAGGCCCGTCGAGCCTGCCCAATCCCACCCGCAAAATCCTCGGTGAGCGGTGGGGGTGGGACGACTCCGTTTCCCGTTCGAGGTTAGCGGCGCTCCTATTGATGGGAAGACACGGAGGAATCTTGTCTACGGCCCTGTCCTGACCCCAAACTGCCGCAACAGAGCATTGCTTGGCTGGTGCATGGCTGCGGCACCAAGCATTCTGTCCCAGTCCCTTTCACGAGGACCGCTGCCTGCCACGTGCCGGTTCACAGGGTCACAAACAGAGCAGCAGGGATGCTGACATAATTCTACCAGAGCCTGGAAGGCACTGACCACATGTTAGTGTTGTGGTCTTGGTTCTGTTTTCTCCCCTTGCTACTACACAAGTCTCCATGACACGATCCATATCAGAAAAATGACAATGTTGACATAGTGAGAAGCCAGAGGTATTCTTATTATAAGTAAAAGTTTGATATCTACTACTGGAATTTGATCTCGCTCCGGTCCAGTCGACAGAACTTGAAGACTTGTCGAAGCAGAATAGCCAGGGCCCGATGATTTCCTGAATCCAGCGTATCACTCAAAGTTCTCCCTAAGCATTTGCAGTTGAAGTGGAGAACATTAGTACCATCATCTGATTTCTATTATCAGTTCTTGAATCTCCAAGCAAAAAGCTAGCTACGGGAAGGATGTGACGGAGACAACTGCCGTCGTAAATCTCCCCCGCACTGCACGTCAGCTTCCAAACTCCAAATGTGAAACCGGACCCTGCGGCGGGGGTGGTGTAGGATTGATTAGACTCTTTCCTGAATATTTATTTTCATGGAGAAAGACCATGCGGACATTACGATTTCTCAAAGCGACCCCCAGCCATGGAACCCCAGGAAACAGGAGCACCCTACAAAAGACTTGTATCACCTCATGATCCTCCCCTTAGGAGTAAGCAGTGCTATGTTACAACACCACCACCCCTAATTTCTAACACCAGTCCCAGTCCTTATCGTCGGTGCTGGCCTGGGAGGATGCGCCGCAGCCATTGCCCTCCACCACCACGGTCACGAAGTAGTCGCAGTCCTAGACAAAGTCCGCAACTTCACCCGCCTCGGCGACTCCCTCGGGCTAGGAGAAAATGCCTACAAACTCCTCGCCCGATGGGGCTGCAACATCAAAGAAATTCAAGAAATCGGCAACCAGGCCCCCACCATGAAAATCAGACGTTGGCACGACGGGAAAGTTCTTGCTGAGCAACCCCTGATGGACATGGCAGGATATATCGGTCACCGCGGTGACTACCACGACATCTTCCTCAAATGGTTTTCCCCCCTCCCTCTTTCCTCTACCAACCTAACATATACTAACCTTACCCCCTTCAGGGTCCGCGAAAGAAGCATCCCCATCCTCATGTCCTCCGACGTAACCTCCTACACTGACGCAACACCACCAACCCTAGCCCTCTCCACTGGCGAGTCCCTCTCCGCCGACCTCATAGTCGCAGCAGACGGCATCAAATCCCTCGCCCGCCCCCTCGTCCTCTCCCACCACGACGACCCCATCTCCAGCGGCTACGCCTGTTTCCGCGCTTACTTCTCCCCTTCCGAGGAAATGAAAGCAGACCCAGCCCGCAACGCGTTCCTCTCCCAAGACAGCGTCAACTTTTGGATCGGGCCCGATACCCACGTTGTTCAGAACACACTCCGAGGAGGGGGGGAGTTCAACTGGATACTTACTCACAAAGACGACGGGGACATTCCCGAGTCGTGGTTTCAGCCGGGGGATATGGACGAAGTCCGGAAGTTGGTGGCAGATATTGATCCTGATATCAGGTATGCGATCATGTCTACGGACAGGTGTCTAGACTGGAAGATCTGCTACCGGAAGCCGTTGTCTACGTGGGTGTCACCAAAGTCGCATCGGATTGTCTTGCTGGGGGACAGCTGTCATGCTCATCTGCCGACGTCGGCACAAGGGGCTAGTCAGGCGACGGAGAGTGCGGGTGTTTTGGCGGTTTGTCTGGGTTTGGTAGGGAGGGACGAAGTCGAGGTTGCTACCAGGGCCTACGAGAAGCTCCGCTTCCCGAGGGTGAGGGTAAGTCAAACCCATGGGGAGGATTTGCGAGATCGATGGCACAATGTTCTCAAGAATGTGGATGATGATGTGGATATTGATCCAGAAATGGTGAAAATTAAGGTATGTGTCATATATGTCCTATTATCTACCTGCCTATACATCGCAAGCTCTGTACTCATCTCTCCACAGAACCGACCGTTATACGCATTCGACGCAGAAAAAGATGCCGTTGAGAAATGGGATGGGGTGGCGTCGAGAATCCGGCGGGAGTTGATGACGGGCCAGATAGAGCCTCTCTGCGATGAATGAGCCCAGCGACTTCAAGACCCTCAATAGGGATCCCTGTACACAAAGTTGACCTTCTCCCAGGACGGTCGATCGCCGTTCAGGGCAGCAAACCTCCACATTGGTATAAAGGTTGCTCGGTTTTCGTACATCAGGGCCTCTGACCTAGGATAACCCGCATAGGAGCACTGACACCCCCTACAAACAGCGTTAGCAAATCATTGGCCATGGACCTGTCATGCATGATATCTTGCCTACCTTTTTAGGAGCCCGAATTCCTGTTGCACAGACTTTGATTCATAACAGGTCACTGCTCGTCCAGCAGACCAGGTCCCATGTGTCGGTTTGCAATCCATTTCCCAGGGGTGAACGACCCGAAGACGAGACACCTTGGCGAGCATCTCCTGGGTAAAGGCAATATTGGCTTCTGTGAGATGCTTTTTCAGATGACGCTCAACCCATAGGTTGCTGCTACTTCCAAAACCTCTCTGGCAGTTGCCGCCACTGCATCCATTGCATATGAATTGGCAAGTCATGAGATTGAAGGCCCAGCTATGCACGTTGTACGATTCCGCCTCACTGTCGTTACACTTTCTGCATGACATGGGCAAGTCCTGGGTAAGCTCCGCATGAACTTCCTTGCAGCTGGAAGAAAAGGCCCAGGTGGGGGTTTGGAGGAGGATTCGCTGTAGAAGAAAAGGAGCTTTCTGAGCCAATTCGGCATAGGCCTTGACTTCTGTGTCGATGGTGCTTTTGAAGAACCTGCACACACGGCGAAGATTGGTGAGTGTTGGTATGTCGAGGTCAGATGAGATGATCTGGAAGATGAGCTCGTTTGGAAGCCTGGAGAATAGCCCAAGAGGGGTTCGCCGGGTGGTGCGGGCTTTGGGCGTGACAAGAGTCACGGCCGCAGAGACTTTCTTGGTTTTGTTCCGTCTTCTCGTTGCCCGGTCTTGACGTCTAGCTTTGCGTCTGTTCTGCTCGTCCTTCTCGGGCTTTTCTGTCTGTTGCCGCCGAGGCCTCAGCGAGTAGCGCGGTTCCAGCCTCATTCTCCTACAACCATTCCAAGGCAGTAATTGTTTTCTTGGAGTTGTGCCGGTCCTCTTCTGCCGCTTCATCGGTCTTGTTGGTGCCATGGTAACTTGTTGTTCACTTAGACGCTTTACTGTTGGTAGCGGTCGAGGCCTGAGCAAATGTGCCTTACGCGTAGTGGTGGGCCTTCGTATCTGTGTATTCGGACCTGGATATATGCATATGATACCTGACGGTAGACGTCGCCGTGGGGCCCTTCCTCCAGTTGACTTCCGGGAAGTTTGCTTTGTTCGGGCCATAGTGCGAAAGGGGCGAAGTTGACAGAAAAAGTTGGGTCCAATACATATATTCCAGGCCTTCAGTCAAGGTTAAGGACGAGATTAGGTTTGAGCGGGGTGCCTGAATTTTGTGTGCAAGAAACCTTGATCTTAAATAGTTGGGTCCGCACAGGCAGCGGCAGGCAGCAGCGCAGCACTAACGACATCTTATGGATGACATAAAACGCCATGCCTAACAAGTCCACCACCAACTCCACCATTCAACTTCACCATTCAATGTTACTACGTTGCAATGGAAGACAGGACTCTCCGTCATGTGATTTTACGCAGTCACGCTGAGGACAACCTCAAGCTCAAAGCCCCCATGAACGATATGGAATTAAGTAAGCACGGAATGAGGGGACCTCCAAAAAGTCTCAAATACGTGGCAAATCGTCCACAAATTTCCTATTATTTCTCATAATACTAATAAAAGCCTTGGTATCGTTGTGTAATGGGAGATGGATATTGTACAATGATAGGTTCCGGTCTAATTTCTAATAGTCTATCATCTACATACCTTGGTCTGGAACCAAATATTCCGCGCAGATGTCATCTCCCTTTACCCCTGCCGCCTTTTCAGGATTATTTTCAGATGGAAGGTGCCATCCAAATACGATGGTATCAAGCGGACTTGAGCAGGAGGAAGGTTGCTTCAAATCCTTCGGAACTTTGGATATGCGAGACGCTCTTGGCTCGTTGCCGAGTTTATGACTCTATGTGCCAGCCGACTGGACTTGACAAAAGAATCAGTGTGATAAACTACATGAAGCCTCGTTACCGATCTGAATCAAGATTTTCAAGTTGCTTTATCGACGGGCAGGAGGATCTGAACTGTGATTTTTTCGTCTTGGCCCGTGGTTGAAGGAGCCACACGATAGCGGCGTCAAAAGTCAGCGCTAAGCGCCGACAAAAGTCCGCCAATCTAGCCCAGGGCTCGCTTGAGGATTGTGGATCCAACCTCTTTTTGAACTTGAATGAAGAACAACGCCCTCATTCAACACCACACACGTGCATCAGTTGCATTGAACGATCCTGTCGACCTGTCCCTGCATTCTTAGAGGACCATCTGTTCGACCTCGTTTGCTGTCTCAGGCAAGCTAAGCCGACACCACGTGGGGACTTACTATTACGAATGAGCCCCGGGAGCACCCGTCAAACTTCCTTATCTGCCTCCTTCCCGCCCACCTTCCTTACCCATCCCGAAGGAACATCCCGATGGACGGCAGTCTCCCATGACAGGAAGACAGGATGAGATGCTTGCCTGGTTAACGATATCGCCATGACCAGCAACGCCCGTGGATGGGATTAATGGTGCTCAACGGTCTTGGTTGGTTTCCGCCAACACGATTGGCCACTTGGTTGCCATAAGCGGGAACTTACCCATCTTGGCTCATCCCATCGTATATATCGTCACTGCTGACTGGTTTCGTCCAGATCCCGAACCATCAAAGTGTAGAGGACCAAGTACGCGAGCGGCGCATGGGACTCGACATCGACAAAAGAACGCCTGACGAGCTCCCGCACAAGAACAGATCACGTGGCGTGGCGTCTGGGGCTTCCCTCTTGTTTGTTTGCAGGTCATCGCTATTTCGATAGATCTAGGCAAAGACGACGACATGATCCGCTTGCCTGCCATGCTGGTGGCAAAGTCTTGTCCGGCAGCATTTTCCAAAGTAGGCCGTGCCAGACGGATACATTCCATGTGGAACTTGCCTTGCGGATGACTGTGCCTGTTGATAGGCGAACATCTCTGCGGCACGGGGGCGTTGTTTGGTTCATGCTGAAGGATCATCATCCCATTCGACGGTTCTCTTTTGCTGCAGCGCCGCCGAGGAGCGGACGCTGCCCCTAACAAGTCCTGCTTGTACCCCCGTTCCACAGATTCAACCAAGATTGCGAGGCAAAACCGATTCCATAAGGCCCAGTGTCCTTCCCCATCCCTGAACCTCCTTTCCAACCGTTCGGTCGAGCTCCCGTCCCCCCCTGCGTTAGCCGAGACCCAAAGGACGGGGATGCGTAGGCTGGCGTTCAACAGTCTTGCCTCACGCCACCACCTCCACAGCTCAGATCTGGAGTTGATATAAGAACCACCGATGCAAGCACAGACGACAAGCAAGGAGGCGGGTTCCTTCGTCGAGTCTGGGGTGCACGGCTCCAGCATGTCATCAACCCTTCCATCGCAAGGGCAGCCGCCTATCGCCGAGCTCACACTACCACCCATGCCCAGGAGGCAGTCGTGCGATCGTTGTCACGAACTCAAGGTCCGCTGTGTCACGGATGGGCATGACAACAATACACTTGGTCTCGGGGTCATAGGCGAAGAGAGTGAAGCTAGTCGTGGGAGGTCGGTGATAGCGCCAATACCTTGTGCAAGGTGCTCCAAGGCAGGGGCGGTTTGCATTTTCAGTCGTATGTTTCCGGAATACTAGACTGCTCTAAGATCCGCTACATGTACTGACATTGCTTGTAGCCCAGCTCCGGTCCGGCCGTCCAAGGGTACACCGACATCCGGTTAGGAAAAGAGCGAGGCGGTCATCCAGGTGTCCATCTTCACCAGCCGAACTCTCCCCAACTCATTCCCAGTCCCTATCACCGAGACCCCCTGCATTCAACTTCCCGCTACCGGAGACCAGGCCAGGTATTGAAAGACAATCACAATCCCGAACAGCGCCCTTACTTCTGTCGACAACTGCATCGCCAAACTTTGACATTGTCTACAGGAGACCCGATTTGAACACTCCAACAACACTTCTGTCAAACTTCGGGTTGCCAGGACATCAAGGTCATTTCCCCAATAGACAGGACCACTTCCATCCTCTGCCACATACGGCCGAAGATTCCAGTAGTGAATTTGGGCCTTCTTTTTCCGAAAGCACACTCAGCGCAACCTCAGCGACAACCGACAATACATGGATGTTTTCCGGCTCAGCCGAAAATCTTCTTGAAGAAGCCACTCAAGCTAACCTCCGCATCAATCGCGCTGGAAGAATGTTGAGTACCCTCACCCGAGCGCTGTTGACAATAGCTTCACCAGCGATCAATGAAATCTTCGATGCAGGCTGCTCACTGATCAGCTTCATGGACCGTTACGCCGCACGACAAATGATATCACCCCACATACCCCTGGAAAGGAGGAGAGCCAGTTCGGATGTGTATAGAATACCCCATGGCGCCATAGGAAGCTCAGCACCCATCAGCAAGGCTACCGATACTGCCATTTCTCTCATGGCTCTGGCCTCCCACCAAATGCTCTTGGGCATTTTTGAAGATCTTTGCAGTTCATTTCTCTCGCAAATCAACTCGGGTCAGGCAGCCACACCACCCAACACGCCATCAACGGGGGCCTTCTTTGGCTCATCGCACAGTCAGATGCTTGCCATGACCAACTTGATCAGCCATCTCATGGAGCAGCTAGATCGTGCTCTGCGATCACTGGCAGTTGACCAACAAGACGCTCCCGAAGGTTCCGAAGGGCTTATCGTGGCGGCATCGGTGGCGGTGGCTTCGACACATGACGCCGAGTTTGATCATGCGCTGGGCTTTGGTCATCCTCCACCGCCTAGCCAGGCACATCAAGAACCGGATTTCGACGGGCAGAAACACAACAGAAGAACGCCACAAACGCTACAGGAAGGTGTAGTCAGCGTAATCTTCAATCAGGTGGAGCAGCGGCAAACTCGAGCAAGAGAACAAGTCCTTATGTTGAGAAGGTTGTTAGGGGGGAGAAGTTGATGTATGATTATGGCGGTTTGGCAGATCTGGCATCTTTTCGTTTCTTGTGTATCTTGATCTTTTTGTTTCAATTTCTTGTACATTTCACCAACAACACACACATGTCGTCATCCTTATCCATAGTAGATACACTGTTTTGTTAGGACCGTCGTGCCTACACTCCAACGACGAACTGGGGTTGCGATCGCGGCTCGTTGGGTATTGTTTGTTTGTTGATCAAAAGCATTGATGCGTCCCGCAGCTCTTTACACAACACCTCTGCCGGCTTCACCGAATGAGACCTCTCTCTCTCTCTCTCTCTCTCTCTGGGGAGCCGATCCCACAACATCGCGCACCTCACCAGTGAGGCGGGGGCGCTGGGCACGAGTGACGGAGAGTGGTGGACGGTGATGCGGTTTGGTGGCGTGGTCAGGGGAGGTTGAGTGGACTGTCTCGTAAAATATCCGGAAAGGGGAAAGAAGGGTAAGGCTCATCCGTGATGAACAGACCAATGCGCGGGTGAGGCGATAAGGAGACCACGTCCTCATTTTTATGGAAAAAAAGGTACCATAGACCTTCTTCTTGATTGGGGTCGGTCGTTTGGCGTTTTGGTACAGTTTCATTGATGATACTTGAGTGCCGCAGCCTGGCTTTGATGGGGATGCAGTTAGTAAGGGGAGATGATTGGAGAAATGCGACACAGGAGAGAATTTGTCTGTTTCTGTTATGGCCCCCAAGGAGAGGAGAGGGGGAGGGGTTGGGAGTTGTTGAATGGTGAGGCAGATGATGGGGTGAGTTTGGGAGTGATAGAAGGCTGAGGTCAGACTGTTTGTTGGCTGGTAGAAAGGCACAACAGGGAGACAAACAACGAGATTGTTGGGCACTTGCTGAGTCAGGACGAGACGGCATCATGATGTTGGCTGAGGAAGACTTTTTGCTTCAGACTTTTCAACAGCGAAGGATGCAGTAGACCGAGGGGAGATAAATGATTGGTCGCCCTACAGCTGACGTTTGACGGACGGGAAGATGACTAGGGGCGGGAAGCTGCAGCCTGGGAGGGCTGGGCGGGAGGGCATCGAGGGGATTTTCAGCTTCAGAATGCGACGTCAGCTTGGGAGGTGGGCTGACGAATCCGAGGGGTTGGTTGGGATCAGAAGTCGAGGTCATATCAAGAGGCATCGGAGCAGATAATCCCCCTGTCATCATATCACATCTTGAAGCATGACTTGCATCTAGGGAATAAGCGAAGAGAAAAAGAACCTGGAGCGTGTGGATGATGTTTTCCTTCAATTGGATACCGTCGTCCCTGCCGCGCAAGTGCCCACCGCACCTTTCCCATCTGATCTCCCACCACCTGCCGGCCGAGATCGACCCAGACTCGGACTCGCTCACATATCGTTTCAGCAACGTCTTGTTCGTTTACTCTTTGACCAATCTCATCATCAAATCCATGCCACACCAGTTCTGTTCACATCTCAACATGCATCATCACCACCCTCCCCCTTTCCAGATCCAGCCCTCACCTCCGCCCCCCCATCTTTAGCCCCTTAAACGCCCTCGTCACCTCAGTAATCGCCTTCTCAACCGGTAACCTCTCAATCGAACTCGCCCCGTAAAACCCATGCACCCCCTTCGTTCGTTCCAGCACATACCCCGCATCCTCTGGGCTGGCAATCGCACCCCCATGACAAAGCACGATAATCTCGGGATTGACCGCATACACTGCATCTCTAATCGCCTGCACCCGTTCCACACAGTCACCCAACGCCTTACTATTCCCCCCCTCGGCCTCCTGCGCACCAATCGAACCCCCCGTCGTCAACCCCATATGCGCCACGACAATATCTGCCCCAGCCTTGGCCATGAGTCTGGCTTCGTCTGGGTTGAAGACGTAGGGTGTGGTCAGCATTTCCAACGCCCGGGCCTCCTTGATGAGATTAACTTCTAGATCGTACCCCATGCCGGTTTGTTCGAGGTGAACACGGAACTGACCGTCGATGAGGCCGACGGTGGGAAAGTTTTGGATGCCGCAGAGGCCGAGGGATTTGAGGTGACGGAGGTAGGATGGGAGGTAGGAGGGAAGGTAGGGGTCTGAGGCGCAGATGCCAGCTAGGACGGGGGTGTGATGGACTATGGGAAGTATTTCTTTTGCCTTTGTTGGAAGGGTGAGTATATGGGGTGAGGGAAAATTGGAATGATACTGACCATCTCGAGCATAATGTCGTTGGCGTTGCCGTAGGGCATGAGACCGGCTAGGGAGCCGCGGCCGGCCATGCGGAAGCGGCCGCTGTTGTAAATTATTATTAGGTCGCCGCCGGCAGACTCGACGAATTTCGCGGAGAGACCTATGCCGGCTCCGGAGCCGAGGATGGGGATGCCGGCGTTGATTTGGGAGCGGAGGCGGTGGAGGATTTCGTGGCGGTCGGTGGGGGGTGGCATTTTTGGTAGGTTTTTGACTGCTGACTGTGAAGGGCGATTACCCAGTTGGACATGCAGAGTGGTTGGTTGGGATGTAAGTTTATATCACCGATGGTCGGACTAAGTGAATCGTGATCGTGTTGAACACGGATGGATATGGTACGTCACCATGTCTCGGATCGGATGACAGACGTCCGATGTGTTAGCCCGCGGGAGGGGAGTACAACATAAGTGCACATGTTGGACCAATTGTCATATATTGTCACTCTTCTAATCGATGTCATTCATTTCTTTTGCTCAGGACTAAATTCCTAAGATGCAGTATTCTCGCGGGAATTTTCAAATTCGAGTCATTCAATCAGATTTGATTGATTATCGGTACCATTACCCACCATGCCCACCATCCTCATCATCGGAACGTGCGACACCAAGCTCGAACCGCTCCTCTTTTTGAGGGAATCAATCATCTCCTTCCCCTTACCTATTCCCGACCTTGAGGTCATCCTCCTAGACGTGGGTCGAAACCCGGTCGAGCACGAAGCTATTTCCATATCTCTAGAGGACCTGCTGGTGGATTGCATTGATATTTCCAACCTCGACCGGGGTGAATTCGTCGAGGTAATCTCCCGCCAGGCAACCAAAGTTGTGGAAGGGCTTTTGAGGTCGTCAAAGGGGCTGCATGGGGTCATCTCTTTGGGGGGGTCATCGGGGACGGCGCTTGCAGCGGGGATTATGAAGGGTTTGCCGTGGGGTTTGCCAAAGGTCATCGTTAGTACTGTTGCTAGTGGGGATACGGGGGGGTATGTAGGGGAGAGTGATATTGGGATGGTGAACTCGGTGGTTGATATTGCTGGGATCAATGGGTTGTTGGGGGAGGTGATTGGGAATGCGGCGGGCGGGATTGTTGGTTCTGCAGTGGTGTTTGAACATAGAAAGCACGGGGAGAGGGGAAGGGGACAAGAGAGGAAGAAAAGGTTGGGGGTCACGATGTTTGGGGTTACTACTCCTGCTGTTGACACAGTTCGTGAATGTTTCAAGGAGTGGTATGGGGACGATGTGGAGGTGTATGTTTTTCATGCTACTGGTCATGGGGGGAAGACGATGGAGAAGATGGTGAGGGAAGAGGAGTTGGATGCCGTGTTGGATTTGACCACGACGGAGGTGGCAGATTTTGTGGTGGGGGGTGTGATGAGTGCTGGGGAGGAGAGGATGACGGCGGCGGTTGAGAGAGGGATTCCATATTTGGTTTCGTTGGGGGCAACGGATATGGTTAACTTTGGGGCGAGGGAAACGGTGCCGGAGCGGTTCAAAGACAGAAATTTGGTGGAGCATAATGCTGCTGTTACTGTCATGAGGACGAACAAGGAGGAAGCGAGGGACATTGGGAGGTTTATGGTGGAGAGGTTGAAAAATGCTATGAGGCCGGAGGTGGTCAGAGTGGTGATTCCGAGGGGTGGGACAAGCTTGCTTTCGAAATGTGGTGAGCAGTTTGAAGATAAGCAGGTTGACGAGGTATTGTTTGATGTGTTGCAGGAGGGCCTAAAGGGGAGTGGGATTGAAGTGGTGGAGGACAAAAGAGATATTAACGATGAGGGTTTGTCGAGGATGATTGCTGGATTAATGGGGCTATTGATGACCTAGATCTCATTGCACTGGTGGGCAGCTTGGGAGAGAATCTGGATCAAATAAGAACAAGAGAACCTGAAAGCTCTCAACCCACACTTTTGATCTGCCTTCTTTTGGTTACATATGTTTGCCCTATTTCGCCGACCATCTTCAATCCCCACCAAGGCTGGTTGTTGGCGAGCACCACAGCGATTGTATCCTTCTCACAACGCCACCGACGTCGGAAACATGGCCATTCCCCGCCCAAATGGATCGGCGGTGTCCAGGACTCGTGAACGACGACTTCCAAAGAGGTTGGCGGCGAGGGAAAACAACACATTGTCCCACCAAACTCGCACCATGGCACCGATTGCTTTCAAAGACCACCCAAGAGCCGGAGTGATGTACAGCGTGCCATGTCTTGGTCATACCAAACGTTACAAGAGCAATAAGAGAAGTCACGACCGCAAAGAGCATGGCCTTGTTACAAAGACCGTGGACCAATTCCATCAAGTCGACGGCCTGGACTGGGGCCACCCCAATCTGGCCGAGTTTATGAGCAGAATGCAAGGTCAAGGAAATGAAGGCAAGGGTAAGTTTTCGATAGCATGCACGTATAGATATGACACTGACAGGTTCCAGACAATGAAGTCATTGACATTGACGTAAAGATGGGAGAAGAGGAAGGCTTTTCTGAATCCACTGCTTCTGTCCCGAGTCACACATCCTATCTGCCTCTCCGCCCAGCCAAGCCCATGGAAGTGGATGATTCCGCCATCCCGCCTATCCCAACCTTCACTTTCGACTTGCCTTTCCACCCGGCCAACTCCGTGTTCAAGTAGCCGGCCAACATGCCACAAAAAAACTGCCATGGTACATGTACTATACAAGAATAAACACCACCACCAAGTAGGCGGCTGTCTGTTCTGACAGAACTACGCTCTCCCGAGAACATCCCTCTGATAGAGCAGCTCATACGGAGCCCCAGATAGCTCCGGTGTGCTAGAATCATACTCTCCTCTCAACTTCCTCTCCGCCCCCCGTGTCTTGTCCTCCTCGATCCTACCAATTGCCGCGTTCAAAGCAATCTCGGCCTTTGTCTGCTTCCCAACCACCTCATTCAAGGTATTTTCCGCCTGTCTCACCCTATCATGTGATTTTGCTGTCCTCGCCAGCTCCAGACTGTCCTGTGCGTCTGCTTGCTTATCTTTGAGACCCTGTAACTCCTTCCGGCACCTCTTGACTTCAGTGATGAGGGGCTGTTGCCTGTCGTGTTCCCAGTTTTCGAGGGTATTTTTGTATTGCATGGGTTCGTGGTCGGGTATAGCTGTGGATGGGCTCTTGGTTTGTAATAACTTTTCGGCGTGGTCCTTTGTGGCGAGTAAGCCTCCTAATATAAAGACTTCCATGACGCTGGCTAGTTGGTCAGCGTTGATCCCGCCCATGTCGTCTTGTGTCCGGCCGAAGAGGCGGTGGATGGTTTTGTTGTCATTGAAAAGCCTTTCGTGTTCGGAAAGTGTTTCGTCGAGGGGGGCCTGTTGCTTCACGGATGGGTCAAGCACGTGGAAGGCTTTCATGAAGTCCTCGCCGACTGCACCGACCGCGGCACAGCAGTCGTAGGCAATGACCTTGATAAGAGGGACTACCTCTTGGAAGGGCGGCATCGACTTTGCTAATTGCTGGAACAGGTCCGATTTTCGAGAGAGGTTGAGGCGTGTGTTCAGATACCATCCAACATCGAGCTGGGGCATATATGGATCGTTAAGGGGATCGTAGTAGAATTTGAACTCCTGCCTTAGCCACACCCACTCGAGATGAGCACCGATAGGCCCCAGTTGGAAGAGCTCCTGGAAGAACGAGCCATCGAGACGGGCGGCCTTCGCGGCTTCGCGAGACCAAGCGTCAGACTTGAGCTTGCAACCTTGAAGGGTTCGAGTGTAGTTCTTGGCCGCTTGACGGTGGAATTTGTTGTTTGTCATGCCCATCTCTGGCCAGAGGTTGTTGCCCTCTAGTTTATACCCGCCTTGAGAGATGAACTTGTCGAATTTGTCTGTGGGGAAGGGTTGGCCGGGTACTGACTTCCACCGCTCGAATGCTTCGCTTATGTCTTGTAATGAAGAGATGAGCAAAACAGTGAGCTTTTGTGTAGGTGTCCCCCCCGGTGTCTGTACCTTGCCGGATTGGTCGACAAGGAAGTCGATGAGCTCTTCGCCTGAGAGAGGAGGTGTATGTTTTCTCTCGGCGTAGTCGTGAAACCGTCTGTTCTTGAGGCCATAGTAGAGATCTGGAGCATGGGCCACGATGTCGCTAGCACCCTTAGTGCCAATAGCAACCGGTACATGCTGCAGGTTGAGGCAGTCTAGAGTTGTTCGAAGGAACTTAGCGCGTCTGTCCGCTGGGTGATGGTTTGCTATGCAGCCGGCAATTTCGATGGCGCCCATGCGGTGCATCTCGCTCAGAAAGATAATAGCGAGGAGGTCATCGTAGTCTTGTTCGATGTCTGTAATGACAAGAACCCGGGGTTTCATACCGGGGAGGCGGGATCTGACGACATGTTGTAGTCTCTCGTAGTAGCCATACTCCTCGGTGCCTTCAGCGAAGGGTATTTGTGGCGCCGATGTTGATGACATGTTCAAATGCGCGACTCTGTTTTGACTCTGGATGCGGCTACAATTGAATACTCGCAGAGAGAGATTCTTGGTCGTTGCTGGCGCATGGATCTAAGTTTGCTCGGCAGGGATGTGATGTTTGTCTTGACGCTCATGTATAGTCGAAGATTTTTTACATGAGTTTGGGGAGTTGACCAGGTGAAGAGTGCAGATCAAAGAAAATCGTCTCAAAGAAACTATGGTGGCCTCGGTAAACTTTCAAGTCGCCTTTGTTGCCTACCGTTCGCAGCAAGTGACGACTCGGCCCGTCATGCTCTAGACCACCACCGGCTCCACATGAACTAAAAGAGCAATTATAAAACACCACACTCCTGAAAATTGGCATCGATTGACCGGTGAGGGTAACCACTTGAACATTCATCTAGAATAAGAAGGTTCAATCAGCCCAAGTCTGCCTAGCGGGTGAGGTCACTGGCCACCCAAGTCCACCACCATGAAAACTGGCAGGCGGAGTGACGACCTGGTGACTACCAGCAGCACACCACCGAAGCTTCAATAACTCCGTGGAAGATCCAAAATCTTTTCACTGATATAATTCAGAATCATCTCTCGACTAACGGGCGCAATCCTCGGCACGAGACACTCTCGAAAGTACCGTTCGACGTCATACTCGACCGCGTAACCCATTCCCCCATGCGTCAACACGGCTCTCTCGCACGCCGAGAACGCTGCCTCGGCCGCCAGATACTTTGCACTATTGCAAGCCACACCCACCGCATCTTGACGTATCGTCTTATCGGTCTTGCTCGAATCATACAACTGCGCAGCATGATACGTTGCCAACTTCGCCGCCTCAAGCTTCATGTATACCTCTGCTAGCGGATGGGCGATTCCTTGATTCTGTCCGATTGGCCTCTTGAAGACGTTACGTTCTCTAGCATACGTTGCCGCCTTTCCTAGAGCAGCATACCCCAGACCAAGAGCCTCGCCGGCGAGCAGGCAGCGTTCAGCGTTCATCCCATGCAGGATAATCTTGAAGCCTTGCCCTTCCTCGCCAATCAACGAGTCGGCACCAACCGAATAGTTGTCGAAGAAGACCTCGTTAGCATCGACAGCCCGTCCGCCCATCTTCTTGATTCGTCGGAGTTCAAGACCTGGGCTGCTACGATCAAGATCGATGCAGAATAATGACAGCCCTTCGCTCGGTTTCCTGACCTCCTCCAGCGGTGTGGTTCGCGCCAACAGAATCATCTTGGAGGCCACCTGAGCGCAAGTGATCCAGATCTTTTGCCCAGTCACTTTGTAAGAACCATCGCTCTGCTTCGTGGCCCTGGTTGACAGTCTCAGCGTATCCAGTCCCGCGTTCGGCTCAGTCACCCCAAAGCAAACCCGCCATTGGCCCGAAATGATCTTCGGAATGGTGCTTTCGAGTTGGGCGGTGCTCCCAAACTTGGCCAGCGGCTGTGTAGCATAGACATTGGCGTGTATGCTCTGGGCGCCCGCCATTCCTGCCCCAGACTCCGCAATCGTCTGCATCATCATGGTGGCCTCAGATATTCCCAATCCGGATCCGCCAAGAGATTCTGGCAGAGCAATCCCGAGCCAGCCGTCTTTGGCCATGGCAGCATGGAACTCCTTGGGATCTTGCTCATTCTGGTCGTGTTCTTGCCAATAGGTGTTGGGAAACTCCGAGCAGACCTGCGCGACTGCTTCTCGAACGGTGAGCTGTGTTTCGGTGAAGCCTGTTGTTGACATCAGGGGGCGCCTGGCCGAGGTGGAGAACAGTTGATGGCGGGCCGGCCGGTGATTGGAAGCCAGGCGCGTCAACCGGGTGATCATGCGGAGGGTTAACTGTGACATTGTGAAGTCAGGGAATTGAAAGCTCAACACTATCGAGAAGCGCCAATGTGAATCTCCAGTCTCGCACTGTCGTTCTTGTTGTTGATGGACTGCACAACGGTTTTCTGGGGAAGCGGGGAATGTGGACCCCACCGAGGCACCCAGTTTAGCGCCCCCTATTATTTCCGGGGAAGGGGTTCCGCTTTTGACATCTGATCAACGACATCACCAACGGACCTTGGTGTTTGAGAATGAACAGTGAGTAGACATCGGCCCTGGCATTTTTGTCCGTTTTCTTGACCACTGGAAAATGGCTCTTTTCCAGCACCCCGCGCGCATCACCCGCCGCATCCTAGCCAGCCAGATTATGATGACCACCTCCTGCCAAGCCTCCACCCGTCACATCCACACCTCCGCCGCCCAGACCGCAGCCAGTGAGCTGTTGAAGAAAGTCAAAGGCCAAAAGTTCGTCCGCAAACAGCTTCTTGATGGAAACCAACTCCAGAAGCTGTCTCTTACCTTGGGCCGACGATCAGAATTCTGCACGGGGGAGCCACCAGACGGCACTTACCTTCCCTACGGTCACCACCTCGTGTACTTCACCCCCTCCCAGTTCGAGTCAGAGCTAGGAGCGGATGGGTCAGACACAACATTTAACTCGCCGGCCCCATTCACGAGGAGGATGTGGGCTGGAGGGGAGATGCTGTGGAACCCACAGGTGCAACTGAGAATAGGAGACAGAGTAGAGGAAACCACCGAGATTCTCGATGCCAAAGCGAAGAAGAGCCGTGATGGGAGTGAGATGGTGTTGGTGGATGTGGAAAAGATATTTGCTTCTCCTCGGGGGGTAGCTCTTACTGACAGAAGGTACGTACGTGCCCAGCCATTGTGTTTTTTTTGTTGCTATCCAATTTGCTGACGGACCCCCAGATCATGGATCTTCCGCCAACCACTACCTGCACCGCCTACTGGCTCAATCGCTCCAGTTATTACGATACCCACCACCAAGTCCCATATTCAGGATGACACAGATCTAAAGGCAGGGTATACCATGCGCAATCTTGTCTGGTCCCCTGTTGCGCTGTTTCAGTTCTCTGCCCTGACGTTCAACGCGCACATGATCCACTTCAACGAAAGCTGGACGAGGCAGGTGGAGGGTCACCCGAATGTGGTTGTGCATGGGCCCTTGAATCTGATTAATCTGATGAATTACTGGCGGGATGTTCACTCACGGGATGGGGCAATCAAGGCGAAGAGTATTGCTTACCGAGCTTTGTCACCGCTGTATGCGGAGGAGGAGTACACCATTGGGACGGAGGCTGTGGAGGAAGGTAATGGGGAGACAATAAGATACAGACTGGTGGTCAAAAGGGGCGAGGTGGTTTGCATGAGGGGGGAGGTTGTTGGTGTCCGGCCAAGATAGGCGTTCACACCGTGGACGGGGAAATAGACACTCCCATGAGATCTTAAGGGCCTTTAAAAGATGGTCGAAACCACTATATTCTAAAGCCTTGGTGATGCGGTGAAATCTAGCGATCAATGCATGACATGTCATTGGAAAATTGGGAATGAAATGAGTACTTAATTCATGTGATTATTATGCAATATGTACTCTTTAATTACTCCTGGTATATGCCCAAACCCTATTTCTACCTGATAACCCATTTCCATGCGCCTTACAACACCTATAATAATATCGGAATCTGGACATGGATCGTTTCCATGTCCGTTCTTGGACCTGAGCACTCGCCGCTTTAACCTGAGCAGAAGTGGAGATCTCCTGATCAGGGTGAGCAAGGTCCTGAACAGAGTGAGTAAGGCCCTGAGCAGAGTGAGCAAAGCCTGAGCAGGGTGAGCAAGGCCCTGAGTAGGGTGAGCAATGGTTGAAACCACCTGAGACCAGGTATACTGGAGGTAGACCATCGCAGAGCTGTTTCTGGAGCGTACACCTATTACACGGTAATTGTTGTTAGCGCTGCAGGGGGCTTTTGGTGGAAGTTGCTAGAAAATAACCCTAGCTGCACTAATAGTTATTCCCTTTAGGATTAGTGTAAAAGTTATGTCTGTATTAGAGTCAGAAACATCTCATACAGCGTAGCATCCACTCCAGGAACAGTTTCTAAGTTAGTCCAAATCAGGCAAGTTGTCTCCCTCCAAATATCGTTCCTGCATCCGGGATCACCGAAAACTTGGATTGTTTCCAAAACCAGGATATCTGCCTTTGCAGAGACAGAAACAGCTTCTATGTGCGAATCATTTAGCCTAAGGCAGCCCTAGGATCATGACATGAAGTCCCAGCCTCTGGTAAAGCCAGAAACTGTAACTGGCTGAGCCCCGGGAGTGGTGAGGAGTAGTCCCACCGACAACCCCTGATGAACCTATTCCACTTCGTGTGTTGCGCAAGCGCCAGCCAACGTCAGTAACGCACTGACACCTCTGGAACCTTTCACCTCCCTCTGCTCGGACCAAGACAATCATATGTATCTAGAGAGTACTCGCCCGCGAGGTCTTATTTCTCTTCTTTCTTTCTCATGTTTCGCGTCTTCGTAGCGAAGGCATAGCTAGTTGCAATACACTACCTTAGCCTATTACAGAAACGGCTTTTTTTCATTTTGCCTATGTAGGCAGTAATGATCAGCCTTTGCTGGAGCCACAACAGCTTCTACGTTTTGACCTAGGCAACATAGGGAATCGCTGCCTCTATTGAAGCCCTAAATGGCTTTTAATTATACACAACAAGTCTGTACTGTGGATGAAACCACGCTTCCAGATTCTTACAGTATGGTTTGGCTCTCGAAGCAGCTCTGAGAGCACGATCTTAAACTACAGGTGGACGTCATCCACCTCCAAAACTAGCTCCTAGCCAACTACACACAGAGTCATTTTTGGCGCCTAGACTCCTTGCAAGGAACACCATTCCAAACCGGGAGCTTGGCTTTGCAAGGCTACCTTGCAATCTGACAAGGGCAGATGTAGCATTACAAGGATCATATCCGGCATCCCTTCTGTTGGTTGAGCCAGAAACGGCTTTGCGTTGTGTTGGATTTGATCACTTGCACACACACTTGTCCAAAATTGATTGTGTATTCTGTGTTCTTCCTGTGATCGAGGCTGAACCTCTCTCCCTTATAGACCTTTAGTTGGACGCATAGCTTATCCTTTCAGCGGCTCAGCTGTTCCTTCAGTCTAGGCTGTTCCTTCAGTCTAGGCTGTTCCTTCAGTCTAATTTTGGTCAACTAATAATAGCTGGAGGCCATGGACTCAGATCGTTGCCAGGCATCACTTTCAGGCCCTGTTCTGACAACCAATCCGTACCCTTCTTTTCTGGCACTTTCGTTGTGGGTAATCTGACACGTTGGGACTAAGGATGATTTGTCACAGGTGAGCACATGCGTTGGTGGCAGAGAGGATCTAGCATCGGGACAACTGGCAGTAGGGTTGGACTAGGTTGCAGG